>NC_139895.1:7046867-7764367 GCF_905171665.1 Trachurus trachurus | reverse complement strand
TAAAACATGTTTATTTCATGTGATATTAAATATTAAAACACTGAACCCTCCTCCTCCTCCTCCTCCTCCTCTTCCTCCTCCTCCTCCTCCTCAGGTGGTCTCGCTCGCCGACTACGACCACGTGCAGGAAGTGACCAAGGAGGGCAGTAAGAAGACGCCGTCGCCCGGTTACCCGCTGGTCTGCGTGACGCCGTGCGACCCCCACCACCCCCGGTTTCCCGCCATGCGGCCGCTGTGCGAGGAGGCCGGCATCAACCAGACGCAGCTGCACTTCTCCTGGGAGGTCGCCGCGCCGACCGACACCAACGGCGCCCGATCGCCCTTCGAGACGGTGACGGACACGACGCCGTTCACCAGCGTCAACCACCGGGTGAGGAGAGGAGGCGGGTTAGAGGTCAGAGGGTTAGAGGGGGCTGGTACGTGATTGGTTGGACTGAACGGTGTCGCCTCCTCTTCTACCTCCTTTTCCTTCCTCTTCCTCCTCCTTCTCCTCTTCCTCATCTCTCCCCCTCCTCTTTTCCATGTCCTCTTCTTCCTACTCCTCCCCCTCCCCCTCCTCCTCCTCCTCATCTTCCTCTTCCCCCTCCTCCTCCCCTGCTGCCTCCTCTTTCTCCCTCCTCCTCCTTCTCCTCTTTTTCCCCGTCTTCCTCTTCGTCCTCCTCCTCTTCTTTCACCTCCTCTTTTCCTCTTCTTCCCACTCCTCCTCCTCTTTCTCCTCATCTTCCTCCTTCCCCCTCCTCCGCCTCCTCCTCTTCCTCCTCCTCCTCCTCCTCCTCCTCCCTCCTCCTCCTCCTTCTTCCTCCTCCTCCTCCTCCTCTTCCTCCTCCTCTTCCTCCTCCCTCCTCCTCCTCCTCCTCCTCCTCCCTCCTCCTTCTTCCTCCTCCTCTCCCTCCTCCTCCTCCTCCTCCTCCTCCTCCTCCTCCTCCTTCTTCTCCCTCCTCCTCCTCTTCCACCTCCTCTTCTTCCTTCTTCTCCACCTCCTCCTCCTCTTCTCGGTCTTTCTCCTCTTCCTCCCCCTCCTCCTCCTCTTCCACCTCCTCTTCTTCCTTCTTCTCCACCTCCCCCTCCTCTTCGTCCTCCTCCTCCTCCTCCCCCTCCTCTTCTTCCACCTCCTTCTCCTCCTCCTCCTCTTTCTTCTCCCTCCTTCTCCACCTCCTCCTCCTCTTCTCTGTCTTTCTCCTCCTCCTCCTCTTCCTCCCCCTCCTCCTTCTCCCTCTTCCTCATCTCTCCCCCTCCTCTTCTTCCACCTCCTCCTCCTCTTCTTCCCCCTCCTCCTCCTCTTCCTCCCTCTTCCTCCTCCCTCCTCGTCCTCCTTCCTCCTCCTCCTTCTTCCTCTCCCTCCCCCTCCCCCTCCTCCTCTTCCTCCCTCTTCCTCCTCCCCCTCCTCTTCCTCCCTCCTCCTCCTCCTCATCTCCCTCCTCCTCCTCCCTCCTCCTTCTCCTCCCCCCTTCCTTCCTCTTCTCCCTCCTCCTCCTTCCTCCCTCCTCCTCCTTCTCCTCCTCCTCCTCCTCTTCTTCCTCCCTCCTCCTCATCTTCCTCCTCCTCCTCTTCCTCCCTCCTCCTCATCTTCTTCCTCCTTCCTCTCCCTCCTCCTTCTCCTCCCTCCTCTTCTCCCTCCTCCTCCTCTTCCTCCTCCTCCTCCTCCCGTCTCCTCCTCCTCTTCTCCCTCCTCCTCCCTCCTCCTCCTCCTCCTCCTCCCTCCTCCTCCTCCTCCTCCTCCTCCTCCTCCTCCTCCTCCTCCTCCCTCCTCCTTCTCCCTCCTCCTCCTCCTCCTCCTCCTCCACCTCCTCCTCCTCCTCCTCCTCCCTCCTCCTTCTCCCTCCTCCTCCTCCTCCTCCTCCTCCTCCTCCTCCTCCAGGTCCTGGACAGTATCTACTTCAGCCGTCGTTTCCATGTGCGCTGCGTGGCTCAGGCGCGGGACAAGTCCGGTCACCTGGGAACGCCGCTGCGGAGCAACATCGCCACCATCGGCACCGACGGCTCCATCTGCCACACGCCCGTCACCACGGGAACCGCCAGAGGCTTCCAGGCCCAGTCCTTCATCGCCACGCTCAAATACCTGGACGTGAAGCACAAGGAGCATCCCAACAGGTCAGAGCTCCACCATCCCCTGGGGCCAGATTCACCAATATGTTCTTAAGAAAGATCTTAAGAAATGTCTTAAGAAGAAAATGAAGAAGTTCATAAGAAAGTTCTTAAGTGCAATTCCTCAATATTATCTTAAGAGCAGTCTTAAGAACAGTCATTTCTTACGAATTTCTTATTTTTCCTACTTAAGAACTTCTTAAAATACGTCACTGCATTGCGTTGCACGCACCAACAAACAAGCATATATACGTATAAAGTTTGCATCTTAACTGTCAGTCACCCACTAACCATGGATAAGGACAAAAAGAGATGAAGAAACTTTTCAAGGCAGGAGCTTGAGGTTATGGTGGATGAAATTAATGTATGAAAAAAATTACTACTCTGGAAAATTAATAATATGCGAATAACGGCGGAAAATAAGACAAGAGGGTGGGCCAAAGTGGCATGCTAACTAACAGTTAACAGGCTCTTTGTGTAATTAGTTACAAAATATATTTCCTTACAATGACCCACTAGTCTAAACTTGTCAAAAATTTGTTAACAAAGGTGATTTAGAGGCTTACCTATTCACCGTAGGACAGCTCAAGATTGTCTTAAAGTTAAGAAAAAAGTGAAGAACAAACTTTGATTTCAAGAATACCATTTATTCTTAAGTTTTTTCTTAAGAGGAAACTTAAGAAGAAAGTTCTTAAAAATTCTGTTTGTTTTGTTTTGTTCGATTGTTTGACATGGTCTCTGCTCTGTTTGTCCGTCTGCAGGATCCATATCTCGGTGCAGATCCCCCACCAGGACGGCATGCTGCCCCTGGTGTCCACCATGCCGCTGCACAACCTGCACTTCCTGCTGTCGGAGTCGATCTACCGGCAGCAGCACGTCTGCTCCAACCTGGTCACCCTCAAAGACCTGCAGGGGCTCTCCGGTCAGTCACACACACACACACACACACACACACACACACACACACACACACACACACACACACACACACACACACACACACACACACACATATCAAAGGTCCCAGGAACAGGAAGTGAAATATAGGAGTTAGATTTAACAGAGCGGTGCATCATTCTGCATTTTCACCCTTTTTCTACAACGAGGCAGCAAAGTTTCCTCACAATTTACAAGTTTAAGTCACAGAGTGTCAGAAGTTAAAAAAAATACTACTTACTTTACACTGATGTTCAAACCTAATAACCACATAGATACAGAAATGCAGAATTAAATGAAAGCAGACATGTAGAAAAGTAGAAATCAATAAAAAAAATCTTAAATTATTAACAAGATTTGTTAATATATACACAACTAACCGAATAAATACATGTAAATGAATAGAAATAGCATTTTTCAGAATCAAAATTAATTTATTTCTGTATTTATTTAAACTTTTGCCATTTTTTGTCCTCTGTATTTGAGATCTGTTATCTGTTGATGCAGTTACTTTCACTTCCTGTCTGATGTTTTTTATTATCTTCTGCGACCTTGACATGCACGAGGTCGTTCCAGCTGACATTTAAACGTTGACGACGTCCGTTTCCCTCCTCCACAGAGTCTGGTTTCCTTGACGACGTGTCCTACGACAGCATCTCTCTGGGGCCGGGCTTCGACCGACCGTACCAGTTCAACCCCAACGTCCGCGAGGCCAAGAGCATCCAGCTCTACAAGCACCTGAACCTGAAGAGCTGCATCTGGACCTTCGACGCCTACTACGACATGACGGAGCTCATCGACGTCTGCAGTGGCTCCGTCACCGCCGACTTCCAGGTACGTCACCACTCACTCGAGGTTGCCAGATAGTTACACGCTAACTTAACCTCTTTCCTGCTCCAGCTTCGTGGCTATGGTACCCCGGGACTCACTCACACAGTCTCTACGCCACCGGAGCTGCGACGATGTAGTAATAGAAAGAAATTAAGCGGATAAAGCCGTGTATATGCACTGAGAAAACGGATTATTGTGCAAAAAGTGGCTATAGAAAGAATCGCCTTGTTGTTTACAACTACTTCCGGGTAGAAAACCAGCATGAGAACAATAGTGACGGACGAGAGTTTCGCTATCTCATTTTTCACGTCACTGTATCACCGTTTAGACTAATCTGATGTTTGTAAAGTCTATAAAACCAATGATTGGACAAACATTACTATTTATGTGTGCACGTTTTTGTAATTAGTCATGGTTATCATAGATTAGCCAGGCTAACGGTTAGCTACCTGTTTAACTTTAATAACTCAGTGACTCAATAAACGGTCCATGAAAAAATATTTTCTCCAGTGGATATCTTAGTTACAACATGATTGAGCATGATTGAACTGGAGTAGTTTCATGTTGTATCCGACAACGGGAGGGTTTTAACAGCTGACGTCCTGATGTAAGCTTAGCTACTGCCGTTAGCTTAGCTACCGTGACACTGTGATTCCCCAAAACTGAATAAATGCCACACATAGCAACACAAAACTGCTTTGCTCATGCACACAGATATAGTAAAGTTTCTTCAATCATTTCAGATTTGTCTAAATGGTGGTAGTGGCGTGAAAAACACGATATAAATAGCGAAACTATCGTCCGTCACTATCGTTCTCATGCTGGTTTTCTACCTGGAAGTAGTGTATGTGTAAACAACAAGGCGATTCGTTCTATAGGGATTATGGCGATAGGTGAATTTGCCAAAATGTTGAACTATCCTTTTAAAATGCATCTCCTTTGCATCTCCTGGTTTTGTTTCTGTTTTTGTCAAGAGTCATAGTGAGGTCATTTATAGGAACGTCAGACGTAATCAAGTGGTAACTGGCGACCTGGCTGCCTAAATACTACTGACTACTACTGATGGAGCGACCGGCCAAAACACAAAATCAAAACATAAACATGATTTGCGGGCTGCCAATAAAATTTTTAAATGTGAATATTCTGACTGTAGCCTACTTTTGTTGTGAGTCGACAGTGTTTCAAATGAACATGATTCCTTATTCTCTAGTGGGTGATTTTATGATTACTTGCCGTACATTTCTTACATGAAGCTCCTTTTAAATCTTCCTGCCGGTGGGTTTCTTCCAGGTGCGGGACTCGGCTCAGTCCTTCCTGACGGTGCAGGTTCCTCTCTACGTGTCCTACATCTACGTGACGGCGCCGAGGGGCTGGGCGTCTCTGGAGCATCACACCGAGATGGAGTTCTCCTTCTTCTACGACACCGTGCTCTGGAGGACAGGTGAAGACAAACAGAGTCTCCCATGATGCACCTCTCTCCCTCTACTTTTACCTGTTTCAGTTTAACCAAGTTGGTGTGCAGCAAAGGAATGTATTTAAAGTCTCAGTCAAGTGTTTATGTTGTAACTCTCCTGTTGTCCTCCTGGGTCAAGGAAGGAAGGACGAAGGGAAGGAAGGAAGGAAGGACAAAGGGAAAGATGGGTCAAAAAGGAAGGAAAGAAAGATGGAGGGAAGGAACAGATCAGGTTAATTGGATCAAAAGAGGAAGGAAGTAAGGGCGAAGGAAGGAAGGAAGGAAGGAAGGAAGGAAGGAAGGAAGGAAGGAAGGAAGGAAGGAAAAAAAGGATTGTGGAAAGAAGGAAAGAAAGAAGGGAGGATGGAGGAAGGGAACAGATTGGGTCAATTTGACCCAGAAGGGTTAAAAAAAAATCTTAATTTTTAAAGTTTTCTAGTGAAAACTGAGCAGAAGAGGTTCGGTGCACATCGAGTATGAAGTTAGATTTCTACATTTGTGCAGTTGCATCGTGTTTATACGTTTAATATGAGACAGAAAACAAGATGCAAAAGGAAAATCTACAACTTTTATTTCATCTTAATCATCTATCATCTGTTGATTTGCAGGGATCCAGACGGACAGCGTGCTCTCAGCCAGACTGCAGATCATCAGGATCTACATCCGAGAGGACGGACGACTGGTGATCGAGTTCAAAACCCACGCCAAGTTCAGAGGTCGGTTCACACAGAGTAAAAAAAAAACAACCGTTTATCTTAAAGGACAATTCCGGGCAAATTCAACTCAGGGGTGTATTTTCCTAACATTTTAGGTCTAAAAGAAGGAATCTGAAGATTTTCAGTTTCATTGCTCCTGTTTGGAGTAGTTGTGTCTGTCCCCGCATCGCCACGGCAGCAATGAATGGGAGCGGATGCAAGTTCCGCTGCTTAGGCTGCTTCCGCCGCATTTTTTTTTCCACAGACAGCGTCAAATGGCTACTTAAACATGCACGGAGAAGTTTATTTATTTCAAGCAAGCCGACATGTCTGTAAATCTAGATCTAATCTAACCCAAGTTGACGTGCGCGGTGTGTTCAGGTGCAGTGGGAAAGCTACCGTTTGTGTCATAAACACAAGAATATCAACTCTTGACTTGCTTCAAGTAAAAAAAAACTTCTCGGCGCATGTTTGAGTAGCCACCTGACGCTGTCTGTGGAAAAAAATGTACACTTCAAGCAAGTCAAGAGTTGATATTGAACAGGAGCAATGAAACAGAAAATCTTCAGGTTCCTTCTTTTAGACCTAAAATGTTAGGAAAATACACCCACGAGTTGAATTTGCCCGGAATAATAATAATAATAACTTATTTATTTCGATGGTTTCTGGTATTAATCGTCCATGTTGTGTCTCCTGCAGGTCAGTTTGTCCCTGAACACCACACGCTGCCGGGGCACAAGTCTCGGCTGATGGCGCCCGACCACCTGGGAGGCATCGAGTTCGACATGCAGCTGCTGTGGAGCGCGCAGACCTTCGACTCCCCGTACCAGCTGTGGAGGGCCACCAGCTCCTACAGCAGGTCAGTGGCACCAGGTCACAGGTCACAGGCAGGTGGAAACATCTGGAGGAGAAGAGGGTGTTAAAGGAATAGTTCACAGTCATTAGTGACTCACCCTCATGCTGATGAATACTCCAGAGTAGTTTTTTATTCCTCAAAGTGCATCTGGAGACCCGGGAGGCCGGTTCATACTGTAGTCCAACGAAAACTTTATATGAGACAAAAACCATTTAATATTCCTCCACACTGCTCGTCCACTGCAATCCAAGTGTCCTGAAGGGATATAGTCCAGATTTACTCGAAACAACGTAATTTAGGACATTTTTACAGCCTAAACAGTCCTGTATTGAATTTGTTTCTAGTAAACTCTGGACTATCTCCCTTCAGGACACTTGGATTGCAGTGGATGAGCAGTGTGGAGGAATATTAAATGGTTTTTGTGTAGTTTTATGGGCGCATTTGTGTCGGGCGCTATTGACTCTCATATAAAGTTTTGGTTGGACTACGAACCGGCCTCCCGGGTCTCCAGATGCACTTTGAGAAATAAAAAACTACTCCGGAGTATTCATCAGCATGAGGGTGAGTCACTAATGACTGAATTTCATTTTTGTTTGAACTATTCCAGCTTTTCACATGATTTTGTTGTAGCCGACAAATTTCCAGCATCGGGACGTATAGTGTAACACACAGTTAGTTTATTTTTTTTATTTTTTTATTTATTTAAAAGTCAGGACAGTGCACATTGATGAACATGTACCATAGTACCTGTACCATTTCCATCTGGAGTCCTCTAGTGTGAACCCGGTGTTAGAGATGAGTTATAGTCCCAACATCAAACTGAGAACAAAGCTCCACATGTAGGTGGGTTCTCCAGAGTTCCTCATGTTGTTTTATTGCCCCCCCCTCACTGAACAGGAAGGACTACTCTGGAGAGTACACCGTCTTCCTGATCCCCTGCACCGTCCAGCCCACACAGCCCTGGATCGACCCCGGAGACAAACCTCTGTCCTGCACGGCCCACGCTCCGGAGAAGTGAGTCCAGCCTCAGCCTGCACAGACTGTTTTAGCATCTTCATTAGTTTTTATTTTCACTTTCTTTTTCAGTTTTTTGTTGATTAGTAACATTTAGTAAGCTCAACAAGTGATAAAACAGTTTTAGTTGAGGAATTGACTAGTTTTAGTTGTTATTTTTTTGAGGTTGTAGTTGTAGTTTTAGTTTTTTAGGAGCAAAGTCTTGATTTTCTGTGAGAGCTCCAAAAATGAACTTTCAAATTTGTGTGATTTTTCATTTTTTTTGTTGCCTCCTACAAATGTTCCCATCAGTCCTCATCCAGATACATTTAACCTTATCTACCTGGGCGGTCGAACTGGAAACAGTCCCATATCGGGCTGTGGCGTTTTCCTCCTGCAACTCAGAAACTGAGAAATTGTTTCTGTAGTTTTTTGTTTTTTTTTAAGCACTTTATTTATAGACTTTTCTCAGAACACAAAACAACACATCAACCCCGCCCACCCACTCCCCACAAGGCCAACAAAGAAAATGTATATATAAATGAATAAATAAACATATAAAAAATAAAAAAGCAATGTATATATCATCATATAGATGTAAACTCACATATGTACTAAAGGAAAAAAAAAACAATCACATTCATATGTTCATACGCCTGCACAATCGTAGTTACATGGACGCGCTCATACTCAAGCGAATACAACCATACACGTGCACACATACAATTTTCTGCAGTTTTTGTTAGTTTTGCATTGTTCATCGTCATTGTTCATCAAAAAACGTAATTTTTACTTTTTTTCAGTCAATTAAGTTATTTTCACTGCTAGTTTTAGTTTTAGTTTTAGTTTTATTTGATTATATTTAACCCAGCTACAGATAGTAAGAGTGCAGATCCTGAACCTGTTCCCGTTGCTCCTCGTCAGGTTCCTGGTGCCGATCGCCTTCCAGCAGACCAACCGGCCCGTTCCAGTCGTTTACTCCCTGAACACGGAGTTCCAGCTGTGCAACAACGAGAAGGTGTTCATGATGGACCCGGCTGCTGCCGACGTCTCCATGGCGGAGATGGACTACAAGGGGGCCTTCTCCATGGGTACGACCACCACGACGCTCCTCACTGAACTTTTTATTTCTCATAAAGTGTTTTCTTTTATATTTTTCTGTCCTGTCCTGTAACTCCAACTCAATTTTTTATAACAAAGATTTTTTTTTTTTTTTAAGTATATTTATTGAGTTTTATTATTTTTTTTAGCAGGAAACAACAAAAGAGTCAGCAAAACAACGCTCTCTACACAATCAGCATTAATACTAATGGCAGTTGGTAATAAGAAGAAGATTAGAAGAAGTGTTAACAAAAAAAAAGATATCTAAATAAAGAAACTGTTGAACATTGTTGAGAAGTAGAGAGGGAAAAAGGAGGATAAGAAGAGGAAGACACAACACTTTGTCTCTTCCGTCCCTTAATATATGTGATAAATATAAAGATAAAATAAGAATAAAAGCCACAAAGTATCGAAAATAACAACAGTAATAACACAATAATTAAAAAATGAAATTATAGGTCATGAAATCTGGAGTTCATATCTTCATAAACTGTTTATTTGTTTATAAATATGTTTTTTTTTTTCATAAAATACAGATAAAATCCTCTGAACATTATAAAAATGATATCCACAGTGTTAAAGTAAAGTTATTTTACTCCCAGAGGTTTGACTCTGTCCTGTATCTCACTGTGAACTGTAACTCCGACGCTGTGCCGCCCCCTGCAGGTCAGACGCTGTACGGCCGCGTGCTGTGGAACCCGGAGCAGAACCTGAACGCGGCGTACAAGCTGCAGCTGGAGAAGGTTTACCTCTGCACCGGCCGCGACGGATACGTGCCCTTCTTCGACCCCACGGGGACGCTGTACAACGAGGGGCCGCAGTACGGCTGCATCCAGCCCAACAAACACCTGAAGCACCGCTTCCTGCTGCTGGTACTGACACGCTCTCTCTCTGATCTGTTCATCATCATCATTACGGCTTCTTTTATAATGTTTTTTATTATGTTTTTGATGATATTTGCTAATTTTACTCAACAGAATGGGATGTGACACATCAGGTCGAACTCAGTCTGAAACTGACGACAATATTTAGCTTTGATTTTTCTGAGTAGGGTGGATTTTAAAGGTTTACGGCACTCTGTTAAGTCTTCAGCAGGTTTTGGAGGTTCACACACATACTATTTCTACCACAACAGTTATTTCAAAACAATATTTGCTACTTCACACATGATTGTATCATTACAAGAATGAAAAAAATGATGTGAAATAGAACTGATGATGAGAACGGACAAAGAAATCTATTATCAAAACATTTAATACTAAATAAAACAAATATTTGACCATTAAAATGGATTTTTTTTCATTAAGAGAATTCAAAAAATAATGTAAAAAAGGACTGTAGAATTTGACAGTGAAATCAATGAATGATTAATCAAAATTAAGTTTATAAAACAGTTCAGTTCAGTTCTAACACAACCATTATTTAAAATATTTTAAAATTGTATAATATTTTAACTTCACACATGAGAAAATGAATGTGAAATAGAATATACTGTAAAAATGGACAATGAAAGATCTTTTTTAACGTAAACTTTTTATTTAAAACTTCTGTTAAAACTTAACATGAACTTTTATCATGAAGAGAATGTAAAAAAACAAAAAAACAATGTAAAAATCCTATTGAACACCAACTTGTGTCAGCAGATCCAGGCGGCTGCAGGACTGTAATGATACAGTTGGTGTAATGTCATGTTGTACCTGCACTCGCCCTCATACGACCAACCAACCAACATCACACACGTATCTGCTCTTCTTTTTTCTTTACCACCTGCTGCACCAGTCGGACCAGTCGGACCGGTCTGAGACTCAGAGTCACTTCACCTGATTATTTTCCAAAGATATTCAAAGCCCGCGGTTATTTAAATCCCTGAGCTTCTTCTGCAGGCAAAACAGTCGCCGTAAACAAATCATGTTGCTTTTGTGCAAACGATAATCCCGTAGCTGCACCTGAACGCCTCATATTCAGTCATCCACACATCTGGCCTTGACCTCCTGCACCTTCAACCAGCTGTTCTCCGCTCTGATCCTCTCCTCTTTCTCTCTCTTTCCTTACTACAGGATCGTAAACAGCCGGACGTGTGCGACAGGTTTTTCCACGACGTTCCCTTCGAGGCTAACTTCGCCTCCGACTTCCCCGAGCTGCAGCCGGTGACGGACATGCCGGGCGTCGACGGCTTCACCATGAAGGTCGACGCTCTCTACAAGGTCGGTCGAGTGGAAACTGTGTGAACATCAGTGGAAGAATCTGATGCTACAGATCTGATTTACTGCTATTTACTGAAAGCATCGGGCTCAACAAGTTGGGATTTTTTTCAAAAGCGGCTTAAAAGTTAAATCAGTAATAATGAATCAAATGATTTTATTTGACCTAAAAAAAGTGCAGAAAAGGCCTCGTTTGGTTCATAGTTTCAGGTCGTTTTCAGTTCTAAAAACGTCTCCAAACAGACAAAACTTAGAAACGCTGGATACTTTAGCAGCTAAGAAGCCAAATATTTCCCTGGAGTCGGTGCAGATGAGAAATAGTGAATATTAAACTGACATTTATTCAGATGGACACAGATTTAACGACAAAGGTTGGCGTGTGTCTTGTTTTGCGAACAGGGTTTCAGCTTGTTTTGATCTGTCCAAAAACATTGACTGTAGGTTTGAGGTTTCCTGTTTAAGTGAAGGGCAATTCGATTTTAATGTGATGTGTTGACAAATTGGCTGTGACATGTGAGTTAATGTAGAATTAAATTGAAGTGATCAGAGGCGGCGCGGAGGAGAGATTTGATCCTTTAGAGAGACGTAGAGGAAGAGGAACTATGGAAGACTTTTACCTTAATTTAACAGCTTCAGAGTAACTGTGATGGTTGAATGACTTGTACCAGGGAGAATGGAGGCTCTCTGCCTTCCACCTAGCGTCTCTTGGCTGAAAACCAACCTTGTAAGATTGTCGGTGCAAGCTATTTTTAGAACGGTGGAGCAGAGCCGTGAGCTGCTCAGAGCTACGCTACGGAGGCTCATGGGATTTCTTGGTTCCCCTCATCAAACTCATCAAATACACAATCCAACAACTCCAAAACGCTCTGGTGGACAAGTTGTGACCTGCACATTCACCACGCTATGAGATAATAACACAACGTTACCACACAGAGTTGTTTTAGAGGGAAATTCATGCAAAACTGCTGATGCGCGTTCCCGCCTGAGACAGTTTTTCAGCAAACAGTCTCTGTATTTACCTCTAAAACAACTCTGTCTGGTAACGTTCTGTTATTATCTCATAGTGTGGTGAATGTGCAGGTCACAACTTGTCCACCAGAGCGTTTTGGAGTTGTTGGATTGTGTATTTGATGAGTTTGATGAGGGAAACCAAGAAATCCCATTAGCCTCCGTAGCATAGCTCTGAGCAGCTCACTGCTCTGCTCCACCGTTCTAAAAACAGCCTTCACGGACAAATAAAGGTAACGAACCTACTGCTATGACTATAGGGATTATGGCGATGGGCCAATTTGCCAAAAATGTTGAACTATCCCTTTAAATAAGTTCATTTTATATATATTATCAGAATAACGCTAACGCTCTCTCTCTCCGTGTTGATTGACAGGTGGAGGCGGGGCATCAGTGGTACCTGCAGGTGATCTACGTCATCAGTCCCGAGTCCCGGGCGAGCCCGCGGATCCAGCGCTCGGTCGCCACCTACGCACTCGCCAGTCACCCCCCTCGCCCTCGGCCCAGACGCGACCTGGTGGACCGCAGCGGGCGTCTGACGCTGGACGAGTCGCTCATCTACGACAACGAGGGCGACCAGGTGAAGAACGGCACCAACATGAAGTCTCTGCGGCTGGAGGCCGGGCCCGCCGCCTCCTCCTTCAACGCCCACGTGGGCAGCACGGTGGGCGGGGGCGTGGCCGCCGTCACGCTGCTGGTGCTCGTGCTGCTCGCCGCCTGCTTCCTGATCCGCCGCTGCCGCCTGAGCAGCAGCAGCCGCCACCGCAGCTCGTCGCCGACCGCCAACAACAACAACAAGAGCAAGAAGAAGGCAGCAGCGGCGGCGGCGGCGGAGAAGGCGGCGGCGTACGAGGAGTATCCGCTCAACACCAAGGTGGAGGTTTGCATGGACAAGTGCGTGGAGAAGAACTTCAGCAGCAAACACTGCACCGTCAGGAACATCAACATCCTCAACCGCAACCAGGAGGCAGCCGGCGGCAACGGTGGCGGCGGCAAGGCCAAGGTCAAACAGGTCAACCTGGAGGTCAAGCTGCACAACAACCTCAACGACGGCACTGAGGTCTAAAGACTGACCAGGACGAGGAGGAGTGGAGCGCTACTTTATGTAATAACGCCGCTTTTTGTAGTAATCTGAAACATTTTGTAATGAAACTCTTCAACGCAACATGTTATAAACTTTGCCACATTTTGTAGTAAGTTGTTACGAAATGCTAGCCTGACAAGCCAGACTATATCATTAAAATGTCTAGTCTGGCAACGACCGGTAGACCTTGGCTCAATCCAGGGGGCGGGATGAAGGCTGTCTTTCAAACTGCCTCTGCACGCAAGCAAGAGTACCCATATGCGGGGACAAGAGCGCCGCCATTAGCTCAGCTGATCCATACCGGAAGTCACGACCGGAAGTTGCTCTTCTTCGTGTGTATCATTTCTCAGATAAAAAAAACAACTCAGTAACTCAAATGGTCCATGATAAAAAAAAAAGAATTTCCAGCGGATATCTTAGTTACAACATGATTGAGCTACTAAATATTTTTTTGCATGGATCGTTTATTAATTTATTGAGTTATTAAAAAACGCTGCTAACGGCTAACGGCTAGCGCCGCTCCTGCTGACAGCAGACCAGGAGAGAGAGAGAGAGAAAAAAGAAATGAAATGTCATTGGTGGTTGCTTTGGTTGGGTTTAGGCAATGAAGAAAGGAGTTGGTTAAGTTTAGTAAAAAGAGCAGGTAGAGGCTAGACAGGCCAGAGAGAGAGGGGGGGTTCTTAGAATAACATAGAAATAATATACACGAAGAAAAGCAACTTCCGGTCGTGACTTCCGGTATGGATGAGCTGAGCTATGGCGGCGCCCTTGTCCCTGCACACGGGTCCCTCTCCACGCAATAGGGTAGCGCTACGACTAATCAGAGCAAAGAGCAGGATGACGTTAGCCTGACAAGGCAATTAAAATGTATGTCGTCATTGTGTTAAGCCCGCCCAACGACTCTCTAAACAGATGACGATGACGACGACGACACACCAAAGCGACGTTGTTGAAAGCTTCTCGATCCAACATGGGGGCAGACGCTTTACCTGTCAATGCAGCATTAAAAAAGTGTTTTAAGTAGTTTAGATCGCAAGTTTATTTTGAAAAAAGAGCAACGTTTAGCGTTTTATGTCGCTCTACATACGTCATCGGGTATGATTGATACGATTGGCTATAAGCTACGTACAGACGCATTTGATAGACATTCATAGCGCCCAATAAACAGCTCTGGGCTTTCGTAAACCAGCTTCAAATATGAAAAAATGAACGCGTGGTTCCCAGACCGAAGGCTAACAACTTATTACAAAATGTGGCAAAGTTTATTACATATTCCATTCAAGAATTTACTTCAATATGTTTCAGATTGTTACAAAATGTGGCGTTTTTACATTATGAGATGAAAATGTTTAACAATATTACACAATGCAACATTATTACATAATGTGGCGCTACAAGGAGGAAGAGGAAAAGAGGAGGAAGGGGGATAAAATTTAGAGAAAAAAGTAAAATAAATAAATAAAAAGGTATTTTCTAAAAGAAAAGTTTGTACTAAAGGAAAACGAGATGTTTGTTAATGTATTTTTTTACCACTTTGAAAAAAACAAAAAACAAAAGGGAAAGAGTGCGAGGTGCAGACAGCTGACACAGCGTTTTCATCACTCATGTCATGTCACAACTGGGCTACCTCAGGAATCCACGAACCAGAAACAGCTGCATGATGAACACAGCCAAAACATCTGCACCATCATCATCATCATCCGTCCGTCCATCTATCTATCTGTCGTTCTTTCTTTTCTTTTCGTTCTTTGCTTCTCCACTTCTGCTGAGGTGTGCGACAGGTAGCTCAGACACTGGTGATTGTTTCTCCACTTTGTCGCTGTGACCGTGGACGAAGACGCCGTCCATCGAGCGGCTGCTTCTTCTGACTTCCTGTGAAAGTATTAAAGCTGCTGCTGCTGGATGATGAGTGTAAATAATAATAATAACACAGATGAATGATAGATTTAAAAAAAAAAAAAAAACGTTTCAAGTGCAATTACTTCACCGTTACTGTTGTTAAACCGCCTCCTTCCCCTCATGAGCAGGACCTTCTTCTGTTTTTGCAACGACATGTATTTCACGCCTTACTCAGAACAAACAGATAATAATAATAATTCCTCTTGTTTCTGCACAAGTTATCTCAATTTATTTTTTAATGTTTGTGTTGCTCTGACAGCTGCCAATATTAAGTGCCATGCAGTATTTAACTCATGAGTTTCAACAACAAATCATCCAAAGTGTTTCTTCTTTTTTTCTTTCTTTTGTTTTCTTTGCTTTTAATTTTCCAGAGAGCGAGAAAAGTGGAGAAATTTTTCCCCCTCTGCGATTGTAACGAATCAAAAAGGTTGTAGCCTTACACTGGAAAAAAAATTCACTTTTTAAAAAAAGGAAATAAATAAAGAAAAAGATGCATTTTGTCGGAGACGTGCGTCGACCTGCCTTCGTTCTGCCCAAAGACACAAAAACACACTCACTCGTTTTATTTTATTCTTCATTTTTTTTATTGTATTATTATCTTTTATCCCTTTTATGATGTATTATTATGTTACACTGAGCTACTGATGATGTAATGATGATGTAACCCGCCATGTTTAACGTTACTGTCATTGTTTTTTTTGTTGTTGTTTTTTTTTAAAAGTGTGTGACACTGGTTTGGAGAATGAATGGAGAAGAGAAAAAAAAGAAAAAACAGCTTTTCTTTCTCTCCACTCGTCTCCTTTTTTATTTTATTTTTTTGGTTCCACCACCTCCTGTCTTCTTTCACCTGTGCCTATATCAGATGACATTGGAACAGGGGAATTCTGGGAAATTACATTATATTTTTTTGGTGCTATTCTTTTTTTGTTGTGGAAAATAACCATGATGCTATCAATATGATGCCTGTATTTGGTGCCTTTTTTAGTAATAAAAAAAATTCTGAAACATGATTAACTGACTCGTTTCTTTTCTGTTCATCTACGTCTCTTTTTTATAAAGTTTTTATATATACTATATACATTTGCTAATGTTATTAAAGGAGCATTATCGCAAATACAGCAGTAATAGCATAAAACAAACTGAAATATGCAAAAGATGGGTCGGGGGGAGCCATAACTAAATTTACAAAAAAAAATCGCCAAGAGTATAGTGTCCGTGGGGCAAATGCAGCATTTGTCTTTGTTATGATCCAAGCCGCCCGGCGCTTGCTGCGTTCAATTGCACTCGGAACACGCAAATCCGACCTCCGAACCGGAAAAATGCAACAGTAAATTGTAATGTAGCAGTGTTAGGCTGCTTACAGTCACTGAATCGTCCCACTGCGGTCTGCACGTCACACCAACGATTATACATTTGTAGGAGGAAGTTGCAGTTGCTGTTGTTGCCGTTGTTGTGGTTGTGCGGGAGTAGAGCTGCCGCTTCCACTAGCGAGTTTTCTTTTTCCTTTCCCGCGATTGCACGTTCATTCAGCCTTGTGAGGGAGGAGGGGGAGGAGGGGGGAGGGGAGGACTAAACGAGGCTCCTCTCTCTCTCTGACAGCTGCCCGCTTGTTTATATCTGATATGCTCCGCCTGGCTCCATCTAGTGGCCGAATTAAGAATTTGGATTTGCGATAATGCTCCTTTAAACAGAATGGGACGTGACATTTAGGGACGAATTCAGCCTGAAACTGACGATAATATTTAGTTGTTGTTTTTTTCTAAGTAGGATGGATTTTAAAGGTACATTGTGTAGGAATTACTCCCATCTACCATTGCGGTTGTATATCGCAAGCAACTCAGTCGTTTTTTTCATGCTGCATTCACGTGAAATTGGGCAGACGGCAGACGGACGACAGCCGCTGCAGGTAACGGCGTAAACAAGTGGTAGTGGAATTCACAAGTGGAATTCAGTGTAAAAATGGACAATTAAAAAAAAACTTTCTGTTTAAAACGTATAGTTTACACTTCACATGGACTTTTATCATTAAAAGAATTTTAAAAGAGTGTTTAAATGGACTGACTGACCAAATATACTACGTTTTTGAAACTGTTTAAAAAAAGCAAAAGCTAAGTTCAAAAGACTAGAAATGAGGGTAATTGCAAATTAAAAAAAGAAAAAGAAAGAAAAAACAATCTCAAACCAACATTAAAATTAATAAACATGATTGATGATTGAATGAGACATTTATTACTTTATGTCTGATATGAAGTGTGATTTATTTGCTCAAGGGGCGTTTTATTAGCCTACAGTAAGTTCACGAGCCGCCCCTGAAGGCAGCAGCAGCGCGTGCGGAGTGGGCGTGGTCAGGTGACTCCTCAGGTAGGAGTTCAGTTTCCACACAGACGGAAGAAGAAAAGAAGGAGAAGAGAAGAAGGGAGGAGACGTGTCCCGGTCAGACTGAAGAAGCTCTACAGTAGGTGAGGATTTCTGAACGAACCTGCGAAGTTTTGTGATTTTTTGGGATTTAAAGGTTTGACACAGGTGAGAGTTTCACTTCCGTTTCATCCTCACCTGGAAAGAGAGAGAGAGAGAGAGAAAAAAAAAGAAAACCGGAATGTAGCCTCAGTACAACATGGAGCTGCTCACTGACTTCAGGTTTATCAGGTCTGGTTCTTTAAAAATGTCTTGTCACCGACTGAGACTCAGAGGTTGGTTTGATTTATCCACCAGAGCAGCTCAACGTTTGATGCTGCCTTTAAAATACATTCAACTTTTTAATGTTATTATAGGAAATCACACAAATCACTTCCTGTGAAATGAAAAAAACTAGAATAACACCAGACTGAGATGACAGTGAGTTACAACTGGACACAGTCAAGTCAAGTCACAATTTATTTACCTATAAAGCACATTTAAAACAACCTCAGTCGACCAAAGTGCTGTACAGTTAATCATAAACACTATAAAAAAAAAAAAAAAAAACAACACAAGGGATAATAGTCAATTTAAAACAAATTTAGATTAAAAAAAAATAATAAAAAGAAGAAAAGAGAGAGAGAGAGAGAGAGAGAGAGAGAGAGAGAGAGAGGGAAAGAAAGAGAGAGAGCTAGATATAATTTAAGCGTTGCATATGATCGAAGTAGAAATTGCTATGGTGTATTATGTAAACTCTTTGTTGAAGTCTGTTTTTGTTTTTGCAGAATAAACTTTTGTTGTCGTCATGACGTCTTTATGGGTGAGACAAAGTTTTATGCTTTTATGTTGTTTTTAAAATGAAGTCGTCACACGTTTTAATGAACCCAAACTGACGATGAACATGTTGCAGGACGACCTGGAGGGTCTGGTGGATTCTCCATCTTCCTTCACGGCTAAAGTGAGTTTGATTCAGACATTTTTTATGCTGATTTCAGGCTTTTATTGTGAAATCCAGATAAAGATGTTGTCATGACTTGTTGTTGTTTCTGTTCCTCAGGCCGGCGGAGACAGAGGAACCATCAGGGCCAAGGCCGGCTTCGATGCAGCAGCAGATGTCGAGGCTCTGAAGGACGCCATCGAAGGAATCGGTATGAACACACACACACACACACACACACACACACACACACACACACACCCATCATTAGTTACACAAGCTGTGACATCACACATGCTCCTTCTCCTTCTCCAGGCACCAAGGAGAAAGTCCTGATCGACGTCCTGACTCAGAGGAGCAGCGCCCAGAGGCAGCTCATCTGTGAAGCTTATCAGGAGGCCACAGGCAGAGTAAGACCAAAGACGGTTTATAAACCAAGACCACACACACACACACACACACACACAGATCATAGTCTATTCTTTCGCCCCACCGTCACTGAAGTAAATTTTGAACTCATTTTTTACAAGCCACATCTCTCTGAACAGTTTGACACGAAAATGGCAACACAACAGGAGAAAATAAACTTTGTTCACGACCTGTCGCCGTCTCTTCGACACACTCTCGCGAGATTTGGCACAGATCTCCAACCTAGGCAACGTCAAACAAACGGCCGCGAACTCCCGTGAAAATTATTTAAATAATTTTCGTCATGCTAAATATGACTGTTAGCAGTGTAAATATTTAATGTTATCATAAGAAAATATAAATATCTCACTTTCATCTACCTACAAATTGTATAAATCCACACAGAACGAGGTGGGGTGACGGTTGGCCACGCCCATTTAGGAGACAGGATGTGTAACCATTTCTATCATTGGAGCAGCCTCTCATGGGGTATCTTGGTAAATAGAGTATCTTTGGTAAGAACTGACCTCCATCGCCCAGACACACAAACAACAAAGAGTGCCGAAGCGGAAGCAGGAAGTAACGGCGCCATGGGTCCTCAATTCGAAAAAAGTCTCCATACAAATGAATGGGACTCCAAGTTTTATTTCGTGATCCGTTTGAATTGTGCCATGAGAAAAAAATATGTCCTCTACCTGTTTAAAACATCACGTTTCATGCCCAGAAATCAGCAGTTTAAACGGCAACAGAAAAATGTATTTTGTGTGACGACGCTCTGCGGACTACAAATCTGGTGTTCCACAAAAAATACGTCACCAACTGACACGGGAAAGGGCGGCATGTGGTGTGTGACGTCACCTACGAGACCTGTAGTCTTTCTGGTTACGGACTCTTCGGAATTTTATTTTACAGAGGACATATTTTTTTCTCATGGCACAATTCAAACGGATCACGAAATAAAACTTGGACTCCCGTTCATTTGTATGGAGACTTTTTTCGAATTGAGGACCCATGGGGCCGTTACTTCCTGCTTCCGCTTTGGCACTCTATTACCACGCTGTCAGAAGACCCTGAATGCAGCACCAGCAGCAGCGGCAGCAGTAGTAGTTATTTAGTGTTGAAACACCAGCCTGTGTTTCTTTGTGTGTGTGTTTGGACAGAGTGAGTCATCATGGTGTGTGTGTGTGAACCAACCCTGTGCACCAACAGGTTCTACACAGTCATTGTGAAATTGTATGTGTGTGTTAGAGGAGGCAACTCTCAGAGCAGCCAGATGTCTTGAAAGCCCCAGTATGTAACTTATTTGGCTTTTTATTAGCATAAATCAAATGTTGCTTTAATAAATACGTATTTCACTGAAGTGGAATCACAGCCGCATACAAATGAAAGCTTTCTTGTACCTTAGAATGAGTTGTTACAAGTCTTTACAAATACATAAGTGGGCGACGCACCGAACCGAGGCGGCCATGTTACATCGCCATTTTTTACGTTGAGTGGCAGCGTGACCGTAGGTAACCACGGAAACTCAGCGGAGCTGTCGGCTCAGGGAGAAAGTTTTCCAGGTAGCGCCTGATGTTGCATTCAGGTGCAGTCAGGCAGACGGCCGTCGGCAAACCAACCGGATGTCATTTTACTCCACGAGAGTAAAGCCCTATTCGCACGGGATTAGTTTTACCTGGGGACCTCTGGTAATTTGTAATAATTGCGGAGGACGTCTGTGATCTTAATCCCGTGCGAATGCGCCATGTCAGTAAAAAAGTAAGTAAAAATTCCCCCGCAAATTACCTACTATATTTCACCAAAGACCGACGTCCCGTGGTAAAACTAGTCCCGTGCGAATCTGCATCTCAGTAATTGAGGGGCATTTTTTGTTGTATCTGTGTTTTTAAGAGCCAAGTCACCACCACACACACCTTCACTGCTGCAGATAAAATAAAAACTGTCACCGAGTGCTGCATTTCGATTTGAATTCGTGAGTCTATCAAGTGCATTGTTAATCAATACGTCATGCCTGTGAATCTGTGAACGCGCACGTATAAAAGGCGGATTCAAGGCAGCAGACAAATCACAACCAGAGCACCGCAGAGAGTAGCGAGGTGAGTGCAGCGCACGCCTTATTTCTCCTGTGATGAAGAAAAAAAAAAGAAGCCTAGAAGTTTAATTGGTGCTGATTAAACTTGTAAATTATGCTGCTCTGGATACGATTCTTTCCTTATATTCTGACTCTTTTAAACAGTGGCCAAACAACAGAACCATTTTATTATATTAGACTATTGCCTATATTTTCCATCTTTGCTGGGCATATAAAGGTTTGTTTAAAGCCTGTCCCATATAGACGCGTGTCTCTCTAGACGGGTCCGCTCGGCGCACACACACACACACACACCCTCCAAAAAAAAAAAAAAAAAAACCTAATGTCAGAAGTCCGGGCTGTGAGAACCGGCAGCCTACCTCTGGTATCGATAACCACAGCGTGGTGATCCAATGGATTTGATCGATCCTGGAAAATCTGTTGTCGTGATAGACTCATGTGTTTTCATAATGTTTCATAAAGTGGATACAATCACCGCAACTCTGTCCGGAGCTTCGCTACTTTTATTTCCGTATCCTTGGTAACAAAAACCCCCGGTACAAGGACCCCCCCCTCCCCGCTTGACTTGAAGTTATGGCCCCCCCTTGTCCAGATGCGTTCCGCGGTCCATGCAGCAGCGGATGTTACGACGTGCACAGCTTTGACGTCACATCGGAGCCTTAATGTCAGTAAATTCGAGTAAAAATACAGACATCACTTATCCCGTGCGAATGCACCGCAAGAAACACAGACGTGGGGGGGTAATTTACAAATTACCAGACGTCCCCAGGTAATACTAATCCCGTGCGAATAGGGCAAAAGACGGTAAAACGTGTGTCAGGTAAACAATACGACATCACCATGACAACATATTGTCACGCCTGTATTGTTTTGCCTCGTGCTGGCGGACCACTTGTTTACATAGACGCTTGTTTATCCTGTTACATGCAGCGTCTGTTGTCTGTCTGACATCTGCCCGATTTCACGTGAATGCAACATCAAGAATACGTTCAGATATGCAACCGCACCGCTAGATGGGGGGAATTCCTACATATTATACCTTTTATAATACGGTGGCCCTGAGGTGCAAATCACAACAACAAATCAGAAAACATAACACAAAAAGAGAAAACACAATGACAAACTACTAAACGCAACAACAAAACAGAAAACATAACGGTGATTTGCCGTTCTGTTTAGTAATATATTGTTGTGTTTGGTAGGCTAATTTGTCGTTGTGTTTTCGGATTTGCTGTTGTGATTTGCACCTCAGGGCCACCGTAGTTTAATGTTTGATTTTCACATCAGGAAAATGAACGTGTTGTTTCTTTGATTTGACTAAAGCTCTCGTGCAGCTTTTAAAATGACAAATACCTATCAGTGTGTGTGTAGGTGACTAGGTGTGTGTATTTGCATAGGTGTGGTCCTGTGTGTGTGTGCGTGTGTGTGCGTTCTGAGAACTGATGGGCTGTGTGTGTGTGTGTGTGTTTGGCGTTTCCAGACTCTAGTGGACGACCTGAAAGGCGACACAGACGGCGACATGCAGGACGTGTTGGTGGCGCTGGTCACTCCGCCTGCAGCCTACGACTGTCATGAAGTGGTGAAGGCCATGAAGGTCAGACCATCATCATCATCACCACCTTCTTCTTCTTTGTCTCTGGGATGTTTGGTTTATTTAATGACTTAACAAATGAGTTCAAACTGAAAGAACAAAGATTTACATGTGGTCAGTTCAGAGCCTCATCATACTACTTTGTAGGAGAAGCTTTTAATTGTAGCCTACCTTGAACATTTAGTTTTAATGATAAGTTTAACTGTGTGTGAAGAAGAATCTCTTTATCAACTAAATGTATTTAAACACTAACCTCGCCCAGTCCTCTCTGCATCAGTGTCAGGTTAATTTAAGGTCTTTATTTAATCAGCCGGACACTTGGTTCTGTGATATTTCCTGCAATCTGCATCTACTTTTTTTTCATAATATCAAAGAAAATGTACAGTACATCCACTCTTCCAAAGAAAGTAGTAAAACATAGGTAGGAACAATTCAAAGAGAGCATATACTTACAAATACAATGTTTCTCATTTTGATTTGTGTCTTTCTGCTGTTTTCAATGAAATACCGAGTTTAAATATTTTGTTATGTATCACATTCTGTTTCTATATTTTTCTTAAATTCTGTTTCTTTTTGTCAGTGGGGGTTGTTTCTTTCTTTCTTTCTTTCTTTCTTTCTTTCTTTCTTTCTTTCTTCTTCATGTAAATACAGTTTAGAAACTTTGTTCCTCAACTCTTTTGTTGTGGTTTGTCGTTGTGCAGGGAGCTGGGACTCATGACAGCGCCTTGATTGAAATCTTCGCCTCCAGAACCAACGAACAGATCAAAGCTCTGCGTGAAGTCTACCTGCAAGGTGACGACAGTCTAGAAGTTTTAATTAGTGTTGTTCCAGTTCCAGAATAAATGTCTGCACCTCATCTTATAGCCGTTCATCCAAAGCATTTAAAGGGATAGTTCAACATTTTGGCAAATTGGCCCATTGCCATAATCCCTATAGTCATAGCAGTAGGTTAGTTACCTTTAATTGTCGGTGCAAGCTATTTTTAGAACGGCGGAGCAGAGCCGTGAGCTGCTCAGAGCTACACCACGGAGGCTAATGGGATTTCTTGGTTTCCCTCATCAAACTCATCAAATACACAAAAAACAGCTTGCACCAACAATTAAAGGTAACGAAACCTACTGCTATGACTATAGGGATTATGGCAATGGGCCGATTTGCCAAAATGTTGAACTATCCCTTTAACACATTTTATTGTGAACTTGTTTCGTGTTTTTTTTTTTCCTCCAACAGAAACAGAGACTCAGGTGACTCTGCAGCTGAAGGACGAACTCTCTGGAGACTACGCCACAGCTCTGCTGCTCCTGGCCGAGGTTTGTCCTCAGAGCAGCCGACACTGCATCCACACTGATGAAAATGAAAAAAAAAAAAAGTGAAATAAACTGTACTGTGCAAAAGTTTGAGGCACTGCAGATGTTTAGATTCTTCTCCACCATCCGAGACTATCTCTCATATATTTTGCAGCTTGACAATGAACCAAAACTTACAGCCAGTGTCAAAAATAACTATTTTAATCGACAAGAAGAAGACCGAGTCCTGCAACTGATGGTATAGCCATAACTTTATAAATACAGACTATTCATGAAAGCATCTTCACTTTGCTTAAAGTAAATCTAAAACTTCTGTCAGTTTTGAAAGATTAAGTTTTATTTCTTTGTTTTTGTAGGATTCAGGTCACATTTGCATCAATATATTTTGTTATTTTCCCTTTGTTTAAATCTTTTCCTTCCAAATGAATGGAGAAAAATGTATCGATATATATCAAAAAATTACATTTATATGCAAATTAAAGTTACTAAGCGTTAAAAAAAGTCCTGATGTCAGTAGGTTAAGGTTTGTTTCTGTTTGCAGGGCGAGAGGGACGAGAGCTCCACCGCAGACGTAGAGAAGGCAAAAGAAGATGCCCAGGTGCAGTTTTATGTGAAGTGATGCATGCTGGGAAAATGTCTCTCTTTGTGTTGCATAAAATCTTGAAGAATTTAATTTTGTTGTTGTTTTGTTTTTTCACCCAGACGCTGTACGATGCTGGAGAGAACAAGTGGGGAACTGATGAGTCTAAATTCATCGACATCCTGTGTCAGAGCAGCATCACTCAGCTCCGACAGAGTACGGACGCCACATTTAAACATTCCTGTTTATTCTAGATGAGGATAAAACTGTGTTTTATTATAATTAATGTCAATAATGTAAAGTGAGATTTTCCTTCCAGCTCTGGTCGAGTACAAGAACATCAGTGGGAAAACGCTGCAGCAGAGCATCGAGGGCGAGATGTCAGGAGAGCTGGAGGAGCTGCTGGTCGCTATAGGTGAGATTAAAGTTTCATCTAAGAAATGTTTTTGCACATTTTCAAATCTCTTCTTCATCTCTGTAGAAATATTGTTGTTGTGGTTGTGGTTTACAACTTTTTTTTTTCCTTATTTCTCCAGTGAAATGTGTGAAGAGCGTCCCGGCCTACCTCGCAGAACGTCTGCATGAGAGCATGAAGGTGAAAAATTGAGTTTTTTATTTTTGTGTTTCAGTTTAAGATCAAAGTTAAAAAATAAAATAAAATAAAAAAATTCTAACATCCAGATCAAAGAAACACACGTCTGTGTCTATAAAGAGAAAGAACAGAACTATAGAAGGTAGATCATATGACCTCAGCCAATACTAGATAATATCAAATATCACAACGTTTTCTGTTATTTACAATACATTACATAATATTTTCCATAATGTAATATTCATTTCATATTCTATAATATTTTATTATTGCACATATTGTCTTATTGCTACAACTGCTGTTCAGTTTATAATACTTTATTATTGCTACAAGTGCTGTTCAGTTGAAGCATCATTTATACCTGAAATATGAAATACAATAATAAAGTTATATATTATTATTACGGTTAATAATATGGTTATACATATGTAGTATTATTAGAACATTCATAGTAAATATACTTATGTATTGTTTAATATGTATGTATATTTGAATATAAAGTACAATAATATAGTTGAATTTTTTAATTTGTCAAACTATCTCAAACTAAATATAATGCTGTAATTATATGTTATTGTAGAAAATGCATTATAAATGTTATTTGTTGTTATAAATGTCGTTTAAGGGGCGGTGTTTAGCTCTGTTGGTAGAGCACCCGCCCCATGTGTTGAGGCTATAGTCTTCTGCAGGCGGCCCCGGTTCGAATCCCGCGCCGAGCAGCCCTATCCTGCGTGTCATTCCTCCCCTCTCTGCCTCCCATTTCCTGTCTCTCTCTGAACTGTCCTGTCCATTCAAGGCCAAAAAAGCCTCAAAAATATACTTAAAAAATAAATAAATAAATGTTGTTTAAAAACACATGCAAAACTTAAAAGCCAATAATGTAATAATGTATAAAACATAAGTTTGTTTGTTGTTCAGGGCGGGGGAACAGACGAGTCGACTCTGAACCGGATCATGGTGAGTCGCTCTGAGATCGACCTGCTGGACATCAGGAGGGAGTTCAAGAAGCTCTACGAGCGCTCGCTGCTCTCCGCCATCGAGGTGAGGAGGAGGAGGAGGAGGAGGAGGAAGAGCTCATACTATGAAGTCATAAATACATTTAGTTTAGTCTGCTCTCTCTCACTGTTCACCACCACCATCACTATGACTCCAGTGTGATCAGAGGGTTTTAACTAGAGTTTGTTCTCTGTGAGTTTCCTCTGATCGTCTCTCTGACCTAAATGAAGCTGGATTAGAAACAGCTCCACGACTGATGTCTGACGTGTGTGTGAAGCCGAATCTGTCTGAATAATGCAGGAGGCTGCTGCTGCGGGTCCTCGGAGACGCAGCTAGAGACAAAGTGACTAATCTGCAGCGCTGTGAAGTACAGAGGAACTCGAACGTCTCTTCATTTGACACCAGAAACAACTTTTCTTATGAACTCTGATTAAAGGATGTGAGAGCAGCAGCAGACTCCTGTAAACAGCGGGGGGGCTACTCTGCTCTTTATTTAGCTCCTTGTTCTTGTTGCTCAGGTGGTTCTTCAGTCTGGATCAAAGTCCTCAGAGAAAGACAAGAACTGCAACTTCCTGTTGTAGCTCCGGGAAGCAAAGGAAAAAAGACAGCACATGTGATTTAACCCTCCTGTTTTCCTCCTGGGTCAAGGAAGGAAGGAAGGAAGGAAGGAAGGAAGGAAGGAAGGAAAAGGGAAAGTTGGGAGGAAAAGGGAAAGATGGGAGGAAGGAAGGAAAGATACATGGAGGGAAGGAGGGAACAGATTAGGTCAAAAAGGAAGGAAGAAGTAAGGGTGGATGGACGGAAGGAAGGAAGGAAAAGGGAAAGATGGGAGGAAAGATACATGGAGGGAGGGAACAGATTACTGTAGGTCAAAAAGGAAGGAAGAAGTAAGGGTGGAAGGAAGGAAGGAAGGATGGAAGGGAAGGAATGAAAAAATGAAGGAAAGAAAGATGGAGGGAGGGAACAAATCAGGTCAATTGGATCAAAAGAGTAAGGGAAGAAGGATTGTGGAAATAAGGATTGTGGAAATAAGGAAGGGAGAAAGGGAGAAGGAAGGATGGAGGAAGGGAACAGATTGGGTCAATTTGACCCAGAAGGACAGCAGGAGGGTTAATACAAGTTTGCATGCTGGAAAAAAAATCTAAGTAAAACATGAAAGGAATTAAAAAGACGTCACACAATAGAAAGTTTAATTCTAAAATGTGTCTTGAGAAGTGAGATGAAACAAGATAAGATACAAGATACAAAATTATAGATTTTTTTGTGTCATTTTGTGTTTACTTTATTCTAAAAAAAAAAAAAAACACAAAGTGCACAATATAATACAGACGACTTTTACATTTTGTTCCCTTGGTCGTTCCTCCATCATTTCGTCTCTCACAGTTACTCGAGCAACAAACAGCTCACACCGTCTCGAATGTCCTACAGTATTTTACAACATTAATACCACAGAATGACAGTTACAGGAGAATATGGTGATAAAGAAAGAAGGAAGAGGAACTGGCGACAATAAAACGACAGATCGATAGAGAGTCTTGTAGAATGAATTTCTTGAGGTGCGAGAACTTTATTTTGTCTAATGTTTAGAAAAGATGTCAGATTCCTCAGCTCCACAGAAGGAACAGGGTGATTTGAAAATGCCAAAAGAAAATGAATTCGGAAAGCCAATACATTTTTAAATTTACTCTTGAAGGTTCAATCTTTGTCAATCTGAACACCAAAGATAAAACATCAGGCTGAAGTTTCATGAAAGGTTGGACCTTAAAGGAGAATTCCGGTCATTTTTGGCCCCTAAATCGTTGTCCTGATGGTCATCCGGTGTTGGGGGGAGCAAAAAACGCGACTAAGATTGATGCAGGTAAACCAGAGTTAATTCTTTCAACCACAACAAACACTCAAAAAACAATCAAATATCTATGGTACATGACTGGAATCCTTACGAGACACCACTGAACTCATATAGTTTACAGTATAAACATAATAAACTTCCTATCCAATCGCAGAGCGCCTGCTCTCCCCGCCACAGAAACAAACACTTTTTCCTTGTTGTGATGATTTCTTTACAACAATAAACGGTCAGAGATATTTTGGACATTACCACTGCACTGCTCCACCGTGTATTTTTGTTGATTTAAGGGGTCAAAAATGACCGGAATTCTCCTTTAACATCCTCTATCAAGTTATTTTTTGTCTGACCTGAGACTACAAAAGTGTCTGTTTTTAATGTGAGGACAAAGAAAAAGAAAAGAAAAGTATATGTTGAAGCTGACCTCCTTCAACTCTGCTGCTGCTGCTGACTGACACAAAGTGTTTCTCCTCCTGCAGTCGGAGCTGTCTGGTGACCACGGCGACTGTGTGAAGGCCATCTGTGGAGGAGACGACTGAGCCGCTCCGCCTGAAGCCTCCTCCTCCTCCTCCTCCTCCTCCTCCTCCTCCTCTGACCTTCGACCTTCAGTCTTCACCCCCTGTGCTTCATCTTCAAACCTCGTAGATTATAACAACTTCATTTTATACTTGAGAAAACAGCCAGAACTTACTGTACTGGCAGTTGCCGTAGCGATTATCAGATTAGTTCACAAAGGAGACGATGAGTCGTTATCGATTTGTTTCCACTTCAGTTTTTCCTTATTTTATCATTTCACCGTCCACTTCCTCTCACTCCTGTGAAAACATAGTCACAAAAACTGTGAATTTGAACTCTATTTGTTTTCATCAACAGATCTTTATGCATTCATTTCACTGTACAGTTACACAATATCAGTGCAGAACAGAGAATCTTACACAATACTAACAAGAACATTAGAGACACTTGTCCAAGTCTTCACATCTATTGTATATTTAAATCTATTTAACTGTTAAAAATCTGATGTCAGTTAAATTATTATATTATTAAAATATTCAACAATGTACTGTATGGAACGCAAATGATGTCCGTTTTACTAGTGCAACATTATAGAAGAAACATTAACTGTCATCATCAGTTTGCTTCTTCACGTTTTCTGACATGAAAGAAAAGTTTTAGGATTATTAACTTTTAATATGTTTTTTTTTAAATAGTAATTCTTTAAATGTATCAATTATTTCCCAGAGGATGGAGGTTGTTTCGTCCCAGATACTGTTAATCTGAATCTTTTTTGGCAGTGTAGTGAACAGAAACTTGAAATATGAAACACCATGAAACAACACATAAATAAAGAGAATAAAGCTTCCAAGTGAATAATTGATATTTTTAGAGGATTTAAATGAAGATTTTCTCTTAATTAACCCACATTCAATTTAACTACCATTTAATTGTAAGAATACTGATCCATGCAACAAAGCTTCACTTAATTAGTAATGACTAATAATGACTAATTTAAATGCATTTACATTTACAACAAATAACATTAGAGGACTCAGGCTGTTATCAACTATAATGTGATGAATCATATTCTCTCTGTTTGTTTCTTTGCTGTTTATTCTCTCTCTTATTATAAGTTTAACAATAATGAGATAATAATAATAAAAACCCCTTATGAATCACTGCTGGTGATAATGTTTTTCACATCCTCGTCTGTCCTCGTGGTCGTTCCTCTCAGTGACCAGCAGGGGGCGTCACAGACTCAGCAGCAGGTCTCAGTGTTGTAGACGCTGCAGCTGTCTGAAGACCTCGGGGGGCTTTAAGAGGCTTACAGAGGCCGTATGTGGGGAACATCTGAACCGTGGAGATCAGTCAAACCAGTTTTTTTTTACTGACTTGATGGAAATTCCTGCTGATCAGGTGGAAAACAGAGACTTTATCCTTAAACGAGTGGTTTCACTGAAACCAAGAGGGGGAAATGCATAGACGACTAAAACTGAAACATTCAGTCAGTCCACAGAGAGTTGGGAAGAAACTTTGTTATTTGATTAAATATTTAGTAATTTTCCGGAACAAATACCGAAAAACAAAATTAATCAGTTGCAGAATATATTTTTTCTCTGTTTTACACACAGCACAAAAACCAAGACAAACACACACAATTTAGACTAAACTGTGCTTTCATAGGTCCTGCTTTTGAGGAATAACGTTGTCAACAATAAGTATTGTACTGAAACAGTAAACCATTTAAATACTTTTTCATATTTATACATACTGTACCTGTAGGCCTACTGTATTAGATAAGCATTTTTACTATAAACCATTCATTTACTGTCAAATATGTCCCAACAGTTTTATTTATCATTGCACTTGTTTTGATCATTTATTACCAATTTCACTTATATAATAAGCGATAATTCCAATAACTCAAATATATTAGAAAAGATATATACGGTATATAATCTAGAATATGATATCAAATAACCCTCTCCAAACTGCTGAGTAACACAACAGCACCACAGATGCCATCAATTTATAAGAATTAAATCAATTTCTAAGATATTTACTAAATTAATCAGTTAGAAAAACAGTAAACTCTCCTCAAAATACAAAAAAGTAGCATTTTCAGTTTTTGTTAAAGTATAAAGTATTTATTTATTCAATATTTTATTTAATTTGTCCTATAAATCTTTTTCTTATTTATTTTCTCTTATCAAGCTTGTTTTCTATAGTAAATCACAAACTGACAGACTTTGGCTAATTAGAGGAATAAAAAGTATTCAATAGAAAAAGTACACAGACAGGACACACCATGAGGTTAGAGCTGTGGTTTCCTGACAAGATGCAACCAAAATGATCTGTTATATAAGAATAAAATATTGATCGTTCTTGACCTTGGTGTTGTTCTTCCTTATCTGAACAAAACAACGAGTGAAGGACGACACTAAAACACGTTCAAATCAATCATCTAAAACAGCTGAGGGGAGAAAATCAATGCGTCTCGTTGGCAGCAGCAGCCGCCCTCGGCCTCGAGCAAATCTGGAGATAAAAACCCTGAAGTGAAACGGTTGAGTCACAATGACGACACGTGGCGTTTCTCCTTTCTCCTCTCCGTTTCAGTTTAATTCAATTAAAGTTTGAAATTGTTTCCTCTTGTTTCTGATCTGCAATAAAAACTCATCGACAACAGTTTGAATCCCACTGAAAAGTTCCCACACAGCTTCTTCTTGCTTCATCTGAGGTTTTTTATTTGTGACTGACAACTGTGACATCTGCTCTGAGAACTGAAGCACAACAACGATCTGGTTCTGGTTCTGTAGAGTGGGAACATGTGTAGAGAGCAAATCTTTAACAAATTAAATTCAGATGATGAACTTTCACTCGGAGCGATGACATTCAGATATTTCCCTCCAACGCCGACGGAGGGAAATACCAACAAGCAACAAGAGAGCACGCAGATGTCAGAGAGTGGACATTTGTCTTATCTTTCACTAAACTATAAAACTCAGCGGAGGTCGTTCTTAAACGTTCGGACATGACAAAGTTATTACTTCATGATTTCATATGTCCTGGCAACTTACAGACTCTAAAAAGTGACAAGAACAAGAAAAGCTTAGTGAAGTGAAGAAGACTTCAAAAAAAATTTGACTTATTTACACAGAATGATTCATTTTATAACTCACTTACTGTATATCTCATGTTGTGATAATTATGAGCCTGATTGGTTTGTGGAGTTTTATAATGTGGAAACATATCCAAACAGCAATTAACCAGTGAACTTTGAGAGTATTTTGTCAGCTGCTTTTGCCATGTTCAGTTCAGTTCAAAAATACTTCAATCGTCTGTCACAGTAAAATTTACAAATGAGTATGAAAGTATGAAAACACATACATTTATTTATTTACTTTTATTCAGAAGAATCCCTTTAGAAGAATCCCATCACACATGAACACATGAGAAAGCATAACAAAAACAATTCACGAACAGATTCCAAAAATATAATTTACAAATATGTCAGTAAATGACAAAAAAATGTAAAATTGTAGAAAAAAAAATTGTGAAACTCAATAGACACTGTGAGAAAATGTACATAATTGTAAAACTGTACTAAAATACACAACGAAAATTGTAAATATCCTGTTTTGGGAATACACATAGCTTACATTTAAAATACACATACAATATTAAACTGCAAAAACTCAAATATCTTAGAATTAGAAAATTAGAAAAACTTTATTGTCCCGCCAAGGCAGGAAATTCATCTTTGGTCTCACTTACAGACAGAACAGTCAGAACACAAACGCTTGCCAGCAAGGCTTACATGAGACAAAACAAAGTCAACAGCAGTCACATCACTTACCAAGAATATTTGTCTTATTTCTAGTCAAAATGTAATTTCTAGTCAAAACAAATCTCATTCTACTTAAAATAAGACTCATCACATAAAAAGTAGCTTGTTTCTTAGACACTTTTTACTCCTTCCAAGCATATTTTCACTTGAAATAAGTAGAAAAATCTGATAATGGAACACGTTTCAAGTGAAAATGTGTTTGAAACAAGTGAACATGATCTAAAAACAAGTTAATTTATAGGTGATGAGTCTTATTTTAAGTGGAAAGAGATTAGTTTTGACTAGAAATTAGAAATTTTGACAAGAAATAAGACAAATATTCTTGGAAAGATTTTGAGTTTTTGCAGTGTAATTCACACTATACAATAATATGAATAACATGAATGAATGTTTGTGAATGAAGGTTCAGTAGAACCTTTTGTTTACCAGGTAAAAAATAAACAGCTAAATCCAACAAAACAAGTTTATCAGTGCGTCACATTGAGAATTAAAAGAAATCTAATCAGCTTGCTGAAGTTTAGCGAGTCGATCAATATGTCCCTATCTCCTGTCAATGTCAACAAAACTAAACTACAAAGGAACCCGGGCTGCTGCTGCTGCTGCTCACTTCAGGAGTGCGAAAATTTAATGTCTCATAAACATTTTATTTACACTGTAAAACACACAAGCTGTGTCCAAATGAAATCTACAGACTCATGTTCATCGTCACCGCCTACGTCTCTCACTCTTTCAGTCCTGCTGGGAGAACCGGCAGTAAAAACTCGGGCCAGACACAGACACGCATGCTGCTCGCAGTCAGTCAGACTATTGAGGTGGACGACCGCCCCGAGGCAAAGACGTTTTCCTCATTAAAGACAAAGTAATCACCCAGAGTCCTTCACTCCCCTGCACCCACTCCATCCATCCCCTCCGTCTTTATCTCCACTGAAGGAAAAACAGGAAGGAAGGAGAGGATGCAGGCTGACTTCTATACATCTTCCTCCACACACACACACACACACATCCTCCGCCTGTGTGTGTGTGTGTGTGTGTGGTATGATAGTAGAGGGCTTATCAGCACCAAAAATATTTTTAAAACACTCCTTATTGCACACCGTCTTTGTGACCTACTTTATAGCAGCCTGATGTATGACCCAGTAGCTACTATTCCCTCTCCATCCTTTGGAGAATATAAAAGCTGTTTCGGTTCAGCTCAACAATAATAACCCTAACGTGTTGAAATCAATCACGTATAAATAATTTCCAGAGAAGTTCTACGTTGTTTTGTTGCAGACAACAACCGTGACCTCATTAATGTTGTTTCTCACTTTACAAAAACCCATTTTTCCTGCAGCTCAATGTAGATGTTTCCATACAGTATAAAGGTTAGATGTTTGTATTAAAGCTCCATACAGTATAAAGGTAGATGTTTGTATTAAAGCTAAAGGTAAATGTTTGTGTTAAAGCTCCATACGGTATAAAGGTAGATGTTTGTGTTAAAGCTCCATACGGTATAAAGGTAGATGTTTGTGTTAAAGCTCCATACGGTATAAAGGTAGATGTTTGTGTTAAAGCTCCATACGGTATAAAGGTAGATGTTTGTGTTAAAGCTCCATACAGTATAAAGGTAGATGTTTGTGTGTAGTGTGATAATAAAGCAGCTCTAGGTTCTATATTAATACTGTGAAAGTATCAAAGCCTTATCAGAGTCTTAAAACCAGCCGTCGGGACTTCCTGTGACTTTGTGATGTCACAACGAAACAATCCCCTTCTTTCAGAGCCTCATCTCCTCTGATTGGCTGACACCAACTTGTTGTCACTAGAGCACCAAAGACAGTGCTACTCTCTACTTTTGGTTATTAATACACAATATAATCAACTGATACAATGATTACCGTTGTGTATTATTATAGATACGTCGTATAATCTCCTCAGAATTTTATAAAGTTGTTCAAATAAACCCCACACTTACCTAACTCAACATTCAAGTCATACTCACAAATGTTAGTTAGTTAGTTAGTTAGTTTTATTTGTCCACGATGTGGAAATTTGTCTTTGGTCTCATAAAAAAAACAACAAGAAGCAGGACAATAACAGCAACAACAAGCAGGACAACAACAGCAACAACAACACTTACACACAGACATCTTCATGGCAAAAAGCAGGACAGCAGTGGCAGTTACATTACAACACATCGCATCAACGCATCAACGCATCAACGGGGCATGGTGTTCAGTGCCCCAATTGCATTAGGAATAAAAGAATTTTTAAAAATATTACGATTTGCCCTTGGTACTTTATAACGTCTACCAGAGGGAAGAAGTTCAAACTCCCTATTGAGTGGATGAGAGGGATCATTTGCTATTTTGACAGCTTTTTTCCTAAGCACTTCATCGTACATACAACTTAATTGTTTCTGTCTTGTCCCTATGATTTTTGAGGCAAGGTTTACTATTCTCTGCAGCTTGCTTCTTCCTTTACTATTTAGATTACCGTACCACATTGCCATGTTGAAAGTTAGAATGCCCTCTATCAGGTTCTTATAAACTGTTTCCATAATGTGCTTACTCACTCTAAAGGAGTTGAGCTTGCGCAGTAGATGGAGACGTTGGTTACAGATTTTAAAAATATGGTCTGTGTTTTCACTGAAATTTAGGTTACAATCAATATATGTACCTAGATATTTGAACTTGTCTACTACCTCTACAATTTGTCCCCTAATTATAAGGGGCTGCACAGGGTCCTTTTCATGAAAGACAAGTTCCTGAGTTTTTGTTACATTGATCTCTAAGGAACTTTCATCACACCACTTTTGGAGAGATGACACATGTGCTCTATATACTTCCTCTCCGACTATGTCCCCCTTCTTTAATAAGGCAACCAGGGCCATATCATCTGCATACTTGAACAAACGAAACTTTTCCAGATCTAATTGGAATTCGTTTGTGTATATGGAAAAAAGTAATGGGGATAAAATGGTCCCCTGCGGGGCGCCGGTGTTAAGCACAGTGATGTCGGACCGAGTATTGTTAACCAGGACCTGTTGAGGGCGGTCAGAGAGGAAGTCCCTAACAAGGTGGATAATACCACCGTTTACTCCTATGTCGATAAGTCTCTGCAGCAGGATGTGAATCTGCATGCTGTTAAAGGCAGAGGTAAAATCGATAAATAGGGCCCTAGCAAGGTGGGAGGGGGCTTGTAGGTGCTTTGACAGGGTGTGGAACATACTGACAGTTGCGTCATCAGTTCCCCTCTGACTTTTGTAAGCAAACTGGAGATGATCTAAACTGTTAGAAACTGACGCTGTAATTTGTCTGCTTATAACTCTCTCAAAACATTTTCCTAAGATAGAAGTAAGAGCAATAGGCCTGAAGTCTTTTAATTCAGTAGCTCCAGGTTTTTTAGGGATAGGTACAATATAAGACATTTTCCATAATTTGGGCATTGTCAAGGAATTAAGCAAGTTCTGGAATAACTCCAGCACAATACCTTTAAGTTCATGAACATTTTCTTTTAAAACTCTCCCTCTCAGGCCATCTGGCCCCGGGGCCGAGTTTGGCTTAATACTAGACAGGCTGGCTACAATCTCATGTTCATTCAGTGTAATGGGGACATATCCCAAAATGGACCTACACACACTATCACGTTCAGCACTAAAATCATTCTTGTCAAAACGACTGAAAAAAACATTTAAATCATTTGCAAAAGATGGAGAGGGGTGTGACAGGGGGGTACGCTTTTGCTTAGTTTCCCTGCCCATCATCACATTTAAACCTTCCCATGCTTTCTTGGCATTTCCTGAGAAATAGTGACATTCAACTTTATCTTTATATTCTATTTTTGCTTTACTCAGTTTAGATCTTAGTTCACATCTTTTTTCCTTAAGTAACTCAATATTACCATTTTTAAAAGCACATTTTTTCTCACGGATACATTCCTTAAGATCACTAGACATCCATAAGTTATTATTAGGAAATATTCTTACAGTTTTAGTACGGATGATTTTACTTTCATTAAACAACAGATATGATGTAAAAGTGTCAATTAGTTCATGAGGGGTGCCACATGAGTCAAGAAATAACCAATCGGTAGTCTCCAGCTCGCATTTCATCTCCTCCGTACAGTCCTCAGTCCAGATCTCAATTTCCTTAGTCACTGTCTTCTCCCGTCTCAGTTTAGCCCTGTAACGAGGGAGTAGATGGACGACATTATGGTCAGACTTCCCCAAGGCAGGCCTACAGGTGGATTTATAGGCGTCTAGTATGTTGCCATAGCACTTATCCAGGGTACGTGCCAGGCGGGTGGGACAGTCCACGTATTGATGTAGAGTGGGTAGATGGTCGGACAGATCACAGGAGTTAAAGTCCCCGAGCAACAGGACGGGTTGGTTAGCTGCACGGGACAGGGCGGTGTTATAGCTCTCGGCTATCCTGGCTGCAGCTCCCACGAAGTCCGGCCCAGGTACATAGGCCAATATGATTGTAATCTGGCCAAACTCCCTCGGGAGGTAAAAGGGGCGAAAGGAGACAACCAGGATTTCATAGTCATGTGTGCACACACGTTCCCGGACGGTGTACTGGGTGGCCCAGCGTGTGTCCATATAGACACACAAACCACCGCCAATAGATTTCCGTGACGAATTAATGTCTCTGTCAGCCCGAATAATTGTGTAACCCGGCAAGTTGGGGTCTGACATATCCTCTTTCAACCAGCTTTCCGTAAAACAGATGAGGTTACTCTGTCGGAACTCATTGTCATATTGAACTTTAGCGGTCAGTTCATTCATCTTGTTGCTCAAAGAGCGAACATTAGAAAAAGTTATTACCGGTAGAGGATGTCTGCTGCCGCGCCTCCTTAGTCTTTCTCTCACTCCACCTCTCGATCCTCTTTTCTTTATTTTAGTCCCTTTTCGCGTTCCGGTGTTTTTGAGTTGCGGATACTTGACCAGCAGCTCCGGACCAGAGTCCCCCGGTTTGATTGAGTGCCTGAGTGACAACAGCTGGTCCCGCGTGTAGGTGAGGACGCCGGCTTTTCCATATAAACTCCATACTTCGGCGATTAAACTACTGAGAAGGCACACAGCCAGCCAAAGTAACATGCCGACGCTAAACTTCATCTTGCCACAAAGAGAATGCGGGCTCGATCACTTAAAACAACAAAAAAACATAAAAATGACAGGAGACGAGACAGACAGGTGAGACACAGGGTCAGCAGCAGAGCCGCGCCCCTTAATGGAAGATGACCTACATATTTAATGGAATAGGCCATTTTACATAAGTAATACTTTTGATTTAGGGATTTAAAGTATACATTTGTAATATAATAATTTGGAATAGCCTATATTATATTGATAATAGTATTATTATGTTAAGTAAATGGTTAACATGCAGCCTTGTCTTATTCAGTGAGGTCATTTGAGGAGGTGACCATAAAAAAAACAACAATGTTAGAACAGAAGAAACACAAACCCATTCACCATTGTTGTGCGCTGCCAAGCATCCATGACCGCTTCAGTTTTGTGTAACCACAAACTTTGCTGCTGTTTTTTTTTTTTTTTTTGTCTTTTCTTAACAACAGTCCAATGTCTAACTTGTTTATGACTCGTCATCTTCTCTGGAAGTTTATCAGACAGTAACAGTGAAGAGTTAACGGGAATTGGGTTAAAAAAAAAATGCTCTCGACTGGATTTCAACTAGTATGCATGTCTTATTTATTCTCAACCGACAGCATAAACCCTGTTGTTTGTGTTTGTGTAACGTCTGACCGTCCTGTGAGTCTCCGTCTTCCTGTAAAAGGTCAAAGTGATCGTGCTCATTAGGACTTTGAATGTTGTCTGTCTGCACATCTTAACAAGATTTAGTGTTCCACCTCGACTGAGTTTGAGACGGATGCAGCAAAGGTCGACACATCGATTTTATTGACATTGTGTCACATCAGGCTCTAGAGGTCATAGGTCAAGTTCCACAAAATGTAGCATCAGTGTTACGACACATTCACACCTCAGCGTCGTCACGTATAGACGCTTGGTCAGGGGCCGTGTCGCTGTCACTTATGTGTTGGATCCTTTTCCTCTAAACAGACGTCGCGGCCCCCTGTACTGGGCTGGATTTGAGCAAATGAAAGTCGGTCTCAATTAGAAGTCTAGTCTATTTTCTGTGCATGTTATTGTGAATGTAAAAAAACCTCTCAAAGCCAGTTTGAGCAGTTAATAAGCTGCTTAATTCATACATACAATAGTTAGATGGCGCTGCTTCAATCGCTCTTTTTCCCTCTTTGCAACTGTTACAACCATCTGTCCAAAGTTTTGTCGACATGGACCCAACTACATGTCGTTAGATCGCTTAGATTCTCCACAAATCACTCGTTCAATTCAGTATAAGAAACAAACTAGTCCTTTCTGAAGACTCTCTGCCTTCACTGAAGTCCCAATAGCATTACTTTTGTACATTCATTTAGAAGTGTAGCGACTTAAGCCAAAAGAGCCGCTGAGAGACTAAGCATGGGCCGGTTGTCAGACGCGCTATCAAAAAGAAACTCACTGAGATTCAGAACTAAAGATCAAAGTGTTTATTAACCAAACAAAATAGGTTAACTCATAATAAAGTGTACAAACTAAGGCAAAGTAATCCAAAAATAGCGTAACTATAGCGGTCAACAAAAAGTAAGGCAACCCACGCTCACCCCCTCTCTCTCTCTCTGAAACAAAGGAAAAGCAACAGGTGAACATAAGTGCTAAACCCCGCCCATAATGACGTGACCCGCTGCTGAAATAATAACATAAACTAAATCATATTCAAAATAAACAACACCAAAACAACCCTTAAACTTAACTAACAGAAAACCCAATTCATGGCTCCTACATACCAGCCCCTAATTATTAAGTTATTACACATAATAATTACCCATATTCATATTAATAGGAGACACGAACCAATATGCTATACATTCAAAATTCATAATGCACATTTTCGTCTTCTTTCTTCCTTCTTCCTGTTCTTCTTGTGTCACAAGTCAGTAAAGTCAAATGTCTCTTGACTGTCAGAGTCCATCAAAACCACAATTCTGTGGAAAGTCTGTGAGTCAAAAGTTCAAGTCAAACGAGTCAAAGTGTCACTGTGCAGCATCCGCTCCTCATCCAGCTTCAGCTCCCTGTGGTAGGCAGATCCTTGTTATTGGTCGGTTGAGGCAGATGCTCCCCAGACGAGTCCAAGATGAGAAACGTTTCATCACGTTAGTCACAGCATCAACCTCCTCCGCAGCCTGCAGAGCACTCACCGCTGCCGCCCTCTTGACCTCTGCTGGACTGAGCACAGTGTCTGCATGGGATGCTGAGTCCTTATGAAGCCTCCTCTTCAGGTATGAAGCACACTGATCAACAATTTTCACATGATTTGGCACACTGAGTTCCTGGTTCCTTGACGGTAAAGTAATCTTGTAATCACCATTCACATTCTTTGACGAGTGTGTGACCAACTCCACATACTTCTCTTCTCTTGATTGCTCATCCATGTTGCGTTCAGGAAGATCCATCTTGAACTGTTGCCGAATTTCCTCCAGATTCACAACTGAGACTCCATTTACTGATAATTCTTGTTTTTCACAATCTCCTTTTACAGGTCCATTCACAGTCCAGCCCAGCCTTGTCCTGATTGCATAAGGTCCACCATTTACACTGTGAATGACTTCCTGTGGTTCCAAAGCTTTAGGAACATTCGCTCCAATCAGCAGTTCCACATCTGCATCTATCTCAGGCAGATACACAGATCTCAAATGAGACAATCCATGAAGATCCCTCTCCGTGGGAATGTTCCCCCTGTGGACGGGCATGCGCTCCTGTGTGTAAGTCTTTGGCAGTTCACAAAAGTTGTCACTTCCTAAACCAGCAACCTCCAGTCCTGAGACAACATGGCTACTCACAATCTTCTCTTGGCCCATGGTTCTCAAGAGGATGTGTGACCTCTTTCCTGTGAGGCCTAATTTGTGCATCAGTCCCTCTGTGCAAAAGACTGCTGTACTTCCCTGATCCAAGAAAGCATAGGTGGTGATGATCTTGCCTCCTTTCTTGGACCTGACCTGCACAGGAACAATAGGAAGTTTACACTCACTGTCACCAGCCCCGGTGAGCCCACTTGATACCAAGGTGTCATCTACTGCCACCTCTGATTCTTTTTCTTCTTCACAGGAATTATTTTCATTTTCTTTTGGAGGAATGTGAAGTATGGTTGGATGTTGGAGACCACATTTTGCACAGGAGATCCGTTTTCTGCAATATTTGCTGATGTGTCCAATACACAGACAGCCGAAACAGAGACCATTTTCCCTTAAGAAGCCTATCTTCTCTTTGTGGGTTCTTTTCTCCAACTGAGGGCACAAATCCAAGGCGTGTCCTCCTCCACAGCACAGACATGTCCTCCCTGTTGTCAAGGTTTGTTCCTTTCTTTCAGTTACTGGTTGAGCTTTGTTCACAGGAGCCACCGTGGTGGCAAAGCTTGCTCCTTCATGTCCAGAACGATGTTGTGGTCTGACTTTGTTCATGCATTTATTAACTGTCGCTGAGGGCGCATCCTGTATGTTCCCAAACACTGGATCAGTTAAGATTTTCACTTGTCTTTCAATAAAATTGGTGATGTCACTGAACGTGGCTCTCATGTTGCGTTTCTCCTGCAATTCACAGGCTACAGTTCTCCACTTGTCTCGCAATTTATAAGGCAATTTCCTTATAATAGCAAGCATGTTGGCAGGAAGATCAAGCTCATGCAAATATTCCACTCCTTCCATAGCATTAGAACAGCTTCTGAGGAACAGACTGTAGTCCTGGAGAGCTTGGACATCTTCTGGCTTGATGGGCGGCCATGACAGAGCCTTGTCCATATACGCAGAGGCAATTTTCTGCGCATTTCCAAAGTGCTCACATAACAATGCTTTAGCTCTGACATAGCCCCTTTCTGGGCTGAGCTGCTGGCAGCTTCTCACCAGTTCCTTCGGATGGCCACTAGTGTACTGCTCCAGAAAGTAGAGTCTGTCACTGCAGTTGTCAGTGTTTCTCTCCACACCATTCTCAAAAGCCTTCATAAATGCATGATACTTTAATGGATTACCTTCAAAAACTGGAATTTCTCTTTTGGGTAATGATGAGAGGCACTGCTGTTGGACTAAAAGAGTTGTTATTTCATTTTGCTTTCTCATAATTCCCAGAATATTGTTTTGATTATCATCTGTTGACCCAAATCCTGCGTTCCAGGTGTTTCCATATCGAGTGTGTGTGTCATCATTGGTGATACGATTCACTGAATGATGTTTGGGTTCATGCAATAACACAGATTCACAGTGAATGAATGAAGGCGCAGTATTTTCTTTAGGCCTTGTTCCTGAATCCAAGCAGTCATGTTTAGTTTCCCTTTGTTTCACAGACATTTGTGGAATAAATGAGTTTGCATCTGCATTAAGAGCTCTTGGTTTAGATTTTTCTTTTTCCAAATAAGAGTTCATTCCATCAGAAACCCTTGACCTGAAGCTCTTTCCACTTATGATGCTCTGAGACCTCAGCACACTTAATTTTGCCATGTTTGCTGCAATGTCTTCATCCATTTTAAGTTGCTCCTTTTTCCTTTTCAGGCGTTCCTCTTGTTCCTCAAGTTCATGTTTGTCCTTTAACCATTTCTGTCTTGCCATTAATGCTGCCAGGTCAGCCACTGCTATCAGACGTGCAGAAGAAGCAGTAGAAACAGCAGACCCTCTTCCAGTAACAGAGTTTTTGCTTCCCACGTTTGACACACTGTCACTTGGTTTTATGTCAATTTGCATTTCCTCTGTACCGAGTCTTGGTGCAGGCTGAGTTGGAAGTTGAGGTTCATCCTGTGTTGGACATTGAAACACTTCCTCATTTAATGCAGCAGCTGAATCAGAATGAGATGGATTGAGGATGCCATTTTGTTGCGATTCCTCTGGCTCACTCAGCCATTTAACAACGTCCTCCTTAAATGTGTGGCTATATTTCATGATGCTGGAAAACCATTCATTCTGTCTTTTTTGTTCATCTTCCATGAGCAAAGCAATCAAAGCATCATGTGACATCATGGCATTTTCACGCAGTTGTTTTAATTTGTCAAAATGAGATTGAACATGTGAAACATTTTCCTTTGTTTTCATCAGAGCTTTCATTTCTGGTATGAGTGCTTTCATTTTATTCACAGTGATTTTACGTTCATGTTGAAGCTTTTCGATTTTATTTGCCCAGGCCTTGGCTGTGAGTTTGCTTTGTCTTTTCCCACACTCCATTTCAACATCAGCATTTATTTCACTCATTTTCCTTGATTTCCTTTAGATTTTCAGAACTTCCAACACAAGCATTAATTTGACACAATTCTTCTTTCATTTCCTTTTGATTTTCCACAAGATATTATTTGTGCACCTGAGACACATCCACAGAACAGAAGCGAAATTCATTCAACAAACATCATCCACATTTCGCACAGCAGCGGAGCGACATCAACTTCAGAGACAGAGTGAAGATTCGCATTTACAGCTTGGAGATAATTCGGCATCGGATGCACTGCGCTGAGGAATCCAATCCTCCATTAACCAGGCAATCGTTCCCAATGAACAACAACAGTCAATATGCACGCCGCGATCTTTCCATTGATACACGGCTTCAATGCGCACATCCACAGGTGGACTTACCTGGCTGTAGTTCGCTTTCGCAGCGGCTCCTTAAACTGTTTCACAGCCAGCGCCTACCTCCGTGCCTTTTCTCCGGTTTCTGTTTATATCGTCCTCTTCCTCTTTTCGTCCTCTTGATTTCGGCTCCGCTGATCCGTCTCTTGATGTTTGTGATTAATGCCTTTTTTGTTGACAAAATGTAGCGACTTAAGCCAAAAGAGCCGCTGAGAGACTAAGCATGGGCCGGTTGTCAGACGCGCTATCAAAAAGAAACTCACTGAGATTCAGAACTAAAGATCAAAGTGTTTATTAACCAAACAAAATAGGTTAACTCATAATAAAGTGTACAAACTAAGGCAAAGTAATCCAAAAATAGCGTAACTATAGCGGTCAACAAAAAGTAAGGCAACCCACGCTCACCCCCTCTCTCTCTCTCTGAAACAAAGGAAAAGCAACAGGTGAACATAAGTGCTAAACCCCGCCCATAATGACGTGACCCGCTGCTGAAATAATAACATAAACTAAATCATATTCAAAATAAACAACACCAAAACAACCCTTAAACTTAACTAACAGAAAACCCAATTCATGGCTCCTACAAGAAGTTTAATGGGCAACGGTCTCCAGCTCTTTCCTTGGGTTGGTTGGTTGAAGTGGCACCGAGGGCTAAAGCGCAAGTGTTCTTAACTTCCGAAGTAAACAATCAATTTGATAGCATTTTCCCATTTTTACTGACCAAAAAAATTGTGCAAATTAATTAAAAGCCTTTCCTATATAGACGTCTGTCTCAGATACGAGCCGGTTTAGTTCAGTTCAGTTCAGTTGAAGCAAATAAAAGCCTCTGTCTTTTATTTAATAAGTTACGGTAACAAATGACCCTCTAGTTATATTCTATTGCATTGGTGTCGTACATTTTTAGAGAAAATGATCATATCTCTGTTGAAAAGTTGATCTTATGATAGTGGAGCTCCAACGCCGGTGTTTATTTTGTTCATCTTGTGTTTCAGTGCCTTTTCTTTTCTGTCACATCCCTATGACATCACCATCGGAGCTCATCTGTTTCTGCGGTCCTCAACATTGACCTCCATCATTTTTCTCATGCCCTACATGTTATAGTCCTGCTGCCATGGTGGCCAATAGCTTTTGTTATGATAGTCTATCAGTGAAGTCTTGTGTAAGGCATCACTGTGGTTTTGTATTATTGGACTATATGACGCCTGTAATGTGTGTGACTGTGTTGGCCACTGAGCCCAGCAGCGCTCCAGTAAAGAAAATTAAACTCACAAGAGGAGGAGGAGGGAAACGGGAGGAAATGTAGGCCAAGTTCATGCATGCATCCTCGCTGCGCTGACTCCAGACTCCAAACTGGTGTGTGATGCCAAGTGTAAAGTAGTATAACAGACCAGAATTCAAGAGCAGAGCTTTTATCCCTCCTGACATGCACTCCGGGAAATGTAAGCTTGTCTCTGAGTTTTACCCAATTATTTTCTTCCCGTGTGAAAAGTCTCCATTCATAAAGTGGACTGCCATTCACGAGTACAGTACAGCAGTGAGCAGCGCTGCAGTCTGCCTTCCCAACACTTTACTGCTCCACTGTGTGACAGCATGAAGCCAGAGAGTGGGGAATATGGAGGACACACTGACTCTTCAAGTTAATTTCCCTCTTAAATTACCACTTTATATTTCTTCTGTGCATCTTAAAATACTTAAAATCTCCATTTTGCATGTGTTTGCATGTTTAGTTGAAGTTAATCTTTATAATATCAAGAATCTGTGTATTTATGGATCCTGCAATTCATAGATTAGAGGTTTTGCGTCCTCAAATAGCTTCAGGGTTGGAAACATTATCGTCGAAAAACATAAACTACATTCGGTATTGAAGTGTTCCAGCTTCTTTTTGGAAGCTACACAGACTGTTTACACACAGTGAAATAGTCAAACTGCAGTCAAAATGCATGACATATTTAGTGTCTTTGGAAACGCCGGCATCTCCGTCTCTTTAATGAGGCTTAATGGGGGAGGTTTAAATACTTTGTCGGCGTAAAGTGAGCTCGTAAAGATGGAGCCACATGGCAGAGTTTACGGTGGTGGTTTCTGACCCTTCAGGCTTGTTGTGAGTGACACATTAAAATTAAACTAGTCTGGTTGTGGTGGGATTTGGTTTCAGTTGTCAGCAGTGATTGAAGACAGAAATTAAAAGACAAAATAATAATAACGCAACACATGAGATTTTTCTTTCTTGCTTCTTTAAAAACATTTTTTTTTAAATCTAAAGCAGATGTGATATTCTTTTGTATTATGAACCATTTATTCAAGACAACCTTTATAAAAAAAAAACCTGACCTCATTATATTTCAGTTAATTAGTTCCTTGTTGTTGCTCTTAAATCATCATCTGCATCAGTGTGATCAAAGATGCAGCTTTAAATCTCCAACTAAAAGTTCGTTAACAATTAAAATGCTCATATTTAGCCAATTTCCTCTGCTGGTTTGTTAGTTTTGAATTACTGATATGACCTCGTTTTCTATTTTTATGTTATTATCACCCAACAGGAGACTTGACTTGGCTGACGATCCTCCTGGAGGTTCAGAGGTCAGCCCAGAATCTTTTAATTGAAGACGCTCCAGTAATGGTAGTGTATTGTGCACTGATTATTATGTCTCAGTGTATTGAAACACCAACAGGTGGCAGTATACACTTCACACACAGCCAGGCAACAATAAGTGTGTCAGAGAGGAAAGATTCCCCCCTGCAGAAACAGGATGTGTCCAGACATGGGGGTTTATACAGTCATGTGATCCCGCTCTGCTCCTCCTCATCTCTTATGTAATCCCCATCACAGCCATGTGCTCCCCCAATATCCACTGACCTGAATATGCTAATTACGACCAGTTATCCACATATGTAGGCATTTTTTCACCTCTAGCGACCGACGTTTGGTCGACAGAGGTCACTTTGGGTGACACTGCCAGCGTTGTTGTGTGATTTAGATTGTGAAGGAATTGGAGGTCTGTAGAATAATGTGGTGGATTTTTTTTTTTTTTCCCAGCAGCCTACACACATGCCTTTGTTCACTGAGCCTGTAGGCAGCTGTCACACCACTTCCTCATTGCCTCTGTCTGCTGAGAAAAATTACATTGTTTCTCTCACTGCAGATGATCATTACAACCAAAGGCAGTGTCGAGAGATCAATTCACACATAACTGAGGAAGTTACGACCACAACCAGTGCCTTAAAAACAGACCAGCAGTGTTTTACAGGCTTGGGACAAAGACACAGATGAAGATAGAGCTTCTATGATGATTTTTTTTTATTAATGAGCAGGATGATAAATGTGAATCAGCAGTAGAGCACATTGCTCCGGACCAGCCTGAGGTTTGTTTATTTCTCCATGCATTGCATTGCATTCTTTCCAGCCTGTTTTGTGCTCTCCTTCCTCAACCAAACTGCTCAGTCTGTCTGTCACTGACGCCGCCCCATTATAGATGAGCATTGTCTGGGCACTTCTTATGGAAGTCCATTCCTGCCAAGACGCAGAAATTAAAAAATGTGCTTTAGTATTTGATTATACAGTAAAAACCGAAGCAATTCTTTGAAGTCTGCCTGAAAGTCACTGATGGTAGCATCTTACTGTAGTTGTGTCTTTGTGAAACATATAACAATATTCTCACTTAAAGGGGAACTATGCAAATCCGGTCGCTTTCCACTGTTTTGCTAACCCTCCTCCTGGCGGCCGTGTGCATTTGTTTTAAATGAAGCCAGTGAGAAAGCAATCCATGGAAGAGTGGCTAATGTTATTTATCATGAACGCTATGTGTATATTTGTCTAGTCTTATCTGTCATAAACAAGAGATTAGGCCTACAGGTTACGGGGCGCGTTTGTGTCACAGTGCCGCCAAGATGAGAACTGGGACACCGGGTCAGAAGCTCTGATCTGGTAAGGTTGGTTTGCGGCCAAGAGACGCTATGTGGAAGGAGCCTCCATTGACTCTCCCTCTAACAAGTTACAAGTCATTTATTTAACCGTCACAATTACTCTGAAGCTGTTGAATTAAAGTAAATGTAGCATAGTTAAGGTAAAAATCCTGCATAGTTCATATTTAAGATGCAGATTTCTTACCTGGGCTGCTCCCCATGAATCTCAATTGTCCATAAATAAAGTTTAAAATAATAATTTAATGATTTTTAAACTTTATTTCACAAGTGGAGTTTATATAAGTGCATTTAATATAAATGTAAGATGTACAACTATTACAAAAAAGAAAATGAGAATAGATTCTAACAGGTCATGTCTATTTTTATTTTTTAAATCTTATATTATCATTATTTTTAAATCATGGATTATTTCATTTATTTATTTTTTTACTGACATCCAGCGGCTTCCACACATTCTCCCCTTACACCGATCACAACAATAGAAAGGGGCTTGTTTCGCTGAGGAACTGTTGCGGCCCACCAATCTCAAGTTGTCCATTAATAAAGTTAAGAAAAATTTTCAGGACTTTTAAACTTTAGGCTATTTCATAAGTGCAGTTTATATAAGTTGGTAGCAAAAATATAAATAACTATACCAAAAGAACAAAATAGAAAAATAAGTAAAAGCAAGTAGAGTCATGTGTATTTTTATTTTTAAAAACTCAACTTATTTTATCATTATTTATAAATCATGCATTATTTCATTCATTCATTTATTCCCCCCTCTTTTACCGACATGCAGCGGCTTCCATACGTTCTCCGCTTACACCAATCACAACAATGGAAGGGGGCGGGGCCACGTCATCAGGTTAGGTTGTCACTGGTCTCATTGGGTAAATAACAAACCACCCACTTCTGTCTCGTAGCAGCAGCAGCAGCAGCCGCAGCAGCAACCTACCTACCGTAACGTTACAGAGAGAGAGTCACGAGAAGTTTAACGTTAACAGAAATGACACGCGCGGCCGGGAGGGGAGTTGGAGTGGGAGTGGGAGTGGAGAAGACGAAGATGATGACACAAGAAGAGAAGAGAGGAACCGAACAAAAACGACTCGGCTTCCTACTTTGTTAGCCTAAAAACGTTGACGTTAACGTTAGCAACGCCGCCGCCGCCACCTGCTCGTTGCTACGCCGAGGAACCAACGGTTGTTGCTGCGCTAGCTAAGGTCGAGCTAACCGCTGCTAACGTTACTACTGCCTGTGTGTTTTTTTTTTTCTCTTTGAGAGAGAAGGGTTATCGGACTGGATATATACAAACCAAGGAGGGATTTCTTCTTCTCAACCCCCCCTCCTCCCTTCCTCCTTCTCTCTCTCCCTCTTTTCATTTCATTGTTGGCTTGTGCACCACGCTGCAGCCTGCCTTGCTGCTCCCGTGATGTGTCACATTATCTAACTAACTAACACAGCAGTAGCGCCTCTTCCTCTCCTCTCCTCTCCTCTCCTATCGTACATAGGCTGCTTTTTTTTGTGGGGGGAAGATATTTGCGAGTGGATGCTGCCAGCTGTCACCTCACCATCATCAAAAACGGTGACCCCCTTGCTGTGTATTAATGAACTGTAACTTTTAATGTTACAGCCTCCCTGCAGAAAAAGAAGAACCAAGACGACTCGGAGCATGCAGGAGAGGAAAAGACTTCAGATAAGTAGATAGAAGAGGAGGAGGAGGAGGAGAAGGTGGAGGAACTGGGACTGGGACTGCTGTTGTGTGTTTTTTTTTTTTTTTACTACCAAAAACCAAACAAACAAACAAGGATTTGCTTTGGAAATAGGAGAGAAAAGAAGAAAAGTTTGCAAGGATGAAGAAGTTTTCCAGAATGCCAAAGTCTGAGAGCGGAGGGCTCGGCGGAGGAGGAGGAGGGGCGTCCAGCTCAGGCTGCAGCTCCGGAGTCAGCAGCTACTTCGGGAAAGTGTTCGCAGTCGGCCGGTATCAAGTCACCGTGGAGGAGCTCATTGCTGAAGGTATGTATGTGTATGTGTTATAGGTTAGTTAGGCTACAAGTGTTTATAAGCTGTCTCACACAACAAACACACAATACAAACCACCCCAATGTAGTTTTACTTTTTCTTTCTGGGACACACCCGTCATCATGCTCTTGTTTTGAGTTTTGAGAGAGTGAGTAACCTAGACTGACTGACACACAGCAGCTTCAACTCCAGTTTTGTTCAGTTTTGTTATTATTTTCTACCCCACTCCCCCTAAAAAAAAAACAAAGAAAACCCCCAAAACATCTGCACAATAACCCAAAGAAATCCTCATCATCTTCTTCATCTTCAGAGTGATTGAAATAGGTCGCCCCTGCCTCTTCCAGGCTGTGCGCTTTTCGTGCTTAAACTGGGACAACAGGGATTTGGTACATTGGCTGGAGCTGGAATTAAAAACTTGTAACTTCAACCCCCCTCCCTCCCCTCTATCCCTCCTTCCCTCCCTCTCTCTCCACCATGCATGCAGCTGGAGTTGACATCCTGCTTCAGCTGCTCTGGGAAGGGTGGATGGATGGTTGGGGTGGGTGTGTGGGTGGTTAGGTGGGTGGGGGGCTGCCCCGAGGATAAACCCCCCCCCCCTCTCTCTCCTCCCTCCCTGTCCAAGCCTCCTGTGTCAACATACAGCATGTAAAGATCCAGCCATCAAAGCAAGAAAAACACTTTGTTCAACATGTTCAGGTTCAACAAGTTCTGCTGCAGTTTGCTTTTATCCCCCCGAGGATTTACGTAATAAAAAAAAAAAGAAAAAAGAGGGGGGGGTATGAAACATTTGACTCTTTTGTTGAAACACAAAGACAGAGATGTTGAGAGATACTGTACCTGTGTGTTTACATATACAAATTGGATTTGATTGCAACATTAAAACAAGTAGCAACAGTGCCGTTTGCCTGGGATAGAGACATAAAGGAAGTCTTGTGCAATGTGGCTCTGAGAGAGAGATGTCCACAGGCTTCTTCTACTGGGGGGAGCATTGGAAATTTCCTTTTCCTTACTGTAACAAAGCCTTGTTTAAGAAAAAATGTTGAAATGAGAAACTTCACAACAACACACAGTCAGACGAGCAGAAAATGAGGAAGTGTTGCGGCGAAACACGCCTCTGAAAACAGCTGTTCTTTCACTCATGGTTCAGCGGTTATCACGGTGTAACAACTGGAGAAAATCGGTTCATCGATTCGATATTAATGCTCCAGCTTTTCCCCCCGGCATGGCCATCTACTGTAGTTGTCAGGGTCATTTGTTTTCTAGGAAGTGGTCACACCGTTGTAATCCTCATTTACAGATCGAGGCGATACTGCAAAGTAAAGGATCAGAGCTACTCCGACCTAAAACATTACTGTTAATACTAGTTAATATAATATCAGAGTTAATTAGAGTTAATAAACACTATTAAATATGTTTCATTTTTGATTATTAATTGTAATTACACTGAATAAAGAGTTCCCAAATCAACATTTCAGACGTGACAACCATGTCGGGGAAGTAAGCAACGCTGTAAACAGGCCACGGTGTCAGATTGGTCAGTCACACACACGCTTACATTTAACACACATAGACAGAAACACTTCCTGCAAGCGGTCACGCATCCAGTGTCATCATATAATCATGTGAAGTGGCCGTGGCTGCACAAGGTTACACCGTGACCTTTGCTCATCATTCTCTCTCCACCACCGAGGCTGAGCGGTGTGTGTGTGTCTGAGCCTGTCCGGGCCCGTCCCGCCCGCCCGCCCGCACTGTTAATCATATAATAGTATATTTCATTGTCACACACACACACACACACACTTACACACACACAGAGTGCCTGCTGTGTTTAGAAATAGACGACAGCCAGGCTCACTCATAGGTAGAAACAAGAATGTCGCTGTGAATCCTTCTGCTAAATAGAATAAGTACATTTATATTTACTGTTGAGCTATTAAGAGTTCATCTGCCTGAACTCAATTCAACTTAGTCCTTTTTTTTGGGACTTTTGTTTTGTTGTTGAGTCATAAGCAGGTTCAAAAAGAGAAGAAACAGAACTCAGTTTCAACACAGTCAACCATAATCATACATGCAATCAGAGCTCTGTTTTAGCAAATTAAATCAATTCAGATCCCAATCATATCATACCACATTAAACAGTCTGGAAAGTGGATGAGTTATAGTTTTATTAATGCACCAATGGCTATATAGTATGATACAACACGCGAGGAGTTGCTCCTCCTCCTCCTAACCGACACCTGCTTCCCTCTTACATTCATAGTGTGAATGCATGAGCAGCTTCAAGATGCTTTCATACAATTATAAATATAGACACTTTATGGTGCCATGAGTGCACGAGGACAAGAGCCCATTGCTGTGTCAGTGCTGCTGGTCGCATGTCAGACCGACTGCCTGACCGAGTGACTGCTGACTCTTCAGGTTCTTCTGAGTAACCAGCGAAATCATTTAGAAGGTCTTGTCTTCGCCGTCTATTTAAAGAACGGCTTGGCCGGTGAAGTGTTGGAAATGTCAGGATAAATTTGGGATTTACCTGCTATTGTGGCGCGGCGGAGAGCGCCGAGAACATTTGAAGTGACATTTTGAAGTCAGCAGATTCATTAATAAACCCAACAGCGCTCGAGTCGTCACACAGTCGCCTGTTGAGAAAAGGAAACAAAGCACCGTATGAAGTTTTATGTCTGAAATGAAACCAACGTTTTGACGGCAGTAATCAGTCGATGTGTTTCTATAAAGACATCGTTAGCTTTGTATCGGCTTGATTGGGCCGACGGACCTGCTGCTACTGGTCATGAATGCGACTGACGTATAGATACTGAATGGATCATGTGATGTTTTCAAGAAGCTCATCATTCCCAGTCCGTTACTCACTGTTACCAGCATCTCTGCTGTTTAATGGTAGTCATGGGATTCCCTCGAAGCCAAATGCACAGCTATATAGACATTAGGGCTTTAGAACAAACTTCGCCATCAAATTATTTAAAAAATGAGAACATTCAAAGGTGGAAACTAACGTTCGATCGTGTGCCTTCCACAACAACGCAGATTAACGTTGTGCGTCGCAACGTTTGGGGTAGTCAACATGTTGAACAAAAACTATTTTGTTGCTGCAGCTTGAAATTTACAAGCAGAGTTTTTTTAATTGCCCGTTTATTCGGTTCGGGCGGTGCGCCTACATATTCACACACCACACACACACCTTTCTTTTAAAACATTTTTATCGATCGATTCGCAAACCACTTATGTGCCGATCACGGGTCAACTGTGATCTGTTGCACCACTACTTGTAATATTCAGATTTCCCTTCTTGAAGTTTTATATAAGTGTGTTGCAGATGTTACAAAACAGATTTGGTTGGAATGTCCTTTAGTGGACGCAGGACGTAATAATAAGCTGGTTTGAATTGATTAAAAAAAACATTACAAATTTGAATATTTAACAAAAGAAGCATTAGAAATTTGAATCTGATTTGGGGGGATGGTTGACAGCCCTAATAGACATCAGAATGTCTTTAAAAACTAAACTTTCTCTCCATCTGGTTAGATGTGTGTGTGTTTTTTTTTCTTCTTCCAGTCATATTATCTGCAGAGCTGGACAGGTCTTACACTGAGCTGTGGAGCTGGAGCTGGAGCGCAGTCATTTCCGTCCACTCCTCTTCAGCCTCTGTGGTTTCTCTTCTTGAGCTCTATCTGCTGCTGTCTCCAAGAGGAACAGAGAAGTGACATGAAGGAACAGGATGCATCTGCGAGCTTGTCACCATTTTTTATCCTCGGGTTCTCATTGTTGTCGTCGGGGCCTTAGAAATTCTGGGGGGGATGTGAAGAAAATTAATTTGATGGATTACAGCTTTTGGAAAAAATTGTCTAGCTGCACCATTGGCTGCATAAAGTTTGGCGCTGGTGTTGTATGCCCTAAACACATGCTAGAGCTGTTAGTCTTTGACCTGCTGTCATTACGCACACATCATGTGCATAATAACGGATTGTTTCATCTGGAAAGTACAGAATTGAAAGGAATAGTTAGTTTACTGCTCCTTTGAATCGTGATACATTATGTTTATGTGTCTTTTATTCCTGATTAAACTGGAAACAACAATTGGTTTTGTGTTAGATCCCAGGTCAGTTGTTGTAGCAGCAGCACACAGCAGACGGTTCCTAACCTGATTGCCCTGCACCTGCAGTTGGAATATTTCATTAAGCTCTTCTGCCGAGCAGCCGGTAAACATTTAACAGATAACTGTCTCTGGAACATGTCTCGTTGTCAGTTTAACTTGCATAATAGCCCCCTTATGTCACTTGTGTTTATTCACCAGACCACAACTGTAACCGGGGCCGTTTGCTCCGACCTGCCTGCTGTGGGCACAAGGCAAACAGTCGCTGTTTGCATGTGTTGGGTAAATTCAGGGTAAAATGTCACCGGCTTCTTTCTAATTAACAGGAAGACCTTGGCTCAGTGGTTTCATTTCCTATGTTTGCAGTTTTACAAGTACGTTAGCAGCGAGCTTTCTAATACATCACTGTCTGGTCTGATTAGGGCCACCACCACCTCCGTCTTTGCAGCTTTGCAGACTTTATGCTTCTCTTTAACCCTCTTCTTCTCGACCACCGCTCTCAGCTGACGGCTCCTCTGGTGGTTTTAAGTGACACATGTTTGTCACAAAACAAAGAGCTTTCTTTTTTCTTTTTTTTTGTTCTCCGAACACGCTGACTTCACAGAAATTCACCCAGTTCCGTGTTGTCAGCGAACTCGTCCTTAAAGGGATAGTTCAACACTTTGGCAAATTGGCCCATTGCCATAATCCCTATAGTTTTAGCAGTAGGTTCGTTGCCTTCAATTGTTGGTGCAAGCTGTTTTTAGAACGGCGGAGCAGAGCCGCGAGCTTCTCAGAGCTATGTTACAGAGGCTCATGGGATTTCTTGGTTTCTCATCAAACTCATCAAACTCATCAAATACACAATCCAACAACTCCAAAACGCTCTGGTGGACAAGTTGTGACCTGCACATTCACCACGCTATGAGATAATAAAGGAACATTGCGAGTCAGAGTTGTTTTAGAGGTAAATGCAGAGGCTGCTTGCTGAAAAACTAGCCCTGACAGAAACGCGCATCAGCGGTTTTGCATTTGAATTTACCTCGAAAACAACTCCATTCCGTTATTATCTCATAGCGTGGTGAATGTGCAGGTCACAACTTGTCCACCAGAGAGTTTTGGAGTTGTTGGATTGTGTATTTGATGAGTTTGATGAGGGGAAACCAAGAAATCCCATTAGCCTCCGTAGTGTAGCTCTGAGCAGCTCACGGCTCTGCTCCGCCGTTCTAAAATCATCTAACAACGAAACTACTCCTAAAACAATAGGCATCATGGCAATGGGCCAATTTGCCAAAATGTTGAACTCTCCCTTTAACGTGTGGACACTGGGGTGGATGTGTTACGGTGCTGCTGTGTAAGTTTGTCAACCTTGGTTGCAGGAACTCCCCGTGACCACGAGGAGCCACAGATCATGTAAACAGGAGAACGGCAAACACCGTCTCCATGCAAACAGCTGCTGTGTTCACAGAGAACACGTGGCTCTCTCACCTTGTCCTTTGCCACTCGTGATCTGGACGGACGCCACACGCTCGCCAAACAGGCCTGGCCGCACCGCTTCTAGAAATTTATACAGCACAAGTTGTATCAGTGTAGAGGCAGTTACAGTTAATTCCAGTATTTATTTCACGTGCCGCAGCGTCAAGTGCGTTTGATAAGCTCTTTGTCGGGAGTCTCTCGGCCTGTGTTTGTGTTGAATTTAATAAATGAGAGCCAAAGCCAAATGTTAAGTAAATAAACTTTACTTATCTGCCGCCCTTTAGCGTCTCTGACATGGTTTAGATTAACTTCTTTCCCAGCAGAGTGATGCAGTTGAAATCAGTACCAGAGTGTTGGATGGAGCGACTGAGCACCATATTACCTCAGTTGGTGTTTTTACAGTGACGTCGACTCTACACAAGATAAGATTTTACAACTCTGGAGAGCCACAGTTGTTTCTTTGATTGGCCAACACAAGGACATGCAGGATGACATAACACTGGTTTATGTCAAAGTTGAACTTTATTGCTAGATAACCCTGTAAATATCCTGATGTGTTGTTGTTTTTAGGTCCTTCCTGCCTTTTCTCACCTCTCTATATAACAAATCTATTGAAAATAACATGCAGTGATCGAACTAATCTCAGTGCATTCAATACAACAGAGGATAGAATGACTTATTTTGTAATGATTTAGAGCAGCAGCCTTTGTGCAAGCATCAAAATGCTCTTCAAGTAAACGCACAGATGCTGTAATTTGATTGAGACAAGTGCAGGAGGTCTGAAACGCTTTTGCTTCCTCTGGATAATGTTTTCTTGAATGACCTATTTGATCGTCCCTCTCTGCCCAGGGCCGGGCGGTGAGAATGCATCCATCTACATTATTAGCATACTGTACTGGTGATGAATAGGCACATTGTGGCCCCTTTGTTGTCTTATTCTAGCACCCGAGAAAGAATGCTGGTACGATGCAGCACTTGGTCCCGTGATGGGTATCGGTGCCTTTGTGCTTGCTCATTGAGGCCTTCTGTATCTGCCTCTCTGCGTTGCCGCTGCCGCTGCCACTGCCACTGCCGCCCCTCCCCTCTTTGTGAAACTGCAAATGAATGATTTTCTAACAATTCATCATCGCCTGATCTGAGGAGGGCGCCGAGCCAAATGTGGGTGTGAACTCGGGTCGTACATGGAGAGAGGCCGGAACAGAGGGACGTTCATATGGAAGTCCACCACAGCAATTTTTTTTCGCCGTGCATTTCATGTTTGACAGACAACGTTTTAAAGTGACACGGGAGCAGAATGAAGTCCTGACGCACTGTTATAATGCACATTCACAGCTTTCTTTTTTTCTTTTTGAATGAATGAAATGCTTGGGCTGCAGTGAGGCCAGCTTGTATAAATGTGCTCGCAGATGGGTGATTGTGGGAAGCTCAAGGTTTTCATAACTCCTCATCTTTAGTTGGACTTGAGTCAAGGGTTTGTCTGAGAATGAGGATCCAGCGTTTTTGTTTTCCCATGGACAGAAAGTATGTTTCCTTTTCTTTTCTGCCTGTGGCATCAACTCAGTCAGTCAGCAAACAGCCTGGAAATGTGTCATTTTGATGTCGAAATACTCAAAATAACAAAGGAGATGGATATTATTTATGTTAAATAATCAGTTACAAATGCAATACATTTCCTGTCCTGCCTCCAAGACGAGGTCGGTTTTACCGGAGAGACTGCGTGCAGGTTAGAAACTGACGGTAGGCCTGTGTCAGCAGTACACTTGACTGCATGTCAGTGACTCGTGCATGACTACACTTGATTGCAGGACGACTGAGAAGTGATGAGCGATCGCCTCACTCTTAATGACTGAGGCTGTGTGAACGCACATAAACAAGTCAGTGCCAACATGTCCCTGCGGTCTCCTATAGAAAAAAACAACAACCAAAAAAAAAACGCTGCTCTAACTGAGCAGGAGTGTGTCGGGTTTTTTTTTTGCTCTGATAATCAAATAAAACAACTTGCCTCATGGCTGTCTGTCTGTCTCTGAGGTTTAGGTTTAGATGGCTGGGATTTGAGACGTCGCTTTGAAGTTGATTGTGGGCTTTCTGGGTGGCATACAGAATCATAACAAATGTTACGTAATGCTTTCAACTTTTACGGGCTGGCCTTGTGGGACTCAATAGTTTGATCAAGTCACTCGCATAGTTGTTTTTACATTTGTGCAATATCCTGGTGATCTAGTCTGATCTTTTAATGGTCGGCGTTGCCCATGATTCAGACCAGGTGTGGCAGCTACACCTGGTCTTTGAAAGATGAGGACCGCGTAAAGCTACACTGAGTCACATGAAGCAGAAAACAGCTTATCTACACCCTAAAGTCGTACTGCTGCTTTTATGTGTCACTTAGGGTGAGTCATTTATAGTTCTTAAACCATGGTTTTAGCAAGAGGTATGGTTAAAAACCCCCATTAACTGATGATAACTGTTGAGTCTCCACAAACTCTAAACGTTTCTTATAGGTCAGTTTGGTCAGTGTTCGTGGTGCAAACTTGCAAAGTCAGGTAAGTTGTGCAACATACAGGCTTTGTGCAACTAGCACAGGGAAACAGTGGTTTGTGCCGGCTAATGAGGGTGAAGTGAAGTACTTGTTTTGGTCTCACGTAAACAAGGTCGTGCTCCTCGACCCCGACCAGTAACCACACACTCACTGAAGACCCATTGTTGAGTCTGGACCAACCACAGTGGTCAGATGTGGAGCTGCGCTATTAGACACCAGAGCATCATCGTTGTACTCTTGCTGCAAAAATATAGTCAAAATGCACACACAGAGATGATTGCACATGCTCTGTTTATTTCAAGTCAGTGTTTTTTCCAAAGTCGTACTTGCAACAACGACCTTTCCTCCAGTCTGTGGTGTTTTCTTTGTTGCAAATTGCCTTTCTGAGATGAAACACAGTGAGGACACAGATAATATTCCTAAATGCTACTTTTTCGGTTGTTTTTGTTAAATAGCCATTTCATCTTGGAAGGAGATTTCAAAGTCAAAGCAAAGGATGAAGAGAAGGCAACGTTTCCCCCCGCCTCCTCCTTTGTGTATTTGTCATGGTGGTGTTGAACTTGGACTTCTCTGTTTCACAGCTGCCCCTCATTTTCACCCTTGTGTATCCTTTTCCTCCTGCAGCACCTCTGTCTCATTCCCAGTTTCATCTTAAAGCCTTTTTAAGCTCAGCCACTTGTGTCTGTCACTTCAGTTGTAAACCCTGTTGAGGTAAGACGTATGAGAGCCGACTGCCAGAACCTTCCAGCAGCACTAAGCCCGGCCTGAAAAAAAACAAAAAAACCCAACATCCTATACAGTCATCGCTGCACCTCCTCATGTTACCTTCTATGGACTTGCTTCTTAGAAAGACTTCTTCACACACTTGCATCTGTCTTTTAAAGTGCTTTGCATCCTTCACCTGAGTGTGGGTAGAGAGGAGATTAATTGCATCGAAGGCTCATGCGCTTAACACGCAGGCCAGAGGGCAAGAATGAATACCGAAGAAGAGGAGGAGGACGGAGTTGTAGTCCAGTCCAGACCAGGCCAGGTTGATGTTTTCGTGAGGCATACCACAAAGTGTCTGCAGTGGTGTTGCACTTCTCACTCGCCAGGCAGGAGTTACTGTGTGTCATATGGGAGATAGGGCAGTTAGATTTGTGGTAGTTAAAATAAAGCTGACAGGGCATTAGTCAGAGTTCTTCTTTCAGCTGGTGTCTGCTTCCAGACCAGTTTTCCTTCACCGCTGCTGCTGCTGCTGCTGCTACTTCACTGTTTGATTTTTCTTGTGACTCTTAGTGTGCTTTTAAAGGTCCAGTGTGTTATAATTGGCATGGTTTATTAGGAAACTGAATATACTACCCTTGAATATATTTGTCTAAGTGAATAATCACTATAAAATAAAGATATGTTTGGTTTTCGTAGCCTTATAATTATTCTTTTATATAGCAAAGGTCTTGCTTTAGAGAGTGTCGCCATCTCACACCGCCATGTCTGTACGGCAGCCCGAATGGAAAATCCAGCCAGCCAGAGAGCGCGTTCATGAATAAACCAACAAAGAAGAAGGCGGAAGGAAATAAGAAGGAGTAGGAAACAGCAGACATATCATGAAATGGTTTAGATCTTCACCTCATGATCGCTCCATGCTCCTGAAATACTCACAGTCGTCCCAGTCGTGGTAAACAAGTTTTTTGTTGAGCCTACAAACTAGAATCTGAACGCTGGATATCACGGTTTTCCCTCCATTTTACACACTGGACCTTTACAAGACAGGATTGTTAGTTGATTAAGTTTGACTGATTGGACTTATATCGACTTGAATGCAGCAAGACCTAAGAATGATTGAGTTTATCTGTTATATCTTTTGACCCAGTGCCAGATAGTTTTGACAACTGCTGGTTAATGGACCGAGGCAATATCCAAAACGTAACATCTTGACACAGTCCAATACAATGTTATTGCTAGTTGGGGAAATATCACGATATACAATATGATAAGATCCAATATTATCAAAGATCTGCCTTAGCTTCCTCTTGCCATGTCTTCTACAGTGAAAGGATATCTCAAAACCCAATGGCAGGATGTCCATGGGGTTTGCTTTTTTTTTTGTCCTTGAGGCCCGGAGGATGTGACCCCTTTGACCTTTTTTGTGGTTGTCACACATATACAATCTCAGGCTGCGTTTCCGACCACGTCACTGGCATGTGTCAGTAACAGCACAGGGTAGTTGTTGTGAAATGTCTGGTTCTAATTTCTTCTATTAAGAGTTTCATAGATCTTCAACCATGTTTAAAATTTGAGAAGTTTTGATTTATAGTCTCCGTCATGGCGCCGCGAGGGTGGCAGCCTGTGCAGCAGCTCCTGCTCAATACTTGAGCTTTTCTTCTTCTTTTAGCTTTTGTGTACTGTCTTTTTCTTGTAAATTTCCCCACTGTGGGACAAATAAAGGAATCTTAATAGTCCTAGAGATAAAGCAAAGTTTTGGTGTTGGCGAGCAAACTCAGCTCTAGATGTACAGACATTTGGCCACGTTGCTGCATCATGTTGCATCATCCTGAAGGCAAGTTGCAAAGGAACTATATGAAATTTGGAAGAGCTACACATGGAGTAATCCCTTTTCCCCCCTCTCCCCCGTGACCACCGTGCTGCAGCCAAACGGCTTTACATATTTTTGGACAGCACTTCATCACAGGGACGTAATACGGTTGTTCACGCAGTGCTGTCATGCTCAAACTCAGCACTGGTACTAAACAGACGTTTATAAGCCACTTATAAGGCGGCTGACAGTGACCCCTCCGTTGTGAGCAGGAGCTGTGTGATGATGAATACAGAGCGGATATACCTGTAGCTGGGATGAAGAGAACACGAGATTCTACTTAAAAACCTCCGATAAGACGATGTTTGAAGAGGAAGTGTTCCTGAAAGGTGATTTGAGCAGAGCTGCTATAATAATTCATGAACCCCCCTCTATGTGGGGTTCTCCTCTGAATAATTTTTATTCCTTAAAACAATCTGTCTCTTTCAATGAAGACATGGACAGGAAGAATCTCAGGGGAACAATTTTCAAGAGGTGTAAATCTTAAACCCATATGTCAGGTAGGTTCTACACTCTGCATTTTAAGTGGAACGTAGTACGTGTCCTCAAATAGTCTGAAGCACTGAGACAGGATCAGCGTGCCGCTTGCGACCAAGTCACACTTCCAGATGTTGGAGCAGTTGGAGCCAGATTGAGGTTATCAGCTGTTTTCCCACTCTGATGGCACTGCTCATTCATTTTAGTGCGGTATGCTCGCAGCATGCATCCCACCACCTCCTCTGTGCTGTGGCAGAGTGTCACCTTCACCTGTGAACGTTTAAAAATATCTGACCTGAAACAACCTTGATGATCTGTTTGTTATGGCCTGTTATACTAGAAGAGGAAACTTGGTAGACAAAGTTTTAGTAGAATTTTTGTTAATTAACACCTCTTCCTCATCTCTTACTGGTATTTTCTTATGTTTAATAGCCAGAAGAAGAGATGTGGCTTTCTTTATCTGTCAAAAAAAAAGCTAAGGTAGGTTTTTGCCCATGAAAGGTCCAGAAAAACTGACAAGTCAGTGTGGTGCTCTGTCAGGGAAAAGCTCACAGAGTGCAGAATCTCTCAACTACTTGCTAAAAGCAAGTGCACGTCTATTTTTAGGCCGGCAACCTATGCCACTGATGCTTTTCTGAGTGTAGCTGTAGTTGAAGACTCCAGTGAAACCGATTAAGCAGCATTTCTAAGAGTTCACGAGCCCAAAGTGGGTTACAAGGCCTCGGTGTTTGCCAACTGTTGTCTGACGGTGCCTGAAGAAGGTGAGAAATCTCAGGTTGGATTGTCCACAATTGGGCTGTAGATAAAAAGAAGACATGTTAACCTTCATATTGATTTATGCAATGAAGCTGACATAATATAGATTGAAACACATGCTTGTTGCTTGTGTTAATTTGTTCGATGTGACTTCAGTTTCACACTTACCAAATGGCACGTTTGGCCATGACATTAATCAGCCAGAGAACAAAAGCCCTACCCGCATTAGACTGTTTAATACCAAATCTCCAAGGATTTGCTAAAGCGCTGGGGATCAAAAAGTCATTATTGGTAATTAGCAGCAGCAGCTGGCACAGCATGGCAAACTGGCAGAGACCTTGAAGCCTGTGGATGGAAATCCATTTCCTAGTTTTACTGTGGAAAAATGGCACCTGTTAGTCCACCAGAGGAATGTGCTTCCAGATCAGCAACTGAAAGTCATGCAGCCTTCAGTTAAGGCAGCTACATTTGAAAAATATTTCTCTTTTATTTAAGAAGAACCATCTGTAAAAACTTTATTTTGGAATAGGTTTGGTGTCAGCTTCTGTTTTGTTGATCTCCTCATCTTGAAAAAGTTTATTTTTCTTCTTTCATTCGCCCCCAAAATTAAAGTAGGTCGGCCTGTTTTCGCTTCAACCTCTTTCATACCACAACTGGTGTTTTACTTAAAGATGGAGAACAAAATCTTTGATATGTTGATTATGCACTTATCACATCATTATGAGCAATAGTCAAACTGGATCAGAAATGTGAATTGCCCCAGATCCTCAATAAAGAGTTTGATTCTTCCAAGGGAAGGTTTGCAGAGTAGACGGCTCAGAAAACATAACTCTCTGAGTTTTGATTTTAAAGTTTTCTTTGGGGCATTTTCCCTTTAATTCATTAATTCAGCCAACTACTTACACTATTTTGAACTTTCCTGCAAGCCAAAAGAAAGGTGAGACGGCCTTTTGCACTTTTTTGTAAAACAGAGTAACCACATGTAACTTTAGTGAGAGGTACTTACACTTATTTTCAAGCGTAACAACTGTGAAGACTTATAGGGGAAGTGTTGTGGGTTGAGGTTAGGGGATGGGGGCCTCCAGGAGGAAATACCTCAGGCTGCTACAAATGTTCTCAAAAAGAATTGGCATTTTCCCCTCTTAAAAGCTGAAGCAGGCGCTTGCAATGGAGCTGCCATCCCAGTTTGGAGCTTTTTTAACAAGCAGAGACATCGCACTCGCTCAAGTTATAAAGCTGTGTGCGTGCGTGAAAAAGAGTGAGAGCGAGATGAAGAGGAAAAGACGGTCGGTCAAAGTTGTGGTGTGTTATCACAGATGACATCATGCTTCAGAGGAAGAACATCTGTGCCTCTTGCTCGAACAGAAACTATAAATGCACCGTCTCTGTTTGCTGCATGTTACTTAATCCTCTAATCCTCCCTCATCGTAACACTCCTCTGCCACTTCTGAAGTTTGATTTTTTTTTTTCTTGCCTATATCACAAGGCAACGCTGAGTATCTGTTTCTGTTGAGATCCTCTTTCAGGCCTCTTCCACAGGCTGTCATGTGGGCTGCCTGTGACTGTCCTAGTTAGTCAGGCTTTGTAGTGATGTCAGGGTCCCCAGTGCTGGATGCAGAGTTAGGGAAAATTCTCCAGTAATTACAGCCCTCGCTCAGCCAGTACCAGGCTTTTAATGTCCGTAACCCCCACCCCCACCCACCCACCCTCCTTTTCTTTCTTGGCCCGGTGGATTCGGGGTTTTCCTCCCAACTGTCGCTGACAACTGACCATATCGTCGTCACTGCAGTGAAGCGCCTCCATCCCCTCTCCACACTGCAGCCAGCTAACGGTAACGGAGCAGGAGGGGCAGCAGCACAATAACAGAGAGATGTGACTAATGGATACTGAGTACCAGCGTTAGACATGCCCATCAGCAGTGCTCCAGTACACTGAATGGATTCAGTTACAGATAATAAAACTCAAGGATTGACATTCAGCTGTGTTCTAACGTTCACTTTTCCTTCATATATTCCGTATTTGCTGTTTAGCTGAAGGCCTCCAAAATGTTTCCTGCCTGACTTGATGCTCTAAATAGAAAATTAAGAAATGTTACAGGAAACTGAGTTTAAAAAATCCATTTGCAATTTGCAACCACATCCAAAAGGATATCGGAGAACATTTTTACCAAATCGTATCAATAATTCATTCTCAAAAAGCTTTCAACATTAAAGATAATCAATTGTTATGAAAGTTAAGAGTTTTTGCCTACCTAAGACTGTTATTTGCATTCCCCACCCACAACACATGTGGTCACACGCCAATATTTGCATGTGTGTAGCCACTGTCAGTCAGTTGAAGACGGCTTTGTTATTGTCATCAGTTGAGGCCAGTCCCCCTGTACAGTGAGGGACATTTTCTGTAGCTTTAGGAGTCCTTGATTTGTCCAGGAAGTTGCTACGCTGCGCACAAAGACCCTCTAAAACAAATCATTCCATCCACAGCCACTCAGGAGAATAATACACTCAATAGCGTACCACTTCCGTGGCTGGCATAGTCACGGGAGGCAACAAAAGGCTCAGTGTGGTGATGTAGTGAGAACCCGATCCTGAAGCATATGGCCCCAGTCGGCCCCAGATCAGCCCAGCAGGCAGACAAGAAGCATTCGGTAGGATGTCCTGGGCTGAGGCCTCTATCTTCTCTCAGCTTTCCAAAAGCCTCCCTCTCTCTGGAGACACGACACCAGCCTCCAGGATCGGTGGATTGGTCACTTTCTAAAGACGGATGGATAAAGGCCATTGTTGGGGAATCACAGGACGGGTTACCTCATCCACTTCAAGTGATCCCAAAACACAGATTGACTCAGCTGTGAGCTGTCTCAGAGAGTTTTTTGCAGCGAGATGTTGTTTACCAAGATGCATCTAAAACCAGAGATGTAGCAGATTAGTTGTTCCGCTCAACGCATCTCGTGGACGGGAATAATCTTGTAAATCGGCACACCTTGTCATTCGGGCACTCCCAAGTGAGCATGACTTCACTCTGGTACAAATAAGTCTTGTAGTGTGCACTTGGTTGAAGGCAACACAGTGGGAACAGAGCGGTTGTTCAATGTAAACTCTGTCTCCACAGTTTGTTTAGTTTTTTTGTTTGTCAGTGAAGGTTAGCTGCTCTTTTGTCTCTTGTCCATGCATGCTTTAACAGCCGGCTCTATCCAGCCTCTTGGCCCTGTGCCCGACCAAATGGATTTTGCCTTGTGAAATCTGTCATCCGGTTTGAGCAACCCCCACATCTTCTTTGCCTACATTGTTGCTGCAAGTTGGATCTTTGCTACGTCTGCATCTTACATCTTTTGTGTCAAAGCAGCACATAAATGCTTGAGATTCAGACAAGGATGACTCACTTGTTTTCCCGCTTATACACCAGGGTCATGAAGCAGTATCTGCATCACATACGACTGGGTTTCAGCTCAGAAGTGACTGCACTCTGCTGCCTTTAAAGGTCCAGTGTGTAAAATGGGGGGAAAACCGTGATATCTAGCATTCACATGCCAGATTGCAGCATTTGCTTGCTCGCTCTCACTCACCCCAAAAAAATACTTGTTTACCACAACTGGGACAACTGGGAGTATTTCAGGAGCATGGAGCGATGAGGTGAAGATCTAAACCATTTTACGATGCCTGCTGTTTCCTCCTTCTTCTACTTTGGCTTATTTATGAACACGAAACACGTTCTCTTGGCTGGCTGGATTTTCCGTTCGGGCTGCCGTACAAACATGGCGGCGCAAGATGGCGACTCTCTAAAGCAAGACCCTTGTTACCTAGATATAAACGAATAAGGCTAAGAAAACCAAACAAATTTTATTGTATAGCGATTATACACACATTCGTGGGTAGTATATTCAGATTTCTCCAATAAACCTTGCCAATAATTTCACACTGGACCTTTAAAAAGCAGCTCTTTCACAAGACTATGTCATATGATTCAGTTTTCTGCCTGTAGTACACTCTCATCCTTGAGTCTCTGGATGGCTCTGCACTCACTGCCTTGTTACAGGAAATCAATTTAAGCCCGGCCCAGCAGTTTGGAGTGACCATCAAGCTGACCTTAGCACACAGTGCAGACCAAGGCGAATCAATGAACAGCCGCCAGCAGGTGTAAACAGCTCTGGCTCATGTACTCAGTCTTGGCAGAATTTCTATCTCTGGTTCATCTTTCTGTTTTTTGGAAATTGCGGTAGGTCTGGGGATGTAGATGCCCCTGAACTCCATCCATGCATCCACAAAACTTTGTCTTTTCATTCTCTTATACGCAAATTAATTTTCCCACCTGAAGCACAGACATTTCAAGTTATTATCAAGTCGGTTCCCAAATACAAGTCTGGGCCTGTGATTCTTACCATTCTCAGCAGCAGCAGCAGCTGCACCATAGTGTTTGATAAGCAGCTTGTTTTGTTGTTCAATCAGCAGTATCTTTTCAACCTCACCTCCGTTGACAGCCGTGGCCAGAGGCGTGGTGTTTCCAGGTCATCCATCTGTCACGTATCTCAGTGAGGCCTTGAGGGGAATCTCTTCAAATTCCTCACAAACACTGGACTTGGACTTGAAGATGAACTGATTTGAGGGTTTGAAAGTCTTTAGTTTAGTTTTTATCATCGAATGTATTATTTGTATGTTGATAACCCAAAATTTTGTATTATTTTCTTTTAGGGTGACTTTCAACATCAGTCCAGGGACAACAGATGCAAAATAGCCTTTGGCTAATTCTGGCATGTTTACATTTGTTTAAATGTTTTTATTAATGTGCAATGTCCCTGATCCTTAAACCTTTAAATAAATAAATAAATAAATAAGTCAAATAGTCCAAGGTCACTGTGATCTCGTCGTGTCCATCCCACGCTTTGTGAATATATCAGGGAACGCCTGCAGGGAATCTCATCACATCTGGCACCATCATCTACGGTACTTGGATCATCTCATTGGAATTTGGTGCTCAAAGGTGAAAGGTCACCCTTACCTCATAACGTACGCTGGTTATGATAGAAACTTCCCTCAACGGTCTCAATGCGATAAAAAATGTTGACTTTTATATCCAAAGTCTTTTGCTTTCACTCATCATTGGTTCAGACAGATGTAGACTTAATGCAACTTGACTGGTTCATGGAGGCATAAAACTGCCGGGCATTAATTCAAGTTCTGATTTGCTTCTAGTTTTTATTCTTTGTCCATATGCAGCCAAGTTTGACATTTTGACTGTCAGCGGTGGAAGTGCTTCTCTTAAGTTCCCAGTCACTTTTGATGCCACTGAACCGAAGATGTTTTTTAAATGAGAAGTATTGGATGAGAAGGACTGGACTGTGGTGGTTTCTCTTTTATACTATCAAAAGCTCTTCCTTTTTTGTGATGTTAAGTCGTCTTAAGTCTCATTAGCCGCCCTTTCATTCCTCTGTTCTGCTGAGTGGCATCAGTCGCCTCATCTAATCTGATAATGTGTAGGCCTACTACAGTTACTCTCACTGTTGTGACAACACAAACGCAAACACTAAGCTCCAGTTTGTTTATGCTTACCTGAATTTACCAGTTTTTATTTTCATGTCTGTTGCTGTCGGTTTACTGTCCCCATGGAAACACAGGTTTAACCTGTACAGATTATTTGTACTTACTGTATTTGTCCCCACATTTGTTCAAACGTAGCTTTCGGGGACTCTTCAATGACGGCTGTTGTGCCACACTGGTCACTTTCACCTCCTCCCTCCCTTTATTTCTCCTCCGTCCCAATCCAGAATCCACGCTGTTTTTTTTTTTTTTTTTAGCTGACCTAAGGTAACTTGGACGGGAACAAGCGTGCCATTGTAGATCTCTTCTTTCTCCTTTTCTCTGGTCGGTGGACTTTGATGCCCACCACTCAGTGACTCAGTGAACCCCCTCTAATGAGACGCACTGTCCTTTCACCCAGAGACACACACACACAGCGACAACAGCTCCTGGCACCCAGATAAACACCTTGGCCTCTGTCAACACAACTCTAATCCTACAGTGCATTCAGAAAGTCTTCACACCCCTTTGTGATTTTTATTATTTTTGCAGTCTTATAAACAATAAATATTATTTTCTCTCAACAGAACAGAATTCAGACACTTGAAATGAGCAAAGCTGCAACAAAACGTGGAAAAAAAAGGGGCTCTGCAGACTTTCTGAACACACTGTGCACCAGAAAATCCCATATAACAGCAAAAATGCACTCAGTCAGGGCGATTCCACCTTCAATAACTCATTCTTGTAAAACATTTCTGCATTTTATAAAGCAAGTAGCTTAATAAACTCCAGGATTAGAGCAGCTCGAGGCTTAAAAAGGTTCGACTTCTTGCCCATGAAAGGAGACGGTAGTTAGTTGCTGTTAAAATATCAGCTCTTAGAGACGCTTAATAAATCGTTGATTACTTCTTATCTGCACATTTTTCTACTTTGACTATTTTATAAAGACGTTCATATGGCTGAAACCCCCTGAGCAGCATGAACTGACCATGAAACAGAAATGACCATGTGCATAAAGTTTGGATCTCACATGGCTCACAGTTTCTGAAATGAAATTATTTGAACAAAGGTTTACTTTTCAAAAAGATGAAGCTTGAATGATTTCCATGTATGAAATATGCAGTGCTGAAGTTACGCTAACGTATCGTACCATGTTTTTATTTTTTTCCAGGAGGCTTCTCGGTGGTTTTTCTGGCTCGTACGCACAGCGGCGTCCGCTGCGCTCTGAAGAGGATGTACGTCAACAACGTCCCGGACCTGAACGTCTACAAGAGAGAGATCACTATCATGGTGAGTTTTACCATCACAGTATATGCTGAAAGTTAGTGATGGTATCTCTAAGCCGAGGTCTTCCTGTTTATCTTGATTGAAGAGCTTTACTTTGAATATATTCAATGCACATTTTTGTGTTTTTTTTAACCACCATCAAACTAATTCCTGGCTTTAGCTGCTTTTTTGTTTCCTCTCTCTCCATTCATCTCCTCACAGGAAAACAAATTCCTAATTTGAACTTTAAGACACTGCGCTTCTTTTCTGAAAATTACACCAGGGTGTTCTCAGTTTTCAGGCATTTAATTTAAGCGCATAACTCCACAAGCACCTCGCGAGGACACACGTGCGCTCTAATAAAGCAAAGGTGCATATAAATGTCCTCATTCCATCTGCCTAACCCATCCTGTTTTCCAGCATTCCCAATCTGGCAAGAGCAAAAAAAAAACAACTCTTTTTGGCCGCGTGTGTGCTGGGTGACGTTGCATTAATGCACCTGGCCCTCTGACAAGTACATTTGATCTCTTGCACAGCGCTGGCACCGGTGCGATTATTACAGCCGATCATTGTCGTTCCAAGTTATATATCCTCGTTTATTCCGTAACCTGCCCAGACGTACGTAACGTAGGACGGCAGATGTCTCGTCTTGAACGTTTGACCTGGTTGTGTCAGTGAACAGCTCACTCTGAGCTGTTTGGCCACAATGTGTATCTGTGTATTTGTGTGTGTGTGTTGACTGGCTCATCAGCTGGAACAATGTGTAATACTCACCCACACACACACACAGCTGACCTTAAACATCGACAGCTCTGGCCTTTTGGGACGTTGCCTTAGGTGTGTCGCCCTCCCACAGCAACACACTCCTCTGGTCTGCTGCTTGGCCGCAAAACACTTTAATCCAGTGAATCAATCAAGTTAAGGGCCTCGATATACTTGCTGTAAAGTACGCGTACGCGAGCTGCCGCGCGTATCCTGCGTCCGTTTGATGCGTATCCTGCGACCGAACGCACATATCGACGCGAGGTGACGCGACGCAGGATACGCGCGGCAGCTCGCGTACGCGTAGTTTACAGCAAGTATATCACGGGCTTTAGAAAGATTAGTGGAGTTAAGAGATCAGCATGGAGTAAGAACATGAAAGAATACAAAACACATTCTTGCCACACAGTAGCTCCGCTGTAAAGCCCAGGCTGGACCCGGTTCAGCTGGGTGGTGTTGAAATGTTTGAGACGTTTTTTTTTTTTTTTTTTTTCCCTGCTCTGGTCATTTGATTGTGGTTTCCACAGATTTACACTGCTCTCTTTTATTTTCCTGCTGAGCTGCAACTTTAGTAGGCAGCGTTATTGGCTCATCATGAGTACAGTAACTTATCTAACATGATTAACTCTTTTAATGCAGTTTGTTTGTATTTGTTTGGTGGCTTTAATACTTAAAAAGACATCAAGAATCAGCAGAGCGGTAATCGAGTCTGCTGGTTTTGTTAATGCAACATTTTAAATTTTGCAATGAGGAGAAACAAATAAAGCAGAAACACCACAAGGACAAATCCAAACAGGAACAGCCGATGCATATTAGGGCTGTCAATCTTCCCCCTAAATCAGATTGGAATCGAATGCGTCTTATGTTAAATATTCAAATTATATTTCTATATATTCTTTTAGCTCATTATATAAGCCTACCTATACCATCTTATTATTACATCAGACAGAGTTGTTTTCGAGGTAAATGCAGAGACTGCTAGCTGAAAAACTGTTCCCGACGGGAACGTACATCAGCGGTTTTGCATGAATTTACCTCTAAATCAACTATGTCTGGTAACATTGTGTTATTATCTCATAGCGTGGTGAATGTGCAGGTCACAACTTGTCCACCAGAGCGTTTTGGAGTTGTTGGATTGTGTATTTGATGAGTTTGATGAGGGAAACCAAGAAATCCCATGAGCCTCCGTAGCGTAGCTCTGAGCAGCTTGCGGCTCTGCTCCGCCGTTCTAAAAATATCTTGCACCGACAATTAAAGGTAACGAACCTACTGCTATGACTATAGGGATTATGGCAATGGGCCAATTTGCCAGAATGTTGATGTCGCGACGCACAACGTTAATTTGTGTCGCTGCGGAAGGAACACGTTGTTCTCATGTTTAGAATAATTTGAATTCTGTTTGAATAGCGAAGTTCGTTCTGTATATTTTGTTATTGCCCTCCCGTGTTTGGTTTTTTTGTGGTTTTTCCTTTCTCTTTCCGTTTGGTATGATGTCCATGTCTCTTTGTCCTCACCACTGTTCGTCTTCTCTCTTCCCCGTCTGCAGAAGGAGCTGTCCGGCCACAAGAACATAGTCAACTACCTGGACTCCACAATCAGCGCGGTGTCGGACAGCGTGTGGGAAGTCCTGATCCTCATGGAGTACTGTAAAGGTGCCGCCTCTTCGTTCTCACACTCGTTTCACTCTGAAAGCAGGACATGACCACCGTGTTCTTTACTGTTCACAATTTTAGCCTCATTAAGGTCGGCGTGGCTTCATTTGAGTCTCAGGTTGTAACCCGGTCATGGTTTGTTAAAATTATTGTGACAAGTAAACAAAATATTTGAGTTTCTGTTCTTTTTTTGGGAAGTCACAGCAGTGCTTGTGAAAAAAACTCAACTTTACTTTGTGCATATTGGTAAATAAACTAATCCTATCATTCCCTAATGATCTACATTAAGTTTATTATATTTATAGTCAAAGTGGCTCATGGACAAAAGCCTGACTTTTATTTTTTTTAATACTAGTTGCTGCTGTGTTGCTGCTGCCTGTGTCCTCTGCATGGCCTCTATTGATCACGGCAGCTGCTGGCTCAGCTTGTCGTTTTTGGAAGGTTATTTAAAGAGGATTTTGCCCTCGTTGGATGAGTTTATACACAAACATGACTCTGGTTACCAAGAATAATCGGATGAAGTGTTCACATGACGATCTGATTAATTTATGTATTGCAAATAAAAAACATTTCTGTTTGATTGAATCATGATGCTGCGTGAGCCGACAGCAGTACAGACACGATAACATCAAGTATTTCCTTTTTTTTTTTTTTTTTTTTTTTTATGTTTGTAGCCTGTTGTTAAGGTTACATAAACTATGTTGATAACAAAACATTAAAGGGATAGTTCAACATTTTGGCAAATTGGCCCATTGCCATAATCCCTATAGTTTTAGCAGTAGGTTTGTTACCTTTAATTGTCAGTGCAAGCTATTTTTAGAACGGCGGAGCAGAGCCGCGAGCTGCTCAGAGCTACGCTATGGAGACTAATGGGATTTCTTGGTTTCCCTCATCAAACTCATCAAATACACAATCCAACAACTCCAAAACGCTCTGGTGGACAAGTTGTGACCTGCTTGCTGAAAAACTGTCCTTGAAGGCAATGCACCCCTAAAACAACTCTGTCTGGTAACATTGTGTTATTATCTCATAGCGTGGTGAATGTGCTGGTCACAACTTGTTCACAAGAGCATTTTGGAGTTGTTGGATTGTGTATTTGATGAGTTTGATGAGGGAAACCAAGAAATCCCATTAGCCTCCGTAGCGTAGCTCTGAGCAGCTCACGGCTCTGCTCCGCTGTTCTAAAAATAGCTTGCACCGACAATTAAAGGTAACGAACCTACTGCTATGACTATAGGGATTATGGCAATGGGCCAATTTGCCAAAATGTTGAACTATCCCTTTAAGGAATTCATATTATCTGTGCTATAGTGTGAATATTGGATTTTTTAATCAGGTCGTGTCCAGTCTGAGAATAAACACACAAGAAAAAATGCAAACTATTCCAGTTGCAAAACACTGAACAGGCGTCGGCTTCCCAGGCTGAACTGATGAGATGAGCTGAGTCCTGATTGAGTCTCTCTCTCTCTCTCTGTCCCTCTCTCCTGCAGCGGGTCAGGTGGTGAAGCAGATGAACCAGCGGTTGAACGTGGGCTTCAGCGAGGCCGAGGTCCTGCACATCTTCTGCGACACCTGCGAGGCCGTGGCCCGGCTGCACCAATGCAAGACGCCAATCATCCACAGAGACCTGAAGGTGACCACCAGACTCCTCCTCTTTCCTCCCCTCCTCCTCTCCGTCCTCCGATCTTTTTCATTTATGAAATGTCATAAACATGCCCGTCACAAACTCCCCAGAGCCTGTGTTGGCCTCAGATTGCTTGTTTTTTCAGGCCAGCAGCTCAAAAAACCAAATTTACAGAAACATTTCAGAGTGAAAACACACCAAGTCCTCTCTCCTTCTAGAAGCTGAAAATTAAAGACTTGGAGAAATATCTGATTTAATTAATGACTTAAATCATTTATTTCTGCTTAGCAACTAATTGCACTAAACAAAACCATGTGGTAGCTACACTCACCCAGCAGGTCTTGGGGAAAAAAAAAGCTAATTACCAATATCCCTAAAAGCAACAACAGGTTTATAATGAGAGGTTAAAGGAAAGTGTGTCACCTACAAACTTCCTCAAAAGAAACAGAAAGGATTTTGCTGTCGAACCAGTTCTGAAGTTCCTCTATTTGACGCTTATTTATGAGCAGACATGACTGTGCACGGCTGATATTGTGAGACTGTGTGTGTGAGACTGTGTGTGTGTGTGTCATCGTTGTGTGTGTATTAATGAACTCAGAGAGTGCTGGTTGGCTGGGCCGAGCCATGGTCCCACCAAGGTTATTATACGTAGGTTTAAAATTTTCATTGGTTTTTAGTTTTATTTAGTTTTTCAGTTTAGTTTTACTTCGTGGAACTAGTTATGAAGCAGTTTTAGTTTTTGAGGAATTGATAGTTTTTATTTAGTCTTAGTTTTTCAGGTTTTAGGAGAAGGAGCTTCTGTGAGAGATGAACTTCCAAATTTGTGGGATTTTTCCCTTTTTAGTTGCATCCCGTAAATGTTCCCATCATTCCTAATCACGTTACCTTCACTCTTATAATAATACATTTTATTTGTAATGCACTTTACTTTTAACAAAAATCTCAAAGTGCTACAAAAAGCAGCCAAAAAAGGAAAAAAAGGAAACAATTACAGATTAAAGGATTTTTTTTAAAGGTACTGTAAGTTTTAAGATCTTATCTTATCTACCTGTGGGTCGTTTTATTTCAGTTTACTAAATTGTTTAGCTAGTTTTAGTCAGCGTTAACTCTAATAACCCTGTGATCCGGCTCCAGGATGCTCCTCTCGCTCAGATTGATGTGGGATGTTTATGAAGCCAAGTGATTAATCTGCTCGGTCAGCACAAGAGCCAACACTTTGGTTTCACTTCGCTCCTTGTTCTAGCTCCTCTGCTTCCTCGTGCGCTCCCCCGCTTCCTTTGCCAGCTTGTTCTTATTTCCTCTCCTTCCTCTCGGCCGATACTCCCCCCGTCCCCCCTTTTCCTCTTTCTCCTCCTCCTCCTCCTCCTCCTCCTCCTGCTGCTCTCAGGGCGCCAGGCTTTACTCTTCTCACCGGCGGCAACTGTAGCTTGTAATTCCTCTCTAACTTTTACCACAGCTTGATTTTTCAAATCAGGGATGGTAGAGAGGCAACCGGCCAGTTTTTTTTTTTTTTTTTTTTTTTTTCCACCCTCGTTCAAGGGGCCGGTGGTAATTTCCCACCCTGGTTGAATTGTGTCCTGAGCGGCCGGGGTGCTGTGGGCTGCTGTCCGCTGTCCAGTTGGACCAACCTCTAAACAGAGCGGTTCCTTCAGCTCCACAGGCCCGTCCTCTGTTCACTGTCTGTTCATCTGTCCGGCCTACATGGCTTACATAACATCTCAGGGACACAAAAGACCATGGAGTCCCAGTCACGCATCGCCAGGGAAAGTGAGTGTGCAAAAAAAGAAAAAAAAGCAGCAGTCCCCTAACCCTGAGCCGTCAACAGTATTGAGACAGTCTCTGCTGCTTTCATTAGCTCGCTCTTCTTCCCTTGGATAGCTCACAAATGTTTTCCCTCTCTGTGTCACATCTCTTACAAAAAACACTTAACCAGCTTTGCTTTCTCAGGTTTTTTGCATCTCGTGACCTTGTTGCACTTTGTTTTCTGTTTACTTTCTTTCTTTCTGTCTCTTCTTCTGCTTTTCTTTGCTACTTGTTCCTCATCTTCGCCGTTTATAGGAGCCATGCAGGCAGCGTAAGACACCTATTGTTTTCCACAGTATTATTCTTCTTCTTCCTAGGAAATCCTACTTCCCATACATGAAAAATCACCAAACTTTACACAAAGCTCCCGTCCCATGTCAGATCTACTCAACTCCCAGGACAATAAGTGTTTGAATTGAAAAACTTTGAAAACTCCTAACCAAACCAACCACACCTGCTACAGTTTTGCAACTTTTACCAAAATGTCGCCCTAATACTTTAGAAACCTTTGTCCATTTTAACTCATTAGAAATTATGAAGTCCATCGCTCTGTTCTTGTCCCACAATTTTTGCTCAATTGTCACCAAATTTTCTGCACTGCATCTCCAGACTGTCCTACACAAAGTTACCACCCGGCGTTTTGATATTTGAAAAATTGAGCTTACAGTGCATGAAAACGTTTGACTGTAAACAGTACTGTAAACGTATATCAGCCAGTTCTTGCTAAATACATTTTCAATCTTCTTTCAATCACTGCTTAAAATGGCTTTGGAATTCATAAAAAAAAAAAAAAAAAAATCCAAATTCAAGTTCCTTTTTCTTCTATACTAATACTTAACTGGCTTTTCTTCCTCTGATTTTTGCATCTCATGACCTTGTTGAACTTTGTTTTCTGTTTAATTTCTTTCTTTCTGTCTCTTCTTCTGCTTTTCTTTGCTACTTGTTCCTCATCTTTGCCAGGTTTTTTTTTTCTTTTCTTTTTTCTTGAAATCTCTCAGCTGTGCCACTTCTGAAAACTGAATAAAAGTCAACTAGAAAAACCGTGAAATTCCCCTCCAAACACATCTGATAACTGTTTTCAGACCCACTTGTTATTGAGATGTGCTTTCTGTCTCCCAGGCCACAGAGCGGCCATGATGGCAGAATTACTGTAATGAGGGCTTGTCTCACTACTCCATCTCTGTGTATTAAATCACTCTTGTGTGTGGGCGTGTGGGATTTGTGAGGGGTTTTTTTCTTTCTTTATAAGCAACTTCATCCACTAATTGTCATTCATGCCCATAATGATGTAATTGGAGATGAGCTTCAGCTTGTTTGTTGTCTGTCGGTCACAGTTTTTGATAAAACCTTTGGATGATGTGTCTCCGTTGTGACCTCAGCTATTCGCTACTGTTGTTACAATTTTCCAGACGGTTTAAAATAAAAGTGGAGTGGAGTTAAACACACATCAGTTTAAACCAGCAGACATCTTTGTTTTGTACCAGCTACAAACAGGAAAAGCTCTGAAATCTCACTTTTTAGATATCGACATATTGGTTGCTTCATGTTTCTGAGCTTTTAAATTAAACATGAAAACACAACTTTAAAGGGATAGTTCAACATTTTGACAAATTGGCCCATTGCCATAATCTCTATAGTCTTAGCAGTAGGTTTGTTACCTTTAATTGTTGGTGCAAGCTATTTTTAGAACGGCGGAGCAGAGCCATGAGCTGCTCAGAGCTACAGTACACTACAGAGGCTTATGGGATTTCTTGGTTTCCCTTATCAAATACACAATCCAACAACTTTCATGCAAAACCACTGATGCACGTTCCCATCAGGGACAGTTTTTCATCAAGCAGTCTCTGCATTTACCTCCAAAACAACTCTGTCTCGTAACGTTCTGTTATTATCTCATAGCGTGGTGAATGTGCAGGTCACAAGTTGTCCACCAGAGCGTTTTGGAGTTGTTGTTGGATTGTGTATTTGATGAGTTTGATGAGGGAAACCAAAGAATCCCATTAGCCTCCGTAGCGTAGCTCGAGCAGCTCACTGCTCTGCTCCGCCGTTCTAAAAATAGCTTGCACCGACAATTAAAGGTAAAGAACCTACTGCGATTATGGCACTGGGCCAATTTGCCAAAATGTTGAACCATCCCTTTAAACCTCCTTTGGACAAATAGAAGTAAGTTAGGTCTGTAATGTGAATCAGGAGGAAACGGGACGACTGTCTGAGCAGGTTTAGACTATTAAATCTGAAACCAAACACACACGCAGCACATTTTCACTTCTCAACATCTGCTCCCGTCCCACTGGTGATGTAGATGAGGTCGGACTGCTGACGCTCCGTAGCTAAAGCTCTGTTATTGACTCATATTAGCCGGGGCGGGTTGTAGGTTCTTCACATCAGCGACACTGTCTCCAAAACCCAGCAGAGTTCAACTACATCTGTCGCTCCCTATCAACTCAATATAGTTGGCGTATGCTGCAGATTATTTTTTATTTTTTTGGTCTTTTTCAGTGTTTTCCTTGTTGCTTTTTCGTTGACTAATGTAAAACCTTTGTGTGCCTCCTCACCAGGTTGAAAACATCCTGCTGAACGACCAGGGAAATTACGTGCTGTGCGACTTTGGAAGCGCCACTCACAAGGTTTTACTGCCACATAAAGACGGAGTTACGGCCGTGGAGGACGAGATTAAAAAGTGAGCGTTTTTATTTTTCACGTTATTGATGCCACTACTTGATTTTTAAACCATAATATTTATCTGCGCCCTCTCTGTGTTCTGGCTCTTGGAAACATCATTGTTTTGAACTTGTGGAAGTGCTGTTTAAAGTTGGCACCGTCAGTGTAAATCAACTGCTGAGAATGAGCAGAGCATTATAATGGTCCCTTTTCCATCACACAGGAATTTAACTGCAGCAACACGCTCTCAGGTTTTACATGCATCCAGATGGCAGATGGCCTACTATGGGCTGTCAAAGTGGTAGTCAAGGCGATGCCTCCAGGTCACAACAACATGAATTGTGGGGGTGGGAGTTATAGATGTTTTTTAACAGAGTTGCAGACCGTGGATTTTCCAACCAGGCCAGAAGAGTGAGGCGAGACAACAGAGTTATGAGAGAAAGAAATTATATTTTATCATGCCTAACTTTACTTTCTGACAGTTTCAATGCAGTTACATTTAAAATAGGTGTTTTAAAAAAACTCTGCATCATATCAAATCATGAATTATTAAAGGGACTGTTATTAAAGGGATAGGTCAGAGCTATGCTACGGATGCTCATGGGATTTCTTGGTTTCCCTCATCAAACTTATCAAATACACAATCCAACAACTCCAAAAAGCTCTGGTGGACAAGTTGTGACCTGCACATTCACCACGCTATGAGATAATAACAGAACGTTACCAGACAGAGTTGTTTTTGAGGGAAACTTACATTGAAAACTACTCCGTCTCTGAGCTCTGAGCAGCTCACGGCTCTGCTCCGCCGTTCTAAAAATAGCTTGCACCGACAATTGGGATTATGGCAATGGGCCAAATTTGCCAAAATGTTGAACTATCCCTTTAAGAATACTGTATACAACTCGTGCCATAATCAGGAATAATCCTGCTCAACGCCACGCGTCTTTTAAATGTGGCGTGAACATAAACTGGAAAGCACAAAATAGATTTCCGATTAATTTAGTTGCTGGGTCTCCTCACCTTCCAAGACTGTCAAGTCAAAATCAAAATAACTTTATTGATCATTACTCTACAAACAAAACTTCCGATGGAAAAATGGGTGCATAAGAGTCAGAACTCAACTCAAACTTTATTTATAGAGCACTTTGAAAACATTATGGATCGCCCCTTAAGATGAGCAGCCATTTCATTTTGGAGGCGACATGATAAAAGAGCGACACTGGAGATGTGTTTGAGGGAACCTGTATTGGGTCCACACAACAACACAATCTGCTGCAGCTCTGGCTCTGTGTTTTCTTCTCTGTGTGTGTGTGTCCACAAAGCAGAGGAGTAAATCTCATAAGTCACACTGGGAACAGATGAGGAAACCTCTGTTCTACCATCCACTCACATAACTCTATGCAAGTAAACCAAAAATAAACACGCTACTACGGCAAACAGTGGCTGCAGATGACGGCCGTAAACACACACACGCGCACGTGCACGGCACGCGTTTAGTTTTGTTGTGTTGTCGCAGCACCTGCACGATGGCTGCCTGCGTGGCGTGTTGTGTACTGTACGTTTTTTTCTATTCGTGTAGCGTCAAATCACAGCAGCTCAGATCTGCTCTGTCAACTTCCACCACGTTTTACAGCTGCAATAAAGAGCGACGCGTGGAGCTTATCAGCCGTATACGACCCGGCGTTAAGTCTCCTCCACTGGCAGCGTCATACACACACCATCAGGCCTTTGAACTCTGACCAACACACACACACACACACACACAGTCCTCGCATTTTCACAACTCCACTGACTTTTATTCCAAACACAAGCAGCTGCTTTGATCATTATCAGAACGAGCAAATAGGAGGAGAAATGAAATGTTTGGAAGATGAACTAGGAAACCTCTGCTGTCAGATTCTGCTCTTTTTTTTTTCTTTTTTTCTCTCTCCGTGCCTCGGCAACAGGAAGCTCACATTGCATCACCAGAGGAGAAGAAGAAGAAGAAGAAAAGTGTACTCAGCAGTCATGAAACAAACCAATAACCTCTGCCACAGTCTTTTTTTTTTTATTAGGCTTTGGTTTTGTTTTGACTTTTTACTGTAGAGGAGCTCTTGAAGTGGAGCGTTAAGCAGCTAAAGAGCCGAGGGTTTCCCTCAAAGTGAAACGTCAAAGTGAAAACAACTGTCATGTTCATTTAAAGGTGATAGGTTCAAGTATATTTCCTTTTTTTATGATCATAATTTTTACTGTGTCAACCGAGTGCCACAGCATAACATTACAAAACATGAGTTCACAGCATATACATGTAAACATACACAACACATTTGCATACACTAAAACAAAACAAAGCGCCTCGATCTATCGCCACCAGCTGACTATCTGTCCTTTTTGTTGTTCATGTTTATTTTAAGAATCCCTATACTATTAACAACAGCAGCCCTTATCATAGTTACTATAATAATAATGAGTTTACAGAAAATCTAAGAATAAATATGTAAAGGAGAAGGAGAGAATAACTAAATGAATAACCAAATACCTGAATTACACATGATAATTACATAAAATATCTCTACCCATGTACTTATGCATACAAATCCTCCTGATCTGACACAGAAATCCATAAATACAATCTGTAAGCAAACCAATACAGCTGTAAAATTTCACAATTGTCCAAATTTAAATGTAAAAGTTTGCATCTCTCTACTATGTGACTCATTTCAGGAGAAAGTTAAATATTTGCCTCCAGTTACCAATGTATATTTCCGTTCCTCCAAGTCGTTTGTATGAAAACTACCCTCCTCATCTCTGCAGCCCGTTCTTGTGTTGAGGGCACCGCCTCTATCTACCTGCATCATAATACTAGTTTGGCTCCAGCTTCTAACATGGTTTAAGTGTATTTTCTTTTTCAGATGTGTCATGTAATCTGTTCTCACAAGCTTTTAATTCGTTTTTTTTTTCTTTTTTGTTCGTCTTAACACGTTGGCTTTTGTTTTAATATGTACTCATATGTATTGCCATCTTGCTTTTATCCTGAAGCACATTGAGTTTATGCTCGCCATATGAAATGTGCTATATACTGTAAATAAAATTGGCATTGACATTGATGAAGGTCTTTTGACTGAAAGCTTGGTCTGTAATTTAAAAATATTGAAACTTGCATCCGATCTAAGTGTGCACTCAAATGTGTAATGTAACATCAAATGAGGAACACACAACCTGACTAACTTCACTGTGTGTGTGTATTCTGCCACTAATGTTGTCGCTTTTGTGTGTCACACAGGTACACGACCCTCTCATATCGGGCTCCGGAGATGATTAACTTGTACGCAGGGAAAGCCATCACCACTAAAGCTGATATATGGGTAAGACGCCTCTTTTGCTTGCATGAGTGTGTGTGTGTGTGTGTGTAGTATGTGTGTGTGTTATGCACCCCGCAGGGCTGGTTTGTCCTGGCAGTGGCCCGGCCGTCATTCTGCCCCGACGGGTTCCTCAGCCTCCTCTCTCTTCTCGTTGCTCTGCTCTGGCTCTGTGTCTCTTCCTGGCTCGCCCCTGGGCTGTTTGCCTCCACCAGCTCTCCAACAGCGTTTTTCCCTCATAAAACATTGAGCAACATCATTCACAACAAAGCCAGGGCTCCATCTCATCCTCTTCCTCCCCTCTCCCTCCCTCCCCGTCGCCACCGCCACCGCCGCCTGTCCTCTATTTTCTCGGCGTTTGGAGATAATTAGGCTCACTCGAGGACCTCGATAAGCTCGTGTGAAACGGGGCCTCTGCTGCTGATTTTTTGAAGGTGCGAGGCGAAGAGAGGCGAGAAAAGAAGAAAATAAAGGGGCTTGGACAGCAGCCATTTTGAGAAGCGGTGTAAATTGATGCACTCCAAAAACCCAGGGAGTTCGAAAAACAGCCAAACACAGAGAGAGATTAGGAAGCTGCAGATGGGACAACCCCCCCCAACCCCCCTGCATTTAAAAGTTCACACTCTGCTCAGACTTTTTCATCATGCTCTGTCCTTTTAAAAAAAAAAATCTTTAAAGGGATAGTTCAACATTTTTGACAAATTGGCCCATTGCCATAATCCCTATAGTCATAGCAGTAGGTTTGTTACCTTTAATTGGCCGTGCAAGCTATTTTTAGAACGGCGGAGCAGAGCCGTGAGCTGCTCAGAGCTACGCTACGGAGGCTCATGGGATGGTTTCCCTCATCAAACTCATCAAATACACAATCCAACAACTCTCTTGTGGACAAGTTTTCTGCACATTCACCACGCTATGAGATAATAACAGAACGTTACCAGACAGAGTTGTTTTAGAGGTAAATACAGAGACTGCTTGATGAAAAACTGTCCCTGAATGCAACGCGCATCAGTGGTTTTGCATGAATTTACCTCTAAAACAACTCTGTCTGGTAACGTTCTGTTATTATCTCATAGCGTGGTGAATGTGCAGGTCACAACTTGTCCACCAGAGCGTTTTGGAGTTGTTGGATTGTGTATTTGATGAGTTTGATGAGGGAAACCAATAAATCCCATTAGCCTCCGTAGCATAGCATTGAGCAGCTCGCGGCTCTGCTCCGCCGTTCTAAAAATAGCTTGCACCGACAATTAAAGGCAACGAACCTACTGTTAAAACTATCGTGATCATGGCAATGGGCCAATTTGCCAAAAATGTTGAACTATCCCTTTAAATCAACACCAGTGCTGTGATGTTTTATTGTGCAGCCTGATATAAAATCAACACCACCACCAACAACAACGACGACGACACAGCTGCAGAACATAATTCAGCTGTAACAACGGCAGCTGTAATTGTCTACAGACCAGCCAACAACAACCGGAGCTTTTAACGCTGCTGCCACTTTGCATTCAAGTCACTTATAGTTAGCGTGCACGAAGTCCACATCTGTACAGGGACGTACAGGAGCTTTAACTGACTGACTTCCTGTCAGCTACCTCTCTGTGTTTTCACTTCCTCTTCTATGTTTAGCCACGTGTTTTTTTTTTTGCTGTTTTCTATATCGTGCCTCACACAAAATGTCATATGAATTTATTCATGCATATTTTCTGTGTGTTTTCTTGTGGGGTTGCAGCAGGCAGCAGGCAGCAGGCAGCAGGCTAGCGCTGTCTGACTCAGATTAGGAGTTTTAATATCAGACGGGATTAGCCCGTAGTGTCGAGCAAGAGAGAGAGAGAGAAAACTGTGAAGAATATGTGTCTTCAGATTAGAGCGCTTAAAGGAAAACAGTCCCTAAACGCTGTGGCTAATTCCAGAGTCTCTTTCATCTCCAACTGCATCATCAGCAAAAAAAAAAAAAAAAAAAAGACGCCTGCTGAGCCAAATATAGCGCCAAGTGAATATATGATTCGGGAGCAGCAGAGCACTTTTGCATGTGGATTTGTTTGGACAGCCATACTGCCAGGGGAGCTCCACTCCGGGCCTGGATTTTTTTTTAAAAGCAGCTTTTTCAGCCACTGACATAAGGAACATTAATTCTTCGCTAAGCGTTGCTGTGCAGCTCAGCGGGGTAAAGAAAAGGCAACGCACGCCGCCTGGGTCGGGCCTTCACCCCTCCCCCCGGAACAGACTGTACCTGACATGTTAGCTGTAGGAGGCTGCGGTGATCAGGAGAGACCAGCCAGTTCCCTCTTTAAACGCCGTGGCTGATCTGTGCTCACTTCCTGTATATGTGATGAGCTCAGTGATTCAAAACTAACTTGGAGCTTCTGCCTATATCACTTTTAAGTTAAGATAAGATAAGATAAGACTTTATTGTCCAATGGTTTAAAAACACAATGGAAATTTGCATTTGGCATCTTGACAGTCAGCCGACAACAACATCTGGACACAACCAGCACAGAAACAAATACATAAATAAGCACATGGAGTACAACAATACAATATCATGCAGCTGCGGTTTCACTATAGCTCAAAGTTCACTTAAAGATGACAAATGACTTCTTGTATCCTGCTTTTTTGGCGAAGGGAACTCTGAACCTCCTTAAAACCACTCCTGCCTTAAAGAGAAACTCTCCAAGTCTGGTCTCTCCTCCTCTGTGTCTCTAACCCTCCTCTCCTCCATGTGCATTTGTTTACAATGAGAAATCAATCCAGGGAGCGGTAGATATCATTATTTATCATCTACCATGATATCTGTGTAGTCTTATCAGTCATAAACAAGAGATTACAGGTTACCGGGTCAGAGGCTCTGATCTTACAAGGTTGGTTTTCAGCCAAGAGACGCTAGGTGGAAGGCAGACAGCCTCCATTCTCCCTGGAACTAGTTACAAGTCATTGATTTAACCAGCACTAGGACTCTGGAACTGCTTAATTTAGGTAAAAATCCTGCATAGTTCCTCTTGCAATAGTGTCCCAACTCCTGCACCAAGACTTAAGCAACAGATCCCGGTCCAGTACGGGATCCATCTTGTTCCTGTTCCCGTTGACCCAAGGTCGTCACCAGGAGCAGCTGACAATCCCCGGTGTTTTGTAAATGCTCTGACCAGCAGCTCTGGTCTTTGTACAAACCTCTCAGATCTTTACACCCGACTGCTCCGCTCACATCCTCGACACAAGCCCCGTTTCCACTGCAGGACCTTCAGGGGGTCGGGGGGGGGGGTGTTAGCGTGTTAACTCAGGTTTACTCTGTTCTGATTGGGTATAACTCAAAGCGAATTGTGACAGTGACACCAAAAGAAAACTAAAAAATAAGCAGCATTTTTAAAACCCAGGATTGTTAAAAAAAAAGCAGAGAAAAACTGCTGCACAATAATTAGGCGACGAATGAAACTTAAAAAATAGATTTCATTCAAAAAGTCACACCACTACAAACAAAACAATTAAGTTCAGCGTCCGTAACTGTTGCACATTACGTCGCCTAAAGAGTTCGATACGTGTACAACTCTGCAGTGGAGACACAGCGGCCGAGTGCTTCCTCAGTGGAAACGGCCTTACAGACTGTGTTTTGACCACATATTTCCAGACTTTGACATGTGCTGTTTCTGAGATAATCCACATTATTCACTTCATGTGTTCATGGTCATAATATTTAAGTTAGAGAATGAAACCGTATCTTATATTTTTCCTTCCCTCTCAAGGTCGTGAGGAAAGTACCTGACGTTCTGACAGCTCCAGCCCTGTTGGAGTTTTTCTTTCTTTCTCAATGCGTATCTTTATTTTCCACTGAAGATTGTAGCGTTTCAGTTTCAAAATGTGTCAAAAACCATAATGCACTTTCATGCCGCTGGTTTAAAGCTGTGTGTTGTTGTGATGAATCTGAGAGGTCAGAAATCAATCACATGTTTTAAACTCTCTGAGGAAGGAAAAGCAAAAAGTATATGGAGCAAAATAATGCGCTGTCTAAACTTAGATTGTTAGATTGGCACCGACTTTGGACATATGAAACGATACTTGCAGGAGAAGTCACAGGGTTCAGGTGTTTGGTTTTTTTTTGTATTTTTTATTAAAGACTTGTTTCTTTTCTCTCCACAGGCACTTGGATGCTTGTTGTACAAGCTGTGTTTCTTCGCACTTCCATTTGGGGAGAGTCAAGTCGCCATATGTGACGGAACCTTTATCGTTCCAGATAACTCCAAATTCTCCTTCAAGTTGCACTGTTTAATCAGTAAGTCTGAGTTACACACACACACTATAATGTGTATTTTAATGATTGATTACCACCTCAGTGTTTTAGTGAAGCAGATAATTGTAGAAAATGTTGTGTTTGAGGAGTAAAGATTCCTCCTCTGACTGTTGTGTGTCTGTAGAACAGTTTGACTGTGACTGTGAAGACACTGCGACTTGCATTTTGCACAACCTGGCCTGTTTGAACCGGTCATGGACTGTCTGTCAGTCATGGCAGCCTTGTTTCCTTTCAAGCTGTTTTACTTCCCTAAATGTATATGGCGTGGTGGTGGTGGTGGTGGAGCTTCCTTTTTTTTCTTTTTTTAAATTTAGATTCTTTAACCAACAGCTCCACCAAGTGGCCAAATGGAGACGATGCACATGAGCTGCAGTGGAACCAAGTGTCCAGTGTTGTTCACGCTCTATAAAATAACCTCTGTCTGTGTCCGTCTGCTGCAGGATATATGCTCGAACCAGACCTGGACAAGAGACCAGACATTTACCAAGTGTCCTACTTTGCCTTCAAGTTAGCTGGAAAAGACTGTCCAGTGCCAAATCTCTTTGTAAGTCATTGGAACAAAGCGGTCATCGTGGTTTTTCAGCCTCTGCAGTCATTTGCTCCTCTTGTTATTTTAATTCTCTGCCGTCATTTTCTCCTTCTTCTCTTTTTTTTTTTCCCCAGAACTCGCCCATCCCCACGTCGCTCCCCGAGCCTCTAACGGCCAGCGAGGTCGCTGCTAAGAAGAGTATGACAAAAGCCAGGTACTGCTGAGTTTTCTTATTTTAATTTTCTTTTCTTTTTTCTTTATACTTTTAAGGCTTATACTTGACAGTATTAACAAAAAAACGGACAAAAGCAAACATTAAAAGACAAACAGACTGAACCACAACAAAACATTGACATAATCCACAACAATATCACAAAGAGGGGGAATATACAGTACAGTGCATGTTAGGTCTGATTTTAAAACAAAACAAGACTAAAAAAGAAAAAAAAACACAGAAATCTTCATCCACTTTTATGGTAAAATTTCAAATGTCTGATTATTTTAGTTTTCTAATGATATATGAACTGCGATGTGATGATAACTTGTGTAGGTTTGAACTATAAAAGCAAACTGACATCAGGATGACACAAAGTAAAACCCTCTCTTTCTCTCTCTCTCCAGGATAACAGACGCTGTCGGCCCCACGGAAACGTCGATAGCTCCCAGACAGAGGCCGAAGGCAGCAAACAGCAACGTCCTGCCCCTCGCCAACACGGTCACCCCCGTCAAGATGACCATGCCCTCTGCACCCGTCAGCAACGGCCAGAAAGGTCTGATGGTTTTTATATCAGTAGAGGTTCTGATGTGGTAGAAAAACACAAATGATTAAGTTTGTCTGAAGGTTTGGTAAGAAAAGAGTTAAGTTAATGATACTGTTGGAAAAAAGCAACTGAACTTGATGCAGGGCTCCAAACTAACTTGTTTTACCAGAAGCACAGTGGCCCCTAACTTAAAATTTTAGGAGTTCAAGCAGAAAATGTAGGTGTTAAAACCATAAATCGACTTGCAAAGCAAATATTCACATTTCCTTTTTCATTCGTGATGCTCACACAGATTGGCCTGACACCTTTAATAACAAATTCCAGATTCTCTGCGTTAACCTATCCACATTTACCCCCCAAAAAAGGGGAAATTTACTGATTGTACATGCACAAGTAGATGAAAAAGTTGCTGATGCATTTTCAATGTCTGAAGAATCTGGAACTAACCAACTCACTCAGTGCTCCTCGGTACTCCTCCACATGGGCAGGCTTTGCGACGCGCTGTATCACTCCGCCAATCAGCTGTTTGGATCAGCTGTGTGTGGACACCTTTCTACTGCAGATTTTATACTTAATGGCCATACGTACCTCACACAACCCCACTTCAAAACAGCTGAACTATCCCTTTAAGGACAGTCTGGAGCCCTGTGACGTGATGTGATGTGATGTGATGTTCAAAGTAGTAACTCTCTCTGTCCGTCTCGTCCGCTCAGCCCCCACGCCAGGCTCAGGGCAGCCGTCCATGCAGCCGCAGCCCAGCAGTCAGCAGCACCGAGTCCTGCAGCAGCTGCAGCCTGGAGACCTGCGTCTGCAGCAGCTGCAGCAGCAGCAACATCACCACCACCACCACCAACAACAACAACTACAACAACAAGCAGTGCAACAACAACATGCAAATGCACAGCAACTCCAATACCTCCAGGTACACAACACAACACATGCAAATGAAATCAATCACACTGCTCAACAGCTTTATTGACAGTTTCAGTTCTGGATCTGGCATCGGAGCAAATGTTGAGTTTGTGAATGTGTTTCCGGCCCGTCCTCAGTACCAACAGGCTGTGCAGCAGTCGCTCCAGCTCCAGCAGCAGCAGCAGCAGCAACAACAGGCCCTGCTCCAACAGCAGCAGCAACATGCCCTGCTCCAGCAGCAGCAACAACAGGCCCTGCTCCAGCAGCAGCAGCAGCAGCAGCAGCAGCAGCAGCAGCAGCAGCAGCAGATGATGATGCAGCCCATGTACCAGCAGCAGGTGGCTCAGGCTCAGGCTCAGGCTCAGGCTCTGGCTCAGGCTCAAGCTCAGGCTCAGGCTCAGGCCCAGGCTCAGTACGCAGCCATGGTGAGTTCTGTCAGAAAAAAACAAAAAATCTCCAGTCTCGACAGGTTTGAATTTCTCATCTGAGCTGAAATCTGACTCTGTTTGATATTAGTATTAAAGGAGACATATTATGCATCCTTTTCTACAAATTAAAATAGTTCCCAGGTGTCTTAAAGACGTGTATGTGACATGCTTCGGTCAAAATCCCCCAAGGATCGAACATCACAGCTCTTTTCATCCTCTCAAAACAGCCCTGTTCAGAACGGCTGGTTCAGTGCCTGTCCCTTTAAATACAAATGAACCACTGCTTGCCCCGCCCCCTTCTAGGGTGGGATTATGCAAATTCCAAAACTAGTTACATCACTGGAAGACAACTGAGGGATCAGCTCGTAAAACCACTTGGATTTCAACCCAAGGAGCCTGAAAATTACAGATTTTTTGTCAATTCTCACATTTTGGGGTCCGGAAGGCAAGTTAAAGGGATACTTCACCCAAAATCGATAATTCACCAATTTTCTACTCACCGTCATGCCAAGGAAGGGTTTGGAGAACTTTCAGTCATCAAAATGCTTTAGGAGTTCCAGGGGGGGTCCGGCTGTTAAGTGGCAACGGATTTTCATATAATGGCGGCGGATAGAGTTCACTTTTGTATCGTCTAAAACACACACTATGAAACAATTTTTTCCTGTGGCAGCTTCAGGACACTTGGGTCAGTAGGACAAGCAGTATGGAGGCATTTGGATGTTTCATAGTGTGTGTTTTGGACGATTTAAAAGTGACACAATTCACCGCCATTATATGAAAATCCGTTTCCAGTCGGACCCCCCCTGGAACTCCTAAAGCGTTTTGATGACTCAGAAAGTTCTCCAAACCCTTCCTTGGCATGACGGTGAGTAGAATTATCGATTTTGGGTGAAGTATCCCTTTAAGAGCCTTCAAAAAGTGACATTTCCATAATAATATGTTCCCTTTAATGTTGAAGAAGCCTTTTGCTGTTGGTTTGTAACTCAAAAAACCACAACAGAATCTGAGAACAGAAGATTTTCTCCAAAACTGCAATAAATAGTTTGAGCAAATGACAGCGAAACACATGGAGACGCAGCGTGAAACGCCACGGAGCTGAAATTTTTCATTTAATGTCAGAATGGCCTAAAATTGCTCTCTCTGTTCCAAACACTGGCAGCCAGTCGAGATCTCCCCCACGTCTGTGCCAAGCAGCATTGGAAGCAGACGCTCCAAAACTTCCTGCTGACTCTGTCCAAATATTCAGAGAACTAGTATTTACACAGCTACTGAATCAAACACACAAACACAGGTCCTCCGAACGCACACTGTTAGGGCGGCGCAATTTTTAGTCTCGTTTTCCCACCGAACGCGTACCATCTGTTTTATTTCAGAGGCAATCTGGTCCGAGCGAAGCCACGAGGGGATCGAACAGAGGGTGAAATCGAGCAGTTTCCTCTGCGTCGCGTCCTGACATATGAGGCGGTTCGCAGACGGGACAAGAGAGCACCTCTCGGAAAATTACTGCTCTTATTCCCAAGAAACCTGCTGCCTTCAACGCTTTTTTTTTAAAGCAGCGGCGAACTCCGACCTGGCGCTGTCTGTCTGTCGTTGTTCCCGACGACGACTACGACGAGAGCTTCATTCGCAAAGCGGCCGCAAAATTTGTCTCATATGGTTTTAATAACAGAACATCAACTTTGTTAATTTGGATATTTTAAAAAGCACAACAGTGATGTGCTTTCTTTAAAAAAAAGAAACAAAGTGGTAGAGGATGGAGCAACGATGCCAGACTGAGAGAGTTTTAACTTTAATCTCCTCCTGAGGATTCACACAAAACATTTTTGTTATATTCAAAGACCGAATATTAAAAGAATCAGGTGTTTTTAAAGCGGAGCTATGCAACTCCGGTCTCTTCTCCTCTGTTATGGATAACGTTATTTATCATATACGATATGTATACTGTATTTCCTCAAATAGCAGCCGGGGCCTTTATTTATACAACTGCCCAGAATACCCGGCTTTTATTGGAGGCAGGCTTTTTTTTTTTTTTTTGAGGGAAGGAGGCCTTTATTTCTTAATCCCTCTATTTATTTTTACACATTAGCGACCAAGCTCATCGTATCTGTCTCCGTAGCGCTTCGCTCCCATTCAAGTCAATCACAGCAATTTCACATTATGTTTTTTTTTTACCCGGCTGCCACTGAGACCCGGCTATTAATTGAATACCGGCTATTAATTGAGGAAATACGGTATATGTGTAGTCTTATCTGTTATAAACAAGAGATTAGGGGGTTACGAGGCGCGTTACGTTTGTGTGGCGGTGCCGCAGAGACGAGAGCTGGGACACCGGGTCGGAGGCTCTGATCTTACAAGGTTGGTTTTCAGCCAAGAGACGCTAACGGAACAAGTTACAAGTCATTGATTTAACTGAAGCTGGTTCATTAAGGTAAAAATGTAGCAGAGTTCCTCTTTAAATGTATGCAGAGATCATCACAGACCCTTTTTCTTTTTTTTTTATCTCGCTGTTGAACTTCTTTGGTCCAGATAATGTTGCTCCAAGTCAAACATAAGCAACCGACATCAAAATGCTGTGCAAAATGTTTTAGGTATTAAACGTACTGAAACAGTGACGACGCTTCAACAGCTACAGGAAGCAGAAGAAAAAGATATCAAATCAATATTTGGTTCGACCTCCTTTTTTTTTTTTTTTTTTTTCTCCCCGTCCTCCTCGTTCCACCTACACACACTTCTTCTTCAGGAACTTGGCAGGTGCTTCGCTCGTAGCATCTTGGAGAACCTGACACAGTTCCTGTCTCCTGGCTCGGTGTCGGAGATCAGGGCTCTGTGGGAGTCGGACCATCTGCTGCAGGATTCCTCCTCCTCCTCTTCCTCCTCCTCCTTCTTCTTCTCCTCCTTCTTCTTGTCTCTGAAGATCCTGTCGTCCTGCCGCGGAACAAAACCAAACGCCTCCCCAGCGCTCGCGTGATGAATTATATAACTAAAAAAACCTAAAACTTTTGCACAGCGTTTAAAGGGGCATTTCCAGTGGTAATCGATGTTTACCTCAGATACCAGGTCACCTATCATCAGTTCATTTCATACCATCCATACTCCCAACTGCAGCGTGTATTCGTTTTTGTTCAAGAATCTATCATTTTTTCAATGTTTACTAATGGGCTCCGGACTAATTTTCCGTCCATTTAAATTAAAAAATTCGCTTTACAATTAAATTAAATCAAAGTTTGGGCTTATCACAGCTTCTGCATTGTTCCTTTCCGGGTTAAGAGAACACAACCGTAGAAGGACTCTGAGGCGTTTGTTCTCTGACCTGGAAAGGAACTATGCGGAAGCTGCGATAAGCCCAAACTTTGATTTAATTTAATTGTAAAGCGAATTTTTAAAGCCCCAGTATGTAACTTTTTTGGCTTTTTATTAGCAAAAATCAAATATTGCTTTCATAAATATGTATTTCAATGAAGTCGAATCACACCCGCATACAAATGAAAGCTTTCTCGTACCTTAGAATGAGTAGGTAGCGCCGTGTGAGGAAGGACGGAGGCACTGGTGTTGCATTCAGGTGCAGTCAGGCAGACGGCCGTCGGACAAACCAACCGGATGTCATTTTACTCCACCAGAGAAAGACGGTAAAACGTGGGTCAAGTAAACAATACGACATCACCATGACAACATATTGTCACGCCTGTATTGTTTTGCCTCGTGCTGGCGGACCACTTGTTTACATAGACGCTTGTTTATCCTGTTACATGTAGCGTCTGTTGTCTGTCTGACGTCTGCCCGATTTCACGTGAATGCAACATCAAGAATACGTTCAGATATGCAACCGTACCGCTAGATGGGGGGAATTCCTACACATTATACCTTTTTTTAATTTAAATTATGGTCGACCATTGATGAACATTGAAAAAACGATAGATTCTTGAACAAAAAATGAATATATAAACGGTAATGGATGGTATGAAATGAACTGGTCATAGGCGACCTGATATCTGAGGTAAACATTGATTAACACTGGAAATGCCCCTTTAAATTAAAGTTGATTCTTGTTTTACTTTGGAAGAATTTAGTTTTTTGTTCAGCTTGGTGTTCCTTCTTCGCGCTTGTTTGACTCTCGTCCCCTCATCCCTCCCCCTCCACTGTGTCCCCAGCTTTCCAAATCCAGAACTGGTTTCTAACAACATTTCATCATCTTCGTTGCCGTTGTGTCATTGTGCGCCATGAAATCAAAGGTCCGTCCCTCATTCCCTCCCCTCCCTCTCTCTCTCTCCTCCGTCCCTAACAGCTGCACCAGTACCAACAGGCTTTTGTCCAGCAACAACAGCAGCAGCAACAACAACAGCAACAACAACAACAGCATCATCATCATCATCAACAACAGCAACAACATCATCAACATCAGCAGCAGCAGCCTCTCCCCTACATGTCCTCCCCTCTTGAGTTCCAGATCCCCCTGGGCTCCTTTAACGCCACCACACCCACCGCCGCCGCTGCTGCTGCTGCTGCTGCTGCAGGATCTGGCCAGATGGGGGCGCTCTCACCTGTGGATCCCTCCTACACTAACGCCAGGTAACGTAATGTAACGTGTAGTAACCCTGAAGAAGACGTGTTTGAAATGAAACCAGAGATCTGATTATTGTGTGTTTATTAAGGTTTTTAAATTTGTTTTTATGGGGCAGTGATTGTATAATTCAATATAAAAGTTGCTTTAATTCGGTTTAGTTTAGTTTAGTTTATTATTAAGATCCCCCATTAGCTGCAGCAAAACCACAGCTATTCTTCCTGGGGTCCAACAGAATTACATATACAGCACAGAAACATTATAAAAGCAAAAACCAAAAGAAACAAGAACATCAGTATATAAACATTATCAAAACGACACAAAGAAAGACCAAAAACAAGGTGAAGTTTTAGCTTCCTCACTTCTTGATCTCATATCAGCACCTTATAATACTATAACCATACATACTATTTATAATATAGGTTAATGTGGTGAAAACACTTTGTGACACCTATCTCTATAAGGCATTATAACATACTTATAATAAGTTATAATGCAGTTATAAAACTGTATATCTGTAGTTATAAACACTCATAAATGATCGTAAGGCTTTATAACAATAAGCATAACACATTATAGAGCATTATAACTCATTATAATACCATTATTAATAATAATGCCATTATAAAATGCTCTATAATGTGTTATGCTTATTGTTATAAAGCCTTATGATAATTTATGACTCTTTATAATAGTCATACACGTTTATAAGCCAATTATAACATATTATAACTATATTTACAATGCATTATCGATGTGGGCATTGTCAGCAAGTTACTAACAATTATAACATATTATAATACCTGGCCTCATAAGTCATGATAAAACGCTTTATAGTGTGTTATGATTATTGTTATAAAGCATTATGATAATTTATGAATGTTTATAACTATAGTTATACAGTGCTATAACTGCATTATAACTTATTATAAGTATGGTTATAATGTGTTATAGAGATAGGCATCAAATAAAGTGTTACCACTATTTCTTTTTTAATGTCAGTTGTGCTGAAAGAGAGAGAGGAGAAATAGTCGTTGTCGTGTTATAAAGTGATGAAACCACACATCAGTGTTTTATTTTGTCTAACAAACTGGGAAGTCTGTGATTCAGACACATTTTGTGACCTTTTCTATGTGTCTTAGATTTGTGTGGTTTCTAAATCATGGAGGCAGATAACTACGATTTGTAACTGTGATAAATATCTAAAGTGAGATTTTTAGTTTTCATGATGACTTGCAGAAACATTGTTTGTCTCGGTTCTCTCTTGTGTAATGAACCGTAGTTGTGTAACAGCTGTTCCTCCTGAATTCTTAATATTTTTTTTTTTAAAGCAAAAACAGGAAGAAGCTACATGAACTACAGTAGTCTGAGCAAAGAAACTGTATTTATCGTGATTAAGGCTGATAAAAGAGACGTAGTCAGAGAGGACCAGAGAGCAGAAACCTCTGTTGTGACCTGGTGTTTTCCTGTCATCCCTCCCTCCGCAGTAGAAACCCTCTGCTGGCCTCGGACGCCATCACCCCTCCCTCTCAGAGCTGCAACAGCGCCGTCTCCAACCCCCCCGACATGTCGGGCTGGAACCCGTTCGGAGAGGACAACTTCTCCAAGTTGACGGAGGAGGAGCTGATCGACCGGGAGTTCGACATGCTCAGAGCAAGCAAGTGACCCGCCCACTTCTTTTCTGATTACCTCTTTACCTCTGTCCCGTATATAGATTTACTAGTAAAAGGCCTTAAAAAGATATTATATTGTCTTTTATTCAGATTTTTATGTTGCTGCTTTCAAATGGATGTCTTATACTACTGTTTATAATATTTTCATCACAGTGAGACTTTTTGGTGCTGAATAAATCACGTGACACAATGACATTAATATAATTTAGGATGAAGATATTTTTGTTCTTTTTTCACATCAATGAAAAATGTTCTTGAACTCAACTGATTATTTTCATGTTACCTACTGTAACTGTTCATTTTGAACTGATATCAATGCCTTTAATTGAAAAGAGTATATTTTGAGTTTTGGCCTGTGTTTCCATCGCAGGTTTGGTATTCAGTTTTGTTTAAAGTGGTGTTAAAGGTCTTTAAAAGTCTTAATTGAACTTCAGTTCAGTAGTACCTGTAGTCACCCTGGTTACACTTTTAAAGGGATAGTTCACCCCAAATTCAAATTTCACTCATTATCTACTCACCCTCATGTCGACTAAGGGCTGGGAGAATTTTCAGAGTCCTCCGTGCCTTCTCTGAGTTACAGGGGGGTCCGCACAGCAGTATTTGTCCATATAATGGTTGTCAATGGGGCTCACTTTTCTTCGTCCAAAAAGACACACCAAAAAACATCCAAATACATCCAGTGAACTGAGACACTGGGAGCTTCCGCTACAAACAAGCTTAAAATATAGACTTATTTAATTTTTTCCGGAACAATTTCTCATGTCGGGGCTTCAATACAAGAGGGACATTACAGACGAGCACTATGGAGTTCATGGCAATTATTGCCCCAACAATTATTCTGAAAAGGACAATAAATCTAAATCTAATCTAAGCAATAAACACCAAAACATAGAAAAGTCAGATATTTAACATAAGAAATTAGAAATTTCAAATCTGGATTGTGGGAAAGATAGTCAGCCCATGTGTAGATGCTCTAACGTCTTCTCCCTGTTGCTCTCGTTTCCTTCAGACAAACCTGTGGAGAGAACAGCCAGCGTGGAGACGGACCGGTCGCAGCCCGCCGTCATCGCCGCCATCACCGCCGCCGCCAAGCCCCTCCCCCCCGAGGATCTGTTCGGCTCAGTCCCGTTTGTGGCCAGCGCAGGCAAGTCTTAGAGGAGTCTCTACCATGAGGACCCAACACTGTGGAGCCACCTGCCTCCTCCTCCTCTTCCTCTTCCTCCCTCCCTCCTCCTCCCCCTCCTCCTCCTCTCTCTCTGATCTCACTTAGAAACCAATGATCAGTTTGTTGTTTTTGTGTTATTCTCCTCATTCATGTTCAGTCAGCAGATCTAGACGTTGCCTCTGTTGTCGATTTACGAACTGAACTAACGAATGAACGAACGAACCGTGCTCCTCCTGTGACTGGAGCAGCTTCTCGTACTTGGGGTTCTCGGCGGTGATCGAAAACTTAAAAAAAACAAAACTGCCCTGTGGTTACAAACCTTTATGCAAGACAACTGGAAGAAATGTATGTGTGTGATTGTTTGTGTGTATGTGTGAGTGAGTAAGTGAGCATCCTCTACAGCTCTAACTCTGTATCAAGGTACTAAAAAAAAACACAGAGGTCTCACTCACGAGTCCTCTCTCTCTCTCTGCATAAGAAGTCGTTTTTATTTTTTATTCTTTATTTTCAGTGCATTAAAAACTTTAGAGATAAAAACTTCCACTGAACTGACGAGATGGTTCGTTTCCATTGGCGATAAAAAAAGCAATACTTGACGACGAGGCCGAAGCGACAACCCAACGTGAAAGGTACGGTAACGAGGGCTGAGTGATGTCAACGCGTCTGGTTAAAACACACAGGCCATCTAATTAAAAACCATCAATATGTGAGTTCTTGTCACTTTTTTGTGCTAATATTCATATTATACCCTTTTCATCCCAGAGGTCAAATGTAAAGGGATAGTTCAACATTTTGGCAAATTGGCCCATTGTCATAATCCCTATAGTCATAGCAGTAGGTTCTTTACCTTTATTTGTCCTTGCAAGCTATTTTTAGAATGGCGGAGCAGAGCCGCGAGCTGCTCAGAGCTACGCTACGCTCATCAAATACACAATCCAACAACTCCACAACGCTCTGGTGGACAAGTTGTGACCTGCACATTCACCACGCTATGAGATAATAACAGAACGTTACCAGACAGAGTTGTTTTAGAGGTAAATTCATGCAAAACCACTGATGCACATTCCCGTCGGGGGCAGTTTTTCATCAAGCAGTCTCTGTATTTCCCTCTAAAACAACTCTGTCTGGTAACGTTCTGTTATTATCTCATAGCGTGGTGAATGTGCAGCTCACAACTTGTCCACCAGAGCGTTGTGGAGTTGTTGGATTGTGTATTTGATGAGGAAAACCAAGAAATCCCATGAGCCTCCGTAGCGTACCTCTGAGCAGCTCGCGGCTCTGCTCCGCCGTTCTAAAAATAGCTTGCACCGATAATTAAAGGTAACGAACCTACTACTGCTATGACTATAGGGATTATGGCAATGGGCCAATTTGCCACAAATGTTGAACTATCCCTTTTAATTAAGTCATTAATCGTCATGTTAACGACCTGTTTTCTTCTAACAATCCAGATGCATGTTGAACAAACAGCTGTGATTTTCTGATAATCCTAAAACCTAACCCTGATTTGAAGACAAATCCACATTAAAGTGGTTAAAACAAACAAAAATAAACATGATGTCACACAATCATTTGGAAAAAATAAAATAAAACCAGTTTTACACAAAAAATGTAATAATACAAACATCATCATCACTCAGCCCTGGTACTAAAACAACAACACTTGAACTTCCAAAAGTCTTTGTGGCTCTTTTTTGCCGTCGTTTACATCAACAACACAGTGAACTCTCCTCCGATCCAACGTCGCCATGACGCCTCAAATGTTCTCGTGTGGACTGTGCACTTTAAACAACTCAGCCCCGCCCCTCCCACCCCCCCCTCTCCTTCCACTTCCTGATAATAACCCCCCCCTCCCTCCCCCTCATTCGGCTTCACTAACCCGTCGTCGGCCTGCATGTGGTTCAACCCCCTCCCTCCCTCGGTGAAAAAATCTAATAAACAAGGTGAATATGACAGTGCAGTATTCCTTCATGTTACTCTACTACGACATCGGTGGCAGCAATAAGCTTCTGTGCCTCTGTAACTCTTCCCGCTCCTTCAATGTGAACTGTTTTTGATAGATAGATAGATACTAGATAGGCAGTTTAGGGGGGGGGGGGGGGGGGGGACGCTGTTTGTAACTCAGAATATATTTAATGATGAGAAACAGTATCAACGCTAAAGCGCTTCGATATTTTCTAGAGGAGAGCAAGAGTTTGGTTTTGTTTTGTTTTTTTTACTTTTTACAGTAAATTCATCTCGTGTCCTTAAAGCGAGTCCAGTGGCTTCAGTCTAGTAGAGTCAGACCTGATGATGATAATAATAATACAGATGCAATATATATATCTAAATATATATATGTTACCCTCTGAGCACTCGAATGTAAGTGTGGAAATATTTTATCCTCTTCACTTGTTCAATAAAGAAATATAAAATTATATCAGAGCTCAAATTGGATCAAAGGAAAAACCAAAAAAGGAAAAAAAAAAGAAAAAAAAAGTTAAGAAAAGAAACCAAACAGTTCGAAGGGACTTTTTTTTTAGTTTTTTCTTTTTTATTCTGAACCCACGTCGTCTCATTCCTTTCAGGCTGGCATGAAGAAACCTCTGATGAGTTTTGGATCAGCCTTTTTTTTTTTTTTAAGCTTGTTGTGTTTGTGCCATCGGTGCGTCAGGTTGTTGTGATTTATTGGCTTGTTTACGCTCCTTCCTTCAGAAAAAAAAGTGCAAACACACTGCCAGCAACTTTCTTTTTTTTTTTTCTTCTTTTTTTTTATACAGCCACCCTGTCATTAGTGGAGAAAGAGAGAGAGATGAAAATAAAAACTCTCTCTGTGTCCTGGTTCGGTTCGGCCTCGGTCGCAGCAGTGGTTTAATTTTCTTAAAGACAGAGCTGTAATTTTATAAAATAAACTGAATCCTTTAAACCACTTGTGAACAGTTCAGAGAGAAAACTTGAAACTTAAGTGAAAAATTAAAGATTTAATGACTTAAAAAAAAAAAAAAAAAAAAAAAACCCAGCTTCTGGCACATTCAGGACAAAAACCCTCAGTTAAACATGAAACAACTCAGAATAAACTGGCTCATCTAACACCGTCAGAGACATTTATTAAATAAAACTACAATTAAACATGTAACAGAAGCTCATTTGGCCTAGATTTGCATTTATTTGTGGCTTTTATATAGTTTCATCTGCGACTTCTGAATCGATTTCCAAGCAGATGTCTGATGTTTAATTCTTTCCACAATAAAAAATCAACTTATTTCAGAAACATTTGAACATTTCAACACATTTAAAACTTTTATTTTGGCGGTTTCAGGAACAGGACAGGAGTGAAGTTGCTGGTGGTGCGTCTGCACATTTTCATTTAGCGCCTCCTTTTTTATTTTTACTAATCTATAATACTATCAGTTTCTTTTTGCTGTGGAAGTCGCTCGGTTTCCATCCGTAGATACAAAGTGCCTTTGTGTCACACGTTTATTTACCAGATCAACAAAACTGACAGAGCTTTTTTTTGTTTGTTTGTTTTTCCTTCCCCACAGCAATTAAAATTAAAAAATAAATAAATAAGTTTTATTTTCCTGCAGTAGAGTGTAAGTGTGTGTAACGGACACAACCCGGCTGATGGCACATCCTCTAGTCTAGTGTAAATCTAAGTTTGTGTCGAGACAGACAGCGTTCTGGCGACTTTCCCGTCAAAATAGAAGCTGAACATTTAGATTTTTTTCCTTTTTTATTATTATTCTTATTATTTTTTCCATGAATTGAATCCATACAATCCTAAAGGGCTGTATGTTTGTTTCCTCCTCCTCGTCCTCGTCCGCCTTTAGAGCAGCACGTCAGAGTGAGCCATCTTTAGTCGCCCCATGAACTCATGTGACTCATATTAACACTTTTAGCTGAAGGTAAGTTAATGTGGCCTGACTCCACCTCATGTCTCCGCTCATGTCACTGCTTGCTCTTTATTGGACCTCTCTGAAAAAAAAAAGACAAAAAAAAAAACAACTGCTTCATTTCAGTTTAATTGTTGTTGTTTTTTTAATTATTATTATAATTATTATTATTATTTGAGTTTCATTTTTCATCAGTAAGACAGCCATACTCAGAAACATCTTGTTCAATCATGTGTACTGGTGGATGGATTTACAGTTTTGGTACAGTTGAACCATCAAAAAAGCCAAAAAATGAAAATGAAAAAAGAAAAAGAAAGTGAAAGGGACGACCAGAGCCATTAACTGCACTTTATTTGAATTGTTTTTTTGTTTTTTTTGTTATAAAAGTGCGAGGAAACGTGAAACATTATAATCCCAGCAAAACAGACGGTGAATATGTTGTTATATTGTTTACATCTGTGCTTTTTCCTCTGTCTTTTAATTTTTTATTTTTTTTTGGTCAGCTTTACATCCTGTTGAGGAATTAGTCGCCCCAGATAGACTTTCAAAAAATATATAAATGAATAAAAAATTTGGATTTTTTTTTTATTTTGGATTAAATCTCGGTCAGTTAATCGTGTTGGGAAACGAAACTGTCAAAGCTGTGGAGTTTTAGCCGTGGTAGATAGATTATCAGCAGCTCCTGGTACCTCCCTCCTCCAGAACCAATACAAAACCTATAGATCGATAAGTTGTCTCACACATATCTTGTTTTTTTTTGTTTTATTTTTTTTGTTTTGTTTTGTTTTTGCAGCAGACTATGTAAACGGTCCTGTATCATACTGTGAGTGTGAATGTATTTCTTTATAGAATGTTACTGATAAATAAAAAACATTGAAAAGCAGCGTTCACTTTGGTTCCTTCATTTTATTATTATTAGAGCGACAGAGTTTTTTATTTAGCGTCTTTTCTCCACCACTACACCAACGAACGAGCAAGATGTTCCTGATGTAAACAAACATGGCTGTCTTTACTGTGAGCGCCTTCACTGTCAATCACACTGACAACAAACTAAACTAAACTAATCTAATCTAACGTGTGTGACTAACTCAGTGTGGTTCATTCAGTTTGAACTTCTTTGTTTTTGTCTAAATTTGATTTTTTTTCCCACTTTTTTTTTTGGTTTTCTTTTTTTCTTCTTCTTCCAAAAAAGATTTTTAATCACAGGTCTGATTATTTATTATGACCTCGATTGATATAATTGTCCACTTGATTGTTTCCCTCAACTAGAAGTATCAGAATCAGATGAGAATACGTTTTTATGACATAAGAAACAAAGTACCTGGGATTTTTTTTTAAATATCACCTAAATCAAGTCAGAAACTTCAAAATCATACTGGAACAGAAAAAAAAACTACCCATTGAAGCAAGTTATATAGATAATTTACATCCTCATTTTGTAACTGAATCGACCTTAATGAGAAACAGAGCAGAAGGTCATACTGCGATTATTGTTCACACACCTGTTGTTACTGCGATAAATTTGAATTTAATTAAAATTTTTGAAAACAATTTTTAAAAAAACATACAAATTATGATGACATAATTTTTTGTCGTTCAATCTTAGCACCAGACAAACATTTTCCTTTTTTCTATTTGAAGCACTTACTTATTGTGACACATTTGACCTTTTATCAAAACAAAGGGAGCTCCTGTTTCTCGGATGTTGCACTTCAGCTCAAACCAGCTGTTATTTGATTGATTGATTCATTAATAAATATCCATAGCAACAATTGATCAGTTTCTGCTAAAATACTAACACTTTGAAAGGTGTTAAAATATTTGCATCTTTCACCAAAACTTGAAAGGTCACAACCTTTGCTATCCTCATTAATTGTTATCATAGATAATATTATTGATTAATCCATCTAGTCCTGTTACTCAGAGATTTAGTTGGTGAAAACCATAATAAACTTTTTTTTTAAATACATAATTTAGTAATTTTTTCAAAATGACAGAGTGTTTTTTTTCTTTTCGTGGTCCCTTTTAATGGTGCAATGTTTAATTATTCCTCCTCAAAGACCAGATGAATCCTCATCTGTGTCAAAGTGGAAACTCATTAACCTCAGTCTGACGTTACCGTGGCGATAATGGGAGTTATTAGAGTGAAATAGTGGGAGTGGATGAGATGAGACTGAAGCTGAAGCTGAATCAGCAGTTTTGACGGATCTGAAAACTTGTTTCAGCTCAGTAATTTAACAAAATAAAAGTCCCGAAAGTGTTAAAAGACTCACATCAGCAAAGAAACATTTAGTATTTTCATCTTAATTAATGACTTTACAAACATGTGGGTTGATATTTCAGCACTTTGATAATCGGAGCCTCACTTTTAGTCCCTCAGTCTTCATTAACTGGATCTGGTGCAGCGACAGTTGAAGCCGATCTTCACCTCCGTCAGACCGGGCTTTTAATCCCTCCACAGATCTGTGTCAGCCCTGATCAAACATGAGTCTTCAGTCCGACGATGAGAGGTGAACACACGAATGATGAGAAGTTGTAATCTGTGCAGCCGAGCAGCTGCAGTCAGAGCACCTCGTGTTTTTCCACTTTTTGAGACTTTTTTCCATTTTATTATTTGCCGCCTTGTTTCATCTATCGGCAACAAAGCCTCTTGGCTAATCCGTCATCTCGTCCTGCCAGTTTGGATGATTCAAGACGTGGAGAGAGAGGTTTCCATTTTCGTGTTCACAGCAGGGGGGCCCTTTCTCTGCTTTCTAATGTACAACTTCCACTAATGGGGGAACAATAAAATTGGCTCATTGTGCGCGGCACAACTTATTTTCAATATAATTGGAGACTATCCACTTGCTAATTAGACTAATTTCTAAGTTGCCATTATGCAAATCTCTTGGAAATAAATTTACACAAGGAACACATTTTTTAAACAATTGCCAAACGGGTAAGAATTTATAGAAATGCAGAGGGAGCGGTAATAACTGAACAAAGCTTTATTTTTATTCTCTAAGTCTGGAGGAAGTAGTGACTGACAGCTTCAATCTTTTCAGCAGGAGATTTGAGTTTAAAAGCAATTTGGTGCATCTTGAAAAGCCGGGCGTCTGAATTCTTTGGCCTCCGCAGGATCAGAATAGAGAAGTCAGAGCAGCTTTCAGACCATATTGAGTTTTATGATTTTCCTTCGTCGCTCCTTCTGCTTCATTATTAGACAAACTGTTGGGATTTGTATTTGTGGACTTGGGGAAATCCAAGTGAAAGCCAAAGTAATCCTGATTTCAGTAATGCCACATATGACACAGCCTGAGAGAGGTATTATTAGGAAATGAAAAACTTCTCATGGTGGCACCATTCTGTCTCCCTCGCCTCGTCCCTACAGTTTAAAAACTTAAATAATCAAACTCGGAACATCTGCCGAGGTCTGAGGTCTCCAAAAATCCAGTGTCTTTGCAGATAGAAGAAAACTTAAACGTCTTAAAGAGGAACTATGGAGGATTTGTAGCTTAACTATGCTACATTTTTACCTTAATTTAACAGCTTTGGAGTAGTGCTGGTTAAATCAATGACTTGTAACTTGAAGAATGGAGGCTCTCTGCCTTCCACCGAGTGTCTCTTGGCTGAAACTCCAGCGTGTCCTGGGTCTTCCTCGGGGCCTCCTCCCGGTGGGACATGCCCTCACGAGGGAGGCGTCCAGGGGGCATCCGGTACAGATGCCCGAGCCACCTCAGCTGGCTCCTCTCGATGTGGAGGAGCAGCGGCTCTACTCCGAGCTCCTCCCGGGTGACAGAGCTCCTCACCCTATCTCTAAGGGAGCGCCCCGCCACCCTGCGGAGGAAGCTGCAAACCGCCCTAGTGCATGCTGAAGGTCCTGGCTCGAGGGAGCCAACAAGACCACATCATCTGCAAAAAGCAGAGATGAAATGAAGTGGCTCCCGAACCGTACCCCCTCCGGCCCTTGGCTGCGCCTAGAAATTCTGTCCATAAAAATAACAGAACCGGTGACAAAGGGCAGCCCTGCCGGAGTCCAACACGCACCGGGAAAAGGTCTGACTTATTGCGGCTAGCACAGAAGTCCAATAACAAAACACCGCTCGGGTTCAGATCGGGGAGGCCGTTCCTCCCAATCACACCTCTCCAGGTAACACTGTAGAACGATGGAGCACTTTCCAGCACCCCTCCCAGGGCCTCCAGGAAGGCCGGGTACCGTAGGCCGAGACAACAGTGAGAGACCTATCCCCGACCCGAAGGCGCAGGGAAACGACCCTCTCGTTCAGTGGGGAGAACTCCAACACATGGCGGCTGAGCTGGGGAGCTATGAGCAAGCCCACACCAGCTCGCTGCCTCTCACCGTGGGCAACTCCAGAGTGGAAGAGAGTCCAACCTCTCTCAAGGAGTTGGGTTCCAGAGCCCAGGCTGTGCGTGGAGGTGAGCCCGACTATCTCTAGCCGATACCTCTCAACCTCCCGCACAAGCTCAGGCTCTTTCCCCCCCAGCGAGGTGACATTCCATGTCCCTAAAGCCAGAGTTGTTGTCTGGGGATTGGGTCGCCGGGGCCCCCGCCCACGGCTGCCACCCAAAACACACGGCACCGGCACCTCATGGTCCTTCCTGCGGGTGGTGGGCCTACTGGAAGGCGGGCCCACGTCACTCCTCCGGGCTGGGCCCGGCCAGGTCCCGTGGGCAGAGACCCGGCCACCAGGCGCTCGCCTGCGAGCCCCAACCCCAGGCCTGGCTCCAGGGTGGGGCCCCGGTGACGCCTATCCGGGCGACGTGAACGTCCTTGATATCGTTCCACTCATGAGGGGTTTTGGAACCGCTCTTAGTCTGACCCGTCACCTAGGACCTGTTTGCCTTGGGAGACCCTACCAGGGGCATTAAGCCCCCAACAACAGAGCTCCCAGGATCATTCGGGTGCTCAAACCCCTCCACCACGGTAAGGTGGCGGTTCCACAATCCTTTTTCCCCTTCCTTCTTTCCTTCCTTCCCTTCATCCTTACTTCTTCTTCCTTTCACTTTTGATCCAATTGACCTGATCTGTTCCATCCCTCCATCTTTCTTTCCTTCCTTTTTCCCTTCCCTCTTTCCACAATCCTTTTTCCCCTCCCTCCCTTCCTTCCCTTCGTCCTTACTTCTTCCTTCCTTTTTGACCCAATTGATCCAATCTGTTCCCTCCCTCCATCTTTCTTTCCTCCCATCTTTCCCTTTGTCCTTCCTGCCTTCCTTCCTTGACCCAGGAGGACAACAGGAAGGTTAAACTCGTCTATTTGTGTCGTTTCTGCAGGAACCACTGTGATGAAGACGGAGCAGAGCAGCGAGGAAGTCGGCGTTCCCATCTCCACCACCGTCTCCACCACCACCGTGGAGGATCTGCCGCCGCCGCCTGTTGCTGCAGCCGCCAAGGAGCACAAACCGGGCAGGAAGAGCCACTGCAGAGCGGGAGAAGAGTCCGACAGCGACTTCGAGTCCGACCCTCCGTCGCCGAAAAGCAGCGAGGACGAAGAGCCGGAGGAGGACGAGGCGCTCAACAGCGAGCACGGCGACGACACGGAGCCGGAGAACAACCTGGGGCAGCGGCCTCTGCTCATGGACTCGGAGGAAGACGGAGAGGAGGAGGACGACAAGCACAGCTCCGACTCGGACTACGACCCCAGACGAGTCAAGAGTCGCTCAAAGAAACCTTCGGCTGGTAAACCGGCTCCTTCCAACGCCACCGCCGGGACGAGTCCGCGCGGCGACTCCACCATGACCCTCATCACGCCTCCGGAGTCGCCCAGCGGAGCGCCGACGAGGCCCGGTCCAGCCGTGGACGCCGTGGATGTTTTCGGAGCCATTCCCTTCCTAGGCGGAGCCTCGTCGTCCGAGAGCACGGACATCTTCGCCAAAGCGCCGTTCCGGCAGGTCAGTCAGGAGCAGCTGCCACCGGCCGCCGCCGCCACCGACGAGTTCGACGTCTTCACCAAAGCGCCGTTCAGCCGGAACCTGTCCAAGTCGTCCGGGAAGAGCGACGTCCCCATGGGCCAAACGCCGCCCGTCTCGCCCGACGCCGGCATCATCGACATTTTCGGCTTCTCGCCGTTCCACCCGGCAGGCCCTGCGGCGCCGTCGCTCCCGGTGACCTCCCGGAGCGCCGACGACATCTTCCAGCCTTCCTTCGAGGAGTCGAGTCCTCAGCAGCAGCGTCTGAAGCAGCGCAGCCTGCAGAAGCTGTCATCGCGCCAGAGGAAGACCAAGCAGCAGGACGCCATGGCGGGCGGCGGCGGCAGCAACGGGAAACGCCACCACGGAACGCCGACCGGCGGCCGCAAGACCAACAAGCCGACGTACCGCACACCGGAGCGCGTCCGCCGGCACAAGAAGGTCGGGCGGCGGGACTCGCAGAGCAGCAACGAGTTCCTCAGCACCTCCGACTCCAAGGAGAACATCAGCGTCGTCGTCGACATCACCATGATGGCGGACGGGAAGGACAACAAGGCGCCGTCGTCTCTGTTGCCGGGAGACGACGCCACCGCCGCCGCCGCCCTGTTGGACCCGTTCGGCGCCAAACCGTTCCACCCTCAGGACGGATCATGCCGGTATCAAGGCCTCAACGACGGCGGGAAGATGGCCGACATCGGCACAGCGGCCAACGGGAAGTCCTGGACGGGCGGCGTTGCCCTCGGGGAAAGCGGTGGATTCATGGATGACTTTGGCGCGGTGCCGTTCACAGAACTGGTCGTCCACGGTGAACCTCAGCAGCAGCAGCAGCCGACGCCAACGCCGATGCAGACGCCACCGCCGGCGCCATCGCAGCCGTTGGAGCTCGACCCGTTTGGAGCGGCGCCGTTCCCCTCCAAACAGTGACTCATCGCTCCTTCTTCTCCTTCTTCGTCTTCCCGCTCTGCCGCTCAAACGACGAGTCATCTTCTTTCTTTTTTTTTTTTTTTTGGTTTGGGATCATTTTCAACCACAAGCTAAAACACTGTCCTCTTTCTTACAGCTCTGACTTTATGAATAACAAAAAAACTGAATCCTGTGGAGTGTGAGAGTGACGTTTTCCACATATCTTTCAGCCGCACTTGTTTTTGCTGAGAGGCCTTTTTAATGCTGCATCTTCTGAAAGGGATAGTTCAACATTTTGGCAAATTGGCCCCATTGCCATAATCCCTGTAGTCATAGCAGTAGATTTGTTACCTTTAATTTGTCGGTGCAAGCTATTTTTTAGAACGGCGGAGCAGAGCCGTGAGCTGCTCAGAGCTATGCTACGGAGGCTAATGGGATTTCTTCGTTTCCCTCATCAAACTCATCAAATACACAATCCAACAACTCCAAAACGCTCTGTGGACAAGTTTTGACCTGCACATTCACCACGCTATGAGATAATAACAGAACGTTACCAGACAGAGTTGTTTTAGAGGTAAATTCATGCAAAACCGCTGATGCACGTTCCCATCGGGAGCAGTTTTTCAGCAGGCAGTCTCTGCATTTACCTCTAAAACGACTCTGTCTGGTAACGTTCTGTTATTATCTCATAGCGTGGTGAATGTGCAGGTCACAACTTGTCCACCAGAGCGTTGTGGAGTTGTTGGATTGTGTATTTGATGAGTTTGATGAGGGAAACCAAGAAATCCCATTAGCCTCCAACGTAGCGTAGCTCTGAGCAGCTCACAGCTCTGCTCTGCCGTTCTAAAAATAGCTTGCACCGACAATTAAAGGTAACAAACCTACTGCTATGACTATAGGGATTATGGGCAATGGGCCAATTTGCCAAAATGTTGAACTTTCCCCTTTAACGCTTACAAAGACAAGACTGTTAGAACCGGAAAAGAAACAGAAAAAACCCACTCGGAAAAAAAAAAGTCGTACTGTGATTTCTGAAGCTTGACGTTCGACTGGACCGACCGCTTGACTTTGCTGCAAAAAGCCTGAACTTCTGTTTGTTTTCAGCACCACGAAGCCTTACCCGAGCTCGGCTCCGCCTTGCTGCACAGTACCTCGGAAAAACACGACGCAGCCGGTCGGCCTCCGTCGGGCCGCCGCTGCTGTCGTTTGAAATCGTTTTGGGAGACGACCTTAACCACTTTTTTTTTTGTTTTTATCCTCATTAGACCTTTTTTCTCTATGCATAATTTCACAGTAGTCTTTTTACTTTACGCAGGCTCTGACTTGACTTGTGTCGCATTTCACCTGAATACTAGAAGGGATCGAATTGTTATTGTACTTCCTTAACGAGTTTAAATTTTAGGATCTTAACTTTTAAAACTTGTATGTAAACTACTGTTAATTTTGATTCAAGTTACGACTCGTACAAACATGTTCTGTTTAGAAACGAGGAAGAAATAAAAACACAAAGCCACAGTTAATTAAGTGCACTAGTGTAGGGTTTGTGTTGCAACAACTGTTGACCCCCAGTAGAAACCTGTAAAGCTGCACTGATGTTTTCCTCAGCTCTCTGCATCAGACTTCACAACATTTTCAGACTAATTTATACTTAAAGGAAAAGTCTACGACTAAGATTGATGTTTTTTTTTTTTTTTTCCATTTTTGGTTTCTGTCAACAAAAAGCCACAAAAGAACAAAAACCAGGACTTTTTCACCTGTGGATCCGACTTTTTAAGGAATAACTCGATATTTATTTTGTGAAATATTCTCATTTGCCATATGAGGCTACAACCTTTTAATTATTGAGCTTTATCTCCAGTCTTTATGCTGTGCCATGCTAACTGGCTGATAACTGTACCTTCATATTGGATGCACTGGTAACAATCTTCTCAACAAAGACAGACTTTTCTCAAAAATGTCAAATTATTAACAGATCATAAATATGTAGTTTCATTTTTCTCCCTCAAACAGAAGCATCGGATTAATCCATATTTAGTATGTGGGATAGTTTGTCAACTTTAATCCATCTTTTAATGACATGATTATCAGGTTTTAAGTCTTTTTTTGGGGGGTTTGTTGACAGAAACAAGATAAATTGTTCATAAAGGGAAAAAGAAAAACAAACAAATCCTTGTGATGCCATTTTCAGGTCATTTGTTTCCATGACAGCACTTGACTTCCTCCCTGAACTCGTTCTGTGTTTTTTTTCTTCTCTCCGTCGACGGCCTTAAGCATTTTACCTTCACCACCACTGGCACATTGGTTTGAATGAGACCTGCAGGTTGCTGTGTTTTCACCATTGGAACCATTTGATACAAATAGTTTACCTTTTTTTTTTTTCTCCACCAGGGTTAAATCTTATATTGTATTTATCATGCTTTATGCTGTTTGATGCAATAAATAAGATTCATCTCAGTGCAGCTGTAAAGTGGAATTTGAAAACAAAGCAGTGCGACACTTGTTGAAACAATACAGATCAAGTTTAATTTTATTTTAGAGTCGAGTACAGCGGTTTGATTCGCCGCTCACGTATGAAAAGTCCAAGATACAAAACTTCTGCTGCTACAAAACGAGCCTCAAGACACAGAAGAGCTCATCATCGAAGACAGACAAGACGTGTTTCCAGAGAAAAATCTTTACAGAGCAGGTTTTATAACGAATAACTTAAAACACACAAAAAAACCACAGAGAGAGAGAGAGTCTGCAACTGTTAACACTAAAAAAAACATTAAATATCACAGAAAAACAAATGACTTTCATTCCAAAATAGAAACTACCATGCAGCTGTGATTACGTGGTGACAACGAAGCTTTAAGACTTTTGTATTTTCTTAAATTTGAGCGTGGATTTTGTTGCATTTTGGAATGAAGGAAACATTGCACATCACCCTAAATGAGCTGGAGAACATGTACTCGTCTGAAAGTAAAAAAAAAAACACAGTCCAGGCAGAAGCAGCACGTTGTTTATACCTGGACTAAAATCGATAAAGTAAAGTTTGAGTTTTACAGAGGGGGAAACACTGCTGCAACCTTTCAAAACAACGCAGACAACACAGAATAAAATCCATCGATTTGAGCAGTGATGATAAAAATGATGAAATATAAAACACTTTAAATTCAAGTTAGGCAGCAGGAGCTTTTTTTGTTGCTAAGTTTATCATCCAAACAAGGTCCTTTTACTTTTACTTCTTCTTTCCAGTGTGTTGAACTGATGCTTAAGCTTAAAACTAACAAACAGGCAGCATATCTCCTCTACTTTTATCTATTTAACTAACCTACTGCACGTACAAGAGGCTAATTAATTAATGTTACTGATAGTGTCATCATTCAACATCAGTGTTTTAAAGGTTATTATTATAGGACTGGGACACACACGGTCTCACTAGCAGCCTCTAGAGGCCGAGCTGCGTCTTCACACCCAAACACTGACCACTGACAAATCCCCATTTAACTGAACAGCTTTAACCTTTAACCAGCTGTAAAAAAAAGAAATAATAATAAATACATAGTGGACGCTTTAAGTCGTCCTGTGCAGCTCTGACCGACGCATCAAGTTTGAAAAAAACAACATTCAACAGTGGAGCGTCAGGTGTGCGACCGACATACTGTACCTGGATTCACCATCATGTGACTCAAAAAACAACCTGTTGTTCGTCTCGCTCAGTGGAAAAAGAAACATAAACATCCACACTGTTCCCAACTACAGGATAAAAAAAAAACTAAATGTGAAGAAAGAAGCTGCTGAAGAGAAAAATGTCACGTGTCTTTGGTTTTTCTATCTAAAACACTGAAGATACTGATCAGAGAGAAATGTTACAGCTTATACACACTACCGTCTGATTGTTTTCACCTGAAACATGTCGCTTTTCCCTTTTAAAGTCTTTTTTTTTTTTTTTTTTTTACGTGATTGATTAGTGAAGGAGGCTCAAAGCATCAAATTCTTTTAAAAACTTCTGATTTTCGTGGGGAAACATTTCAAATAAATTAAAATTAGAGAAAAAAAAAAGGTGTTAGATTTGAAATTTTAGGGGCAAAACTGTACAAAAGTTCAGTTAATTTAATTTTTTGCCAAAAGCTACATGATGTTTTATTTACAGGCACTTTAAACACATTTGTAGGATCTTATTAAATATATACTATATATATATATAAAAAAAAAAAAGATAAGAGAGAAGAGAAGAAACTGCTACTCGAGTGAAGCTGCTGTGATTTCTACAGAGGAACAGTGACGAAGTTTGAACTTGAACGCAGCGCGACGGTGACGAGCTGCTTCACTCACACTCGTTTCCTCCGTCGTCACGGAGACTCACAGGTAAGAATACGTGATGATGATGCTGCTGCTGCGATGGACTGAGAGCCTGGCGTTCCCCCGGGCTTCCATCCAATGCATGCTGGGATACGATGCAGCCTAAAGAGAGACAGAAAAACAGGTTGACTGATGATGAGAACCATTGATAAAACAGGGTTGCAATATTCCGGGAATTTTCAAAGTTGGAAACTTTCCATGGGAATTAACAGGAATATATGGGAATAAATCTGAAATGTACAAAATTGAAGGTTGGCCTTTAACAGGGAACTTAAATATAGTTGGGGGAAATATATTGTAGTATATTGAAGTACACTTGAATATCTATGCTATTCCTATTCACATGCACACAGCACACTGCTTACTGCAGGGGGGGGGGGGGGGGGGGTAATATTTTACTCAACATTCATGTTTTTTGTTTTTCAGTAAAAGAATTGATTGTTCATACAAGAATTAAAACTTGATAAAGTTCTACTCACAAATAAATCTGTTGAAATGTCATGTTTTTTAATTGTATTACTTTGCATGGATGCCTGCTTATGATAAAAAAAATATTTACATTTATGTTTGGATATGATTGTTTAAATTACCCCCAATTTCCAGTTTGTTCCCATAGAATACCAATAATTCCCATAAATTCCCATGGAAAGTTTCCAATTTGGAATATTTACAAAATTCCCCTGCTTAACTTCCCATTGAAAGTATCTGAAAATTTACTGGAAATGTTCCCAACCCTTTGCAATCCTAATCAAACATAAGAGCGTTGGTGTCTCCGTCAGCTCAGACAGAGTCAGTCGGTGGCACGGCTGCTTTAGTTCTCACCGTCCAGGGGGGCGTTGGAGGACTCCCATGATGCTCGGCGGCGACCCTAGGCGTGCTGCGGCGCGGCGTCGGGGCAGGGCTGGCTGTGTCGGTACTCCATGATGAAGCCCGCCGTCTGGTGCCACCAGTAGAACATCAGCACCAGCAGCATGTGCCACACCTGGTGGCTGGAGCCCAGGTAGTTGAGCTGACCTGCAGACACATACACACAATCACTTACTCCAGAGCATTAAAGGGATAGTTCACCATTTTGTCAAATTGGCCCATTGCCATAATCCCTATAGTCATAGCAGTAGGTTTGTTTCCTTTAATTGTCGGTGCAAGCTATTTTTAGAACGGCGGAGCAGAGCCGCGAGCTGCTCAGAGCTACGCTACGGAGGCTAATGGGATTTCTTGGTTTCCCTCATCAAACTCATCAAATACACAATCCAACAACTCCACAAAGCTCTGGTGGATAAGTTGAAAAACCAAGAAATCCCATGAGCCTCCGTAGCGTAGCTCTGAGCAGCTCGTGGCTCTGCTCCGCCGTTCTAAAAATAGCTTGCACCGACAATTAAAGGAAACAAACCTACTGCTATGACTATAGGGGTTATGGCAATGGGCCAATTTGTCGAACTATCCCTTTAAATTGTTCTAAACTAAAGAGTCAAAACTATGAGTGAAAAAACAAAACGACAGAGAGAAGGAAATAAAAACTCTGTGTGTCACCTGGGAAGTAGCGTTCAGGGACTTTGGAGACGTAGAAGATGAGAGCTAACGCTGCGATGAAGTACATCCCCAGGACACGAGGAACAAAAGCCTGAAACACAGAAGATTAAAAAGATTTAAAACACTAACAACAACACATTTATATAAAAACAGCTGAATCATTTTACTCTCACAACTATTAAAGCTTTGTTTTAGGTGAATGATGATCAATATTGCCTTTGTTTATAATGTTGATTTATAGTTTTTTTTAAACAGGAGCTTCTCCTCTTTTCCTTCTCTCATGTCTGCATCATAGTGAAAATACTCACAACTTCATGATAATTCACCCATGTATTTATAATATATCACTAATCTGACATTAACAGAAATGATACTTTCAGGTGTTGACATTTCAACTTGTTTAACGTCACTTGGTGCGTGGTTGTAGTAACCAGTGTTTCTTCTCAAATCTCATTCAGAACTTTATTCATTTATTCATGTTTCTGTCAATGTTTTTTTTCCATTTTTGTTTTATAACCAACAGGGTTAAACTGAACCAGATGATGAAATGCTTCCTAATACATGTGATCCAGGTTGAGTTCAGGTTCAGGTTCTTTATTTGTCATTCTACACGTTAAAAACACAGAGAACTAAGTGTTTCTCAAGACCAGTGAGGAAAAAAATAAAAAGAGGAAAATAAATAACCTAAGAGAACCAATATTAGGAACTAAAAGCCTAAGATAATGAATAAATAAATGAAAACACATTGTTAGGCAGCGACATGTTGGGGTAGCGTGCAGTTATAATGTAAAGTGCAGTAACTGACGGTTATCCTGAGTAGGTTAAACTTGCTTCTAGTGATGTCACGATTATAGATTTTCTTGGTACAATTATTGTCAGAGAAATAATCATAGTATTACGATTATCACGATTTTTATGAATCAATACATTTCACAACACTATTAATGTGTAACATCAAATATAGTCAAAAAAGAATTACAGATAATTAATATAGGACCAGTTATTAATCCCCAGAGGGAAGTGTTTGAAATATTCAAGTCATTTATTGTCATCTATACCAAATGTTTAAGCTTATTTTAGTAATTTTTTTAAAAATACAAATGACACGCTAACATTTAAATTCCTACCAATTCAGTGTTACTTTAGATAAATGGACCAGTATCTGTGCATTTTCCTTTACTTTGGTGCACATATGGTGTCGATATGCATCTTTTTTGGAAAGTGACGGTATTTAGGAATCTTTACGATCAATTAATTGTGGCGTTTAATACCGCGATTAATTGTGAAAACAAGTAATCGTGACATCCCTACTTGCTTCACATTACAGGCCTGATGCTGTATCTGCTATTAAGAGCAAAAAACCTTGGAACAGCTGATCAATATCGACGGTGCAGCATCTTCAGGTCTTTCATCAGTGAATCCAAAACATTTCAGAATCTGTTCCTCTTTTATTTTTTTCCTCTCTATAACAACTTATTTTTCAACTAGCAGATGAGCTTTCACTTCAAATGCTGCAGGTTCACACGGCTCAACATCACATTTAACATCAAAATGAACATCAGAATCAGATGGTCGTCGTGGAGCAGACGTGACCTCACCCACCTGGACGAGCTCGGAGGAGAAGCCCCCCGTGATGCAGATCCAGTGGACGGTGGGGACGAGGCCGTAGCCGGCCACCGAGCAGAAGATGAGCGAGCGCAGCTGCTTCCACTGCTTACTGAGGTAATGAGGGTGGATCTGAGCGAAGAAGACGGCCAGGATCATGGCCAGGACCGTCACCAGGTACACCTGCCGCCAGTACTGCAGGGAGAGGAGAGAGGAGAGAGGAGAGAATAAACGTAAACCTTTAAAGGGATAGTTCAACATAGTGGCAAACTGGCCCATTGCCATAATCCCTATAGTCATAGCAGTAGGTTTGTTACCTTTAATTGTCGGTGCAAGCTATTTTTAGAACAGCGGAGCAGAGCCGTGAGCTGCTCAGAGCTACGTTACGGAGGCTCATGGGATTTCTTGGTTTCCCTCATCAAACTCATCAAATACACAATCCAACAACTCCAAAACGCTCTGGTGGACAAGTTGTGACCTGCACATTCACCACGCTATGAGATAATAACACAACGTTACCAGACAGAGTTGTTTTAGAGGGAAATTCATGCAAAACCGCTGATGCACGTTGCCTTCAGGGACAGTTTTTCAGCAAGCAGTCTCTGCATTTGCCTCTAAAACAACTCTGTGTGGTAACGTTGTGTTATTATCTCATAGCGTGGTGAATGTGCAGGTCACAACTTGTCCACCAGAGCGTTTTGGAGTTGTTGGATTGTGTATTTGATGAGTTTGATGAGGGAAACCAAGAAATCCCATTAGCCTCCATAGCGTAGCTCTGAGCAGCTCACGGCTCTGCTCCGCCGTTCTAAAAATAGCTTGCACCGACAATTAAAGGTAATGATCCTACTGCTAAGACTATAGGGATTATGGCAAAGGGCCAATTTGCCAAAACTAAAATATTTGTGTTTTCTGCTTCTTTGTTTTTAGCGTTCAAACTAAATCAACTGACAGTTTGATTGTTTGATTGATCGGTGTCAAATGCCTCATTTCTGATGTTTAAAATGAATTTTTTCTGAACATCTTTTTAGTTGCGATGAGTATTTTCCACTTTATCTTGAATTAAATTACTTGTTTTGCAGCAGGTCTGGACCGCTCTCTGATCCAAATCACATGAGTATTTGTTGGTCATTTTCATTAATTTCACACCCTCCTTCTTTCTCTCTGTCTCTCTCTCTCTTTTTTTTTTTTTAATTAACACCTCAGGCCATTTCATGTATGGCTTTATTTTATTTTGCATCTGCGTAACGGTGATACAACTAATAATCTCTTTGGAAAAAAAGAAGAAAAAAAAAAAACCTGTGAAGATCTGTCCATCTGCTCTGCTACAGTTTCAGCCGTTGTCATCATATATATATTTATATTTATATATATATGTGTGTGTGTGTATGTGTGTGTGTAAAACATAAAGCAGTTGTCATCAGATCTGTAACTACTTGGTATTTAAACTTCTATAAGTAACTGTGTAAAAAAAGAAAAAAAGAAGAAGAGGAAGAAGGAGGAGAAGAAAAAAGTCTGGACGCTCTCGGTCCCTTCTGTCCGTTTGTGTGGATGCAGCCGGCCTTCGTCCAGTCACACGTCCTCATGTGACGAGTCCTGCTGAATTTCACAGTGAATAAATTTGCACCAGGAACAAGGCCCCACTCGGCTGCAGCCAAAAAATGTTTTAACTGAAGCAGCGCTCTCCTCTTTTAACAGACAGCATGTTCCCTCTCCTTCTCCTTCTCTCTCTCGCTCTCTCTCTTTCCTCCAGATCTACATTTTTTTTATTTTTTCCCTCACACAGACAAACTCAAGACAAGACGACGACGACTTTGACTTGCTAAATATAAAAATATCTACTTTTTCTGTAGGGACTTGGCTTTGCCATATAAAGAGTAGAGATGAAGAAGATGAAGCACGAGCCCCAGTCTTGGCAGAGACCAAGGGGGAGGTGGTGGTGGTGGGAGAGAGGGGGGGAGGGGGAGAGGAGGGGGCTTCGCTGAGATGAGATGAGACGGCTCCCAGACTTGCGAACGTCATATGGTGGGGAACAGGAGTGACGGACGGCGCCGTGAACGCAGCCATCTGGTTTGAGCTGGAGCAGATTTCAGCTGCGTTCTGGGGGCAAAATAACCCGGCGCTTCCAACACGCGGGAGGGAAAAGAAAGCAGAAGAGTACGGAGACGACACACACACACACACACACACACACACACACACACACACACACACACACACACACACACACACACACACACACACACACACACACACACACACACACACACACACACACACACACACACACACACACACACACACACACACACACACACACACACACACACACACACACAGCCAAACACTCACACAGAGATAAGGGAAAAAAGAAAAAGAAAAAACATGGTGGTGGTGGTTGTGGGCGGCTGGAATAAGGAGCTGAAACTGGCTGGTTGGTGTCATCATCATCATCATCATCATCATCGTCGTCGTTGTCGAAGGCTGGTTTCCAAACGGCGAAGGTGTCGTGTTGCTTATTCACCGGGAACAATGAGTCAATGTACCGCCGCCGCCGCCGCCGCCGAGCCAGACTGTGACTGTGACTGTGACTGTCGGCGGCTCCACTTCGGCTTTTTATTCAATTAACTGTCTGCTGCTTCACACAGGACGAGGACGAGGACGAGGACGAGGACGCCGCACCGCATCGCACCGCACCGTCCCCGGGGAGATCGTGCACTGCAAAAACTGCAAAATCTTACCAAGAATATTTGTCTTATTTCTAGTCAAAAATGTAATTTCTAGTCAAAACAAATCTAATTATACTTAAAATAAGACTCATCACATTAAAAGTAGCTTGTTTTTTGACACTTTTTCATTCTTTCAAGCATATTGTCACTTGAAATAAGTAGGAAAATCTGATGGTGGTTTTTCTTCCTTATTACAAGCACAAAAAACGTACTTACTACTTATTTCAAGTGAAAATTTGTTTGAAACAAGTGAAAATGATCTAAAAACACGTACATTTTTAGGTGATGAGTCTTATTTTAAGTGGAAAAAGGTTAGTTTTGACTAGAAATGAGACATTTTGACAAGAAGTAAGACAAATATTCATGGGAAGATTTTGAGTTTTTGCAGTGTGGTTAACACACACACACACACACACACACACAACCATCCGTGTGTCGAACTTATTTTAGTTCAGGGGCCACAAACAGCGCAATTTGATCTCCAGTGGGCCGGACCAGTAGAATAATACCATGATAACCTATAAATAAAAATAAATTTGGGTAACCCTTTAATCTACAGGTCGTTAATTATGCAATAATGTCAAGAAATAGACAAGAAATACCAAGTTATTGCATCATAATGTCTAGAAATAGCCCAGAAATATCGACCAATTGCAAGACGACTTTCCCAAAAAATTCAAAGCATGAAAAGCATGTGTAATCTTTAGCCTTTACTAGACTAGCGCTGGACTGTTGCTAAGAAACGCAAACATCAGCCTGAGCCAGCTACTACTCCGGTTTTTTGTCTAAAAGTTTTCTGTCCTCCCCTTTATCCTCCTTTAACAACCACACAATGTTAATTCAAATATTATTTCTGCAAATATTTTCATCTTTGTAAAAGTTTGACACAATCTAAGAGAGTTACCGACTGTTAATTTAAGGCTAATTAACAGTTAATAGGACACTCGTCACGCGGAGTGATACATGTAGGTAAAAGTCACAGTGGAAACCAACAGTGGCGTATTTTTTTATATCACATTCGTAGGAAATAAAAACATAAATATCTGAGGGTTTCTTTGACAAAGTGTGTGACTAATCCGTCAGTAGCCTTTAACTTTAATCTGCTTTCAATTAAAACGTCTTTGCAAATGTTTTGGCATCAAGAGACAGTGACACATAGATTTATTTACATATTCAAAGGCTGAGCTACATTTTTCTCCTGAATAGAGTTTGACGTTTTGTTCTATAGTTGGCACAACGCTGATAACAGTAAGACATGAGGCACTTTGTCTGCCATCTGATTCAATCAGTAGCAATTGTGGTGTTTGATTATTTATTTCAACTTCTGTTTTTAATGTTTTCATGCTCCGTTCTTGTTTTTGAGATTATTTCTTTGATGATTTTGCTTTTACTTGACAGCAGACAGGAGCGTGTACAATGCATCTACTGCTGCTGCGACACCATCTTTACTTTAGCAGGGTTCCTACAGCTTAAGCCAAGTTAAATTTAAGACTTTTAAAGACTTTTTTAAAGCCACTTGAAATTAAATTTAAGACCGACTTCATAATAAACATAAATGCAGAAAAAAAAAGAAAAACACCACATCAATTACATAGGGTTGGGGACAATTTTACCCACTTTCCTATGTGATCCAAGGTAAAGTGACTGCTACATGAACATTGGATTGTGTCTCTTTCCAGCTGTCCTTTCAAAATAAATGCATAAAAAGTCCGGAAAAAAAAAAAACACTGACTCGGGAGCTGGTGGCGGTGAGAAATTTAGCATTGACGGCCGCCACTAAAACTTCTCTATGCCGGAATGTTACCAATTATTTTGAGATTTGAGACTAATAACAACCATAAAATCCCACTTACCATGTGTTAACATTTTTAAGACTTTTGAAAAATTGATTTAAGACATTTTAATGCCAATTCAGGCCTTGTTTTTAGATTAATGAATTCAATGCCTTTTAAGACTTTTTAAGGATCCGTAAGAACCCTGTTTAGGGATCAATGAGGTTTGCCTGAGGTGGATGAGAGACGGTGAACTTACGTTGTTGCAGTAGAAGGTGTAGAAGACTCCGGGGACGTAGCAGCCCAGGATGCCGATGGAGATACCGGCGTAATCCAGCGCCAACCAGCGGCGGCTGGTCTTCTCTGAGCGGTGGCAGCAGAACAGGTGGTAGCCCACCGAGCACAGCATACACAGCTGAGTGACCAAAGGAATAAACACACACAGTCAGACATTACAGCAGCAGAGACATGAGATATTAGGGCTGGGACGATATGCTTTTCTCCCGATTCGATACTTTTTGGGTGCCAATTCGATTTAAATTCAATTGCGATTCTTTGATTTTTTTGTTTGCTTTTTTAACATCAGCCCATGTGAAAAAGGTTGAATGATGATGATGATGATGTCTACAGACTAAATCGGGAGCCATATTCTGCGCTGGTTCACCTGCAGCTCCACCTGCAGCTGCACAAACATACAGTATAGAGTATTTTAATCTTATCAGTTAACGGTTATTAATCGGTTAACGAGCGTCGGTTATCTGAGCTCGCTGCAACGCTGTGTATGGAAGCCTGTGAGGGCGTGCAGAGAGACAGAGGAAACGTTAATAAAAAATCTATTTTTGAAGTTTATGAATCGATTCAGAATCGTAGAGGATAAGAGTTGCGATTCTTACATGAATCAATGTTTTCCCCACCCCTATGAGATATACAAAAAAAGATAAAGAAACATGTTTAGTTATTCAATTTCATTTTAAAATCCACTGATTTCTCATAGATGTGACGACTCTGGTTGTCAGGACCTGTTTATTCACAATCTGCGAAAAATATCTGCTAATATTGTCAATAAGGTCTGATTTTCTTGATCACACTGATCAACACTAGGTTACAACACCTCGCTGTAACTGAGCATTAAAAGCAGAACACTATTTATTCCTTTGCTGTGTAAAATTACTCCCACACAACCAACATTTTTCACTCACTTCAGTTTAACTTTAACAAACTGAACGTGAGCGCACACTCTTGCATTTCAGCAGAGTCACTTCCCCCCAAAAAAGAGGAAAAAAAAAAAACAGGCTTTTCCTCTGATCAGCACAATCTGCCTCTGAACAGATAAACATCGGCCAATGGCCATCAGTATTTTCCGATGGCCGATGTCAGTCAACAAGGCGAATATCAGTCGATACTGGTGTTCATCTGATGCATTGGTGCATCCCTACCAAAAACTAAACCTCCAATTTGAAACAAATACTTAGAATTCAGTCTCAAAAACTGAGAAAAACAATTAAAACCATTTGAGTGGTGAATTTAAAAAAGTATATAGAAACATTGTTGTTGATTGTTGTTGTTTTCTGTTGTGTGCTATGCTAAGTAATGCATTGCATTGCACTTATGCTACAGCCTGAGTTGTCAATGCTTGTCATGTTGTAGTATTGTGTGTTGGATGTTGTACGTACAGAATGACAATCAATTTCCCTTAACAGGGATTAATAAAGTAAACCAACCAGTGTAAAAGCTCCCAGCTGTCTTATCTCAATAGTAATATCAGCCAAGTGGGTAAACTGGAGGATGTGACATGATGACCGTACCTGGAAGCAGAAGAGGCCGATGGAGTAGATGACATAATCCTCTCTGGAGGCGCCGAAGCCCGGCAGCACCGAGGCCATGTTGTACACCCCGAGAAAGAAGAAGAGCAGGAAGCCCAGCAGGTGGCTCCAGATGTTCACCGTCTCATTGGATAGAATGAAGAGGCTGCAAAGAGGGTTTTTTTTTTTTTTACAAACTTAATAGGGATAGCTCAACATTTTGGCAAATTGGCCCATTGCCATAATCCCTATAGTCATAGCAGTAGGTTCGTTACCTTTAATTGTCGGTGCAAGCTATTTTTAGAACGGCGGAGCAGAGCCGTGAGCTGCTCAGAGCTACGCTACGGAGGCTAATGGGATTTCTTGGTTTCCCTCATCAAACTCATCAAATACACAATCCAACAACTCCAAAACGCTCTGGTGGACAAGTTGTGACCTGCACATTCACCACGCTATGAGATAATAACAGAACGTTACCAGACAGAGTTGTTTTAGAGGGAAATTCATGCAAAACCGCTGATGCGCGTTGCCCTCAGGGACAGTTTTTCGGCAAGCAGTCTCTGCATTTACCTCTAATTTTGATTCTTTGATGCAGAAAAGTTTTAAACTAATTCACTGATTGTCAGTAGTTAAACTTGGTTGGTTCTAAGAAAGCAATAGAAACACATTTCACGTCATTTGCACTATTGAAGGAAAACATCTTGCCAAATGCATCTGATGCATTGCACATACGCTCTTTTTTTCTTTTTTGCACTGTGTCTTGAGGTCCTTTTTATGCACTTTTAATAACTCATCTGTTTTTAAATGCTGTTGATTTTTTTTTTACATTTATTTTTATTGTTATGTCTTATATGTGTTTGTGTTACTGTGTTATGTGTTTTATGTGGGAGTGGAGAGAAAACGAAAACGATAATTTCCCCTCATGTTTTTACATGCTGTGCAAATGACAATAGAGCCTCTATAAGTCTATTTTTGAGGTTGCATCTCTGAAGAAAATGAATTAAAAACAACAGAATAAAAACACAGTGTTTTGTTTTCATGCACTGTTGAAATGAAATCCTCCTCCTCTTGTGTTGTAGTATTATACAAATAGTCTCCTGTACTTTGAGTGTGGTCTGACAGGATGAAAATGCTGATCTAAATTATATTACAAAAAAAAAGAGCTAACCACCACAACGTTGACTCGGCACTTTGACTTCCCTGAGGAGCGACCAAGAAAGAAAGAAATGCGTTTCCTCCCCCTCCGTTGGGAAATGTAATAAGAGTCTTACAAGAGTAGAGCTGATTAATTAATTAATTAATTCATTAATTAATAAATAAAGAGCCTCCTCTCACCTCTTGATGCAGAGCCTGGAGGGCAGGTAGGCTCTGTATCCGTCCGTGATGTACGGGTTCTCCCTCAGGAACACGGGGATCTGCTCGTAGGTGTAGAGCCGGATCCCTCGGGGCACCAGCACGGGCCAGTACTGATACCCGCCCAGCTCGATGTAGTGCGCCGTCTGGGCGTTCTTCTGCCCCTTCTGAGGCATGGCTGCTTTAGTGTGACCTGAAGCTGAGGAGGAGTCACATCACATCAGATCCAATTAACACTGTAAACTTACACAGCAAAGTCCAATTAACCATTAAGAGCACAGTGGGCGATGCAGTTACTGTATATCTGTTTACACAAGCTGCTGCAGCAGGTAAAGGAGGTTTTGGAGCAGGAATGAGTGAAACTGAACCTTTAATGACAGTAAAATGTAAAAAGAAAAGTTGATTCTCTCCATATTCATCTGATGAGACTACAGAAACTCATATCTGCTGGCTGACATTACTGTAAAGCTGCAGACAGCAACTTGTCCCTTGTGAAATGCACCAAATATACAGTAGCATTGTGCAGAAGTTTGGCCGCCCCTGGTCAAACTTTCTGTTAATGTGAACGAATAAAGCAAGTGGAAGATGAAATGATCTCCAAAAGGCAAAAAGTTAAACATGAAACACTCTTCTGCAATATTTTAAGCAATATCAGTGTATTATTTTTGTTTTCTACAGTTTAAGAGTGGAAAAAGGGGAAACAAAGCAGCAGCCTGCAAAAGAATGGGAAACCCAGAAGACTTGAGCTCTCACATAACTTTGACCAAGGTATCAGACAAGATATTTACAATATATAGGCCTACACACTGTGATAGTTTCATTTTGAACAAGTAAAAGATTTCTTTAAAAATTAAATGTTTAAAATGTAAAGGGAATGTGTCATCTGTAACGTTATGCCTTTTGGAGATCATTTCATCTTCCACTTGCTGAATTGTTCACATTAACAGACATTTTGACCAGGGGTGCCCAAACTTTTGCGTGATACTGTATGTCACCTATGTGCAATATTCCCTTCTACTATAATCATATAGCCTAAAAGATTAATCCCATTATATAATCCCATATTATGGGATTATATATTATCCCAGAATGTATAATGTTATTATATATTAGGTATATTGTGCCATTACACTATGCTATATCTTGTATTGCCCTATATTATATTACATTACCGTCACATTATATTAGGTTCAACGATATTGCACATCATATCATAATGTCTTGTATTACCTTATCTTATCTCGCATTATCTTGTCACATTACATGATCTTAAATTATATTGCACAATACTATGTGAATACATATCATCTTATTGCAGATAAATGCAAACAATTATTATTTATTATTTTCTTTCTTTTCTCTTCTATACTTTCTTTACTTATTTTTATTGTATCATCTATTATAAATGTATATAATACCACCCCACCTGCCTCTCATCTACACACACAAACACACACTAACTTCACGTTGTTTCCTGTTGTAAATTGTACTGTTTGTATGTTTAGTCCATGTGTTGTAACGTATTTGACCCTTATGTCACCTTGTCTATCACTTAACTTCACCAATAAAGGAAAGAAAGAAAGAAAGAAAGAAAGAAAGAAAGAAAGAAAGAAAGGATAAATCCCAAACTCTGTTTAGAAACGTCACAATTTTCTACCTTATCTTACATATCAACAGTCACTGAGCTCTTTTAGAAGTTTTAAACATCCAAGCTTTAATTCAATAAGCAGCTTATAAACCAAACCTAATCTTAATGTACATTATTACGAATAGTTAACCTTTACCGTTAGTATTTACACACCAATTACTGTTTTATTTTATAGTTTCTCAGTCAGGCACACAGTGACACAGAGGAGAAGCAGTGAAGTTTCAGATTTGTTGACATAATAAGGTGTTTGTTTTGTAAAGATTATTAAAAGACCGACTGTTTCTAAAGCGACAACTGAAACAGAAACTATTTTAAAAGAAGTCTTATTAATATAAATAACAATAGTATTGACAAAGTCGGGTTTAAAATGACACAGTTTCCATAGCGGGTTTTGCCAACTAGTGGTTTAACTAACGGGGCTAACTGACGCTGCTAACGCTGCGTCGCTTAATGGTTTAAATTCATTACAATAAAACGGCGCACTTACCCTTTAACTTGCTGTATGTGCAGTGCGCGTCATTCTGCGGCTTGTAGTGCGTGCTACGCATTTGTAAACATAAGTTAACACTGACTTTACAAAAAACAACGAAATGTTTTTATCAAGTTTCTCTCCGCTACAACATCTTCCAAATCACCATTGACGTCATCAGTAATGGACCCCGGCCCGGCGGTGAGTGCGTCCAAGGAGCGCCTGAGTAAAAAACAACACAAAACTAATGAAAACCACGATGTATGGAGTTACTTTTGTATCAAATAAATAGAAAACAAAACCTCTTATTATCTCTCAAATTCTTATATTTGTTTGATATTGAATAAGTATTGTTTGAATTCTTTTGACACAAATTTAATTGAAGCTAACAGTGAGAGGAAAAATACTGACACTGAGAAAGAAGCAAACTGTAAACTTTTACAGGGGTCATTCCTATGTTCCCACAGCCTCCTGTTCCCACATTTCTAACTTTTGTTGTCACTGAAAATTAGGCCCTATGTAACTATGTTCCCACAGCCCTTTGGTCCCACCATTGGTTGGGTTTAGGCAATGAAGAAAAGAGTTGGTTAAGTTTAGTAAAAAGACCAGGTAGAGGCTAGACAGGCCAGATAGATAGAGTCCAGATAGGTAGAGAGAGTCCAGTGGAAACATAGGGCCTAATTTTGAGAAAAATCTTAGAGCTGTGGGAACATAAGGCCGTGGGAACATAGGCATGGACCCAACTTACACAGCAAGTCCAATAAACCATTAAGAGCATGGTGGGTGATGCAGTTCCTATCTGTTTACACAAGCTGCTGCAGCAGGTAAAGCAGGTTTTGGAGCAGGAATGAGGAGTGAAACTGAGCCTTTAATGACAGTAAAATGTAAAAAAGAAGAAAAAAGCCGATTCTCGCCATCTGATGGGACAACAGAAACTCATATCTGCTGACATTACTGTAAAGCTGCAGACAGCAACTTGTCTCTTGTTAGATGCACCAAATATAGGCTACAGCGGCATTGTGCAGAAGTTCGGGCACCCCTGGTCAAACTTTATGCAAAGATACTATAGAAGTTTTGTTTGAATTCTTTTGACACAAATTTAATTGAAGGTAACAGTGAGAGCGAAAGAGAAAGAAGCAAACTGTTAACCAGCAAGTCCAATTAACCAAACAGCAAAGGTAAACAAAAACGCATGTTATCAAAAAAAAAAGTAGAATACAGATATTTTTACATAAAAACAAATAACTTGTTTTCAAGTTATACATTTTGGTTTTGAGATTACATTTTGTTTTGTTTTTGCTTCAGTGAGTTTATTCTCTCTTAAATTAAGTTTTATTCTTTCTCAAGCTCTTAATTTTTGTTTGACATTGAAGAGGTTTTATTGGGTTTGATTTGATACAAAAGTTATTCCATAACGACCCAACTGACAGCTCCAGGAAAAAAGAAGTAAATGATTCATATTTTCTCTCCATTTCTGTTTGAGCATACAAAAGCTACATTTATAATTAGCCTACAACTTATTTGTAATCGTTACAACCACTAGCTATGTATTTATATAAATAAAAGAGAAAAAAAAGAAGTGAATTCATATTTAAAAATATTACATACATTTAAAAATACATGTATAGGCATTAGGCAATATAATAAGTTTGCAGTTTCTAAAGCTGATAGCAACCCCCATCCATCCATCCATCCATCCATCCATCCATCCATCCATCCATCCATCCATCCATCATATTGCTTAAACCTTCTGAGGGCGAGAGGTGAGATCCGCCCTGGACAGGTCGACTGTAGATCACAGGTCTGACATAATATAGAGATAAACAACTGTTCACACTCGTTCACCCACACACCTGCAGGTAAATTAAGCACAAGCCCCCATGCCGTGTTATTATTACCATCATCTCCACTCATTTTGACCTCTTGTGTGTGTGTGTGTTTGCCTTTTAACTGCTATAGAGTCTGATCTGAACTGAACGTGTTGTATGTGATGTTATGTTATGTTGTGTTGTGAATGCACTGCAGCCCTAGAGACCTTGAAGTGTGACATGATTGATACAGCGAGCTCCTAACTGGATGCTGCTGCTGCTGCTGCTGCTGCTGCTGCTGCTGCTGCTGGGTGGTGCCGGTGTGGCCTGTGTTGTTGGATGCATATAGGGTTGCAAAAGTTGGAAACTTTCCATGGGAATTAACTGCAATATATGGGAATTAACGGGAATTAACAGAAATAAATCCAAAATTTACAAAGTTGAAGGTTGGCCCTTAACAGGGAACTTAAATATAGTTGGGGAAAATATATTGTAGTATATATTTTTTTCCAACTTTTTTTTATTGGGTTTTGCAGATGAGTACAATTGAATTTACATTTACAAAGAGTAAAGTAGTAATTTTTTTCTTATAGAAAAAACACAAACAACAGAAAACAAAAGTGGTCATTGAAGTATTGCTGCATACCCGAACAACTCACAGAACTAGAACAGCCATAAAAAAAAGAAAAAAGAAAAAAAAAGAAATAAAATAAATAATAAAAAAAAAGGTATGACTAGGACATTAATAGACATTAAATATATTGTAGTATATTGAAGTACACTTGAATATCTATGCTATTCCTATTCACGTGCACACAGCACACTGCTTACTGCAGGGCTATACATTTATGTTTGGATATGATAGGTTGTTTAAATTACCCCCAATTTCCAGTTTATTCCCATAGATTACCAATAATCCCCATGGAAAGTTTCCAATTTGGAAAGTTTCTGGAAATTTACCGGAGATTTACTGGAAATTTTCCGCCCCTTTGCAACCCAATAGATGCATACAGTAGGGCCGGCTCAGCTCTCAGTCTCCTGGCTGTCGTCCCGCTGCTGCAGTGAGGAGTCGCTGTGTTACATCCTCTCCTGTCTGTCGCTAACTGTCACCGGGAATCCTCGTCAGGGCGACGCCGTGTGCACAGACCTCTCAGGTGTGAGAGAGGGAGAGAGAGACACGCTGGAGGATTCCCTCAGGAGCGAAGTCACACTCGGTTCCTCCCTCTGCTGTTTACACCCCCACTTTAATTGCCTCATTCTCAAGTGGAAGTGTGTTCTTCATTATCACTTCTAATACACCTCTCAGCACATCCACCCTGGCAAAGTGTCAGCTGCCAAGTTAAGATAGTAACTTGTGCGTGCAAGGGCAAACAACAAGAAGCTCCTGCTGCTGCAGTCGCTGCTTGACTTAGTTATTAATTGATTTTGTGGGCTTACAGTTGGCAGCAATGTGCTACAAATGATTTTAATGGGAAACTGTTATAGGAATAAGCAAAACACATTGAAGAAAATGGAGAAACATGTATTTTCCTTTGACTATATTTACCTGAAATGTCTGATGATGAACTGACGTCAGTTGTTTTTCTTTTTCTTTAACAACAAAGGGCAGAAATTAAGGAGCTTGTAGGCTACTGTATGTTTTCACTTATGAAGAGGGGATACAATCCAAAACAAAGATAAACAGGCCCTGTTGTCCTCCTGGGTCAAGGAAGAAAGGAAGGAAGGATGGAAGGACAAAGGGAAAGATGGGAGGAGAGAAGGAAGGGAAAAAAGAAGGAAAGTAAGATGGAGGGAGGGAACACATTGGGTCAATTGGGTCAAAAAGGAAGGAAGAAGTAAGGACAAAGGGAAGGAAGGCAGGGAAAAAGGATTGTGGAAAGAAGGAAGGAAAAAGGGAAGGAAAGAAACATGGAGGGATAGGGAACAGATTCGTTCAAGGAAGGAAGAAGAAGGAGGGAAGACGGGAAAGAAGGAAGGGAAAGGGGAAGGGAAGAAAGATGGAGGGATAGGGAAAAGATTTGTTTAAGGAAGGAAGAAGAAGGAAGGAATAAGGGAAAGAAGGAAGGGAAAGGGAAGAAAGATGGAGGATAGGGAACAGATCAGGGCAATTGGATCAAAAGAGGAAGGAAGAAGTAAGGACAAAGCGAAGGAAGGAAGGATTGTGGAAAGAAGGAAGGGAGAAAGGAAAGAAAGATGGAGGGAGGAAACAGATTCGTTCAAGGAAGGAAGAAGAAGAAGGGAAAGAAGGGAGGAAAGAAGGTAGGGAAAAGGGAAGGAAAGAAAGATGGAAGGATAGGGAACAGATTCATTCAAGGAAGGAAGAAGAAGGAGGGAAGAAGGGAAAGGGGAAGGAAAGAAAGATGGAGGGATAGGGAACAGATCAGGTCAATTGGATCAAAAGAGGAAGGAAGAAGTAAGGACAAAGCAAAGGAAGGAAGGAAGGATTGTGGAAAGAAGGAAGGGAGAAAGGAAGGACATGAAAGATGGGGGGAGGAAACAGATTCGTTCAAGGAAGGAAGAAGAAGGAAGGAAGAAGGGAGGAAAGAAGGAAGGGAAAAGGGAAGGAAAGAAAGATGGAAGGATAGGGAACAGATTCATTCAAGGAAGGGAGAAGAAGGAGGGAAGAAGGGAAAGAAGGAAGGGAAAGGGAAGAAAGATGGAGGATAGGGAACAGATCGGGCAATTGGATCAAAAGAGGAAGGAAGAAGTAGGGACAAAGCAAAGGAAGGAAGGAAGGATGGAGGAAGAGAAGAGAATAGATTGGGCCAATTTGACCCAGAATGACAACAGGAGGGTTAAATTAATAATATCCTCAAACTGGGGATGCAGCTCTTATTGTTTTGGTGTTTGGCAATGATACCATTAAGTCTTATGGGGGAAAAACATGAAGAGACAATCAAACAGGACGTAAACAAACCAACAGCTGAGTCAGATGTTTGGAGACGAAGTCAACAGTCCCTCATCACACAACAAAACAGGACATCAGTGTGTGAAGTGTGTGTTAAAACACAGACACAGGAGTTAAAGTACAGACATGGATCCATTCAGTGAAGAATAAAACAGAGTATTATTGATCAATAAGGCAGCAGGACTCTCATAAAGCTGAGGAGTCGACTCATTCCCTCGAAACCTCTCATACAAACAAAGGACACAGACCGGTCAGTTACATTTACACCATGTAATGACAACCACGAGATAAAGTCCACGAGATGCTTATTATTATTTTTTATATCTATTTATAGCTTACATCTGTAAACATAAAGAACCAAACCACGTGAAGCCCATGACGTCTTTCAGCATAAAACAGGATGAGGAGAACAATGGGCTTCTTGAACGTACAACAAAAAGCTCATTCATGTCTAAAGGCCTCACACTCAGTATCTAACAATGTTACTTCCACATTTTGTATGAAAATTGATAAACTTGGCGTTAAATTTAGTATTATTGTCAAATGACAACAGGCAGAAAAACAAAAAGTTAGCATCACCATCAGCTTGTCACCACATAAGCTGGAAAAATGGACAATTAGCCTAATATAACGAAACAAAAACATAATGATTTTGTAGTTGTAAATGTTTAGATTTAAATGCAAACAATGTGTAACATTTTATTTTAACACTTTAAAAGGTGTACAAGCTTACTTACAGCAAACATGTAACATGCACCAAAACAAGTTAGCTGCTGCTACGTAGGCTAGTTATTGTTAGCAATAGCCTACTCTTTTGACAACACTCCAGGTGTTTTTTTTTTTTTTACACATAGGGCCTACAAACAGCAAAGGAAAATGTCCAGGGATAAGAATTGAACAGTGGTATGTAAACGGCTGATTTTAATGTGAAACTATTAGGAGATAAATAAGATAAGCAGTTAAATTGCTGAGTGTTCACTGTTGACCTGAAGAGCAGCCATCTTGAATTTTTATGTCAGGGCTTGTGGGATTTCGGGAGTCTGAAATCCGACTTCAGGGAGCGTTCAGGATTAAAATTCAAACTCGGAGATTTGAAATTCAGACTTCTGAGTGCAACTGAAACGCATCATTAATACTTCTCAGACTCAGAAGGAGGCGGCCATCTTGCTTCTGTCCAGATTAAAGATATGCAACAGCAGCATGTCTGTGCAACATCACAGTGACTACGTTTACATGCAGTCAGTATTCGGGTTAAGGTCAATATTCCGGTTTCTGAAACATTCGGAACATGTTTACATGCGTGAGCAAACACAGTTATTCCTGTAAGGTAATCGTAACCAATTGGGATAGGCTATCCCGATCAACACACGGACAACGTCATGATGCAATGTGCGTCATTTCCGCTTCAACAACAACAACAGCAGCAGCAGCACGGCGATCTCGCTTTCCCCGCTACTTTCTACCATCTAAAGACATGATGTTTATGTCTTTCACCACTTATGAAGTGATTTGTTTCCTCCTCGCTCCAAAAGTGTGGTGTTATCTTGCGTTTTCAATTCAATTCAATTCAATTCAATTCAATTCAATTCAATTCAATTCAATTCAATTCAATTCAATTCAATTCAATTCAATTCAAAAAACGTTATTGTCTATTGCAGGGATAGAAAATTGTAGTTAGTTTGGGCTCCAAAAACAGTCAGACATACAAACACCAACATAAAAACTCACATTAAAAAATCTCACATAAAAGCTGTAAAATTCACATGTTGCTCACATAAAAACTGAAACTGCAGTAGATCTTGCCTTAAAAACAGGTATCTATCTCAAAAACAGGTATCTATCTCCAAACAAAAGAGCCACAAACCGCGAGTTGCTCGAACAGAGGAGCACAGGAAAGTAGTTCCTGTACTCAAAAGACCTAAATCCTTGCAAATAGGACATGCGCAGAACACAAATTAACGTTCCCTTCAATGGGGATATCCCGATAGCCGTATACAAACCAGAATATGAGCATATTCCAGTTTTTCAAAAGGGTTATTGGTGTTTACATACATGGCCGTGCGCAACCGGGTTATTGCTAATATTCCGGTTATGAAAGGGTTTTTGACTGCACTGACGATAACAAGCATGTGAAAAACTGTATTTACATTTCAGTTGATGCACAGTAAAGGTCTTTTACAAAGGTCAGACATGTTGGTATGAGAATTTCCTTGATTAAAGGTGCAGCCTCCAGACCCAATGGAGACCACACCTCGTCCCACAGAGTCTCACGCTCTCTGGACTCGGACGGAGGTTTTTACACAAGGGCGACGGGATTCACTCTGACAATCTGTCCTCAGCCCCCTCCTTTTTTTCTTTCTCCACCTGTATCTTTTGCCTTTGATCTCTGTCCTCCCTCCACTTCTCTGTCAGGACTTAACGCAGAGAAATGTGCCGTGATGTAATTGTACGTTTAGGGGGCGGCGTGTAATGGAACATGAAATGAAAGCGCTCCTGCTGCTTAAATACTCCAGTCTGAATGTTTGATTTGTGTAGGTATATTAGCCTTCACACCAAGACCACACAGGTGGAGATACAGGAAGTGTTGCATGTCGTGGTCGTCTTTTCTCTCTCATGGATTCGTTTCTTCGTCCTGCTGTGAAATGTGCAATAAAGCGGCAGCAGCACATTACGTCTTAATTGAAGCTGCCTACGCTGTCTTGGCAAGTGAAAGTCTCTCCTTTCCAAACAAGGCGCTGTTAGACTGGTTTAAATAGAGACAGACAGGCCCCCGGGCCGCCCATGTCCTTTGGGATTGTCAGGGTCATCAATGAAACAGCGGTTCACCCCTCCCTCACTGTTGCATGGTGTTCAATGGCACCTTACTATACAGTACATCACGGTAAATGCATGAGATGTTGTACCTCCTTAAATGCACACTAAATTGACTATATGTTACAATGCATGCTGCCTTTTCATGTTTAGTTTTCCTTAGTTTTCTCTCCCACCTGCCACTAAATGGAAAAAACAACTTTGATTTGAAAAAAAATGGGGGGAAAAAAACAAAAAAACAAACTCAAATCTCGGGGCTAAAATCTTTATTTTCTTTTCAAACCCTGAACACAAAGCTCACAGGCATCACAGGCTTTAGACGCAGGGCCCGCCAAATGTTAGCCCGCCTGCCGTGCCAAGACTAGACAGGCCCTTTGCAAAGCTAACACGGCCTCGCGGCGGCTTGTGCTCGTCAGCGGCCGGCTGGTCTCATTGGCTTTATTTATAGTCGGCGCCACAAGACATCTGCTGGAGACGAGACTCTGTCCTCTGTGTCCACACAGCACCGCACAGAGGGAGCTTGTCAATGTTTTTTCGAAGGCAAAGTGTTTGCGAGGACCCCGGTCAGAGGAGGAGGAGGGGAGGAGGAGAGGAGGGAAGGAAAGGGGGGAGGACGACAGTGGCGGCGGCGGCAACCTCCTCCTCCTCTAATAGGACGGGTGTCCCCTTCGATTGCTTTCTCCACAGCTCTGATTAACGAGACCGGAAGACAGAGGGAGGCTTCACAGTTTGTCGTGTCCTGTGTGTTCGCCGATGTTTACTTGATCTGAGAGCTGTTGTTTGTTTGGTGTCTTCAGTCTGGTCGTCGCTCGCCACTATTTTGGGACACTGACACTTGGATGCAGCTCGGCAGTCGTCTGATGCGGCCTCGCCTTTTTTTTTTTTCTTTTTTTTTTTCTTTTTTCACCCCCCCTTCATCTCATCTCCTCCTCCTCCCCCCTTCTGTGTCACACAGAGTTTCTCTTCCTCTCCCATGCAGCTCTCTCTCCTCCTCACATCGAGGATGTCTGGATGTCTCGGGCCGACCGACCGTGCTGCAGGGCCTTGACACAAAGTGCCGGGGACAGCTCTTTGCTCTTCCCACAGAGCTGTAGAGGGGATGGGTGGGGGGTAGTGGTGTGTGTGGGGGGGGGGGGTGAAGTCAGAGCCGCCACCGAGGGAGTGTGAGTGTGAAAACACTGTGTTTACATGTTCCTGAAAAGAACCAGCCTGAGAAAACCTCCATTTACAAACACAGACAACAAAAAAAACCAAGGTAAACCGTGGTGATGATCGGTGGTGACGCCGTCGCCACGTGTCATATTTGAGCTCAAACTGACCTGGTAAGTGTTGATGTGGCGACCTTTGACCTGAGCTGCATTTGGTAGAAATTTACAGAGTCTAATAGCGGTAGAAGAAAAAGTAGATGCACTAAAATATCATGTTATTTCATGTCGTGATACCGTATCAATTCCTTGAAGTGGTGTAAAGATATCTTTGTTTAGACTGCACTGCATTTGCTAGATGTTGCAAAGAAAATTTATTATTTTAATGACATTTTACATCAGTGTTTAACTCATCCTTCCTGTTCACACACTGAGTTTCTATTCACTAATTGAGGCGGACATTAATTCCTCTAAAAGGATGTACTGTATGATGGTAATTGTAGCTACCAATGCAGGTCCAACTATCTGTATTTTCTAGTGTATAAAAAATGGTGTGCTATTTATACAATGAGCTTGTTTTTTTGTTTCTTTAAGAAAAAGACTCTTGGAAGAAAATGCAAATCACAGTTTCCCATTGTATCATCAATATACCATGTTGTCACCGCCCTTTGGGATATGTATCATATTGCAGGATTCTTGCCAATACACAGCCTTAGTATTTAAATGCAGGTATTTCAACAAGTTGCTTCATTTCAAGCATTTACGTCCAACAATCAGCTGCGTTTACATCAGTTTTAACTCAGATTTTAAGACTTTTAACAGTTTATAAAAAAGGAATTTTATTGATTTCTTCTAGTTGAAACAGGAAGGGGACCAAATCAGATTCCCTGAGGAACTCCGTTTAGAAGTATTCGTCCATGAAACTTGATCATTAGTGATATTTTTGTGTGTTTTTCTTTGTAACCCCTGTTCCCATTCGAGCATCAACATTAGAAGGAGTTTTTTCACTTTAAAACACGAATGAACACTCGCTGACATTTTAACGTATGGAAATCTCTTAGAGCAGATACAATGTGTCAGTCCAGTCAGTGAGATATGGAGAGAGGTTTAGAGGCTCATAACAAACTGTGATAACTTTTATTTATTTATATATTCATTTTAACAGGCTGTACTGACATAAAATGCATGATTTTGTAACTGTGCTGTTTGTAGTTCCAGGTTTATTTTAGTTGATGATTTGGACGATGCTGTGACTCTCCGCCTCCCTAAACGTCTAACCCCGATTCCATAAGTGTGAGACATGTTTCCCGTTTTAAATTCACCAGTATTGAGACACATTTTAGTGGCAGCTCAGGAATGAAACTGAAAGCATTTCCAAACATGTTAGAAATTTAACATTTGTCTATTTACATCGTCTTTTTAAAACAGCATCTGTCTGAGCGAAACACCCACAGAAACTCTACAAAAAACACACACAGAGAATAAACTGCGTATTTGTTGTTTTGTTGCTAAAAACCTGAAACATTCCCGCTCGTGTTTCTCTGAACGTATCGTCCAAGTGGATAATCGAATAGTAAACAGTTAAAGCTGCTATTAGGCAAGAGACAAGATGCAAAAAGGATGTAAAACATGATGCATCTTCCTGCTTGGAGGCCATATGTAGCACAGTACATCACACACTGGAGCGGGGAAAAGAAGAGAAAAAAAGAGGAAAAATGAAATGTTGCATCAACAAATGTTCCGGCGCTAATGTCTGAATCCATCCTCGGAGCATCTGGACCATGAGCTCTTTCTGGGAATGAAATGGCGTCGTTGCTTGTTGAAACTTTCAGCTGTATAACAATATTGAAAGGCATTAGTCTTAATCTCTGGGCTTCCTTTTACTTTTTTTTTTTTTTTTTTTAAGTCTTAAAAGACGATACATCTGGTTCCCTGTCTTGTAATTCCTGCTGGGATCCGAAAGAAAAGCGAAAACAATTTTTACAACAGTGGAAGGGATTATGGAGTAAGAGGAGGAAGAGCAGGAGGAGGAGGAGGAGGAGGAGGAGGAGGTGGTGGTTGTGTTGGGGCATTTAGCTGCTGCTGCTGCGAATGAGATTAATGCTCCTCCAGCAGCAACAACTGCTGCGACGTGTTGCACTTTTCTGCAGTCGGACAAAACTTGCCTTTAATCCTTAATGGATCAGGAGGAGCAGGGATATAAGCCCCATCCTCATCACTCAGACAAACCCTTTAAGCTTTTTGACACAAGGATGTATGTTCTGCAGGATCTTTTAGTTTATTGTATTTTTTTTTTTATTTCCAGAACAATACCAATAAAAAAGAATAAGCCCTTTATTATAAAACTGACTGTAGATTAGAGCTGCATATGCGCTGCTGCAGTTATCCTCTTGCTGCAGAGTAGACAGGGTTACATGGGACCTACGATTGGTTTTCTTGAGTTTTACAAAGGAGATTTAGTGGAAAAGTGATGTAATTGTGTAGTTTGTGTAACTTCAAAAAAAAAAAAAAGAAAAAAAAGAAAGCTTTTTATGATTGTTACATGTACCTTTTATAACAACTCACCTAAAAACAACTTGTTTCAGGTCAGAGGGAGCAGATTGAACCCAGAACAGAGCAGGAAAGACCTGCAACACGAAGCAGCTGGAGACTTCAATCAATCTTGCTCTTACTGACATTTTCAATACAAATTATGATTTTATACTAGCAGGATTTAAGTGTGTGACAATTTTTTAGCGTGATTGTGAGACTCGATAATGAATTAATGAAGCTCAAGTAAGAAAATAATCTCATTATGACTGTTTTCAGCTGAATTAGGGCCATAGGAAAAACGTTGTGTTATATTGTTTTAACTCCAAACTCAATTTCAATGGTCCTGAATGGTTGAATAAAAACTAAGATGCATTTTCAGCTTCCATCCTACACAGATTCTCTTTAATGTGTTTTCAAAAATAAAAGTCATCAGTGTAATCACAATGGAGACGGTGAAAGTCCCTGCTGGTTTACACGAGTAGGTTGAGTGAAGACGTGAACAACCCCACTGTTGTTTTTGGAAATGTGTGGGTTTTTTAATGATGTTTACATTCTAGTAACTAAGATGACAAAGATATTTCTTTCTTTCTATGTGCAAGTGTAAAAAAAAATACGATAAATTTGACTGTTTTTAGAAACAGTAGAATCAACTCAGTCTTTGTTTCGCAACTTCTTGGAGAAAAACTAGAAATATATAAATATTTAAAGGCTTAAATGTGATACAAACAAATTGGGATTAGCAGAAATTATTCTAAACCTTTCTGAGAGCTTATCCAATGTTTAATATTCAATTAAGACTAATTAAGAGAATTAAGACGCCTATAATGATGTGTTAGAGATGCTGCTGTATATTAATGTCCGTCATTAGTTTTCATTGTTTTAGTGGCTTGTTAACATCAAATCAAAACATCTGCTCTCTGTGTTCAGTTCAAACTCACACATACAAATGCATTTAACCTCCATTACTCATATTTTTCACCCGAATTGTATAAAACTATAGGATTTTAATTCTTTATCTTTAATTGCTCTTATATGCATCGTCTGCTGAGGAAATGTTTAATCACTTAAGAACATGACAACAGAACATTTTATCAACCAAATCTAAAACTGATGGATCTCTTCTCTGCATCTCATCCATTAAACACACAGGATATTTTCTAATCTTAACTCTTTACTTCTTTCTTGTGATTTTTTCTTACCACAATAACTCAAAATGTAAAAAAAAACTAAATTAACTTGATGATGATGATGATGATGCTGCAGTTCCCGCTGTGTCCTGTGGAGGTCACTCTGTACCTGCTGCTGTGGACACGAGCTCAGCAGCTGCTTCAAAATCTAATGTGTCTAATGAGGAAACACTGACTGTACAGTGTCATTTGAATTTTGAATATTAACATTAGAATTAAATTGCATGCTTATACTATATGTGCCATGCAAACTTTTGTAATTTTGCATTTTTTAAAGCTTTTTTTCCCTATTTTTTTCTTTTCTTTATTTGCATTTTTTTGTTAGATTGTAAATAATTGCAGTTTCCCCCATTTCTTTTTATTTATAAACACTTTTTTTTTTACTGTCTAAGATGCTGTTTTATAGTTTTTTTCATGTATTTTTTGTTTTGTTTTTAATGATAAAGAGTCAAATTGCAGAATATCAAACCCAACAGACACACACATGGTTTCCCCTCCATGTTGTGTTGTTAATTTGACTCTGTACCTTTTAAATAAAATAAAATCAGACCAGACACACACACAAACACACACACACAGTATCTATCTACACACACAGACGTGCATTAGCAGTTTAGTGACTCACAGTTGTTGTTACTTGCTGTTTCACCGTGTGGCTGCAACAAAAGACTCGCAGCTGCAGAGCAATGAATTTCACAGACGAGACTGATGGGGGGAGAAAAAAAAGAAAAGAAAAGCAAAAAAAAAGAAGAAAAAAAAGCAGCATTTACTTCCATGTGACGACAGCAGGTGGCGCTATGACCTCTCTGACTGTCCACCTCCTCCTCCATAGAGATGTCAACTCCCCTGCATGAGCCTAAGTGCATGCGATTCCCCCCCACCACCACCACTCCACCAAAAACTGGCTTCTGCACCGGGGCCAATAATAAATAACACAGCAATTGGGGGCTGTTTCAGCGGCAATGATTTATTAAAAGTTGGTGCATTAGATCGTGGGCAATAATTGAAGTTATGATTAAGGAAATGACAGGATCGGGAGCCCCCACGCATGATAAAAAATGGACGCGTGGATGGACAGACACCACAAGCAGATAGATCCCGTTTGTTTGATAAATAAATCACAGCTCCAGTATTATAAAGTAAATGGAGACACTACACAGGGCGAGTGTGTTTCAGTTCAGTGTGTGTAAGGTTTAAAAATAAAATGAAAAAAATAAAAAATAAAATAATTTAACCGGTTTGCAACAAACCTGCTGCCAGGAAGCTGCGAGGCTGGTGGCGTGTTGCTCTGAGGGTCATCGTTGTCATCACATGCAGTCCACTATGAAGATGGATGCTGCCTGATCCCATCAAGATAATAGGTTTCATGTCTCCTGGCGTTCAGTAGGGGGGGAGGAAGAGGGGGGAGGATGATGGGGGGGGGGGTGAGGTGGTCGGTTTGGACTGAGCAGATCTCTGTTGATGATTTCTTTTGTTTCCTCACACATCTCTGCAGGCATCTCCACCCTGAGCGTCCACAGCTTCACATGATAGGAAACCCCCTCTCCCCACTCTCTCCCTCCCTGCAGCCAGAGTTTGGGTGTTTTTTTTTTTCCAGCTGTGACCAAAAGAGAGTCAACATGAAGGATCATGGTTCTGGTTCTGGTTCTGGTTCTGGTTCTGTGAGTTACACTGCAAAAACTCAAAACCTTTCCAAGAATATTTGTCTTATTTCTTGTCAAAACTAATCTCTTTCCACTTAAAATAAGACTCGCCACCTAAAAATTAACCTGTTTTTAGATGATTTTCACTTGAAATAAGTAGAACAATAAGTAATAAGAAAGAAAAACTTGCTCCACTCAAATCCTTTGCAAAGTGAAAACATGCTTGAAATAAGTAAAAAAGTGTCTAAAAACAAGCTTTTAAAATGTGACAAGTCTTATTTTAAGTATAATTAGATTTGTTTTGATTAGAAATGATATTTTGACTTGAAATAAGGCAAATATTTTTGGTAAGATTTTGAGTTTTTGCAGTGTAATTTCACACAGATACGTCCATGGATGCACTGGAGAAAAATAACATCAGTGTTGTGTTCATTCAGTTTTCCACAGGTTTGATGATGCACACACAGCACTGTAGGACTGAAAAACAAAACAAAATGTGTCATTATTCATTTTCTGGTTCTGGTTCTGGTTCTGTGAGTTACACTGCAAAAACTCAAAATCTTTCCAAGAATATTTATCTTATTTCTTGTCAAAACTAATCTCTTTCCACTTAGAATACTGTAAGACTCATCACCTAAAAATTAACTTGTTTTTAGATCATTTTCACCTGTCTCAAACAGATTTTCAATTGAAATAAGTAGTTGAACAATCTGCCAGTGAAAGCAAGTTTTTTGTGCTTGTAATAAGTGAAAACATGCTTGAAATAAGTAAAATTTGTCTAAAAACAAGCTACTTTTTGAAAATGTGACAAGTCTTATTTTAAGTATAATGAGATTTGTCTTGACTAGAAATTAAATTTTGACTTGAAATAAGACAAATATTTTTGGTAAGATTTTGAGTTTTTGCAGTGTAATCAGCATAGGATCAGTTTCACATGATACAGATACGTCCATGGATCCACTGGAGAAAAATAACATCAGTGTTGTCTTCATTCAGTTTTCCACAGGTTTGATGCACACACAGCACTGTAGGACTGAAAAACAAAACAAAATGTGTCATTATTCATTGGAAACCTTTAATACTTTTTTTGTTGACATTGTCCAGGAGTTTACTGCAGCGCTGCACTGAAAAATAAAAGTTATTTATCATTAAACAGCAAAATGTTGAACCTCCAATAGAGATTTGTCACAAGTGTTTTAACCATATTTGAGGGATAAGTGCAAAAAACGTCACTACATTTGTCTAAATAAACTGTATATGTATATAACATGCTTAGATGAGGAATATCAGACAATTATTGGTGTTTTTCACTCTGTAATATCAGTTTTTGGCCCCAAAAAATCTAAGGACCAGGCTGGAGCACTTTAGTTCAGAGCTTCTTGACTTCAGAAGTTGTACAGATGGATGAGTTTGTTTGGTTTATTATTATAACGTCAACATCACATGATTCAGATGTCCTAATTGCTAAAATGTGCTGTTAGCTTAGTATCAGTCTTTAGCCAGGTCTGTCACTTCACAAACTGATGTTAGATCAGACGCTTTCTGGATTTGTAGCACGTTCCCATCTCTACATCTGTGTTTCTGATGGTACAGTATGTTGACCTCTCAGGGCCACCGTCAGAGCCGGCCCTCCCTATAAGCGAACTAAGCAGCTGCTTAGGGCCCCGCAGCCACTAGGGGGCCCCCAAACTTTGCTCAATCATTTGTCTAACCGTCTCTGACAACGGCAACGTGTAACCCTTGACCCAACCTGGACCCAACTGGCAACAATGACCGTGACACGCATACGTAAACGTAACGCAGACTGTGGCCGTTCTCCGGTAACGAGCGTGCCACCACCCCTTTCCCCCCTCTCTCTCCCCTGGCCCCCTCCCTCCCTCCCTCACTCACTGAGATCGCGATTTGCGAGGAGGTGATTGGCTTTTGGACAGCGACGATGTCCTAAAGGATATATCCGTCAGGTGCGGAAAATAGGAAAAAGAAGAAGGTCGAGGATGAAAAAAAAACAAGGACAAGGTAAGGCTAATTAATGTTATGTTTACCAGATGAACGTTTAGCTGAAAAAACATGTCGGTGCTTGTGTTAGCTCACTTAGCTGACTAGCTGCTACATACCAGCCTGCTGCAGTTCACATGTCTTGGCTGATTTTAAGGTCTGTTTACAGTGAAAAGATAACAGCTGTTTTCCTGTGAGGGGATAAAGGATCAATCACCCATTTATTAATGGCTGATTAGATATGTCATGTTGCCACATCCTCATCCCCTGTGGCTGGTTCCAGTCATACAGTTGGTAAGTTTCTTGTTTGTTGCCACAATATGTTTATCTCTGTTGGAAAATTAAATCGTGTGTACACAAGTGGCTAAAAAAATTCTACTAATCTTCCCCACAGCTCCAATGGTTACTGCTGATGATGCTGCTGACCAACCAACATCCTCTATCTTCTTCTCAACTGAAGTTTTGTTTTAAGGGTTCTAGAATTTAGCTGTACAGATAATTTAAAGAAAATAAATCTGTTCAAACTGTAATCTTTTGTAGAATCTTTTATCTTTCTGCTACATCAAAAGTAGTGATTTAATACTGCAGGTTTGGAGCCACCTATTGCCATTCACAATATTAACATTAACATTCAGACAAAAACAAAGTAGAAGAAAAAATGAAGTGCAATTAGACAGCTTTAAGTGTTTCAGTGACTCTAATTAGTAATAAAATAACTGCTCGCCATCATGTTGATAGAGGTACAATAAAATATGCAAGGGTTGCATACGGTAGCTGGTTTTATGAATATTTGATGGTACATATATACACTGTGAGGCAGGGCCCCCAATTTTATCCTGCTTAGGGCCCCCAGATGTACAGGGCCGGCCCTGGCCACCGTACACAGTTTGGGTCAAATGCAAAAAAAACAAAAAAACCCTGGAAACCATGTGGTGTATGGTCGACTAAAATAACCAGAACTTTCTCAGTTTCATACGACTTTCAAACAGTTTGGTTTGTTATGAACGTCAGAAATGCAGTTATGATGGGGCTTTTTTTTTTTTTTTACCTTTAATGGAAAGGATAGTTCAGAGAGAGACAGGAAATGGGAGGCAGAGAGAGGGGGAATGAAACGCAGGATAGGGCTGCTCGACGCGGGATTCGAACCGGAACCATAGCCTCAACACATGGGGCGGGTGCTCTACCAACTAAACACCGCCCCATGATACTGCATACTTAAAATTACAAATAATTTTAATCATGTACTTTTCTATGAAAGTAACACTATAGTAATATTATGCAAACAGTTAAAGTAATAGCTAAATAAATAGAAATTAAATGTTGTCTGTTTTATTCTTAATTGTTCTAATGTTCTTTATGTTTTAATGCTTTTCTGTGCTTCTTGTGTTACTTTTTACTTCCTGTACAGTGTCTTTGAGTTCATGTAAAGCGCTTTATAAATAAAATGTATTATTACTATTTTGAAATACGGACAAAATTTCACAGTTGTGAGTAGTTTTTTAGTGAAGACGACTGGATCGCTCATCTACTGCAGCCAGAGTCAGAGCAAGTCGACCGACGCAATATGGCCGCCTGTGAGTTACGTCTATGCGTAGTCCAATCTGCACTGACCCATATGTCTGCTCCATCAGGGAAGAAGGAGAAGAAGGAGAAGGTCATGTGACCAGACTGAAAGCTGCTCAGTGAAGTTCAATATTTAAAAAAAAAAAGCAAACGCAAACCTTTGTGACTCACCTAAAACAGGGGGGTTGTGGAGGAGGAGGGGTGAGTGGGCAGGGCATGGGGAGGTGTGGATGTCTCAAGGTCGGCGGCAGAGCGGCGAATTGGGGTGGAAGCAAACTAATGAGTTTTTCCGTTCCCTCCCTGCCGCCCCGGACTGGTGGCATCACCTCGCTGTCCTGTCAATCCTCCTTCCTCCCCCCAACCTTCCACCCATCTTCACCTCCTCCTCCTCCTCCATCATCTTTCTCTCTCTTCCCATGCACCTTCACTGCAGAGAGAGGAGAGGAAAAAAAAGTGTTTATTTCTGAACAGGCCTCTTAATCTATTTGGACTGGGCGTAATAGGACATTTGCATGGCGAGCACAGCGAGGTGTCAGCGATAACCACGGGGTTGTGACATCCCCCCCGAAATATGCTGAGCTTTCGCTAACCTCTCATCAAACACGCTGATCTTTATGGACTGTATCATATTGTGCCGTAATGTGCTTTATTGTCCACAGAATAAGCTTTTCTTAAAGGTAATTGGAAAGCGGGAAATGGCCGCTATCGGCGGACTTTTTAAATACATTATTCCTGAAATGTGGCTTGTGTAATGACCCTGTCGGTGTAAAACGTGAGATTTATCTTGGCAGCAGAAATTGATCCATTTCACCTTTGTCTAATGGAAATTTTTATCAAGGATTATCTGTTTATGTAAATGAGCGTGGCCCCTGGAACGGAGGGGATAAAAGGAAGTCTGGAGGAGGGGTGGGAGTGGTGGTGGTAGTGGTGGGGGGGCAGTTAATCTAGGGCCTCTTGACGTGTCAGTCTGGACATAATGCATACAGGATTCATCTCTGTGGGGGTGTAGTGTGTGTGTGTGTGTGTGTGTGTGTGCTTCTATTGCAGACCTTCACAGTGAAGGTTGGTCTTTTAGGTTCTGGTCTTGTAGATGTAGGCTATCGTTAATGTTTTACACTTCACTTCAAATGAAAACTTTAACATTATGGAGAAACAAAAGTCAGCTTAAACAAAGAAAAACAACAGAGCAATCGGGTGTTTCTAGGGCAGATGATCTAACAGCTGGATCATGTGGACGCTCAGTGTTTGGTGCAGTTTGAGTTTGGCCAGAAAAGTACTGAAAGGTTCATGTGGTCCACTGTTGTCTGTGCTTCCACCACAGCCTAAAGTCCCAGAAAGATTTATGCAAACCATGACAATGACGAATGGAAAAGCTGAGCACTACTGTACGTGTTTCTAAAGGCACTGCATCTCCTGTCCAGTAGGGGACAGTAAGAGGAAGATCCCCACTGGTCCGTATAAATGCTGAGTGAGGCTCTTGAACCATGATGAAAACGGTCTTGAATCAAAACAGAAACAGTCGGCTTCCAGCTTTTAAACATGGCGGACAAACTAAAATGCAGCGAGAATCCCACTCCGCCAATCAGAAACAGTCAACACTACAGACCACACCCCCCAAAAGTTCCTGACACATAGCCTATAATAAGGTGCTTTTCAACCAAAAGTTCCTGAACCTTTAGAAAGTACTATCGCCCAACCTGGTTTTTGTGTAGTATGTAGTTCCTGGTTCCTGGGGAAAGTTCGTGCAAATGGAAATGTGCCGGTAGTTCCTCAAAAAGGTTCCTGGGAAAGTTCCTGCAGTGAACATGAGGCTGTGGATGTCACTTCATGGATCCTTGAAGGTAAGCATTAGCATTAGCGCTACATCTATAGCAACCAGTTTAAATAACTACTGTATGAAGATAGAGGAGGAGCCGTGTTTACAAGAAAGTTCTGAAGTCTTGTTCTTCATTCAGACCTGGAGCTGGTTCCTCAAAGACTTTTAGACTGTGGTACAGTGAATTCTGGGTAAATTAAGACTTATTTTCTCAAAATAATAAATACAGCAGACCCTCAACAGAAACTAGAGCTTCTGTCCAGATGTAAAGAGACATAAAACTGCTCTCTGTGAGCTTTTGACCACTAGAGCTGAGGTTTACATTAAAAAAATTCATTTTTTTGTGAGAAAAATGAGTTAGGAGAAACTTTGACACGGCACCTTCCAATAAAAACTGTGAGACTTCATAGAAACCACAGTTTAAATATCAAATAAATTCAAAAACTCACAATGGATCATGTGACTGTGTTGGTTAAAACACCTGTAAATCTCCATAAACATGTCACAGACAAACACCGACAACGTCAAAGTGTTTCCAACCACAGATGTTTCATGTGTTGGAGATACGAGAGCGCGTCGGGCCTTTAAACTTCCACAACAACAACAAAGAAGCAGCCAACTGCGCTGGTGTTACTGTTATTTCTGGCCCCATAACGTCTATTCATCATCACCGAGGCTCTTAACACATTTACATATCGTAAAACTTTTCCACAGACAGCTCAGTTATGTGCAGCATTATACAGTAACTCAGACGTTTGGACATGTCAGCTGCAGAATAGATGGCACATTTTGGAATCGGCGACTGCAACAGCATGAAAAATGAATGAATAGCGTTGAAGCTGTGTGCAGAGGCAGCGGCAGAGGCAGAGGCAGAGGTGGCAGCGGTGCAGCAGTCACTCAGAAGAAGGGCTGTAAAGATTGACAAGACCCTCCTCGCTTGTGTTTTCATTGCAGCCGACGCTTTTGATGTTTTATGGGAGAGGCCTCGCCTTGTTGCTGGTGTCTTTGGCGTGACAGCAGTGCGGCGGTCTTGAAATACAGCCAGCCAGCGGTGGGAGGTGGGGGGGCGATTCTCCACGGAGGGGCAGCAAATGGAGCTTCACCGGGAGCATGCCGATTCCCCGGTGCCCCCCCCCCCCCCCACCGCACCCCCACCGCTGTCATCTGCCATCGTGACAGGCAGACAGAGAAGTGACAGACCCGACCCACCGGAGGGACGAGGAGTTTCATGACGCTCTTAAACGTCCGCGTGTTCTCAGAGGCCACAGACGGAGGAGAGGAGAGGAGACCCCGGTGGACGACGCCACTGACGGCAAACCTCGGCCTGCAGCTCCAAGTTCTCCTTTGATGATCAAACAGTGACCCATGATGCATTGCAGAGGTCAGAGTTCAGCTGCAGCTGTCTGAGGGGAAGCAGCCAGAACGACAATGATACAGAGGATGAAGCATCGTGTTGCATTCAATGACATTTAACTCCAGGGAAAAAAGAAAACATTCACAACTCTGATGCCTCACTCGAGCCTTTTTTTTTTTTTTTTTTTCTGTTTTACAAATCTGTGACATTTGCTTAGATATTTTTGTTATAATACTCTTTTTATTGGTTTTTCAGTTTTATAGGTACAAACATTGGAACAGAACAAAACAAGACACAACAGAACATCAAAAAGAGAAAAAAGAAAAAAAAGAAAACCCACCCTAAACCAACAGTGAGCGCTGCGTTGTACGTATGCATGAAGTGAATAAGTAAATAAATAAATAAAAAAGGCAACAGGAGACAGGTAAACGAAGAGCACATACATGGAATAAATGAAAGAAAGAACAGGCAGTCCTCATCTTCCAGGGACAGATGCTGAGTTACAGCTTCTGTAAGGAGTGCAATGGTTCCCAGATCCTCCAAAACTTGTCCGATTTGTGATTAAGGTCATGAGTCAACTGGAATAAGAGGAATAAGAGCAGAAATCTGTAATAGCCAGGAACAAAAGAATTATCAACAGAGATTTGGTGTCTGTGTCCAAAGAAATGTCTGGAGGCTTAGATTTACCTTCAAAGCTTTTTGAGGGGTTGTCTATGGATATTCTCATTCATCCAGGTCATCCAGGTTCTTTTCTGGGCAAATTGAATCGTAGGCAACTGGACTCGTATTTGTCTGGGAAGACGTTTCACCTCTTATCCAAGGGGCTTCATCAGTTCGTACGCTGCGCAACAAGTCTCACTAGTCCGCACTAGTTGGTTTTTGAGGGGTTAATTATTAGTTATTTATACAGCTTCATTGATTGAATTTATTGATTTAGCGACATCCAATATTGATGTGAATTGCAATAAGAAATTAACGTTTTTGACAGCGCTTTTTACGACCATGTAGGTAACATTTTACAAGAATAAAAATTATTACAATGAGATTAACTGAATAGAAACTTTATTATATTATATATAAGATCATTAGATTATTAGATAAAACAAGTCAAAGTTTTTTTTTTTTTTTTTTAAATATTCAACTAGCAGTGGAAAAAATTTAATGAAACTCAATGTATCACAATATTTCAGAGTTTCCGGTGGTCGGACAGTGAATAACAACTTCAATCAGAAAGTGTCCCACAATCTGAGATATTAGTTTTGAGCAGAGCTGTGCAGTGATTGGTTGATTAATTGATTAGTTATGACTGAACCATTTAATTAATCAAAAGCAAAACTTGTTCTCATCCTCAGCGAGAGCACTTCCTGTTTTTCTTCCTGTCATATTGTTGCAAACTCAACATCTGTGGGTCTTAAAGGGACAACAAGGAGTTTCTATTTGGTTATAAAAAAGTCTCATGTTAATGTGGATGAATCTCCGCTACCCACACTTGTTAATGGGCCCATTTTAGATAAATATATCGTTTTGTCTCTATCGTTATTTTGTTATTATTAGTGGTGGCGGAGATGCTGGTCGAGCCGACCAGCGTTTCTTTACTTTCGGTTTCGTGGCGAGTCATGAGAATAACGCCGCCGAATCGCCGTTTATGGTCGGAACTACGACGGTATGTGATCGCCTTCGAACCTCTGACTTTAATTCTTGATGAATGAAAACATGAGTCTGTCTTGCGCCGGTCAAAGAATTTCACGGGGCGCGCGGAGGCTCATAAAGGTAGTGTGGAAACGCTTTGCTTTTCCAAAACTCCTCGTTGTCCCTTTAAACTGTTGATTGGACAAAAGCAGATGTTTCAAAATGTCACGTAAAGATGTTTGATGAATAGAGATCAATCGGAAATGTGAATGAGAACATGTGAAGAACTGTCATGGTGGCTGTGTCAGTAACATCTATAGCCAAGCTCGGTGGTCAGTGATGCGTTCAATGACCCGGTCAGTGATCGTCACTGCAGCACCACGACGATCCCTTCAGGTGTTCCCCGCCGGCGTCAGTTCCTCTCAGCGTCTCTGGTCCTTCTTCTCCTGACCTGTCAGTGATCCGCCGCTGGGACGTCCGTGAGCCGCTCTGACTCTGACTCCGACTGTGTAACCGTGGTGAAGTGCTTTTTTCCAGTCGGTTCGGTCCCTGAATCCGTTCCCCGAGAGACACGAGTGGAGAGAGAGAGAGAGAGACGCCACTTCGTCCTCTGTCTGCCACTTCAGGGACTCTTCACTTTTTAAAGAAGTCACACGGACGTCAAACTCCGGCATCTCACTTTCTGCCTCTCGACCAGAACCAGAGCCCCCTGCCCTGCCCTGCCCCTCCATCCATGACTCCTCCTGCTACACTGGGACCGACAGTACAGTACGTGTAATTAAAGGAGGGGACGGACGGGGGCTTTAAATTGTCCCCAAGCATTAAAAATGGATCCTGTTGGCAGCAAATGGAGCATCTCGCTCCTCATCTGCCGCCATCTTGCCCGGTCCTCCAGGGCTGCAGGACCAGACAGATGCTCCTCCAGGAGGCCGCGGACATTTGTTTGGGCCTCGGGAGGAAGAGGAAGCGTGTGACCGGCTGCAGCCTTCTGCTTTACTTATTTATTTAGTTATTTATCTTTCTATCTATTTATTTATTTCTTCTGGATTATCCATGAAGCCATGAAGTCAAGAGGACTGTTGCAGCCGCCGACCGTCCAGAAACGACAGGTTGTTCGTCATCAACGTAAGTTCTTCAGAATGGAAACCTGCTGGAAATGTAAATGAGCTTCAAGGATGGAGAAAGTTTGAGGTTCAGGTGCAGCAGACTTAGATATGGACTCACTTTCTTTTCATTTATAAGAGCTACAGTACTGTAGCTGATCCATCGAGCCCTTTGACCATCACTCAATATTTACTATAGTTCGTTTAAAGGCAAATTCCACTGATAGAGCTGTTATTGTTTAATGTTTTAATTCATTTTACTACCTCAACTTACTTTTCTTTTTGCTTACATATACATATAATAGAACAGGAAGAGAGGGGGGACTTTGCATGTTTGATTTTACACATGATCTCTCTCTGTTGTCTCTTTTTCTCTAAAACACTTTGCACCAATGTTTTTATTTTAAATGTTGTGTAAACAGTGTTTTCTTCTTTCCACTGTTTAGTTAAAACTGCTTGATTATGATCTTTTTTAACCCTCCTGTTGTCCTTCTTGGTCAAATTGACCTTCCTCCATCCTTCCTTCTTTCCTTTCTTTCTCCCTTCCATCTTTACACAATCCCTTTTCCCTTCCTTCCCTGCGTCCTTACCTCTTCTTCCTCCATCTTTCTTTCCTTCCTTTTCCCTTCCTTCTTCCTTCCTTGAACAAATCTGTTCCCTCCTCCATTTTCTGTCCTTCCTTCTTTCCACAATCCCCTTTCCCTCAGTCCCTTCCTTCCTTTTTGACCCAATCTATTCCGTCCTTCCATCTATCTTTCCTTCCTTTTTCCCTTCCTTCTTTCCTCTCATCTCTCCCTTTGTCCTTCCTTCCTTCCTTCTTTCCCTTTGTCCTTCCCTCCTTCCTACTTTCCCTTTGCCCTTCCTGCCTTCCTTCCTTCCTACTTTTCCTTTGCCCTTCCTTCCTTCCTTCCTCCTTGACCCAGGTTGGACAACAGGAGGGTTAAAGTAATGAACCTGCTTGTTATGGCTTCAAGATATCTTCAGGCTAAAACCACAGGAAAACCATAAACCCTCATCTTTAATGTTTTCTTCCATATTTCTATTAGTAAAACGTGCTGTTCTCTACTGGTTTTATTCTCCTCTGCTTTACTTTGATTACTTTTATGTATCACAATATTTTTTTTTTTACTTTACTATTATATACTATTAATTCCTCACATTCTGCTCTTTTAAGATGTCCCTATGTGCAACAAATCTGTGTGTTTATGTGTGTGTGTGTGTGTTGTTAGCTGCTGCTGTAACAACACAATTCCCTGCAAAAGGATCAATAAAGAATCTTTATCGACGACTGCATAAGTTCCACCAGTCGTGATCCTTCACGTTCTGCAGCGGCGTCTTCATCAGTCGACCACGTCACATCAGCCTCAGTAAATGAAGTGTCGCTGCCTCTCTCTCTCTCTCTCTCTCTCTCCGCCAATGAGCAGCAGCTGCTCGTGTCCTCGTCGTCGTTGCAGGACGGCCAAACCGTATATAGGAGCGCCAGTGTCTTCCTTCCTTCCTTACCCTCCTTTTCCCTTTCCCTCCCTCTCTCTCTCCCTCCCTCCACACACTTATTACATTACCATGAGCTCAGCACCGAGGGCACCGCTGCTGCATCAGAGACACGGCTATTACTTTGAGGGTTTCTAACACCCCCCACCACCTCTCTAAACACACACACACACACACATACACACATACACACACACTCTCTCCAACCTCTTGCACCCGGTGTCAGAGCCTTCTCCTGTCAGTAATTTGTTGCTAATCAGCTGTCAGCTCAGAAGCGATGATGAGGTGATCATCGTGGGCGGTGGAAGGTAATGGCCTTAAAAGTCACAGAGTCAATGTCAATGGGATCACTCGGATTCAATCAGGGGCGGCCCGATGAAGGATGGCGCCCGCTGACATTACCACTCATTTTGAGCCCAAGCATCTGGGCCCTAGTAAATAACCATCAGTGGGTGGGTCCGGGGGACAGGTCATTAGCCCTGAGAAAAATAAATATCTCCTCTCTTGTGAAGGCTGCAAGTCATTTAGCACAGACTAGGAAATTTCACTCTAGATTAAGTATGATGAGCCAATATCAGTCAGAGGAGAGGCCATACTGAGCAGGAAGGCCCCTGATGAGACACGCAGGAAATTTATACGCATGCAGGCCCCGGCAAAATGTAATATGATTTTAAAGGCGAGGAAGAGGAAGTGTGTTGGCACGAGGCTGGAGGGAAGGAAGGAGGGAGGGAAGGAGAGAGGGAGGGAGGGAGGGAGGGATGAACTGGAAACTAGAGTTTGACTGATGGATGGTTTTCAGTGTTGAATGTTGAAGCTCTATAGTACATTTACAGATTTACCCAGTTTGTCTGCAAATATTGAATAAGTAAACGTGTACATGTCTTCCTTCCTTCCTTCCTTCCTTCCTTCCTTCCTTCCTTCCTTCCTTCCTTCCTTCCTTCCTTCCTTCCTTCCTTCCTTCCTTCCTTCCTTCCTTCCTTCCTTCCTTCCTTCCCTCTTCTTCCTTCATCTTTTGATCCAATTGACCCTCCATCTTTCTTTCCTTCCTTTTCCCTTCCTTCTTCCCTCCCTTCTTCCTTCCTTCCTTGAACAAATCTGTTCCCTCCCTCCATCTATCTTTCCTTCCTTTTTCCCTTCCCTCTTTCCTCCCATCTCTCCCGTTGTCCTTCCTGCTTTCCTTTTGTCCTTCCTTTCTTCTTACTTTTCCTTTGCCCTTCCTGCCTTCCTTCCTTCTTTCCCTTTGTCCTTCCTTTCTTCTTACTTTTCCTTTGCCCTTCCTTCCTTCCTTCCTTCCTTCCTTCCTTCCTTCCTTCCTTCCTTCCTTCCTTCCTTCCTTCCTTCCTTTTACAGATTTACCCGGTTTGTCTGCTAATATTGAATAAGTACATGTACATGTCTCCTGTTGATTTATGTTCTGTTTTCTTTCCTGAGAACAAACTCTAGGTCATACGTTTCTGAGTTTGTTTAACAAATAAATCATTTACAAAAAATATATATAAGCAGCATCAAATAATTCAAGAAATAAAAAGGTGGAAGCTAAAAAATACTGTAAAAGGATTTGAGGAACCTGTGAACGCGTTTGTTGTCACAATCTAATTAGGAGCAAGCACTGAATCTAAATAAACAATATGATTATATAATAATAAATATGAGCAAAAGAAGATTTGGATTTACATGAAAAAAATGATAAACGTGACATCAAATATTAAATGTATAAAAGTGAATCAGTCAGGAAATTGATGCCAATTTATCTAAAGCCAACTGACCACGTCTGTAATAATCTGTTTCTAATCTGAAATCAATACTAAAACATCTCTCCTCTTTGTTGTGTCGCTCTTGTTTTGTCAAACTGTCTTTAGAGGTCAAATGTCAATTAGTCATTGACCTTGACAGGAGCTCTAACAATACCTGATAAATGACTATGTGTCTTGTCTATCTATCTATCTATCTATGGAGGTTTCACATTGACTAAATAATAAATAAAAAGACATGATAATAAATAATACAAATGCACTTTACTTCCTGACTCAATATGAAAAAAGAAAAAAATACCTTATTTTTTAAGAGGTTCCCACGTGTGAAACAAACAAACTGGACCGTTAAAGGCCAAATTAATGAAGAATGACACAAAATTTGACCCTAAGTCAGTTATCAGTCCTCATTACTTTTTAATATAAATGTCATTGAACATATTTGTGAGTAATTTAAAACTCAAAAGTTAAAAAACTGAACACTGAAAAGGTTTTATGTTCACCTGCAGTACCTTCGCCGCCCACTAGGGGCTGCAAAAAGCCAACACCTGGACATTGAGCTAATATCGTAACTTACTGGTTTTATTCTCACTTTGAATGAGGCTAAAAACAAGATTACACAACAAGCATGTTGGTAAAAGTTAATTAAACTGAAACCAGACTTTAAAACGTGTCAGTTAATCCTCCCCCCATGTTGAAGTATTTTGAAGGACGGAGCCAAAACCAACAAGCGATCACTTCTATTTAGTCACATATTTGACTTGTGTGTTGAGACTTAGCTCACGTTTGTTGGTTTTGGGGGCTCCATTCGTCTTCGGTGTCATCCAAACTCATCCGTTTTGTTGAGATACAGGAGAGCGCCGAGGCTATAAAACCAATTTGGTTTTATTGTGTAACGTTGAAGGATGGTTTCCACCTAATCTACGGTACGAACAAAGGACAAATGAAGGAGAATTTTTATTACGTGCTATCCTTTCATTCACCGTGTCGTGTTTCAGGCCACAGAAGTAGAAGAAGAAGAAAAAGAAGGAGACTCTCTCTGGCATCTCCTCTTATATAAGTCATGCACACACTTCATCCAACTTGACTAATGTAAAGCCTTGATGATGCACAAATGACCCTGGTGGTTTTGAACTGTCATCAATCCAATTAATAGGAGATGGCTCTGAATCCATTACAGCAAATATAATACAAACATTATTATATTAACCTCCAAATCTAGTCTAATTCTATCAACATAATTAATTTAATCCATTTTGCAAAGTGCCGGTTAATATGAATAATTAATATCAACACTTAAATATTAAATATTCATATTTGTTCATGTGTCTCCATTGTGTTGGAGTGCCGCAGGAGCTGCTCTCAGTCAGCTCTGGATAAATTAGTTCGCGTGACTGTACTGCCCCCCCAAAAAATATTAATAATTATTTTATTTAAGCCTTAAAAGCGCCCTCTAGTGGCCTTTAAAGTGTTTTAGTCGTAAAGGGAGAAAGAAGTTTAAAATTTTTTTGTATTTTAAGGTTTTTGTTTTTAGCAATAAAAAAAAAGAAAGAAAAAGAAATGCACTTTTTTTTATTGTGTTGACTCCTCCCTCGCCACTGAATTTTGTGCTTTTGTTTGAGAGCAAAGATTCTTCCTCTTTCTCTGTGGAGCTCTAGTAACAACAGGTCGGTGTCAGCCAATCAGAAGAGAGGAGGCTCTGAGGCTCTCTTCTGATTGGCTGACAATTTTCTGGGTGATCCAATAAGAAATAGAGCAGATTTCACAATAAAACACCAAATTCTGCAAGTGTTGGATGGATGGTGGGTCCAGGTGGTGGGCGGAGCTTTGGGTGACTGCTTTGTTGTGACATCACAAAGTGACAGGAAGTCCTGACGGCTGGTTTTAAGGCTCAGTTTCTGAATACAGGCTGTGTGCATTTCTCTGTGGACTGAGGCTTTGATACTTTCACAGTATTAATATAGAACCTAGAGCTGCTTTATAATAATAATCATAATTTAAAATGTAAATAAAATATAACATGGGGCCTTTAAACCTACTATACTATTAGTGGTTTTTGTTTCTGTTGTATCAGATCAGAAAATGTTTCAATGTCTAAATGTCTTTAAAACTGAGGTCTCGTCCATCAGACCCACCTGTGATCCTGCATGACTCCTCGGTCGTTATGTCAAACACCGTCACTCAGATCCCTCGAGTGTAAGTCTGAAAGAGAGAGAGAAACACCAAAGTCAGCATGTCAAACTTACTGTTCAAACATAATTAGCCTAGATATATTCATTCATAATAATAATAATAAAGAAAGAACAATGGGGAACGATGTGCGACTGGGATCGAATCAGTGATGTTTAATTGGCTCCATCGAAACATTCAAACAAAGAAAAGTTTCTAAATCCATTTCCAGTGAAACTCTGGAGTGTTTTCATACGGACGCTGACCGCTGACTTTCATACAGTATTCACAGTCGGGTCCACCAACTCCCCCCTCCCCCTCCCTCTCCCCCGTCTCTCTCTTTCACCTCCTGGGTCCTGTCCATATATCTCCCCCCTGTTCTTTCGCCTGATGCCCAGCACTCAGCAACTCTTGGCGAGGCATCATTAGGTATAATGTACTTCCCCTCGCTCTCTCACAGGGATATTTTGGAGTGGGGCGAGCGAGCTGACCTTACTGAAGGGCTCAGGCAGCGCTGCCAACTCTCTCTCTCTCTTTCTGTCTCTCTACACACACACACACTCACCCGCCCCCCCCCCCCCCCCCCCCTCCCCCCCTCCTCACACCAAACATGTGTTTGATGGTCACACATAGTGCAACATAGTGATTTAGTGTTCAATGTGATGTTATCATTTTTGCAGCATCACAGTGTCATCAATAATCGACCAATAAAAACACAGCAGCTGATTGACAGATGGTGTCGGTCACGGAAACATCTGCACCTGCGTGGACAAATGTATCACCTGCTGCCCTCAGGTTTGTTTTTCAGGTGTTAAAACTTTTAAAATTTGCAGCTGCTTTGAACACGTTGTCGACATAAAACCTTCTCAGACAAATTCTGAGGATGTGGAATAAATTTCATCTTTGTCTAACATGACTATAAAACCTCTGAAGTGCGTTTTCATTTGAGATATTGAACACCTACTGTAGTATTTGTTTACAAGGCCAAAGATTGATCGTTTATGGGCCTTATAAAGAAAGTGAATGTTTGATTTGAAGTATAAATGCTGTTAAATGTTGTTTCACATCCTCCTTTATAAGAAATTGACGCCGAACTGTTACATTTTATCACTGTGCGACCTCTAGTGGCTGCAGTGAGTATGACAGGAACAAAAAGACGACACCCATGATCTCTAGCATGAAGAGCAACAAAAAAAAGCTACAGGAGCAGGTTGAGGACGATGGATGACGCCAACAAAACACAATACGTTATTTCACCCGTGACCTCAATAACTGTGTGTTTATGGTTGTAACCATGATGACGAAGCTCCTCCAGCCATAAACAGAAGCTTTTCCTAAACCTAGGCAAACCATGACTGTTTCTGCTGAACGATTAGCTACTTCATCTGAGACCATTCAAGTGGTTGTTGTTGTCATTTAGATTGGAGGCCATGTTGGTTTTGCTTAGTTCATTTTAGTTTGAAGTGCATTTTGAGTTGAAAGGTGCTACATGTACCTATATGAATAAAACTTGATTGATTGATTGATTGATTGACTGACATCAATTTAATGAGGTGATGGTCAGTGTTGAATTTTGAGTTTATTCTTCTGTATCATTGCTACTTTATGTTTATATTTACTTTGACTTTGTGAAGCTAAAGTTACAATTGGCAGTAGATGGGTATGCTAGCTGCAGCAGCAGGGATGCTAAGCTAACATGCTACAGTATAAGTGTATACTGTAGCATGTATTTTTTTGTATTTCATGTTCATATCTTTACAAAAATATATTCATACATCCATCTGTCTTCTGTTGCAGATGCGTACGCGAGTGTCACTTTAATCTTTGAAAAAGGAGAACCCCGCACACTGCTTCTTGCTTAGTAGCCTACCACAGTTTATTAGATAACTGAAGTTTCAGTCTGCTATCTAATAAACTGACCTTGGAGGAAAGTCTTGTGACTGAAACATTGGTTATCTAATATCAAATAAACTGTGGCGCTAAGCAAGAAGCAGTGCGGGACTCTCCTTTTTCAAAGATTGAAATGTTCATATTTTCGACACAGTTGGACTTTTTTTGACAGTTACTGGTCGGTTAACTCAGTTGATAAAGTTTGTGTTTGTGGCTAGGACGGTTAATAAACTGTCTCCAACAATCACACTTTCTTCTTCAGCGCCACAGCAGCTTTGCCTCAGTGTAAAAGTTTCTGCTTCTGCTTAATAAGACGGTCACTGCTGGTTTGTATTCCTTTGGTTCCCACGGATAAACAATGCCGGTACCACACCTGTGTCACCAAAAGTCCCTTGACAAAACACATGCAACACATAAACTGAGCAGGCGCTTTAAAAGGCAAACAGGGAGGGTGTTCTCTGCTGATTGTTATGGTGAAATGATAAACTAGAGGGACAAATTAGCCCCGAGTTTGAATCTGACTCTGTGTGTGTGTGTGTGTGTGTGTGTGTGTGTGTGTGTGTGTGTGTGTGTGTGTGGTGAAGCTGATGAACCCCGCCTGGAAGACGATCATTAGTGAGTCAAATACCAGCACAAATGGCCGCCCGCGATAATGGCTGACATTCATCTATGTCTGAGTCGTGTCCAACTCGCCGCTAAACGCTCACACAACCAGGGAGCTGAAGTCTGACAAGTAAAAAAACACACACACACAAAGAAAACGAAACAAAACAAATCAAAACAAAGAAAAGTACCAACCTGTGTCAGTTTGTGCACATTTACAACCACTAAACGAGTTAGCAGCGCAAGCTAACGAGCGTGAAGACCTGGAAATAGATGTAAGAAAACTGTTTTCTCACCACAGAACGAGCTGATCGGCTGCAGGAGAAGGAAGGAAGGAAATAAAACGTTGTTGCGTAACATTTTAACACTCACCCACTTTGGTGTGATCAATCAGGCGCCCGTGCAACCGTCCATCCCTCTGCCCCCCCATCTGTTATTGCAAGTGCTGTCCATATAACAGGCGCCTGTCAATTTCGCCTGCTTTTTTTATTGACTCATCCTCGGAGCCACGGAGGGGGTTTCGATCACAATTATCATTTTTTATGAATACATTTTCATGAATATATTAGCGTCCTCCTCCTCCCCACCACAGCACAGCACAGCACAGCACAGCACAGCACAGCACACATAGCTACACATTTGGTGGAGTGTTGTTTTCTCACAGTTAATCAGTGGCCAGATAAATCAGAGGCCATATTTGCGGTCCATCTGCTGGGAAGGTGCAGTGGGCTCCAGACGCCATTCAAACATGCTGGACAATAACAGGAAGTGGAGAGAGAGAGAGAGAGAGAGAGAGAGAGACGGCACGCAGACGTCGAAGGCATCACACTTTCACTGTTCACCATGTTCTGTTGATACAGATGTCTGGCCAACAGGATTCATCCTCCTCTCTCTCTCTCTCTCTCTCTTTGGAGCTGAGCGACTCAACAACTTTGTTGGTTCTTCGAGCTCCAACTAGTTTCAAGATGAAGATGTGAAGATTTCAAAGTCGGACATTTTCTGTTATATGGATATTGTTACCAGAGCCGGCCCTAGGATTTTGATGGCCCTAAACAAGATTTTTGTTTGTGGCCCTGCACTCTTAAGCACAAACACCAAATCACTGGTTAAAACTGAATACAGACATGTTTATGACCTCTGAGGTTTGAGGCCATTTTCTCGACTTTTACATATTTTCTTAAAGGGACAACGAGGAGTTTTGGAAAAGCGAAGCGTTTTCACACTACATTTATGAGCCTCCGCGCGCACCGTAAAATTCTTTTGACCGGCGCAAGACGGACTCATGTTTTCATTCATCAAGAATTAAAGTCAGAGGTTCAAAGAGGTTCACATACCGTCGTAGTTCCGAACATAAACGGCGATTCAGCTGCGTTATTCTCATGACTCGTTGCGAAACCGAAAGTAAAAAACGCTGGTCGGCTCGACCAGCATCTCCGCCACCACTAATAATAACAAAATAACGATAGAGACAGAACGATATATTTATCAAAAATGGGCCCATTAACAAGTGTGGGTAGCGGAGATTCATCCACATTAACGTGAGACTTTTTTATAACCGAATAGAAACTCCTCGTTGTCCCTTTAAATTTATCTTTTTAAGATACTTGCAGATGTAACAATACTCAAGTGTTTTATGTCTAAATATTAGAGCCTCCGCTGTAAGCACACTGAGGCCAATTTAAATTTGCCCTAGAACACTGTAAGAAATAATTTAGGCCAAATGCTAGAAATTTGAGGTCTGCTTTTTGAAAAATTTCAAATCCCTTGTGAAAACACACCTTCAGTCATGAGAATGAACTGTTTTGGTGCTTGAAATAGGATATGAATACAGTAATAGATAAGTGTAGAAAACAAGTCTAAAATGAAATTTTGTAAGATTACTTTTTGAGCACAAATGTTGTCATTCTGCCATTCTATTTTCACCAAATGTCTCAAATGTGAGATAAAAGAAGCTGAATATTGACTTCAAATTACATATAAAGCTCATAGAGTGCACATGCAGACCTCAGGATGTTTAAATGACTTGATGAACCCCGGTACCTTTCTGATCATGTGGCCCCCCACCTAACGGCTGTGGCCCTAAACAACTGCATAGAGTGTTTATGCCAGGGGCCGGCCCTGATTGTTACACTGCCCATCCAAAAAAAAAAAAAAAAGTCACAGACTCTAATATTTTGTTGGACTGCATGTAGCTTTGATTACGGCGTGCATTTGCTGTGGCATCGTTTCAATAAGCTTCTGCAATGTCACTGAACCAATCGCTTAAGTTTTACAGCGTGCAGTGAGACGTTGGTAGATACGGCCTGTTGTTACTGGTGCTACCAATGCTGAGGCCAGTTTGATTTGTTTAACCATTTGAGTTTTATGAACAAACAAGTAGTAGAGAAGTCGTCCAGATGTCAGCCACACCTGTATCCAATTATAAACGCTGTACAAGTTCAAGTTCTCTGAATCGAACATAAGTAGGCTACCTGAGCAGAATATGACAAAAAGATTCCCCCCCAAAAAAGTGAATACCTACTGAAATACATTGTAAACTGACAGCAGATGAACATTGTTGAAGCATATACAGTAGATTGAGCATTAGCTGAGGGGTAAAATGACTCCGCACAGAGAAAAATAGGGGTACAGAAGGGGGACATTTCTGTACTTAAAGGTACAGTTCTGTCCTACTGTAGCCTATAGGGCCAATTACTGTACTCTAGAGTACCTATGTGTACCTTTTGGGGGTAGAAAAGGCACATAAATGTTCCAGAATGGCAAAAGGTACATGTATGACTCCTACGGTACAGGTATTTACCCCCTAAAGGTACATTATCAGAGACAGTGTGTTAGAAAAAATTAGTAGCTTAAAGCAGATATCAGCTTCACGGCCGTTTCGGCTAATGCTGCGTTCAAGGCAGGCTTTTGAAACCGTAAGTTACAGCTTCAAGTCACAACTACGACTTGGTAGCGTTCCAGGTAACCCGTAGCTCGTGTTTTTACCATCCTGTTGTCTGTGAAAGTTCCCTATAACGGCCACTCGTAACTTCCGACCCGTGAACTCGTACCAGATCGAACTGGTATGACTTCACAGGAAGGAAAAACACAAAGTACGAGTTTCTTTGAACGCACCATGAGTTAGCAGCCCCCGCCCTTGTCAGGCATCAATTGGTCCTCGTGCTACGTCACCACATTCACGCGCATCCCTTGGCTGCACACACAGCCCTTCATGCCGTTCTCTCTCCTCATTGGATAACACTTGTATCCCACAAGGAAAATTTTCTCCTCGGGTTACAGCAGAGCAGAGTGACGGAGAGACTCGTGTTTAGGCTGAAATACTTCATGTAAGTGATTGCTGACGGAAAATAGGACTATTTAGGACTTATATTAACAAAAACATTCCACTGATATCTCCTTTAAGTAGGAGTCTGGTAACCTATGAGGCGACTATTAATATGATTTAACATAGGGATAATAATTAAACATTCAACTAGTAATTATTTTTTAAATATATGTAACGGAGGTCCGCAGGTGTGCCACTGTCATGAGGTACCAGTATTTTTCTCTGTGCGTAAGCGTTCTGTGTTTTCTTGCTGTTTAATAAAGTGTTTAAGACGTCAGGTGAAAAGAACCAAAACCTCCCAATAAAGAGGAGGAGGTTATGACAGAGGAGTGGGTTGAGCTCTGTTGTGTTTTAAAACCAAACTTATTGGTTAGATTCAGGAAAACAACATGATTTGGGTGAAAAAAAAGATCCTTTCACAACTTATAAAAATAAACTCTAACCACATTATTCTCAAATCCTTTTCAGATACAAAGCAGCTCATGAAACAACAGCTTGAATTTAATGTTTTTGCATCATTTCTTCATCTTCTCATACAGGAAATTTCAGTTATTGGCAGAAGCTGTCGAAGCCACTGTGTGTGTGTGTGTGTGTGTGTGTCGACCCGCTGACGCTGCCACCTACAGGCAAAGGGAGGGAAAGCTGCTGCTGCTCTTGTCTTGTCGACCGTGCCGCCCTTAAGGTTTTTTAATTTCATTTTTGGGACTCGTGAAATCAGGTTAGAAACTCCCATCTGTCCTTCTTGGAAGTGGTCTGGATTGTCCTGAAGGACGTTGGCAGCCTCCAGAAAGGCTTGTGTTGGGTTTTTACTGTTTTTATTTATCTTCCTGGTGAAGAAGCTCGGAAACGCAGTCACAAGATAAAACCTTGTTGTTATGATTACAGCTCAAAAATGCACAAAAACATCTGACTGCAGGAGGAAACAAACCTGTTCTTACATCAACTCTGACATTTTGCATCTATAAAATTTGCAGATTTTTGCAGCAAGAGACAAATAAAGAGGATTTCTGTGTGCAGACATGTGCAGAGGGATAACTGACAGACAAAGCAGAGAGCAGAGGAACAGGCAGCGACTCAGTGCTGAGATGTCAAAGACAAAAAAAAAAAAAAAAACCCAACTCCACCACCGGTAACTCTCTGAAACTCTGAATAAAGACCCAAACGGGCGCCGGGTGCTTTGTTATTCCAGATGGCTTTATGGGTCATGAAAGAGTGATTCACGCGTCACATTAAAAAAAGTGCTCGTCGCTGGCCTGGCTGCCGTCGAAACCGCTCCGCTCCTTAAAAAAAAGCGGGAAGCACCCCATCAATTATTTGCTAAGCAGCCATACTGAATATCTCACTTTGAACAGTGTGTGGGGACGGCGGCCCTGTCAGCGCGATGATAGATGCACTGGAGGCTCACGCTGCCCCCAGCACGCCTCTCTGAGGGTCGGCAGCTGCACAAAGCCCGGGCTGTCTGTGCACAGAAATACACACAAACTCGCGCACACACACACACACACACACATCGAGCCATGCACGCCCCTAACACCTGCACATATGCAAACCCACATTAGCATTGACACACACACACACACACACACACACATGTAAAACATACAATATAAACACATAGAACTACAAGCCATGAATGTAATTAAGTCAATTAATGCAAATGCAGCACTTTCAAATAACTTGAAGTTAAAGTCCTACGTAGCCTATATTATTTATACTTACACAGTTATTTTGCATCATACGGATAATTCATATTTCATTCATATTTGTTGTATAAACAAGCAGCTCCATATATTTGCTCTTACACATCATAGATGTTTATTTGCAGGTTCAAGTTCAGGTGACTTAACTGTACACACAGGTGGGTCTGGGTTCATGATGTGCATGGGTCACAGAGATCTGTAGTACTTCGAGATGTATGGGATGTGCATGAAATAGTACAGGTGCATTATTATGTATCGATATTAAAGCAGAAGTAAGCGGAATATTTGTGTTAATATAAGTCTTAAATAGTTCTATCTTCCAACGGCAATCACTTACATAGAGTGTTTGGTCTGAAACACGGGTCTGTCAGTCACTCTGCTCTGCTGTAAGCCGAGGAGAAAACTTTCCTTGTATCCTACAACCTTTATCCAATGAGGAGAGAGAACGGCATAAAGGGGCGGTCCTCTCTGTGTGTGCAGCCAAGGGATGCGCGTGAATGTGGTGACGTAGGGACGAGGGCGGGGACTGCTAACTCCATCGGCTGACAATAAGTTAGCCAAAACGATGCTTTAATGTAAGTCTTGGTTTTAATTGCATCGTGGGAGGACCAAGGAAGAGTATAACTGGTGTTATGGCATCAGCTTAAAGGGGATGCTAAAAAATAACAGTGAAGTCTGTCAAGGTATTAATTAACTGTGATCTACAGAAGTCATAAAATTCACTTAGAAACTCATATACAAAGTGGTCAAAACTATGTGGACACGTTTGTTTTTGCGCCTACAGTTCGAATCTTAAAAGCCTCAGCAGCACAGTGACACATAGCCTATACTTTGTGTTTTGAGCCGAGCCATGAGACCTTATCATTCATAACATCATATGGGGCTGCTTTGTCTCTTATTTTGCGTTGATGTCAATGATAAGTTTATCTATAGTGAAGAGAAACAGACTTTTATTGACTTTTTACACTGCAAAAACTCAAACTGTCCTATTTACAGTCAATAATGTCATTTCTAGTCAAAACTAATCTAATTTTACCTAAAATAAGACTCATCATATAAAAAGTTGCTTGTTTTTAAGACACATTTTACTTATTTCAAGCATATTTTTGCTTAGTTTTTGCTATTTAAAGTTATTCTTTCTTATTACAAGCTCAAAAATCTTGCTTTCACTGGCAGATTTTCTACTTATTTCAAGTGAAAATGTGTTTGAAACAAGTGAAAATGATCTAAAAACGAGTTAATTTTTAGGTGATGAGTCTTATTTTAAGTGGAGAGGGATTAGTCTTGACTAGAAATGAGACATTTTGACAAGAAATAAGACAGATATTCTTGGAAAGATTTTGAGTTTTTGCAGTGTAAACCCTTTTTTTTTTTTGCTACTTACTGATGTGAAACTCAGCTGAGGTCCTGAAGTGACTGATATAAAGAGTATGTGTGTGTGTGTAAGAGCTGTCCTCAAACTTACAGAGCCGTTCCTTAGAACTGTGGTTCTCAAACTTTTTCACATCAAGGACCCCTAAAATGACACAAATTAGACCACGGACCCCCATTGGACCAGCCTATGTTTTGAAGTAAACACCAGAAATACACAAAAATTGGTTCTGAGACTGAAGGACGTCTTTTTAAAGTAATGTACATTCAAATTAGGGCCAATGGTGTGAATTTTTGGAAAAAAACGTTAAACATTTCTAGAAAAAAATTGTAAAAATTCTCAAAAAAAGTTATTTAAATAACATCTAGAAAAAGTGGTAAGATTTCAAATAAGAAAAAAAGTAAAAATTTTTCTAGAAAAAATTGTAAAAATTAAAAAAAAAAAAAAAACAATTCTAGAAAAAAAGTTTAAAAATTCTTGAAAAAGTGGCAAAATGTCTTTAAATAATTCTCCAAAAAATAAAAAAAATTAATTAAGTTTAAAAATTCTAGAAAAAAGTGGTAAAATGTCTTAAAAAAATTCTCCAAAAAATAAAAAAATGTATTAAGTTTAAAAATTTGAGAAAAAAAGTGGTAAAACTCCAAGAAAAAGTTGGGGACCCTCTTGAACCCTCTCAAGGACCCCTGGGGGTCCCCGGACCCCACTTTGAGAACCACTGCCTTAGAAGACAAAGCGATCAAAAGTCAATCCTCAGGTCAAGCGTTAACACACACACACACTGGTCGGTGGTGGAGGGTGTATTGATTTCACATTAGGAGCCTCGGGGGACGATCAGAGTAACTCACTGATCCGGGGCCTCAAAGACAAGCTCAGCTATTGGCTTTCTGCCATTCTCCATCCTGCTCAGCAGAATCTATGAAGACCGGCTGAGCGTGCAGCGTATGGCCGCCTAAACGCCCACATTGATCCGTGTGTGTGTGTCTGTGTGTGTTAATTTGTCACAGCTGATCACAAGGGAGAAGAAATGAGACCAGTTAAAGGTCGAGGTGGAGGCGGTCAGGTGACGGAGGAGGGGGAGGGAGGGGCGAGGGGAAACAATAGTGCTAAGAGGGGACGTCCCAGTGGAGCGATGATGAGGATGATGATGATGATGAGGATGAGGAAGCAGGATTTAACCAACACCGTGACATTTGTATCGACTCAACGCACGGCGCTGCAGTGAGCTCTACACGTCTCAGAAGTTTAAATACCTGATTTAATTATCACGTTATTATTAGCTAATTAGCGGCTGTTGATTGATGCTCTATTAATTCTCCTCAGACCCGGTTGAATCCTCAGCGGCTGGACGAGGCAGAAAAAAACAAGTGGCAAACGGTGTCATTAATTAGTCGACTGTGCAGCTGTGGTACAGATGTTTTAATAAACTCTTATTCTGATCTTAGTGTTTTTTTCAACTTATTGTCCTGTTTACATTTTGTCTTCCTATGTGTGCGTGTGTGTCCCAGCTTCATAATATGTTTAAGAAGTATTTACAATAACAATAACACACTATAAAGTCCTATATAGATTTAAAACCCTTTCCATTTGTAAGTACTTGCTCTTTTTTTTCTGTTTGCACTGTGTTAATGCTGCTGGTGTAACATAATGATGTTGCAGCCTGGGATCAATTAGGTATGTCTTAATCTTAATTTTATTTGTGAAGGAGTCATTGGTTCAAGCAACAAGTAAAACTTTTCATCATGCAAACATGCAGAATAAAATCCTATTTTTGGATTATTAATATCTATGTAATAACAGAAAACAAATCCAGATCATATATGAAATATGAAAATACTGTAAAAGTGTCTTTATTGTGATCTTTGTTCACTGTTTCTTTACTAACACTGATGTGGGAGTTTGTGTTGTGTTACTGATGTTCAGCCACATCTTCCTCAGTGAGGATAAAGGTTCATTCACAGAGGAACTTCCTGTTTAAAGTTATAATATGTAAGAATGTCCACTATAAAATTGATAAAAATGAGCAGACCCATGTTAAATCAACTATTAAAAAAAAAAAAAAAAGTTCTAACATTATCACATTTTTTGGATATAAGTTTCAAATCACTTGTCCTTGGGGTCACCGGTCAAATAAATCTGTTCATGATCATGCAAAATAAACATAAAAAATATCTATATTTAAAAAAAAAAGTTTTTATAGATGAAGAAAAGAGAGGACAAAAGCAAAAAGTGAAGAAAAAAAAATCCCTTCTAGGCTTCCGTAGCTGTGTGTTTGGATCCTCTGAGACACATAAATGGCTTCAGAGGGTCCCTGAATGCACCACTGTCTCAAATACACAACAGCTCAATATGATGAAAAAAAAGAAAAGCTGCTTAAAATCAATTGTTGTTTTTTTTTCTCTCTCTCCTCCTGGTGGGTCGTGTTTTAATAAACGGCATCATCAACCTCTGCCATGTCACCGTCTCCCCCCACCCACCACCCCACCCGGTGCTTCCAGTCACCTCACCTTCTTAAAAAGGAGGAGGCCACAGATCAATACGTTTGATGGGGAAGGCAATAAGCAGCCCTATTAAGTGACAAAGGTTTACTCTGTAACAGCTGGGCTGGCGCGAGAGCCGAGCTTGTCTGACTAATGAATCGTGAAACAATCAGGCAGTAGCCATTTGTGTTTAGATCTGTAAATATGGCGCGGTACAAGTGCCAGACCATCGCTGGCACTCCAGCTGGGGCCACAGATGGTCTGGATTGGAGGCGAGGCGCAGGCAAACCGTTAGCTCCTCCGGCCCACACTGCACCGCACCTCCTCTGTCTCTGAGTGACAACTTCACTTTCGCGCTAACTTAGCCCGCCCGCCTGCCTGCCTGGCCCACATCGGGAGCCAGGATTTGGTAAAAAGAAAAAGAGAAAGAGGGGGGGGAGAGGGGAAGATGACAGCTTCTGAACGGGAGCCGAGCCGATGAGCAAGTCTAGCTGCGCTCCAGCAGAGGGAACCAAGGGGGGTGGGGGTAAGGTGGCAGTGGTGGTGGTGGTGGTGGTGATGATGATGGCGGCGAAAGAGAAGAGCAATGATGATCCTGCTATTTAAAGACATGATCAACCTAATTAACCTTGGGATGCCGGTGAGTGATTCTGAGGTGGCTGCATGCAAGCTCCACCAGTGGCGGTGGCGGTGATGTGGAGGCCTCATAAATCTCACTAATAAGAAGCTTTTTCCTCAGATATTAGGGAACACAAAACACACACATACACACATGTGGTCATTGTTTGTGGTCTTATTCGTCTTCTTATCAGTCAAACAGGAAGTAAGAAGTAATGTGGCGACGGAGCGTATTTCACTCGATGACAGCTGAGTAAATACAACAACATTCAACTAGACAAATATGAATTCATTTCAAAGAGCTTTTGTCATTTGCCTGCACAAATGATTGAAATAGAGACAGAATATATTCAGTGGAGGGGGGAGGGAGTGGGGGGAAGAGGGGGGTGAGGGAGAGGTGAGGGAGGGAGGGGAGTGTCCTTGAAGATAGAGCTATGAAAGAGATGAAATGTTTATTTAATCTATTTTCAAGGTAAAATGATCTTCGGGCACTTTACACTCTACACATTTTGGTGCAGCGGATTTGAAAGCTGTACAAAAGCCATTACAATGCCCCCCTTCACCCCCCCTTCAACCCCCCCCTCCCCACCCAAGTCTATTAAACTGAATGACAGACGTTGTTTACAACCCCAACTGCTTCTGTGAGCGCCGCCATTATCGCTGCATACTGATGCAGGCGTCAGCAGCAGCAGGAGTGGCTGTCATTACGGAGAGAGAGGGACAGCAGAGCTCCTTACAGCGGCGTTTATCAGCCGCCGCGCCCGCAGGATTTGTAACCGGCTAATCACTGGATGGCAGCTTCACTTTCATCACCGGGGCCTCACCACTGCCGCTGTTGGCGCCGAGCATCCACACACACCACTCTGTAACTAGCCTCGCTATAACCTGTAATCTGTTTGTCACATCCAGCACAAGAAGGATGTTTCTGGAGTATTTACAAAAAAATATTGTGTTTAAAAAAATTCAAAATGATAGCCTAGTGATGGACCTGTGTTTACCAGTTCGTCGTCTTCTTGTAAAGTCGTGTAAAGTCCAGTCAAAGTCAACTTTATCGACAACCCTGCAACTTGTACAGAACATATGGAGGATGAAAATGTTGTTGTCGCTGCAACTCACACTGAAAACAATAAACTGTGAAAATGAGTATTAAAAACTGTACCGTAGTAACATAATGTTTAAAATGAAGATATAAGGTACAAATAAAGAAAATATGCAAATAAAGACACTGAGCTTTGTCTCCAAATGTATAAATGTAGCCTACTTACAGCTAGTTAATTTGCCGAAAATTGACAAAAAAAAAAACGTGAAACGACGTTAAACATGATTAAAATGTCCACATTTTCCATAACAAATGTGATACACTTCTAAAAAAAAATCTCATATTCTATGTTTCAGTCTGAATAAAATCAGGAAGTAGCTAGTGGTTGAACATGCCTTTAAAGGTGTTCAGAAATGGCCGTTTGTCCAGTTTGTCTCACCTCCTTCCACGAGTTGCCGCACAAGTTTACCTGAGTAAGGAAAACAAATTTGATAGGGCGTTATCGAGCAGGCGGGATATTCAATGTTTGGGGCGGGACCGAGCTCGGTGTGTGTATATGTGTGTGTGTGCGAGTGTGTTTAGCTAACGTAGCTAACTGTTAGCTAGTAGGCTTGCTACGTTATAGCTTGCTAACTTAGCTAGCGAGGCTAAGTGGTGGACCACAGGGATCTGGGGGAGGAGAGTGGAGTAAGGACGGAGGAGAGTTTGTGTCGGTGGTGGCTGACGAGTCTCCTCGTTTTTCTCAGACGTTTGATTGACGGATCCTGATATCATTGGCTGATGAATCGTGAACAACGTGGCGCATAATTTGTGCGCCTGCATTATCCAATGCGAAAAAAAACTACCCTACTTTACTCGAAAATAGAATTTTGCACAAAGTTTAGGCTACATCGGCTGATAGATGAGTGATTACACTAATGTTAAGACCCATAGTGGGATCAAATTCAATTTTCTTTCTTTTAAAAACAACTGTGCGTTTACACGAAAAGCTTCGAAAGCGTCAAAAATGCTCGAGGGTGGGCTTCAGACAAGACAGCTTCCAAAACGGCAAATATTTTCAGCCGCTTTGGTCGCTCTTCATGTGACTGACGTCAAAGTTCGATCACGCTGGTCACTGGGGAGCCAAAGGTGAAAAAAAAGGCAGCCGAAGACGTCTCTATTCTGACAGGTTGCAGCTGAACCGCATCATAGCTAATTACCCTAAAGTTAACCAAGGCTCAACTTCTCGTGTGGTGACGCTTTGGAAGCTTTGGACACTTTGGAAGCGCGGTGATGCCTGTTGACGCTTTGGTCGCTCAGTGTCGCCAGGTTGTCTTTGAAAATGAATAGACTTCCAGCATTTTGACGCTTTGGAAGCTTTTGGTGTGAACGCACAGTAAAGCTCCTGTTGATGTTGCCATATTAGACAAACATGATCCACACCTGGTGTTTACATTACATTTAGTCAGACCCAGTTACCTTTAATGTGCGTGCAGCCTCAGACATTTGAACAGAGTGACTCCGGCCCTAGCTGCTCCGGTGTCTGGATGTTCTGCTCTGCCATGTGCTGCCGGGATATTTATGGTCGTCTAAATGTGTCCGAGCAGCTCTGCAGTGCACAGCCTTCGTGTCACAGTGGTAATAATGCCAGGCCCGGACCTATACTGTCCTTGTACCCCAACCCCCACCCCTCAGTCCCCTGAATACCGACCTCGGCGATGGAACTTTTTGCGCAACGTTAACTGTCACGACCTGCGGCGGCGGCGGCTGGAAATGGCTTAACTAAACTGTCAGATCTAATAAAGCCAATAAAGGGATCAGATAAATGTTTATTACATAGTGGGAAAAGATCATTTCTGGACAGAAATTGAGGATGACCTTTCCGGATAATTCCTCGCTGCCTCCCCCCACCTCACCCACTCCCCCCCCACCCCCACACACACACACCTCTCCTCCACCCTCCTTCTGCTGGATAAATCACCGGGTCCCTTTTGTTTCACGGCTGATGGAGCCTTGCTGACGTGGGATTGTTAAAACCTCGCCGGCTCTTCTTCCTTTGTCTCTCCAATTACAGCTAGGAGCCCAGTGAGTCTGAATGCTGCTGCTGCTGCTGCTGCTGTTACAACAGTCGGAGGAGATAATAACGCAGCTCCAGAGCAGCAGAGCGCAGACGGAGCGCTGTTTTTTACTGGTTGGCTGCTGCACGTCTGAAACATCAGTGTTCACAGAAATTTAAAAGGAATAATTAAACATTTAGGAGGGAGGAGGATCCACGCCAGAACTCGTTCACTGTGCAGGTGGAGCCAGGAGGCCAGTAGCTTAGCTTAGCATAGCCTGGCTTAGTGTCCGAAATCACTCACTCATTCACTCCTCCCTACTCACTATATAGGGAATTCAATATAGTGGACTCAACACTTTCAGACACTACTCAGAGGTGTCATTCAACCTGTTGTAAGTCGATGTACCATCACAAAAGTTATAAAAATATTATATGAAGGTTGAAAAGTTACTTAGTGTTGGTTTAAAGCCCCAGTATGTAACTTATTTGGCTTTTTATTAGCAAAAATCAAATATTGCTTTCATAAATACGTATTTCACGTAAGTCAAATCACACCTGCATACAAATGAAAGCTTTCTCATACCTTAGAATGAGTTGTTACAAGTCGTTACAAATACATAAGTGGGCGACGCACCGAACCGAGGCGGCCATGTTGCATCGCCATTTTTTTTACGTTCAGTGGCAGCGTGATCGTAGGTAACCACGGAAACTCAGCGGAGCTGTCGGCTCGGGGAGAAAGTTTTTGAGGTAGCGCCTAAACTGTGAGGAAGGACGTAGGCACTGATGTTGCATTCAGGTGCAGTCAGGCAGACGGCCGTCGGCAAACCAACCGGATGACATTTTACTCGACGAGAGAAAGACGGTAAAACGAAAAAAAAAAAAAAATATATATATTGTTTTGCCTCGTGCTGGCGGACCACTTGTTTACATATAAGTTTATCCTGTTACATGCAGCGTCTGTTGTCTGTCTGACATCTGCCCGATTTCACGTGAATGCAACATCAAGAATACGCTAGATGGGGGTAATTCCTACACATTACACCTTTAATGTCACATATTACTACTAAATACTCAATAAAATATAATTTAGATTCTTCAGTTTAATAAAGGCCTGGAGCAGAGACACCTAGTGGCCGTTAGAGGAACAGCAGCTTCGACAGTCGGCCCTGTTGTTTACGGCCTGGCCTGGTTTATACACCGCAGCGCCGCCTTTGTAAAGTCTCACCAAGTTAATAGAGTCAAAAGTACAAGTTCATTATTAATGTGGAGGGGGGGCGGGGGCAGAGGGGGGATAGAGGGAGACAGAGGGGGAATAGAGGGGGGAGGGGCCTCATAGTTAAAACCAATGTAAGATTCAAGTCGAACACAGAAAACCTGTAACACTCATCAAATATGGATGACGACAGCGACCCCGGCGAGCACCTGCACCTCACGGGTTCACAGCTGAACAGATGTGGCGTGATGAGATCAGGTTAGAAGAAAGAGGGGGAGGGGAGGGGGTACAAAGAAGACGCTTCCTTCACCCCCCCTAACCCCCCTCTCCTCCCCCCGCCGCCACTTCACCCTCGCCGCCGCCACCGCCCCTCCTTGGCCTGTCCTCTGAGCTACATGTGGCATGGCTGCCTACTGCTTCCTGTGACAAGCCAAGCTGTCCGCTGACCACTTCATTTTTGATGTTGGCAGGCGAGACGCGAGGCGTGGCGCCCAACGTGTGTGTGTGTGTGTGCACAAGTACACACACACACACACACACACACACACACACACACACTGGGTTCAAGGGAACATCATCCAAGAAGAAGTAGAAGAGTTTCCAAATGACCAAACACAGGCTGCTTGATGAGTGTTTGCTTCTCCTCCTCTTTGTTTTCTCTCCGTCTCCGTCTCTCAAGTCCTTCATTGTTTCTCTGTTTATCTTTCATTCTCTTCTTTTCTTTTTCTTCTTCATCTCCGTGTTTGTTTTTCCGTCTTTCTTGGCTGCTGCTTCACTTTTATAAAGTCTATCCTTACTGTTGTCTGCTTCCATGCTCTGCTTACTCTTTCTTTCTTTCTTTCTTTCTTTCTTTCTTTCTTTCTTTCTTTCTTTCTTTCTTTCTTTCTTTCTTTCTTTCTTTCTTTCTTTCTTTCTTTCTTTCTTTCTTTCTTTCTTTCTTATTACTCCCAGTTCCCTTTCCTTCCCTCCTTTCCTTCAGTATTTGATCCTAACCATCCATCCACACTTTAGTCACTGTGATTCCTTTTTCTTTTGTCTTTGTTGAGTCTATCCTTCTTTTCTTATATTTACTTATATTATATAAAGATAAGGAACATATTTTCCTCTTTCTATCTGTTATTTTTCTTTATTTTTTTCTTCTGTTTTCTTTCTTTTTGGTTTTATTTAGACGTCTGTCACTTGCTTTTCTTTATGTTTTTTTTGTCTAAATCTTCTTTTCTCTCTCACACTTGTATTTCACATAACATGTGAAATGAACACACTGAGGGGGAAAAACTAATACTGTACAGTAATAATCATAATAATAACAACTTATTAATTCAAATTCATTTTAACAGCACTATTTTCAACCAGTTCTATTATATTGATCTTTGACCCGGCCCACAGTTTTGAATCTGTTGCTGGAAACGGCAAATGTTTAACAATGTGTCTGTTGTTAATGTAAAATGTAATGTTAATGTAAAAAACAGCGGATGTTTAACTTGATAGGTTTAAGGACTCATTTCAACATGTCGTTATGTTACAGTATTACGTTGTTTCATTGCAGTGAGGCCTTTGAGGTTTTCTGCATTGGTCCATTATTAAACACCTGAAAAAGTGGTACATTTTGTGTAAAAAAAAAAAAAAAAAAAGCATTTATTTGTGATTAAATATTTCAACTTCAAGAGCCCTAGAATTACTGTTGTCTCAGCTGAAGGTTTACAGCCTCCTCTAAATCGTGGATGAGATGAAATGAAACTCACGTATCCAGGTTCACAGTCTTCCTTCCATCATCGTCTGATCTTGAACGTCTCATTGAGGAGACGTTGGTGTCCTCCTCCTGCTCGGTCCCAGTGGACACCAGCCTGGTTACTGGTTACCGTCGTCCACTCTGTCTCTATCACACTGATCTGGGCCTGGTGACATGACAGCACTTCCTGTTTAAGGTCACACACACGCACACACATTTAGACGTAGGAGTCAGGATAAGCAGCTTTGATTGGTGCTACCATGCTGGGTTCATGATCTTTGGAGGCAGGTGTGTGTGTGTGTGTGTGTGTGTGTGTGTGTGTGTGTGTGTGTGTGTTATAGAGTGAGAGTATATGAGGCAGGAGGGCCTCACTCAGCCCATTAGATGTGCGCACTGGCCTGTGAGATGTTGTATCACTTTAATTAGCGGGGGGCTGTGGGCCACGGCGTGAGGAGATGTTTTAGTCATTGCCTAAAGCCACGGATCCCCCGCCCCCTCCCTCACCCTCCTCACCCTGACCCCTCCCCCTCTTTGTCAGGCTTGTGGTTTCCTCTCTCTGGACCCTTTGTCACGTCGGCTCCTGAGTCCTGACGAGACGAGATGACGCTTCCTCAGCTCTGCCCTACAAAGGCAAAGTGCAGTATCTGTAAAAATGCCAAACTGAAGAAAAACAGCTTTTTGTGTTTTTCATTGTCAGGTTTAAGCATCAAATTATGAATAACTACCAAGTCTATAATTGATTAGATAAAGGTGGACTGAATTAAATGTATTTCGTAGTTTGTCTTTCTGACCAATTTTGACTGTTTTATGGCAGATACTGCACTTTTGCCTTGGTTTTGGTGCAGATACTGCACTTTGGCTTGGTATTAGCTACAGATAGGGCACTTTGCCTTGGTTTTACCCCAATGGAGTTATAGAGTAAATTGTAGAATAGGCAGTACAGTACTCTTGCAGTGCTTTGCCTTGGTTTCACAGTGTTTTTTTTTGGATGGACAGCAAAATAAAAAGCCCAATAACTCTTTAACAGTACCAATATAAAATTCTACCAGAATATGCAACACTTTTGACTGGTCCAAATTTTTTTTTAGAAAAAATGCAGATACTGCACTTTGCCTTTGTATAGGGCAGAGCCGGTCCAGTGTCTTGGAAAAAACGTTTTTTTAAATTATAAATTAAGTTCAAACTGCTGTAAAAACTTGGAAAACATCTTCCATTTTTCTCTTAACCTTACAACATCTCTAATCGGTGCCAAATTTTCCCCCATCAGCCGGTCAGTGTGAGTTGACTCGGCCTCTCTGCCTGCGGCCTCGTCCTCCTCCTGAATCTGAGAAAACTGGGCAAAACTTAAACTCTGTCACACCGTCTGAATAAATGGCAAAATAATGAACATTTGAGATAATTACGGCGGATCAGAGCACGCTGGATGCACCCCTGGCAGCGAGCCAGCCCCCCAACACCCCCCCCCCCACCCCCTGCAGACGGACAGAGATGGAGCCATAGAGCTCGGTGTGGTGGGGATTGTGGGTAATTGGAGTCATTGTCCCATTGTAGAAGCTAATGAAGTGATGCAATTGAAAGGATGAGCCTTTGCAATTGTCTTCAGAAGTAATTCAGCAGCTTGTAGCATTGGACAGTTTATACGAATGACAATAATTAAACGCTATTTAAGAACAACAACACAGGTTGTCATCAACAACAAAATAAAGAAAATAGAGATTCACGTAAGAAATGGAGCAGAAAATGAAAAAAGATTAAAGGTAAAGGTAGAACAAGACAAAATAAAAGATGATTAAATGGAGTTATTCAAGCGGAAATATGATAAAAACAACACAGGGACGCCTTCAGATGACAGTAACACGCTGTAATACATGTTACACTGATTTCCTGTCAGAGGTCACGTTTAAAAAAACACAGCACACAAGAGCGCACCTGCAAATGGTGAAGATTGATGTCAGAGGTGAAAATCATTGGACAATAGCCTCCTAATGGCCGGTGTCAGATCCCATGTTTCTCTCTGTGTGAGGGCTGGGCTGGGATTGGATGGAGGGATGGAAGAAGAAGGAGAACAAGACGATGAAGGAGGAGGAGGAGGAGGATAGTTTCATGGTGGGCGGCACTGCAGGTTTTTATGGCCGTCATAAAAGTTTACACGACCGCCATCTCTTCCAATCCATATTGACAGGAGTTTTGCAGAGAAAAGCTAAAACCTAAACTAAAGGAAAGAGCCGTAGGTGCAACATCCCCCTTGTAATAGGCCAAGGAAAATATAGACTTATGGAAAATGAAATGAGGCGTGAATGACCATAAGCGTGAAGACAATTACACCCTTCGGAAACCGTATATTTGTTGAAAGGATAATTTCCACCAGAGTCCATGGTGGCTGTGGCGGCAGCGACGGTGCTCGGAGCCGCTGGGGGTTACGGCATCTTCTCTTGAACTCTCCTTGAACTTGGGATAAGCGGTTGCTGGAGTGGGACGTGGCTATCTGCCCCTGCATCTGGTTATTTTAGCTCCAATTTGCTGCCTAATGCCACAATTACCCTGATCTATGGCTCAAGTCACCCCTTTTAATGGCCCGGTGTCAAAATCAGCACATTTGCAGAAGCACAGAGGCCCGAGGAGGAGGAGGAGGAGGAGGAGGAGGAGGAGGAAGTCATGACTTTGCTCCTCTGATGGTTTGATTGATTCACGGACAACTTTTTCATCTTTTCTCCTCGAGCGGCCGCACGAACCAGAAGTTCAGAGCAAAACAAATAACCTGACAGATAAAAGTGAATGAAGGCTGAAGGAAGGAAGGATTAGTCTCTACACTCTCTCTTTTATAGACGCCATAATATTTGTAATATATTCGACTGATTGAGGTTAATAAAACCATAAAGAAAAAAGTGGACAATCAGATAAAAGGCGGCTCACTTCATTAGTTCCTCCTCCTGTCTGGAATTAAACTGATTCTTCCTCCTCTGTTTTCATGGTTATTTCCTGTGTTTCATTCTACACTGCTCCACTAGTAACAGGAACAGTGAATTTTAATTATAAGATAATACGTCAGGACTCCAGACACTAGCACAAACAGACAGATTACGTCCATTGAGGACTCTGTTTTCTACACCAGGGGTCATCAATCAATAGTCCATAGGGATATGTGCACTGCAAGTAGCTACATGCAGCCCTTTCGATATGTGACGACAAAATTAGTTTGGAACCGCTGTGAAATAACTTTTTTCTTTCTTCTGTCAATTGAGGTGCAGTTCCACTTTCCACCACAATGTGGATTGCAATGGCAGGGTGGCGCTGTCCTTGGTTTTACCTGTCAACTCCACAGGCACAAAGTAGAAGAAGAAACACTAGAAAAATTGCCAAACCATAATTTAGGATGGCATGTAAATGAAGGTGAATCGTTGTTTTACCAAGTTGTGCCTTTTTTTTTGTTTATAATGAACAAACTAGTTTCTTCATAAAAATACAAAGTAGGCGCATGGCATTTTTATATTTTTTGCTGGAATAAAATCCAATATTTAGTTAGATGGAAAGGAGCTACTGTAGCCTATGTGTTGTGGCTTTAATATTTTAGTTACAGTTCATTATTAGTGTCATTCATTTGAAAGCTGGACTTTTTTATTTCATCTACCTCATTCAAATACAGTTAATCCAAATAAAGATGCCTTAGTTTGGGTTGTCTTGGGTTGTCTCTTGTATGAGACAGTAGTTAACTCCTCAGTCAGAAAATCTATATCTCCTTGACTTCTTTGCTCCTTTTCGGCAGCATTGAAACTATTCAAAACTACCAAGACCAATTTGTTTACACCCCTTCCACGCTAATGGATAAGGGCTAATGGCTAACAGCTAACAGTTAACGGCTAATGGCTAGTAGTCCATGGAGGAGCAGTGTTCATCTAACACGCCGTGCTTGAGGACCAGGTTTTTGTCCACTGGAGCTCAGGGAAAAGTTTGGTGACCACTGAGCTGAATGGTGCTTTTAGGGTACGTCCAAATCCACGGTTTAGGCTATTATTTATTTAGCTAATGGTAGATAAAACGGTTACTGTAAAATTCAATACAATCTTCTGTTTTCTTTCAGTATAATGGGCATTGCTTGGGTATTTGCCGTTTCAACAACATGGCCATTGGATGGTTAAATGACAACTGTGTCAGTCTGAAACTAGCAAAGATACTTGCATGATAGTACGTTAGCGTGATAGCAAGTTATCATTAGCATGCAAACATGATGAAACAGAGCAGTCTGTACCAGTTGTATTGGACCAGCAGTGATTGTTTAGAGGGACCAATAAATCTCTACATGTCTAAATGAAATATATTATTATATTAGATTGTGAGATAATCCAACTCTGACATGATGCTGATGAGAGAAGCTGCAGTGTGGAGGGAGCGACTCCACGCCGGCTGCCCAGAATCCTCTCTGAGCGATGAAAGGCAGCCCCCTGAAGTCCACTCCATCACGGCATGGCTCTCTGCCCTCGCTGTGGCGTGACTGGGACAAGGATGAGTGGCGGTAAAGGACAAACTCATGGACACCAGTTGGGCTCCCAGAACTAGCACACATTATTACCCCCAACAGAAGCCGAGCGAAGGCGGGAGCCAGGAGCCCGTCCTCGGCACAGCTTCGGTGGGAGACGCAAAAACAGATGGCCACCCCCAGCAAGACATTAGCAGCAGAGATTTGAAAACATCTTGAAGCCCCTGTCGCCACACAGAGACCGTGGTCAGGAGGGTAATGTGAGAATAGGACAACATCAGAGGAAATGGTGAATGGGCTACGAGGAGCTGCACACTGCGATGGATTTATCTGGGTCTACAGTGTAAAATTCAAAAGGGCCATTGTCTGTGTGAACATGAGGAAGCTGCTGAGGCTTCACTCACACCAAATATGGTGTTACTCAAACAGAACAAGCCAATTAAAACACAGATCTGCACCTGGCGGCCAACACATATGGAGGTTATCAACTAAAGCTGTTTGAAGCAAAGGTTACAAAACTAAAACAGCATTATGTGTTGACGTTTAGCATTTATATTGAGTGTTTTTTTATTTTTTTTATTTGTGGTGCGCTTCTATTTGACTCCTTGGCAAAGTTGTTGTGACAGTTCAGGTTATTTGACGTACAGTTGGTGTTTTAACATGTTGCTGCGTTCAGGGTCATCGCAAACGTGTTTTTAGCCATTTAAAAAAAAAAAGATGTCCACAGAAAATAGTTCATATCAGCTTCAGTGTTTGTTGTATTTTTGATATCAGCGTCTTTCTGTGGCTAAAGTGGCTAAATTATGAGATAAGATATTCTTTCATTAGTCCCACAATGGGGAAGTGTCCGGCTAAGCAATAAAAAAACAACGATAGATGGATGGATGGATGGATGGATGGATGGATGGATGGATGGATGGATGGATGGATGGATGGATGGATGGATGGATGGATGGATGGATGGATGGATGGATGGATGGATGGATGGATGGATGGATAGATAGATAGATAGATAGATATTTATTTGTCTGTGCAAGCTATTTTTAGAACGGTGGAGCAGAGCCGTGAGCTGCTCAGAGCTACGCTACGGAGGCTCATGGGATTTCTTGGTTTCCCTCATCAAACTCATCAAATACACAATCCAACAACTCCACAACGCTCTGGTGGACAAGTTGTGACCTGCACATTCACCACGCTATGAGATAATAACAGAACGTTACCAGACAGAGTTGTTTTAGAGGTAAATACAGACACTGCTTGCTGAAAAACTGACCCCGACGGGAAAGAGCGTCAGCGGTTTTGCATGAATTTACCTCGAAAACAACTCAGTCTCGACTATGACTATAGGGATTTGGCCAATTTGCCAAAATGTTAAACTATCCCTTTAATGCTCTTGTATCTGAGTCTTTAAGCTTGTTCTGTAGAGTCCAGTTCATATCTTCAGGATGTTTGGGAGGATTATTTACAGTAAAGTGTATTTGGCCCCTGAGGTAAAACAACCAAACAAATTCAACCACACACACACACACAGAGAAAAAAAAAAAGACAACTACAAAAAAATGGCGAGCCAAGGTGACACGTATCATTGTCTCCAGTTGTTGGGGCTAAGGCGATATATTTGTCGCAGCGGTGTCAAGAGACCTGTGAACAGAGGATCTGGCTATTCCTGGACATATTCTCCACACCTGCGCCCGCAGTGCACTGGCTTGGCATTTCAAACTTTATCACCTGTCACAAAAAGAGACACCGGCTGCTCTGGAGGGAGAGCGCTGCACCGTGCCGCCGCCGCCGTCACCTCCACCACCACCACCACCACCTCCTCCACCCTCTACCCCTTCACTCGCGAGACATCACACCCGTCCTTGGAAGTCGTGCTTGGAAAGAGAAGAGGAAGATTTCCCCAGTGGGAGGCTGCAGCCGCCGCGGGCCAGCCGACGTCCATATTGTCTTGTGGCTCCTTAATTGATTTGAGGACTGTGAGATCATGTTGATCAAATGAGAAGCTGCTTCGTCTTCAACACACTCATGAGTGTAAATATGAACTGGAGTCATTACAGTACAGTAACTCACACACATACCACTCAGGCTCATCACACGCAACCTGTTGAGCTGTTTTCCTGTGTTGTTTTATTATTTTATTGTTTCTCATCGGAAATGTTTTTTTTTTACCACTACACTTGTTTCTAACCTCTTATGATCCATCTGGTTTCTATTGTCTTGATTTTAGCTTAAAATATATACAAAAATATCAGAAAAAACATATTTTTCCAATGTTTTTCTCTTTAAGAACAATTTGAATTTATATTGAAGGGGAAGATTTTTGGTGGGAACTAAAGTACAGATTGTTTATTCTCTCTTCTTATGCCCGCTTTACTTTACTTCGGTTTTATTGTATTTAGCGGCATTGTTATCCACTGTCAGATCTGAGTTCTTGATAAAATTATTATAACATAATGAGATTTGAAATAGATGACGCTTTTACATCTGTATACACCCTTATCTTTTTTGTATTTCAGTGACTCAAGTGATGTAACCATGCTCAGTCTGGGTAAAGTAATCACATCTTATCTCATAATTGTATGTTTTTGTAACTCAACGAATCATGTCCAATCCTCCTGCAATCATGTAAATCTACTTATTTTGTTATCTATCGGTCCTCTGTTTTTATGGACTTTTTATGTCAATTGTTGTATTGTTTGGGGACTACGGATGAAATTTAGCAGCAGTGCTAAGTCCGGTGTATTTACAGTGAGTACTCATGTACTTAGTGTCTATTAATATGCACTGTCCCATCTAAATAAACAAATAAAATAAATGAGAAAATATAAAACTGAGTTTAAGGTTTTTTTTGTTGTTGTTTTTTTCAGATGGAAGTTGAGGAAACTCCTCCAAAGTGATGGCTTCATATCAGCAGTGTTATCAGTAACATGTGTTATCATAACTACAGGGGCAATGCAGTCGGTGGTACTCCATAGTGATACAGATTTCAGTGTGTGTGTGTGTGTGTGGTGGCAGTCTCCCGGGGACACAGTGATCAAGGTGACACGTCTCTCTGGTCTCCACAGGGGGTGTCTGGGCTCCAGAAGGCCATGGGTGTCACGGCAACAAAGCCCCACTCTGGATGATGTCATACACCACACACACACACATGTACACGCACACACACACTGACTCCACTGCATGGCCACTGGAGATCGTGAAAGGTTAAGTTCAAATCCCAACGAGCGATAACAACAAAAACCAGTTTGTGCAACTTTGTGGTTGAGATGTTGACGAACAGATGCACGTTAACCTGTGACGGTGTCGGCCATGTTTACAGCCTCAGCCCTGTCTGTGTGTGTGTGTGTTGCTTCACACTGTGAACTCTGACAGCACTTATCCACACATCTGTGAGCTCTGCAAGCAAACTACTCAAACAGAAATGTCTGATTTCTTAAATCAATATTATCATTCATTTATTTCCAGAGAATCAATCGTGTAATATCCCCAATGTTCCCTGACGTGTTCTTCTGAATCTGTGCAGGATAATGTGAAAGCTGGTGATCGTCCAGTGCACTGATTTAACATCTTAAGTTGATGTGTTAATGCAGAAGTCACATTACAACCATTATAATAAATGATTTGTGTATTTTTCTTGGTTTGAACAGACTCACAAATGATCCGTTCCGAAAATCTCACTTTTGCGATTAAAGGTAAATGTTCAAGTTTTGATAAGAAATTGAGAAATTTTCTATCATTTCTAGAAGAGAAGAAAGTCAGAGTCTTCTGGATTGGATTGTATCAATGTCATGTGACTATTTTTTTTTTTATCTAGATATTTTTATGTATTGAATTTGAATTATTCTAAGTGTAATTTATATAACCTTGTTTTCACTTTTAGCACTCCCCTTAAGAGTTTCTAGCTCTTTCAGGCTGCACTTGAAAATAAGAATTTTGTTCTTAATTTGCTTGCCTGGGTAAATAAAGGTTAAATAAAAAATAAATAAATATTAAGCTTTATTTGTGTTTTAGAGACCTTGAATGGTACCTCAGTGTTGTGTCCTGTCATAGTGAGACACTTGGAGACGCCTCGCTGTCAATCTAACATTTGCACCTCAACTTGTTTTATGGAAATAAGTAGACTACCCAGTGTTGGTTCGAAGCTACACAATAACGACTGATAGAATATAATTAGGGCTGCACAAATAATTGCAGTTAATCATAAATCAAAAATCAAATATTTAAAAAAACACCAGTTTTAGTCACAATATCTGCCCGTTTAATCTGAATATGATGAACCAGGAGACTCGTGACAAAACAGAAGCAGCTTCAACATTTCATCACACACATGCAAGTACTTGTCAGATCATGTAATTAGAGCATTGACACAGATTCACAGAGTCTCTGTTTGGTTTGTTTACATTCTGGGTCGTTACTCTGATGACGACTAATCACCATGACGAGTCATTATAAACATGTCGCGCTGTCGTCGTTTTAACGGAACAGAAGATCCGACACAAACTAAAGAACTTAGTCGGCTCTGGTTCTTTAAGGTCGACTTGACGAACTCAGATTCTCTTTGTTTTTCTTCTTACGCTGGGATTTTAAAAACAGCGGCTCTGTCCATTAAACTTTGACTCAAGGCTCTTCTTCCTTCAGCTTTGAAACTGCAGCACTGATCAATATCTAATAGAGATGTTTCCTGTTTTTAATTCTTCATTCCACATGAAGTGTGAAGAAACTTTCAGCTTTATATCGTCTCTTTGTTCAGTTCCATTGTTGTTCTTTTTAAAGGTTGCCTTGTACAATCTGGCAGAGGGACAGTCGATGAAAACTAGCTTTTTAAGCTAATTCAGGTGCATTTACATGTGTTTTTTCTACAATGTTTGTTAATGTGCATTGTCCCTTTTCAAATATACTAAACTGAAACTGAAACTAAGAGTGTGTATTTTTGGAAAAGTGAAACTATACTCCATGTGTGCTGTGAAATGACCGGCAGAAACACTGCAAAAACCCAAAATCTTACCAAGAATATTTGTCTTATTTATAGTCAAAATGTCATTTGTAGTCAAAACAAATCTCATTATACTTAAAGTAAGAGTCGTCACATTAAAAAGTAGCTTGTTTTTGGACACTTTTTACTTCTTTCAAGCATATTTTCACTTGAAATCATCTGATAGTGGAGCAAGTTTTTCTTTCTTATTACAAGCACAAAAAATTAGCTTTCACTTGCCGTTTTTTTTTTACTTATTTCAAGTGAAAATTTGTTTGAAATAAGTGAAAATGATCTAAAAACAAGTAAATTTTTAGGTGATGAGTCTTATTTTAAGTGGAAAGAGATTCGTTTTGACCAGAAATGAGACATTTTGACAAGAAATAAGACAAATATTCTTGGAAAGATTTTGAGTTTTTGCAGTGAAGACGGCGACATCTTTTACGACGGAGACCGGTCAGCTGTAGAAGGAGGGTCAAACCCCCCCTCAGCCCCCCGCTGCTCCGGCGTTAGCGGCTATTATGGAACAAGTACTAGTCATTATCTGTCCTACTCCGCTACGCCCACTCAGTGTCTGTGTGTGTGTGTGTGTGTGTGTGCTGTACGATCATCAGAAGTGCAGGCCGGAGGGGGGGGGATTGGGAAATGAAACATAATGTCAGCAATAACACGAAGGACCTTGGTTTAACATTTCAGCCTGTACCGTGTCCTTGCTACAGCCCAGAGCGGCGCCAACGCTGGCCCAACGCTGCTGCCGCTCTGACCCCGCCCGTCCACCGGCTCCGCTTCGCCATCTGAGCTCTGGAGAATGTGTCTGCTGCTGCACATGCACACACACGCTCTGCAAACATGCTGCCGTCGTCCGCAAACAAATGGAGCTTCGGCCTTTTTCTTCTGACCGGAGGATTAAAGGCCTCATGAAATAAAAACTGTAATCTCGTCTCCACCAGTTCATTGTTCATTTATCTGTTGATATTTGTCAAATTCAAGTCATAAAAGTGTCATTTTACTTCAAAGTTGATGTGTTTTCTCTTCCTGGACAGTGATATGTAGACATTTGATGACTCATCCTGCACTTGGGGGCGGTCCTAAATAGTTTCTTGAATTTCTTCATCCCTCCCATGAAATATAAATCCTGCCAGTCATCGTGACAACCTCCAAGCTGTAACAAACTCTGCAGAGCATCATGAAGCTGCATCATCTCAGCATCATCTTCCCTCTAAAACAACTCTGTCTGGTAATGTTCTGCTATTATCTAATAGCGTGGTGAATGTGCAGGTCACAACTTGTCCACCAGAGCGTTGTGGAGTTGTTGGATTGTGTATTTGATGAGTTTGATGAGGGAAACCAAGAAATCCCATTAGCCTCCGTAGCGTAGCTCTGAGCAGCTCACGGCTCTGCTCCGCTGTTCTAAAAATAGCTTGCACCGACAATTAAAGGTAACGAACCTACTGCTATGACTATAGGGATTATGGCAATGGGCCAATTTGCCAAAATGCTGAACTATCCCTTGAAGACCAGGACCTACTCAGTTCATCCTGGTTTATGTTTGTTTCATTACTGTGATATAAAGTGTCCACAAGACAAGACACTGGGAAAGATGGGCTGTTGGCGCCATGGAGACATAAAAATAAAATAAAATGTGTAAATATGAACTTTACACAAACACAAATATGTAAATTAAGTAAAATTTAGTAAAACCGAGTCTTATTTAATCAAAGAAAACTACCGTCCTCCTGTGTTTTGTATTTTTCAAGCTTAATTATCCTGTTACTGATTCTGAGTCTGCAGGCCCCTGCAGATTCCCTCCTCTGCATACACACTCACACACACACATATGCTACAGTGCACACATGCAAACACACACACACACACACAACACACACTCTCTGAAAAGCCGTCCTCCTTTCCTCATCTTCACAGTTCTCAGTCATGAATCCCTCCTCTCCTCTCCCCTCCCAACACTCAAACACCCACACATTTTCACCCTCTGCTTTTCCAAATTCTTACCCCCCTCTCACCCCCCATACACACACACACACACACATACACACACACACACACACATACATACACACACACACACACACACACACAAACTGCTTGAGCCACTTGCCTGCCAGGGAGGCAAGATGGCCCTCCAGCCCTCCAGCCAATCAGACAGCTTGGCTCGCGCAGGAGATCACAGGCCAGCTGATCCAGCCTCCCGACTCCTTTTTTCTTCGTCTGCTCTTCTGGAAACTTTTGGAAGCGAACGCAACATCGCAGATCGAGTATTCACAGGTCTGCTGGAGAGAGAGACAGAGAGAGAGAGAGAGAGAGAGACGTGGTGTGATTTAAGGAAGTACACAGGACTAGTGAGTGAAGGATTGGGATGGTGTATTGAGTGTATGTGCATTTCTTTTTTCTTTTTTTTTTGCAGAATGTTAAATAAAAAACGTCTAATTCAAGTTTAATCTGTGTGATTTGAGTCAGGAGGAACCTCCAGGTTGTGTTTAGTTTGCGTGTTTGGTTACCAAAGCCGTGAAAATGGAGAGAAACAGCTAGTCGATCTGCGTTAAAGGTGCATTCTAACACAGATAATCACTCTGAATAGTTATACAAATAAACGGCGTTGAAAAGTCTCATGGGTTCTTCTTTTTCTGTGTTTTATGTAAAGTGTTGATTCATAAGAAAATATATGTGTGGTCCGTATGTGTCCATCTCCTGTCTCAGCTTCTCCAACAACAGGTCGGTGTCAGCCAATCAGAAGAGAGGAGGCTCTGAGCCTCTCCTCCAATTGGCTGACTGTATTCTGAGTGACCCAATAAGAAAATAGAGCAGATTTCAGAATAAAACTGAATAAATTAAATCCTGCTAGTTGTTGGATGGATGGTGGGTCCAGGTGGTGAGGGGGCGGAGCTTGGGCGACTGCTTTACAGTAGTTGTGACATCACAAAGTGACAGGAAGTCCTGCCGACTGGTTTTAAGGCTCAGTTTAAAAAAAAAATGTAATTTGCTTTGTTGGAAAATCGTCCTCCATCCTTCATGTATTTATTGCCCCGTCCTCCTGTGATCTTTTGTTTCTCGTTCTGCTGCTAATAATCGATAAATTAATACATTGCTGCTGTAGTGAACACATGTAGTGACTGCATGGGGCTTCGTGGATATTTTTTCCCTCTCAGCTGAACAGAAGCGTTTTGGCAGCGCGGGCGTTCAGCTGATGGTCCCATCCACAGCGATTTACAGCACGCCGCCCTCGAAACAGCACAACCAGATCAGCTCTCGGCGACGACGATGACGACGACGACGACGACGACGACGCTCGCCACCTTGGTTTGTCGTTCGGACGGCGTGACATCCTCCTCTCCCCTGGTTGTCCTGCTGCCTGCAGCTGGAGGTGGAGGTGGAAACGCTGATCATGCCAAGTGGCTGAGACGTAAACACAGGCTCAAATTGTTCTACCTTGAAATCTGCTTTTTAGAGAGAGGTTTACACTGACTCCATGTTTTAGATTTAAAAACCTCCTCTCTTTGTATAAGTGTACTGTACATGTTTACAGGTTACATTTTGGTGATACTTAAAGGGATAGTTCACCCAAAATTGAAATTTCACTCATTATTTACTCACCCTCATGTGGACTAAGGGCTGGGAGAAGTTTCAGAGTCCTCCGTGGCTTCTCTGAGTTACAGAGGTTCTCGGCGTAGCAGTGCATGTCCATATAATGGTTGCAAATGGATACCAACTGTCTTTGTAACAAAAAGACACACCAAAAAACATCCAAATACCTCCATGCTGCTCGTATGTAATGTCTGTCTTGTATTGAAGCCCCGAAATGCGAAATTGTCCTGAAAAAATTAAATAAGTCTAATTTTCAAGCTTGTTTGTAGCGGAAGCTTCTCTTCCCAGTTTGTCCAAATCTCATGCGATTTGCACCGGCGTCAGTAATCACACTGAACAATTTCGCATTTCGGGGCTTCAATACAAGAGGGACATTACATACGAGCAGCATGGAGGTATTTGGATGTTTTTTGGTGTGTCTTTTTGTTACGAAGACAGTTGGTATCCATTTGCAACCGTCATATGGACATGCAGTGCTGCACGGAGCCCCGCTGTAACTCAGAGAAGCCACGGAGGACTCTGAAAGTTCTCCCAGCCCTTAGTCCACATGAGGGGAGTAGATAATGAGTGAAATTTGAATTTTGGGTGAACTATCCCTTTAATAAATCTGTGTGCATTGAGTAACATTTCTCGTCCCCCACTCAGTTTGACCTCCTGTGTGTTGTGAAGTGGAGGCAGCTCTTAAACCTATGTCCAGGTTTTCTAGAGTCTTTTATGTTTCAGTCTGAAAGTGTTGTTTTTTTTCTATTTATAATGTAAGATCACGACCCTGGATCGCTGAAACGACGATAAAAGTCTCTTGAATCTTACACCTGCCCTTGAACAATCCTGTAATAAGAAGCATTAGGTGCACTTGTTTTTTTGTTGTTGCTTTTTTGTCGTCTTGTCTTTGCCTGTCTGTTGTGTATGACTAGTTTGTCACGTTGATTTGGGGTTTGATCTGTCTGTTTATTGTCAGGACTGTTTTTCTATAGTTAGTTATTTGTAAAACAGAGAATATGATTGTTTTAGATGATGATTGGAAAATTACAAATAAAGTGTAATAAAGTGTCTTGAATCTTGAAAGATGAGCAGCTGCTTTTTTGATTAAAAAGTAAAAAAAAAAAAAAAAAAAAAAAAACCCACAATGATGATATGAAATAATATAGAAGTAGAGAAGTTCTGCACAAGATCAGCACTTCTGGATGAATTCAAAAGCGACACTGAAGAATATACTATATATTCTGAAACAACCAGAGGTGAGTCATGGGTAATGTAGTTTCTGGAGTCATCTATTATTGCCAAAACAATATTACCCAGAAATTAAGAAAGATTCTGGCCCTCCAACAAATATAGTTGATGACCCTTGCTGTAGAACAATGTCAAACAACAAGAGTCCATCAGTATGTGTTCATTAGAATAACAAGCAGGGCAACATGTTATTGTTTTAACATGCACATAGAGCAGGAATCAATTAGTCACAATAAAATACAAAAATGTTCAAATATACTGTGAAAATACTTTGGGATTCTTCCACTTCCTGACTCTGTGAAGGAGGATGTGATTCCAGCTTTACGTACGTTCACTATTATACTGATGATGATAATAATAAATATCTTTTGATCAACATGTGATCTACGGCACCTCGTGAGGGACATACTGTAACGCATCATGGTGAAATTAAACACAAAGCCTAAAACACACAGGAGTTAAACTACAACCATTGAGATTAAACACTGCATTAACACACACTCATCCATATACGTCTCAACACGGCCATCTGCAAACACAAACACGCCACACACTCTGAAGTGAAAATCACATTGGCGCTCTGCTGGGAGGAGGGTGTGTGTGTGTGTGTGTGGGGGGGGGGGGGGATAGGAGGTGTGTGTGTTGGGGTGGGGGGGGGGGGGGGCTGATGTGTGATTATGATGAACTGGTTAAACTGCAATTACGGCGGCGAGCGATGGGAGAGGAGACGACAGCAGTTTAGACGACAATTTGGGAGGCGGCTGCCGTGGCTGCTGCAGCTGGGGCCTGTTTTAATGCAGTAATTGATAGACTCTGCCAGTCACTAGTGGGTTCAGAATTAAAACTCAAATTATCATCATTAGGCATCTCCCTAATTGCTGCATCAAATGCACATCAGCGTTTTTGTTTTTCATTATAAAATTACACTTGTGTTATCTAATTTCATCAGCTGCATTGACGCCGTCGTCGTCGTCCACTCAGGACTCGTCACTGATTTGTTTGTGTTTTTTACTCGCAGCTTCCTCTTATCATCATAATGAACATGTGATAGATGTCCGTCAGATGGGGCCCAACACCGGGCACAATCACTTCCTGGTGTCAATGCAAACCATCAACACCAAACAATCCTGCTTCAAAATAAACAAGGACCAGGAAAAATGTTGTGGTTTGGGTGACTGATGAATCATTGCACCTGTTTAAAGGAGACATATTCTGCCCCCTTTTCCACAAATTAAAATAGTTCCCAGGTGTCTTAAAGACATGTCTGTGACATACTTCGGTCAAAATCCCCCAGGGATCAAACATCACAGCTCTTTTCATCCTCTCAAAACAGCCCTGTTCAGAACGGCTGGTTTCAGTGCCTGTCCCTTTAAATGCAAATGAGCCACTGCTTGCCCCGCCCCTTCTACTGGTACCAGGTAGGAATGGTATTACGCAAATTTGAATCCTAGTTACATCACTGGAAGACAACTGAGGGAGGAGCTCTTAAAACAACATGGATTTCAACCCAGGGAGCCTGAAAGTTACAGATTTATTTGTCAATTCTCACATTTTGGGGGCCGGAAGGCAAAACAAACACCCAGATATATGTTAAAAGATCCTTCAAAAAGTGACATTTCCATAATACTATGTCCCCTTTAAAGCCTGATAAAGTCCCGTCAGTGGTGAAGTGGTGGGGGGGCGTGACCTTTTCACATCAGGCTCAGATATAAAATGACACACACACAATTATCGTCAGTGTTTTCCTGTGTAAGACGACACAGCATCAGACCAGTGTCACCAGGCAGGAAGTTCACGCTCCTTTACAAAACAGGTCATAAGATGAGTGATGCAAACTTTAAAGGGACAACGAGGAGTTTTGGAAAAGCGAAGCGTTTTCACACTACATTTATGAGCCTCCGCGCGCACCATAAAATTCTTTGACCCGGCGCAAGACAGACTCATGTTTTCATTCATCAAGAATTAAAGTCAGAGGTTCGAAGACGATCACATACCGTCGTAGTTCCGACCATAAACGGCGATTCGGCGGCGTTATTCTCATGACTCGCCACGAAACCGAAAGTAAGGAAACGCTGGTCGGCTCGACCAGCATCTCCACCACCACTAATAATAACAAAATAACGATAGAGACAAAACGATATATTTATCGAAAATGGGCCCATTAACAAGTGTGGGTAGCGTAGATTCATCCACATTAACGTGAGACTTTTTTGTAACCAAATAGAAACTCCTCGTTGTCCCTTTAAGTTTATTTTCCAAGTTTGCTTTTTTAATCGTGAAATATTGTATAGATGCCATTGGGTCTTTGAAACTATGTGTCAATTAATCAGTTTAATTTACTGTTTGAATAAAACCCGTAGTTTTATTTATCTTTGTATTATTAATGTTGATTCTGTGGAGTGTTTTTTATTGTGTGAATGAGCAGCTGACCAACGTGGAATTTCCTTCGGGATCAATAAAGTAGCATCTAATCTAATCTAATAGACATGTGTCAATTTACGGTTTTGTTGCAAGAAATTGTTGTTTTACAAGAGATTATAAGCAACAAATACACTAAAATGCACTAGATCTTATCAAATACTGTTGTGTTGAATGTCTCCTCAATTTTTGTGGGTTTAGAAAATTATTATATGAAAAGTAATGAAAAAATAAGTAGGAAATGTACAAACACTGCAGATGAAGCAGGAAAAACCACAAATAAATTCAAAACAAAACCGTAAATGGACAAATCAATAGAAATAAACAAAATTAAATCAACACAACAGCAGTGAAAAGCACCAGAAACAGGTGCTAAAAACTGTGACTGTCCAGAAGAGGACACGTCAGTCTGGAAAACACAAACGCTAAACAGTTGTGAAATCGTACTTCATCCTACAATCGACACAGTCTCCTTGCCCCCAGCTCAGTCTGTGCCCGTGTGTGTGTGTGTGTGTGTGTGTCATACGGTCCGCCTCCACTTAGAACATACATACTGGAGATATATGCTGAGCAGGCTAATATTCCCTCAGACAGACAAGAACTGTGTGTGTGTTACTGTGTGTTACTGTGTGTGTGCGTGCGCCCTTGACAGCAGCCCTGACCTGCTGTTATCCAGCTGTAACGCAGTCAAACACTGAACAATCAGCCTCTGCAGCGCTGCCAAGCAGTTAGCAAGATGTAAATTAGCCAATAGTCACAGCAGAGCTAATTTGGTCGAATGTAACACAAAACCTGTTCTCGCCCTGCAAAAACAACTACACACCAGATACAAACCCAGAGCCGCTCATACAAGGATCCTGGTTAAAATGTGTTTTTTAATTTTATTTAAATGCACATGTAAACTTCTCCTCTTTAATATGTTGTTTTTTAAAATTGTTCGTTTGCAGCTAGCATCAGTTTTGACCTTGGAGAAACACTGCAATGCCAATTTATCACTGTTATAAGTTTATATATCTGAATTATACCTCAAATTACAAGTCTTTATTCTTCTTCAAGAGTATTTTCCCTCCTCTTACTAAAATCTGGCCCAATTAGAGAATATTAATGATTGTTAAATGTGCATATGCTGGAGCTGGAAAATGGAAAGGTTAATAGACAGGCAGCGTCACGCGATCACATTTATCAGTTTCTATTTATCTCTCCTTGGGAGGTGGCAGGTTTACAGTAAATACCTTCTGTCCCCCTAATTTCCTAATGATGGTGATAATGATGGAGAATGGCGCAGTCATTAGCAAGGACAGGCTCTGTGCATCACTCTGTCAGCTACGTCTCTCCCAGGCCCACAATGAGAAGTGATGGGGCCCAGCTGTTCCCCACATCCTCTCCCCAAACTGAAGCTCTCTGAGAGACCGAGAGAGGGAGAAAGAGAGAGAGACGGAGAGGGGAGGAAGGACAGAGAGAGAGAGAGAGATGCAGAGAAAGTACAAACATCAAGAGACAAAAAAAAAGAAAAAGGAGACCTGAATACCTGCCAAACAGGAGAGGACACCGAATGTCACAGGACACTTCTGAAGAAATTGCCCACATTAGCCGACTTAGCTCTTAATCGAGAACACAGACGAGGAAACAGAAACCGTTCACACAGGTGTTATAATGCCTTGTTCTCTGACAGCTTAATGCTTTGCTCTCTCTCTCTCTCTCTCTCTCTCTCTCTCTGGAGCCAATGCAAATCTTATTGACTGCAGCCGCCCGTCACTCCCTCTCTCCTTTGATTCTGCTGTTTTATGATTTGACCTTTCGACCTGTGACTAATGGAGAAAACCTGCTGGCAGACGGTGCAGCGTGTCGGCCTTGTACTGTACAACATAGCTACCGTCAGTCACGTATCCCATTCTCTGTCTTTGGGATCTCTTTCTCTTTTGCTGACACATTACACTAAAAAAAAAAAAAAAAAAATCTGTGCCACTGTCAGGCATCTCCTAGCAACGTTAACGATGTGTCTTATTGGTCGTGATGTGCATTTTCTGAGTAGGAGGGATTTACTTGTATATCATAGAAATCTCAACTCTTAACATTTCTCAAAAATACTCAAAAACATTCACATTTAGAGAGACAACATGAGTGATTGTGAAACGTGGTAGCTTGTAAACGCTGGTTAGCATGTTTTAAAGGGACAACGAGGAGTTTTGGAAAAGCGAAGCGTTTTCACACTACATTTATGAGCCTCTGCGCGCACCTTGAAATTCTTTTACCGGCGCAAGACTGACTCATGTTTTCATTCATCAAGAATTAAAGTCAGAGGTTCAAAGACAATCAGATACTGTCGTAGTTCCGACCATAAACGGCGATTCGGCGGCGTTATTCTCATGACTCGCCACAAAACCGAAAGTAAAGAAATGCTGGTCGGACCAGCATTTCCACCACCACTAATAATAACAAAATAACGATAGAGACAAAACAATATATTTATCGAAAATGGGCCCATTAACAAGTGTGGGTAGCGGAGATTCATCCATATTAACGTGAGACTTTTTTTTATAACCAAATAGAAACTCCTCTTTGTCCCTTTAACGGACTGTTTTTTCAAGAATGGACGAGGAAAGGGCATATTTTAGTGAATATATAAGTACACCCAACCGAGACTATGAGTGTTATTTTAAAAAGTTGACTCCAGACCGTCACTATTTTTATTTTCTGCTAGTTCTTGTAAATGTACCAAATCTCTGAAAGCCCACGACCGCTTGTTTGAGCAGTTTCTAAGCTGCTTCAGTCCTGCTACAGTTCTCAAAGATCCGACCTGGTCAGATCCGAAGCCTGGACCCGATGCGGCCCCGGACTCACATCACAAGCATTAATTCTCGACTGCGACCTGAGCTATTAAATGTTTCAACCTGAACCCGGTACGTCTGGTCGTGTTGTTCGGTCCGGCCTATTGAGAACTTGGACTGACACAAGGAAAGAGCCGTGGGCTATATACAGTCTGTAGGTGGAGCTACACGTTTGTTTACAAGAAGTTTAATCAGTGCTTGTACTGTAAATGAATGCTGCTCTGGATCTGACACTTTCCTTCTATTCTTACTCTTTTAAACAGAACCTATTAGCTATATATTTTCCATCTTTGCTGAGCATAACCTTTGCTCAAAATTAATTAAAAACCTGTCCTGTACACAGTAGACGCCTGTCTAAACAGATGCTGGGTCAGTTGTTTTGCCTCCAGTGAACGTCGTTGTTACGTCACAGTGACGTAGGCCGCGATACGTACACTATGTACTTACGTAGTGCGTGAATTTCGACAGTTAGTGTTGTTTCACACCGTGCTCTTAGTGGAAACTAACAATCGAACGGTTGCCAATGTACTACTAGGCTTTGACTTCAGGCTTTAGTGTACTCTATGCTAAAGCATTGTGCTAACTATTGTTTTTTACACATAAACACTGTTAAAGCAGCTACTTTTCCTGTCTTCAGTGTATTCTCCAATTCCAGTCACAGACCCTCATTTTATTCCTAACATCTCCTTCCCTTTCACTCTCTCTCTCTCTCTCCCTCCCTCCCTCCCTCCCTCCCTTCCCTCTCATTCTTGCACTTGTTTTAATTGTGCACGCTCTCTTTTGTCTCCACTGTCTTAATTAGTAGTCCGCACCACATGCACCACTATCAGCCTTGCGGAACATGTTACAATTAAAGCTGATAGCCAAATATTCCTCTTTTCCAATAGATTAATTTGAGTGGGAGGCTTATCGGGGCCGGCCTTGCTTGTCCTGTGCAGCGATAGCTTTCATTGAGGCGAACGCTGCTGAGGGAGGAACCTGAAAGAGCCGCTGTCATTATCACAATGAAAGCCGAACAGTTGGAAACCACTCTATATAAAAATTCAGGGGAGAATAAAAATGAACATTTTCATTTGTCTTCCTCTTCTCTTTTTTTCTCCCTCTCCTCTTGTTAATCGTTGTGCAGAGTCTTGAATCCTTCAGAGGTACATATTGGCAATTAGGCACCAAGGCATGGCTGATAATGCTTTGGGTAAACCTCAAGTTGAATAAATTATGTTTTCACTCCCCCCCCACTCAAAAAAAAAAAAAAATCAGTCTGGCTGATTTAAAACTGGCGATGTTTAAAAAATTTCAAAGTCACCTCTGATGAATAGCACGGGGTGATTAATTCATGATGGGATACGCCACCTTGTCAGGCCGAGCTCTTCACTGGGTAATGGCAACACATGCATAATAGAAAGGTGGTTCTCTGCCTCCCCTCGTTCTCTGAGCGACTTAAAAGGAATTAAAAATGGAGCCATCAAATTACATCTGTTGTGTTACTTTGCTCAACCAGTTTTTTCCTGTATTTTTCTTTTTTCTTTATCCCCCAGAACAGGAAAGTGGATCGTATCCTATCGCTCGGTTTGCAGTGAAAGGCTACGGTGAATAAGGTCAACGAGGTCAAATGTGGAAAAAGTAAAAAAAAAGTGGAGGAAATTTATTTGGGTTTGTAACAACCAAGTCTCCGAGGAACAAAAGTTCAAAAGCAACAAAACTTAACTTTTGCATTCATAATCTAGAAGTATGGGAGTTAAAAGTCAGGATTATTCTTTAAATACCAAAGTTTTTAACTTACCTTCATCAATATAGAGTTTTATTAACAATGTACTAACAAAATACCCTTTTATTTACATATTTGAAGCAAAAAAACAGCCCCCCCCACCCGGTACTACATGAAATGTCTAACATTGAGGCGAGACGAGCAGGTCAAATCAAAAATATAAAGAAAAGAAGTAGAGAAAGACAAATGAATGCTGTTGCTCTGATTACCCTTTACCTTTTCCTCTAGCATCACCATCAGAGATTTTTGTTTATGTTTTTTTTTAACATTTCAACTTATATTCCAGTTTAGTGAGGATCCTTAGTTTTAAAAATGAGCAGCCGATTGTATTGTTTTGTTGATCTCATTTTATAGACGATGTAGTCTGTTTATTTTAATTGAAGACATTAATGGTATGTGTAAGTTAATGATTCCTATAAGAGAGATTTTATCATGTATCTACAACCTTTAAACTGCAAAAAATGGCCTTTTGCATCAAACTGTGAACGCTCATTGTTTAATTATCATCTCAGACGACATGAGCGCTACAATCCTGCAAAGGTCCATGTATTTAAAGCTTTAATGGGTTGACAGAGTTAACATGTTTTGTGGTGTCGGGGGCCGGATGTGATCTCTTTTCACGGGCCCCCCCCAAAATCCCCCTGGCTGCGGCCCTGCTGATGTCTGTAAAAATGAGTTAAAGTGGAGTTGTCAAAGTAATTTGTCTGGTGACATTAGCGCGAGCTGCAGCTGTAGCGCGGCGGCGGCGGCCGTGTGCCGTAATGACTCGGACTCCTCTAGTCTGTACGTCTCTCCTTCAGTGAAAGAGTGAACAGTCAGTTCAGCAGTGGAGTGACCTTTTCTCTAAACCCTCCAATAACTCTCCAGCTGACAGGCCGAATGAGCAGATGATCCCAGACTCCTTCATGGTGCGTTGCGACTGCACTCGGTGCAAAATGACAAGTGAATCAAGCTTCTATTTTTACCTCCGGGGGTGGGGGGAACTTGTGTCACTCTCGACCACTGCACCCAAGAAAATCAGCCATGAAGTTTGGTTTTGGGCAATCTGACCGCTGACACCGCGGAGCTGTCACTGCGATGCCCTTCTCCTCCATCAACCAATCCCCCGCCTCGACCTCGCACCACTCCTCACACCTGACTGGCACCAGGGGTAGCGTGCCGGGGCCGAGAGCGTGATTGACACTTCGCCCGATCTTCTGTAAACACCTTGAGATCTCGGCACCTCCAGCAGGGGAAGATCAGTGACTTGTGTGAAAGAGGCCTCTCCTCCTGGCCTCGGCTCAAGTCTGCTGGCGCTCGCTATGATGCGGGCCGACTTGTCAGAGGGAGTAACGAGATGCTGAGTGACTTAGCACCTCTGGAAATGTCAGCCCCCGAGCCGGCAGACGCCAGGCTGAGTGGAGAGTGGCGAGTGCACACAGACCCCACTGCGACTGGCTCAGCTGCTGCCTGTAAGAAGCAGCGAGGACGACACATAACGCTCGACGAGACAAGACAAGCAGCAGAGACGAGCCGGGCCCTGACGCCGCTGTAGCCACCGCCACCGCCGCCGCCGAGCGCTCTCGCCCCATTCCCCCCAATATTTCTGTCCCACGTCTTACGCCTGCTTCTCTTTTCGGAGAAGTGCATCTGCTGTTGTCCAGCTGCGTCGACGTGGCTGAAACCGAGCCTTTGCCGCCCCGGTGCCCGATGTGCAGCGGCTATACGACAGAGTCCACGTGTGATAAAGACGACCATGACCATGATGATGATGATGTGGGCAAAAGCAGAAACCCGGAGCAGGCTTTAAGTGCCCCCGTTATTGCTCTGGTGAATCATGTTAAAGGAGACAAAGCGCCGAAGAGACACCCAACACGGAGGGGAGCTCGCAGTCACGACACAGTCTGTCAGACCGCGGTTATTTACCAGGCCGACAAACACATTTTTTCTCTCCCCGAGGAAACTCAAGGATGTATAACGCAACATATTTAGTGCTACATATTTATAGAAGTCAAGCAGAAAGTCAGTTTGGTGAAGCATTAAGGAATCGGGCGGCGCGGGGAAGAAAGCTTTGACAAAAAAAAAGAGAAGAAAAAAAAAGAGAGAGAGAGTGCAGAGACTTTGGAGCGTGATGATGCTCAGTAAAATCTAATGGGCTGTTTACTCACCGCTCCACACTGCTACACTGACTCCTGATTTATATATTCTGATTCATAGAGGCGCATGCATCTTACTTTAATCAAGGTTCTCCCTATCACCCTACCCCTCCCTCCCTCCCCTCCATCCATCCCTCCCCTCCATCCCTCCATCTCTCTGGCTGCCATCCCTTTTTTCCCCCACAATGCACATTAACAGCAAAAAAATATAATCAGTTTTATGACAGACTATGTTTTTAGCACATGATGGGTGAATATAGCATTTTGAAAATGGCCCGTCCCCATCCTCAATCTCCAAATAGATCTGCTGGGATGAAATGCAATATCTAGCTGAGAGGACGAAGTCTCAAGGGTGTGTGTGTGTGTTTCTCTCTGTGTGTGTGTGAATGAATGAATGGGTGCAATCTGATGCCTGCTATTTTTCATGTTTGTTAACAAAATACAATTTGAGGAAGCAACCGAGTCCACAGACAAGGACATAAGCACGTCATTAGGCCGGGCTGACAAATAAAGTCAGAAGTCTGCCGGACGAGAGTTTCCCTGAATTAGCGTTTTAACTGTTTTAACTTTACTCGAATAATTGCATTTTACAATCATCCTGAAAATACTGGTGTGCTCGATCGGATTAGCATTTAGCACATCGCTGCCCCTTTAATAAATAAATAACCGTCTCGTAGCCGTAACTGCTTCACAAATAAACAACAACAAAAAAAAAACCCAAGCAAAAATGCTCTGAAGAAAGTTTTGCTTCCGTCTTCTGGGGGTTAAGTTTCAGTTTCATTTCTCGCTGGCTGCTATTAGCCGCTAAACCAAGAGGGCTAGGAGGCACAGGTTCGTCAGATTAAGGCTGGGGGATTTCTCTTGACCTTTCAGCCAAATGCCATGCTGTTTGAGGTGTACAAGCATAATTAGATCTGATCGGCCTGTTGCTTTCTAATCTTTGCCCGGCGATTTGTTTTTTTTTTTCTCCCCCCCCCCCCCTCCCCTCCAACGCAAAATCACTGTTGTTCGTTAGCGGTGTTTAAAGACGTGGAGGGCACGTAGGCTAATGACAAGAGCTAGTAAGGTTGAAATAATCCTGTTGTTTTCTGATGCTTCCGCTGTGATGCCCCCACAACTGTTGCGTCGTCGGCTGCTTTCAAGAAAGTCTCCCATTAATGAGGGGGCTGGCCCTCTGAAAGTCCGTCTTAGGTCGCGTACATACATACATTGTCTGGGAGGGGAGAGGAAATATATATATATATTTATATAAACGAAGCGCTCTCCCAGCTAATGTAGCCGCCAATTCACTGTGACATTTGCCATTAGCTCCATGCTGAATTCAACCGGCGACAAAAGCAGAAGAAAAAGCTCAAATCATTCCCAATTAACGGAGGCATCAAACAGGAAAATCCTAGCAGGAGATTTTTACGGGCAGCGCATGGAGAAAGGTCAGGCTCCAGTGGAACAAGGCAAAGTCACAGGATTTATTAGAACTAATGAGCGCTTTTGTTAGACCGAATTAACGCCGGCACACATGCAAAAAAAAAAGGAAAAAATAATAAATAACTATATATAAGCGGGTCTGAGCGTAGCATTTGTTTTGTGACACACACACACACAGACACAAACACACACACTTGACTGGCTAACTGAGTGACCCAGACGCAGCCCTGGAAATGAATAATGTCAGTCTAAATATGTTAGATTTGTCAAACTGAGCCACACAGCCGTATAGAAGCTGCCGGAGACCTCGAATAAATCTGAAGCGTGCAGGGTGTATGTAAATAATGTGTTTAGTAAATTTCTTTGTTTGAATTTTGCACAGTTTTTATTTTATATTAAGTCAAACATATGCATGTATTATGGTATTTTACAGCTGCTGCAACACACTGAGTGACAGCTTCCATTACACTACACAATAACAAACTGGGTTTCTAAAAAAAAAGATTTTAGATGCTGTTTTTAGAAGAGTTTATTTAAGTTTTATTATTATTTCCTGGTGTCTAAAATGTCTCCCACCCCGTCTCCGTCCACCCGAACCACCTGAGCCTCCGTTTCCGATCTCCTCATTGTACTAATGAGCCCCGAGCCCTTGAATAGAGGAGAGTACTTATTGAGATATTCAGATGGATTCTCTCACCCCCTCGTCTTTCTGCCTTCTCTGAAAACGGCCGAGGTCTGGGTGTGGAGATATAACAGAGATTGGCTGTGACAGCGGCAAAATGGGGCTAACGAATATCCTAATGAGGAAATGCCAACCGTGTTCCCTTCGTTTCCAACAGATAGCCGGACCCTTATTGTGAAAGAAAGGGAGTGAGGGAGAGGAAGGAAGCAAAAATAACGGGGTGAATAAGTGACCTCTAACGGAAACACCACACAGGCCGAGCGCAAATCTCTCAACATGTTTCGCACGACATTTCGTACGAGTCTGTATCTGAATCAACAGTTTGTTAACACAGTTCAGTTTTTTACATGCATGAGTCAAATTGATAAACCTATAAAAATGAGCCACATAAACCAAGTCTATAAAGTTTTAGAAGTCAAAACAGAAAGTCTATCTAACTGAAACACTCCTCCTCTGTTTCCCGGGGCCCCTGAGGAGCCACCTCGGGGACCCCAGGAAGTGCTCGAACTTCCCATTTTGACAACCACTGTCCCACTCAGACGGATCACACTCTCCTTACATCTCTGTGACAAGGCTTTTTAAGATCCAAGACAAGGCCCGATTGGGGACAGGCGATAACGTGGCACGCGGACGTCTCTGAAATCTCAGTGGAAAGCTGTGGATTCCATTAGAGAACAACAGGGACGGGCCCCTCCGTCCCCCAGGTCCTAAAGCAGCATATGACACAGAGCCTGAGGGCAGAGGAAGTAACTCAGCCTCATATAATCCACTGGACAAGCTTCACGGGAGAAGACTCACTTAATGCGTGGGGTGGGGTGGGGTGTGGGGGGGGATATTAACGACAGGCCACTGCAGCAGCGGTACCACTAACACGACGCATAATGACTTCATAACTCACAGAGGAAGCAGCAGCGGAGTCAGATCAGTGGCGAAGCTGATTAATCGATCGGTTCATCAGCAGAAAATCAATGGATAAGACTTAGAATAAGCGATTAAAGGAGCCATTTGTTAATAAGTGTTAGAATGAGCAGAAAAAAGCTGTTTTTTGTTACCAGTCCTACTCCACTGAGCTCCACTGTTACATTTTCAAAAGCTGCAGTGACTCGGTATCGGAAAATGGGCGATACTGCTAGCTAGTTAGCATGTAACCGTAGACGTAGCATGGTATTAACAGTATGAGAAACAAAAAAAGAGGATTGATTGGTGAGTAAAGGAATGTAGTTTGTTGTTTGTAACACGACTCATAATGACTTCATAACTCACAGAGGCAGCAGCAGCGAAGTCAGATCAGTGGCAAAGCTGATTAATCGATCGGTTCATCAGCAGAAAATCAATGGATAAGAGTTAGAATAAGTGATTAAAGGAGACATTTGTAAATAAGTGTTAGAATGAGCAGAAAAAAAGCTGTTTTTTGTTACCAGTCCTACTCCACTGAGCTCCACTGTTACATTTTCAAAGCTGCAGTGACTCGGTATCGGAAAATGGGCGATGCTAGCTAGTTGGCATGTAACCGTGGATGTTGCATGGTATTAATGGTAGGAGAAACAAAAAAAATTGGGTTGATTGATGAGTAAAGGAATGAAGTTTGTTGCTAAACTCAGTGTTTCTAACAGTGTTGCAGATGTTTATCTTTTATATCACAACACCTTTTAAACAGGCTGTCAACATATTCAAATAGCCTATTAAATTGAGGAAAAAGATATTTGAGGAAAATAAAGATATTTGAGGATATAAACGGATATTTTGTTAGTGTTAGTGTGTTATTTTGATAGTGTTTAACAATGGACATACTGTAGCCTATATGCTGCTTCATGCAAATGTTACTTTACTACCTATAAATTAACTAAAAAAAAGTGACAAATATTGTCATTTGTCAATTGGTTTAACTTTCAAACTATGGCTAAAAGCCGATATAACAGAACATGTATAAACTGCACAACAACAAAAATAGTGGTGTTAAAAGGAATTAGCATTGACTTTACTGCATTAAACTTGACAGACCTAAGTTTTACTGAACCTCATTTAGTGAAACTGGCGACTGAAGATGTTTGTGGAGAAGCAAAAAGGCCTGAAGTGCGATGAGGTTGGTTCAGGCAGTGTAGTAGTAGTAGTATTATAAGTAGTAGTAGTAGTAGAAGGAAGAGGGGGAGGAGGGAGGGGAGGTTGGAGTGGGGTGGTGGGGGTTGGCATATGGTCACATGAGAGGCACTATCATGAGTTAGAGAGCGACAGCCTTGCCTTGTGTATGATCTGCATTGTGGCAACAAACATGGGTCGTGTGTTTCTGAGGGTGGTGGAAGGTGGAGGGGGGTGGGTGGAGGTTTAAAGGGTGATGGGGTGTGGGGTGTGTGGGGTAAAAGGGGGAGGGGGGTAAACGTGTGACGATGGCCTGAATTGAAAAGAGCCACCTTTTGATTTTTTGGACGGGCCCCCGTTCCTGGCACAGCGGCCGGCCATAAGGCGGGGTGGGGCCTGAGGATAATGGCAGCAGAAGGGGAGAGGAAGCCGACAGCTGGCGAATTCTGCCCCAATATGTTTCCATGAAAGAGGCGAGGAAATTTCAGAAGACGCGATGCCCGAACGACACGCTCGGCGGCAAAAGGGAAGATTAAAAATAAAATTAGTTAACATCTTGCCCGTTTCACCCCACGATGCACATTTCAGCGCAGACAGGAAGGGGTGGGGTGAGGGAGAGAGGGGATGGAGGGAGGGGAGGGGATGGAGGGGAGGACTGATTGTGACGGCCATTACAACAACAACAACCAGAGAAGAAGAAGAAGGAGAAGAAGAGGGAGACCTTACAGTTAATTAGAAGAAGACGTGTGTCACCTCCTGAAGCTCGTTCAGCTCACACAGATGTGGCCTGGAGTGTTTCAAGCCACTTCCCATCATGCCTTTCTCTCTCCTCCCTGTGTGTCAACGTTGTTTTTCCCATCCTAAGCATATTGTGAATCTAAAATGCAAATGACTTCCCATTTTTTTCTCCCTCCTCCCTCTCTTCTCTTCTCGTCTCTTTTCCTTTTCTTTTTTTTATCTATTTATTTTTTTTCTACCTCCAATCACCGTGCCTCTAATGAGGTGTAAAATATGTGCATTAATGACAGAAAAGTTATTTAGATCTGGGGGAGAGTTAATTAGTTTTAATCACGGCCTACATCCATCTGGTTACGCGAGACAACAAACTACTTCATCCTGATGCCTCATTAGACATATTGTGAGTCGCTACCACTAAAGGAGACACTCGTCTTCAACTAGCGTCACACACACACACACACAAACACACACGCTCACACTGTTCAGTGTTTACGATCAAGATGTGCAGTTAAAACGACGTCCATGTGCTCTCTGACTAAAAGACGGCACGCTGGTATCTTGTTAGATTTCTTTATTGTCTGTTTTGATCTTGTGTCGATTAACACCTAATACTAATAAAGTTTCTATCAAACAGCTTCAGCCCAGTTTTCCCCAGAGGCTTTGTTGTGTTTAACTGCAAGACAAAGTCATTATACATGCAGCTGCAGGAGGATGAAAATCGTTTTCAGTTAAACTGCATTTGTGAAAATGTCAGCGTTTTGATTCCTTTCTTCTTCATCCAGATCACATACTGTTGATATAAGAGAGAAAAAACTGTTTTATGTTTCATTCTTCTAGTTGGTATGTATATTTTTGAAGATTTTTTTTTCTTACTGTAATAGCAATGACTTGATGTTGAAATGTTTTTACTTTACTTTGCAGACTTTGGCACCAAAAGGCCTCAACAACAATGATATTAAATAATGATCACATGTTGACAGTGACAGTTTTGCAGATATAATTCCCTGTTAAAGGATCAATAAAGTAACTTAACTATGGTTGTATGGCTCTTGTTTGTGATTGGTCTTCTACGTTTCCTTTGTAAACACATCTTTACTCAAGGTGCTGTGTAAATAAAGTTATTATGATCATTATGTATGTGTTTTTCTTGAAACTAATAGTAATTGATTTGTCCTGGCAATGGTGATGGTTGTAGACATTTTGTTTAAATAAGCTCTTAATGAACATTTAACAAGACAAACTCCAAAACAAACATATGCAAAGTAAAGTTTTTTAACCCCTTAAGCTTCCTCTCCATCATCATCATCATCATCATGGGTCTTTGTGTCACAGCAGCTTTAACCCCTTCAGAGCTCCACCTCGTGTTGATGTTGTCACAAAACCCGCCTCCGTTGCTGATGAAAAGCTGCATCTCCACGACATCCCCAAGTGGCCACATAAGTTTAAAAGCAGACATTAATTATGCCTCAGGGGAGCCAACATTTCGTGTCAGCGCCTACAAGAGTCTCTGCCGACGAAGTGGGTGCGGGGGTGGGGGTCTCTTTAACCGAAGCGCTCAGCTATCTGCTGTCTGTCTCCATCCGCTAAAGCATAAAGATGCTCTCACCATCTGTTGGCAGTGTGACCATGTCCAAAGGACCATGTTTCGGAGGATCCTAACAGGCCAAGAACTAAAATGTGTGAACTGCAGGCCTGTTAATCTGAAGTGTTGATAAGAGGCTTGAAAACATATCACGTGCGGCTGTCACCATGTAAAAAAAAAAATTAGGAGTTCACTGGGGATTCAGCCAAGATCCAGAGGGACTCCATATGAACCTCAGGGGTCTTTAAACAAACACAAAAGCGTAAAAGATTCAGCTGAACCCCGGTAATTTTTCACAAACAGTATTTAAAAGTTTAGTTTGAAGGTTTCAAAACGTGACCTCGCAAGGAAGGGAAATCGAGCAAACTTTATTACAGATGACAAGTGCACATGGGAGAAGAAGGAATCAGCAGATAGGTTTTTACCCATGTGCCTCATTAATCATTAGCGTTTGGCTGAGAGGCTGCGTCACATGCCTGCGTGACTTAACCGTGGACCATCTTCATCTTCTGGTGCTGTGGGTCTCTAATGACTAAGGTTGCGATGCGGCAAACAAAGTGAGTTTTGTCTGTTTGTTCCGGTGCGATCTCACCTCTGTTCGCTTCGTTCATGGTCAACAAGTAAACCAAGAGTTACATGAGCGAACGAGCCGTTTTGTTCATTGAGCAGTTTGTTTAATCTGTCGCGAAGCATCAAAGTTAATGAGACTTAAAGTTCATGTAGCTTTCATGCAGCGCTGCACATTTTTACTGTACGGAGGTTTCAATGGAAGATGAACATGAATTAAATCTTAAAATCAACATGAATAACATATTTTGTAGTAAACTGATTTCCTTTTTGGATAACCCTATGAGACCAGAGGGAGAGAAGAGAGGGATTTCAGGTTAAAACAGTCGGAGAAACCAAATCCTGCAAGTGTTGGATGGTGGGACAAGGTGGGCGGGGCTTGGTTGTGACATCACTAAGTCACAGGAAGTCCTGACGGCTGGTTTTAAGTCTCAGTTTCTGAATACAGGCTGTGTGCATTTCTCTGTGGACTGAGGCTTTGATGCTTTCACAGTATTAATATAGAACCTAGAGCTGCTTTATGATCACACTACACATGGACATCTACCTTTATACTGTATGGAGCTTTAACACAAACATCTATCTTTATACCGTATGGAGCTTTAATACAAACATCTATCTTTATACCGTATGGAGCTTTAATACAAACATCTATCTTTATACCGTATGGAGCTTTAATACAAACATCTACCTTTATACTGTATGGAGCTTTAAAGGGATAGTTCACCCTAGAATGATATTTCGCTCATTATCTACTCACCCTCATGTTGACTAAGGGCTGGAAGAATTATCAGAGTCCACCGTCCCTTCTCTTAGTTACAGGGGGTCTCGGCGTAGCAGTGAATTTCAATGCAACGGTTGCAAAGGGACACCGGAGCTCTTCGTAAAAAAACACACACAAAAAAACATCCAAATACCTCCATGATGCTCGTATGTAATGTCCGTCTTGTGCTGAAGCCCCAAATTGCGTAATTGTCCCGAAAAAAATTAAATAAGTCTATATTTTAAGCTTGTTTGTAGCGTGATTCGCAGTAACCGCAATGACGCCGGCGCAAATCACGCGATATTTGGACGGACCAGGAATAGGAGAAGAAGAAGAAGACGAGAAGCTTCCGCTACAAACAAGCTTAAAATATAGACTTATTTAATTTTTTTTCGGGACAATTACGCAATTTGGGGCTTCAGCACAAGACGGACATTACATACGAGCATCATGGAGGTATTTGGATGTTTTTTTGTGTGTGTTTTTTTACGAAGAGCTCTGGTGTCCCTTTGCAACCGTTGCATTGAAATTCACTGCTACGCCGAGACCCCCTGTAACTAAGAGAAGGGACGGTGGACTCTGATAATTCTTCCAGCCCTTAGTCAACATGAGGGTGAGTAGATAATGAGCGAAATATCATTCTAGGGTGAACTATCCCTTTAACACAAACATCTACCTTTATACCGTATGGAGCTTTAACACAAACATCTACCTTTATACTGTATGGAGCTTTAACACAAATATTATGCATTACGCATGAAACTGGAGCTGTTATTTTGTGTATTATAAAGAATATGACATGTATTTAATCAGTGCAAATGATATACAGTATAGGACCAATAATGACACAGTGTTTAGATACTAAGAGCATTAACAAACTGAGGCAGAGGGAACATGAGGAGAAGGACTTTTTTTTTTGCAGCCGTCTGTTTGTTGCCGTCCAAGCTTGTTCTGTGTGATTAGTAAAACATACACGTTAATTATAGAAATCAGTATAGTTGCAGGCTTGTGCGGAACACAAGAAAAGTTGTGCAATTTAGTGATTTGTAGGAAGCGGCGGTCAAAGCGGCAGCAGCAGTGATGCAAATTGCTGTGGTTATAATTAAGAAGACCTTAGCATATTTAGCTAAATTAAGCAGCGGGATAAGCTCCATATTTACGCCGTCGTTTCCTCGCTAATTTGCCTCACGTCCTTATGTGCGGTGTCAAAAATACTCTCCCAGTGTTTACATTTGTATCCACCTACTCATTCCTTGTGATTGGCATTTCTAAATCTATAGGACCTGAGCGCGCAGGTTGCCGGAGAACCACAAATTGAACATCCAGAAAAAAAAAAGAAAAAAAACGTGCTGCCGATCATTACCGGCTTCTGAACTGTGACACCTAATCATGAGAACAGTATGCAAGTGGTACAGATAATTATCATGGGAGTGTCTGTGTTTTTGTGTGTGTGTGTATTTGGGGGGGGGGGTCTTTCTTTCACAAATGAATAGTACATCAGCGTTGATGCTAATCGTTAACAACCCTGAAAGGCTGCTGTGTTTTTAAGAGACACAAATCATCACATAAACTACTATCCCCAGATGTAAGCTTAACCACTTTAAATATTTGTCCATGCCTACCTCAATTAATATTTTATACAAAATGTTTTAAGGCTGCAAGGTTGTGCAATACTGTCATGGTACTTTTCTTTTCTATTGTTATGAGTTCTACGTGCAATGTGTGTTATTGGCACTTTCTGTTTTTATGTTTTATGTTATGTTGATTGTATTTGTGTTGCTGTGGAAGCAGGATATGAAATGTTTGCAGCACTGGGAGTATAACACAGATTTCCCTATGGGGACAATCAAGTGTATCATATCAAACTGTATTTGGATAAAAGGTATTGTGATCCTAGATTTGCAAATATTTATTTTCAACAAGTGGTAGATTTTGTAAAACATCTGTGTTTTCAGCCTTAATTCAGCTGTTTGGACAGAAAAAAAAGTAGTAAGAGGATGTTTACTGTGACAAATTCAGGAAATTATCAACAATAAATAGCAACTAGGATGTAGGAGATAGTGGAGACCAGACCTGAGGTAAGAGGAGATTGTTACAGCAGCGTTTTCTTTGTATTATAAACTGCCCTGGCACTGAATTCAATTTAAAAAGCCTTTGAATTATGTGCTGGTAAGAGAATAGTCGTGTGTTTTATTTGGCAAACTAATGAGTGAGGACATCATCATATCAAAGTGAATAATTTTTTTCTGTTTTCATGATTTTCTTTGTCTATTAGCTCCTAAAATTATGAGCATACAGTAAATTTAAATAGATTTTTCTTTCTCCCCGAGATCAGAAAATAAAAATATATACTAAATTTCCTTGTGTCTCACACTGAATCCTCTCTCTGTGTCCACAAATAGTAATGTCAGGGAATATACATGTTCTCTGGATCACATCGACGGCCTCCACTCAAACTGCATAAATGTGCCCTTGTAACAGTGCTGCATCATGGGAATGGATGTGTTCGAAAGGTTGATGGGGAGGATTCCAGGCACACACACACAACACAAAAACACTCACACACAACACACAGAGGGAGAGCACTGAGGCTGTAAAACCACAGTGGATTTTTACATCTGTCTGGCCTCATTGCTATGCATAGAGCCCAGAGCCACATTTCTCTGCCTCCACCTAGGGGTAGAGCACATTGGCTACGCCACCGCCCTGACAGATTACCGCCCTAAACAGTGGTGCCTGCGCCAGTGAGAAAGAGGCCTGCCAGCAACAGCTGTCCTTTAGCATTGGAAATGCTAAGCTCCCCTTTGACGTAGACCAAACAGGAATGAGTGTCAACAGTGCTTCGCCCTGGAGTGGTTGCTAACATCTTGTAACTTTCTGTGCTCCTAACCACTTCTGTTAGATACTTTTGGATCAGCAGAGCAGCTGAGTTGTAATATGTATGGTAATTTCTCCCATTTTTGGCCCCTCTGCCGCCCGTTGTAGAGGATAAAGGGGAAAAAAACAAAAACACCGGCGTCAACGGCACGCTCTTGAACCTGAGCTGTGCGTTAGCCGGCTGCTATGCAAATGAGACAGTAGGAGAGGAAAGCAAAACAAATCTGTTAATTGATACATCCTGTCAGTGATGGGCCTCGGGGATTACCTTGAAGAGCTGGAGAGTCACCGTCGAGTGCCTGGGACGCCGCACGAGTTTAAAGTGCATCTAATGGGGATGTTAGCGCTCGTCCTCTACAGGCTAATGGCGACCATTTCGCTGGCTGTGGAGAGGCGCCCGAGCTGTCGGGGGACAGGCATTTGGAGTGACCCCGGCGACCCGCGGTGACCCCGGCGTACAAGTGTGCACGTAAGTTCAATAGCCTCTCCAGGAAAAAAGCCACCGGTGGCAAGAAGACACTAATTAAGGTAACACAGGCGGCTAAGTCCCACAAGTGTAGCACACAGTTGGAGTGTATACTGAACCTTGTCATGTAGGTCACTTTGGAGCTTTTAGCAAAGCTATGCATATTAATGGACCTCTGCCACAGCAGTCGCTGTGCCGCGGCGCTCATGGGGGGTTTTGTGTACTAACTGTGGGGCTCTTTTCTGAAACATATGCATTGCAAATTGAGATTACGGCTGGTTACAGTTAGCGCGGGGTCCCTGTGGCATTATTTAGCCATGTCAAAAAATAAGAGTACACGATGCTGAAAGAATTATGAGTTAGCCATGGATGAAATTATTACAGTAGAAGAGGTGTAGAGAGATGACCATATGCCTCGCAATGTGAAAATACATCTGCCGTACGACTGAAACCCTTATGGATTCAGTGTTTATGTGTTTTAAGCAGCTACTTACCTGAACATCAGGTGGCTTGTCGACCGCATGTCGAAAATATAGGCCACGCGGTTCATGTACACATCCATATGGTTTCTCTTTCATGAAGGCTTACGGCGCTTATGTCGCTTGGATTTAGCGATGTAGAAACAGAGTAATTCATCCTACACCGCATTATATATCTTGAACTTCCATCATTGAAGGCTTCTCTAAGAGATTTAGGTCTCCCCTTTATGAAGCACGTGGCCAAAAGTATGTGGACGCAAGGATTTGTCGTTGTTGGACACTAATCTGTTGCCTCCATTCAGGACTATGGCACTTGAAGGCCAGGCCTGAAGTCCATGTTCCCAAAGATTACCATTATTTCTCCAATTTCCCTCCCAAACTGTTGCTGCAACATTTGAATCACACTATGATCTAAATGTCATTGTGTGCCTTAGTTTCCAGCATTTTCCAACAGCTAAAGCTTGAAACATAATTACAATACGACCAAGTGCAAGTTCCAAACTGCAGGGGGTAAAGGAAAAATGTGCCATAACATTGTTGTGTTGTTCAAGAGACAACCTGCACAACAAATCATATTCTCAAGATGTAAAGGGACATGTTTGTTTGTTTAGTATAAAAATCATATAATCAATTTTATGGTTGAAAATATACGCGAAAATCTGAAGCAAAAATTATTATTTGCAGCTAAAATCACAATTTCATATTCCAATATCTGCCCATATAATCACAGAATACTATTTTTTGCATATCCCACAGATCTTATAGATGTAAAATCAGCACTGATCAGAGGGATACAATGTAATAACACTGCGTTCAGGAATATGAAGCTGTTCATCAGGTGTCGTGTGACCCACAGTGTCTCGCAGTGTGTCTGCCTCTCCCTCCGATCTGCCTCAGCTCCCTGGCATGCATGTGGCACGGATCTTCAGCTGAGCCTCACAAATCGTCTGCCGCCACGTCAGTCAAGTCTTGTTTACTGATACCCAACATCCTCTCTCCTTCTCGCTTGGCTGTCTCGCCCTGCAAAGTCGTCCGGGGATGTGTGATGTACATCATCGGTAATCAGATAAGTTGGGTACCATCCTCCTGCTTTCTCTCCAAAACAACATGTCCACTGAACTGAAAGCCAGAGTGCAACTGTCACATTAGCAGCCAGAGAGCACTCACTCCACTGCAATGCCTGGTAAACAAACCCTGAAAGATGTTCTGCATGACAGACAGACTGACGGCTCTCTCAGGCGAGGCCAGAGCGTCGCCGAAAAAGAGCCGCCATCCTCTCCCCTCTCTGTTGTCAGTTGAAACTCTTTAACCAATTAAAATGGCAGCGCGGGGCGCACATTTGAATATGCATGACAGAATGTTGCATTTTATGAGGAAAAAGGAGTTGAAACTGCTAATTATGTGGTCAACAGTGTATCACTGCGCTTTTTTTCCACCTTCTATTTAATTTGCACATGAAATCTCTCTCCCTCTCATGACGGCAACCTGCATTTTGATCTCGCATCGAATCGTGCACGCTTTCAAGTGCACCGCTTTAATGAGTTCATTTCATATTCACTGAAAGGGATTCTGTCACAGAATAGTGATACAACCTCCCCGATAACCGACTAACTGTTGTTTGTCACTTTTCATAATGAGCCCGGGCCTTATTATAGATCCTTTTCCTGTGGACCGTAATGGAGTCGTCACAGTTTCCACCTCCCCGTAGCTATGTTCTCCTGCGGAGGCAATGCTAGGTGGTTAAATTTATCACTTGATGAGTTTTGCTGTGAGCACTCTGGCAAAGTTGGACAATTATTTTTGAATCCCTGGGCTCTGAGAGGAGTTAACATGAGGGGAAAATGGCCAATTATGGGATATGATTTGCTGAAATGTAAAAAAAAAAGAAAAAAAAAAAAGCTTTGTTTTTGTTTATGTTGGAAATGTTACAAGGCCAAATTGTGAATTTTATAATTTTGTTGAATGTGTGAGTTAGTGAATCATGAGCTAATGGTGCTTTATGTTAAGTGTATATCCATAATCTACAGTGTAGTTTTCCATCTCCTCTCTCAGCTTCTCTCTGGAGCTCAAGTAACAACAGGTCTGTGTCAGCCAATGAGAAGGGAGGAGGCTCTGAGCCTCTACTCTGATTGGCTGACGGTTTTCTGAGTGATACGATAAAAAAAAATTGAGCAGATTTAGGAATAAAACACTCAGGGAAACCAAATCCTGCAAATGAGTGTTGGATGGTGGATCCAGGTGAGGGGCGGGGCTTTGGGTGACTGCTTCACAAAGTGACAGGAAGTCCTGACGGCTGGTTTTAAGGCTCAGTTTCTGAATACAGGCTGTGTGCATTTCTCTGTGGACTGATACTTTCACAGTATTAATATAGAACCTAGAGCTGATTTATAATCACACTACACATGGACATCTACCTTTATACTGTATGGAGCTTTAACACAAACATCTACCTTTAGACTGTATGGAGCTTTAACACAAACATCTACCGTTATACTGTATTGAGCTTTAATACAAACATCTACCTTTAGACTGTATGGAGCCTCTATTGTATACCAAATATACAAATGACTCATCAACACTGACTTTAACGAACCAACAGTCGAGTCCGGCACAAGACAGAACGTGTTTACACAGTGTCAGTTTTTCAACCATAGGGCATCCCGCCGTCCAGCTGGGACACTGAAACCCTTCTTCTCTCTTTCTGAGGTATGGAGGAAAAAAAAAAAAAAGAAATCCAGTCAGACCCAGCGCCGCTTGCCAAAAACACTGCTCATCCAAAGTCATTTGCAGCAAAGTCCATTATCATCATCACTTGTGGTGATGAATTCCCTATGATGGTGGCAGGCCCGCAGCAGCCTCCACTCATAATGACATTCTGCTCTTGTTGGCAGTCACTCCCCGTCAGATGGCTCATTCCCAACAGCCAGCGTGTCAGACAGAGCACACACACAATACTGGGCTGGGCCTTGCCGCCAGAAAGGAGGAGTGGGTGGGTGGGTGGGTGAGTGGAGGAGGGGGGGCAACGGGAATGGCGCTTGAAAGACAAGGCTTCATTTGAGGGAAGGCCACAGCGTTCAGTCGAGTCAGCATGTTGCTTTTAATGTGATCGTCTGTGACGTTTTGGTTGTAAATATGTTTCGTTGCACTGTTGTTTGACTTTCTGTTCTGAGATTTTTTACACTTCCGGGGGGAAAACTCAGGAAGTGAGGCATGCACCTGCAGTTTGTGTGAGCAGCGAAAGGAAAATAAGAACTAGTGTGACAGGTAAAAGGTTAAACTCACAGGTGAATGCTTCAGAGATCAGTATTTGAAAGAAGAAGGGAAAAAAAAGGGACGTCGTAGATCTTTTAGTTCTCTCGGTTTAAGCGAAAGGGAGGGACAATGATGAGCTTCCCCGATTTCACTGCTGGACCAAATTAAGGTTGATGCCCCATGAAAGGAAATGTAAGAGGAGCTGCAAGGCCAATAATATTTAAAGCAGCGTGAGAAGAAGTCATCACGTTGGGAATAAAACAGCTCCATGGATACGGCGAGTCGACGCGCGCCGGCAGCACAACTCAACAACTCGATACAACAACTGTTTGGTTTGAATAAGACCTCTAGAGTTTTTAAGGTGAGGTCACATCAGGTCGCCTAAGATCTGTTTGTTTGAAGTACTTTCAGGTGTAAGATGGTGGCGTTAGGAGCTCTGAGCTATGAATCAGCAAAGGATACTGTAGGTGAAGATAAACAAGGGTTTAAAAATGAAAATGTGTCTATTTTACATAAGAAATATGGACAAACTAGTTGCATTTTAGGATTATCAAAGGGCAGCACTGTAGCTTTGTGCATTTATAACAAAAAAAAAACTAGCTAAACACCTGCTATCAGCCCACCTGTGCACACCTGAATCACTGGACCAAGACCAAACAAACCGTCCTTTACCAGATGATTGCAACAACCACAGAAAGAAAAGAAACAGAAGGAACGTGTACCTTAAAATTACAAAATTACGAAATCCCATACACATCATTCTGTGTTTGAGGAAACCGTCCTGAAAACTTCAACCTGATAACAGCTTCGGCATCAAAGCTAAATCATTTCACATATTCTGGTATTATCAGCAGACACAATAAGCTGATTGTTAAACATAATCTCCATCAACAAACACACAGCTGCCTCATCGAGCAGTTTCTTCACCATTTTGCCGCTAACCAGCACTATCTGTATACCGATGGAACGACGCCAGCTGGTGTGATGAAACTGTGCCGTAAAAAAACCAAAAGCACTGAGATCAAAGCTTCAACTCATTAGTGGCGCTTGAAGGTTAGAATTTGAATTTCCAGGTGAACATAGTGACAGTGCAACGTTACAACAATAAAATGTGGTTTCCCCTTCCTTCTTTGTGATGCTACCAAACGATTGACTTGTAAAATGCAAGGAATCCTGGGAGGTGCAAAGGCAAGATGGCTGAAGGTGACTCTAAGCCTGAGCTTATCGGGGGATTCGGTAAACAAGAGGCCTGGCAAGCGCGGCAGCTCGGCTGTTGACAACTGGTGATGGTGACCAGGTGGGATATGTTATCCTAACAGTCTGGAACTCTTGTGAATTATTTGCTGATAGATATAAACAGCTGTTATTCTTGGTAATGGAAAGCAATTAGAAACATCTGTATACTTGGCTGTGAGCGATGCCTCCGAATGGCGGCCGTGGCTCCCCCAGGTGCCGCTGGGAAATAATTACATCATCAGGACAGGGGCCGGGGCTGGAGGACTGCTAGTGATCTGTGAAGAGCAAGGAGGAGAGCCCAAAGAGGGACACACACATACACACTGATACACACACACACACACACACACACACTGGTACTTGTACAGCTATCTTTACGGGGACCCTGCATTGACAGATTGCATTCTCTAGGCCCTAAATAACTCAAATCAAACCTCAGCCAAACTTCATCCATATCATTAAAACAAGTCCTAACCCTCACACAACCATTAAAGCTGTGGGGTCTGACACTTTGGTCCCCACAAAGCTATAGGACCCCGCAGATACAGTGAAACACACACACATACAAAGTTGTATTATTTTAACGTCTAATCTCCAATGTTTGTTTGGATCCCAGTCTTCAGGACCTGGACTTAGCCTTAAACCTTTAATTTTGACTGATCTATTTCTATTTTAGTGCCACTGGCTGGATTTTCGAATACAATTTTTTTCCCCACAAAATATTAAACAAAGTGTGAACCCAATAATGACGCAATCTGTTGTGCGTGTTGTGTCATATAAACAACCAAGGAATCACCTCTGTGTGTAGAGTAAAGACTCCTCGCTGCAATGTCGGTTTGCCGTGGCACTAAAAATAGACAAAAGTATTGTCTAGTTTTTATTGGTATCTGAGAGATAGACTTTTGATTTACCCTCAATCTGACCCAATCCAACACAAATCCTCAGTTCATCTGGAACACTGACCTCAACACAGATTGTTTCCAATGCCAATTTACCAAACAGACTTTCAACCCCGCCGCAAATATATTACAGCAAAGATGGTGGAGCATCTAGAGTGTTTGCAAAGTGGAAATATCCTCAAAGGGCCGACTGATTCACACATAGTATTTAGTGAAGAGATGAAGTTGGACAGCTCTGGCACTGATAACTGGACAGGTGCGACCTGACAAACCTGATCAACGTTTCTCTATAGCTCACAGAATTTACAGCTGTTTCACTACGTTCAAACCATAAACACTGATACACAACCACACGTGAATTAAAGGTTTGATACATTTCAGCTTAAAACTGATTCATTTGGTAAAAGTGTTCTCTGAAACGTCTTTTATCAGGTGCACGGGTACAAGAACAGCGGGTGTTTCTTTCTGGTGTATGAATGAAGTGGTAGTAGTCGTATCCTTGGGATCACATCTTTGCAATTTGATTGTAGTATTGTTCGTTTGCAACAGTCAATTCATCATAATTCAAAGATGCTATGGTCAGTTGTCCCACAGAGAGATTACATGATTTTACATCCCATATCAGAGTCAAATCAACGATTGATCGGTGAACACCACCTCTTTGTGTATTATGAACTCTATAAACGCAATCCAGCAAGTTGTGATGCGACGCCCTTTGAAATCATGGAGTCTGAATTTAGCTTTATGTCCTGTGTTTTATCCTCATTCAAGAATATTCAATTAAAGTGATCACATGGACATTATTATATGGACACTATTTGAATTTTTAAAGACCGTGATTCCTTGCTTGTACAAGGTAAAGTCGACAATGAACAAAAAACTTACTGGAAACACAAATAACTGCCTCGTGGCCGTGTTTTGTTTTGTTGCGTCTTGTTCTGTTTCTGTCAAGTCAATATCCACGATTGGAGATAGTGTTCTCATATTGCAAAATTTAAAACAAAAAAGAATATTCAATGAAATAGAGTAAAATCAACACTAAATGCCCCGTCATTGGCGAACATTTCTTCCTATTATTGCATATAGTAGTTTGTGAGATTGTGTCTTGTTTCATACTTATGACGTAATAGTAGTAGTACATACCATATAGAGGTAAGATAATGAAAAACATTTTCATTAAAAAGTTTGTCTGGTTCTAGGGGTTTAAGGAAAATGATGACAGTGGCCACTAGAAGATGTGACGAGGACATGATCCCTCACCGGCTTCCCACAAACAGGGCTAACTCTGGTGAATGCCTAAAGTGCCACAGGCAGAAGTTCACCCTTGAGGCAGGGAAGCAATAAAAATGCATTTAGCAAGTCCAGTCTGAGTGTACTTTTACTTCAGGAGAGTATGCTATAAATACAGTATGACGCAGAGGTTGTAAACTTAGCCACACTCTTTGGACTGTTCACTGTTTTAGTGCATTTTTACAATATGCTTTCAATTGGTTTTCTGTACTAGATGTGACACAAGCACACTTTCCTTGCTTATATTTTGCAAACAATGCACTAGTGTTTATTATGTACTATTAGAACAATGTGAAGTAGTAGATTTTGATAGAAGATATCGGTGTTTAGTCATGCAAGTATTTTCACTGCTGCAGAACCTCTGCTGTCCGTCAGAGAACAACTACTCAGTCCTGTACTGTAATTTGGAGATTTACTGAGCCCTTCACTGCAGACGTCCTCTGTGATATTTGATATGCAGTCAGTCACGCCACAGTGTGTGTTCCTCTTAATTGTATTGTGTATGGAGCCGCTGACCTTCTGCCCCAGCTTCCTTGCCTCTCTAAACAATGCCGCGGCTGCGAGAGCCCCGACTGTGCCATGGCTCTGAATTTACCCCGGCTAAAGCATGACTGTGACTCTCCACATACATTAATGCACGGGCCCCCACTGCGCGTGCTCATCGGCTGTAAATACCAGCAGTCTGCGCTGCCGTGGTGAAATGAGCAGTCTGGGGTATCTGACCATATTGTGAGGTGGCAGGTCGGGCCTCATGGTTAAAGACAGTGTGAGGAGAAGGTCACGGGCCTGAATGGCAATGAGTCTTGACTAGGTGTCCTTGACCGACTCTCTGACCCCCTGACGAGCGTCTTAACAAGCACAACAGCATCGATATGACTGGAATTAGGAAGGCAGAAAATGTCAAGAGTGTCAAAAATAATCTGAGAGCTCATTTCACGAGGAAAGATATGTGCATTTAGAAATTGTATCATGTAAGATGTGTTTTTCAGACACGACATCATGTACCTGAAACTGCACCCGGGTTATATTAGACCCCCTGCTGGAGCTAGGTTTTTACCGTGAAGCTGCTGTAGCCTGAGGACGTGCATGAAATGTGTAAAATAGATTAGAGTTTAAATAAAGGATATTATATTAATTTATCTGTTTAAAAATTGCAATATTGTTTGTTATTGTACTAAATAGCACATTTTACAGTACATCATACTTCCTTTCTACTCTTGTGTGTTAAAGTAAGATACTTGGTATGTTTTAGATACTATAGGTACATAGGCTCTACATTTGAAAAGTTTAGAAAACCCAAATTTTCAAGAACAATTCTAGGCCATTAAAGGTCCAGTGTATAAAATGGGGGGAAACCGTGAGATCTAGCATTCAGATTCTAGATTGCGGCGATCACTTGCTCGCTCGCACTCACCCCTCCCATCAGCAAAGTACAAATATGGCGGTGCAAGATGGTGACATTCTGTAAAGCAAGACAAAAACAGAATATTTATAAGGCTAAAACCTAAGGAATTTTATTTTATAGCGATTATATACTTCATACGATTATACAAATATATCCATAGGTAGTATATTCAGATTTCGCCAATAAAGCTAGCCAATTATTATTACACACTGGACCCTTAAACCTTAAAAGTTTTGAATGTATCCAGTTTAGTGAGCTCAGTCAACTTTTTCGGAAAATTTTATTTTCTGCTCGGATTACATGTTGCTACTGTATAAGATTGGCATACACCTGCCAAAGTAAAGCAGATGGACAAACAGTAATTGCTTAAGTGGTCCTTAATCCACCCGGAAGGTAGAAAATGTTTTAGAAATCTGGTTTATACTCAAAGGCAGAATGAGAAAATGTCTTGTCAGTTGGAGAAATATGACTTTGATCAAGATCTACACAAAAAACAACACAGCAGAAACAGATGGGAAAACAATCTCCTTTAACACTGCAGTGGCTCTGCAGCAGACAGGAGATAGAAGCAGCTCCAACACAAAACATTATGTTTGTGCCTTTGTTTCATCGGGGGCCTGTAATCCCTCAGGCAACAAACAGAAAATATCCGTCAGAACGGATGAACCTGCGGGCCGTGAGTCGCGGTCGCCGCGGCCGGATATGTTGATGCCGGCTGGCGTACCTGTCACAGAAAGCTGCAAGTGCAGTTCAAAAACGAGGTGGCTGGTGTCACATGAGTCTGCTGAGGGAGTCGGTGATGACTATGAGTACAGAAGCACGGCACAGTGAGTCTGGAGCTGTCAGCACTTTCTTTGCCTTACTTTTTTTTCCTGCTTTGTAGCGAGTTTGGGATTTTTTTTCTTTCAACACAGGGGATAAATGTGTCCTCCTCTGTTCATATGCAAGCTTTTTTCTTTTGGCTTTTAATTTTGTTTCAATCTTTGTCTCATGTTGCATCAACGCAGAATGCATAGACACAATATTTAAGATATATTACATGATTTACCCACAATGCTAACATTCGGTGTCAGATGAGGGAGGTGGTGAGGAAGGTGAAGGTGTGTTTGGTAACTGACAATATTCCCAGATAATTTCTCCAGTCTGTTATTTACCAGAAATCATAACCACGGTTTATTTTCCATAACCTGTATATCACCATGCACAAACAATGTTGAAGGTTTTTAAGGTTTCACTAAACATTTTTCAGATTTGAAGTTGGTTAAATTAGCATTAGGGTTTTTCTAATCTGCAGAGATGAATCATTTGGCCAATTATTAATATTATTATTTGTCATTCCAATTGTGCCACATTTTGCAATGACAAGCAGTGTTTCCGCTAGGATTTTGTTTTCGAATCGAGGTGCAGGCGAGTGAGTTTGGAGTTGAAGAGAGGGTCGAAAAAAGAGAGTGAGACGACGTGGCCATAGCTGCCGTGATATGATGACCCCACCCACGTTTAGGAGGAACTATGAAGGACTCAGAAACCGAGTGGAGTAGAGTCAAGTTGAGCCGAGTAGAGCTGTAACTGTGTAGTTGAAAAGGCTGCAAAGTAATCGAAACTGGTAGATTATTATTGTGCGTCTCTTTTTGTGCAATGATTTAGTCGTGGCTACAAATGCACGTAGCGGGAAACTCTGGACAAGTATAAACCTCCTTAAACCTCCTGTACAGACTGATAGCTTGCATGTGAGGCGTTTAGAGAACATCTGTTAATTGTAGCATCTGCTGATGGATTGCATGTGAGGTGTTCAGGGGACATTTGTAAATTGTTGTATCGACTAACAGTCTGCATGTGAGGTGTTAAAGGGACATCTGTAACTTGCAGCATCTACTGACAGTCTGCACGTGAGGTGTTCAGGATACATCTGTAAATTGTAGCACTGATGGATATTCTGTGAAGTTGGAAGGGGGGATTGGAAGTTCTGGGGTCGACGCTGTTCATCTGGTGATAACGGCGAGGCTTCCGCTCGTGTGTCTTTTTTTTTTTTTACATTGGGAGCAGACTAAATCCAGGTTAAACCAGTACAAGTGGAACAACACAATCCATATCCTGCCGCTTGTACTGGTGTGCCCTCTGCACACAGGTTAAGTCGCCCACTCCTCCTGTTAAAGCAGCGTACACGGCGCACAATGTAATTCTGATATAACTCAGTCTGTTAATCTATTCACAGAGACCGTGGTGTCCTCGTCCGACAAGCCAAGTACATGATCAGATATACTTTTCATTTAAACTGACCCGCTGCTCTGAATTGATGAAAAACAATAATAATAATTGGTGTGTGGAGGTACAGTACAGTAGAGCACAGTGCGCTAGGATGAAACCAAAGTACTTTCCTCCTCCCAGATGGTCCGTTCAGCCTTTTAATAATGAAATCTGCTTTTGTGTTATTTAAAAAATTACAATAACCTTTCTGCTAATCCCCCGATTTACGACCCCGTACACCTGGATTTCTGCGCTGCACGTACGTCCGAAATCCCCCCGGCTCTTGATAACATATTAGGATTATATCTCAGATATGGTTCTTTAATAAATAGTTTAGATAAGCATATCTGTTTAATTTTATCCACCCGCCCCTCCCTGTATGCGGGATTACAGTGGAAAGGGTTTGGTTTTGTTGAGCGCGTGCGCCGCAGTCTGCAGACAGAACATGCAAACATCTGCACAACAATTCATCAGAAAGAATTATGTATGGCAGACTGGAGGGCTCTAAGCTGTGTGTATTTCAACATCGCAGTGTCCTCACTGACTGAGGCAGATCATAAATAATGGAAGCAGAATTAATTGGTTTATGTTATGAGCATGTGTTATATATATTGATGGCATAACGTTGGTGTGCTGTTGCTCTGTGCCGGACCAGACATGTATATATACTGTGGCTTCCACTTTGATGGATGATCTCGATCCGTGGGCTGGATTTATAAAAGCTTTAGGTTCAGCTCATGTTAATGCATAAAATGATGATGAGGCACAAACAAACAAACATCAAATGGAAATAAATCAATCAATGCAGATTAGGAAAAAAAATGAAATAAATAAAAACAAGATAAAACTAGAAATCAAATTTGTGGGAGGTATTTACTAACACAATATGGTCAAATGGTTTGGCAGAGCTTTAGAAATGAAGGAAGGAAAATCTTCAAACTAGAGTATAAAGTGATCATTTTGACATTTTGTTTCACCAAAACTGTAGAAAATTCTTTGGGGAAAGCCTTTTCTCTGTTTCTGTGCACAAACCCAGCTCGATAAAGAGCTGTGGACCCCCGAACCTGGTTTTTAAGTGTGATTTCATAAAGCCTATGTATAAAGCCTATCTATCAATGTCTGATCACTATTCTTAATTATTTTCAAGTTGACGTTAATGTATAAAGTGAACGAGTGTGGAGGTCTGGTTTGCTTTCATAAACTAGTTGAGCTTTTTCCATACAATTTTTTAAGTTTTTGTACAAATATACAATGTTAATATGGAGCCTGATTCATAAATAAAGCCTGAGAAGAACAGTTAAGTATAATGATAAGGTGTCCAAATACTTTGGTGTTATGTTCTTATTTTGCTAATACATAAAGCACCTTGAGTTGTCTTGTTGCGGAAATGTGCTATACAAATAAACTTGCCTTGCCTATAAACATTATTCTGCATTAATATGCATCTAAAAGCTGATGGTCTGGATGTTTAAAGGTGTAATCCAAATTCAGAAAATAGTTAACTGGATAAGCTTGTGAATATTCTCATTTGTCCAGGTCATATAGGAAATTTAAATCGAATGCAACTGGACTTGGTTATTTGTCTAGGAAGACGTTTCACCTCTCATCCAAGAGGCTTCAGTTCTGACCGGGCTGGGACTGGATAAATTTAACTGGATAAATTGAGGTTTTTAGTGGAAGTAATTTTAACACACAGCGACACTCTGCATCTTATGATCAACCTAAAGGAAAGAAGTGTGACAGACCTTTAAATTATGCATGCAGCACTTGACCATGAGGTTTGAAATTTCTAGGCCAAACACCCAGCTCTCTGTGGGTCGTGACCCCCCACCCCCCCTCCACCTCCACCCTGTGCTTTGTTTTTGTTTTTTTTTACCTTGCGTGCTGGGGTAAATACCTCAGCACCTGCATGTTGCACTGATTTCACCCAGCCCTGGCAGATGGTCCTCACCCTTCACTGAACACACACTCCGGCACCTGGGACGCTGGGGAAATCCTTCCGTGCTCATGCCACTCTGTCAGAGCGCACATGCACATATTATAAACACAGATGCAGTGGCATGTGTGCAGGCATGCGCGTCCGCGAGCGTGCATGCAACCACGAGCGGGTCCGGGTCGCGAAGACACAGGCAAGGCAAAAGGTGGGGGGGTTTCTACATGTAAACACAAATTCACAAAGAGAATAGAGGAGAGTCACTGACGTAAACGACACTATGGATTCAGAAAACTTACACATAAATGAGACCATCCAGTCAAACAACCACTAGATAAAGTCATGGATGGACTTCAACCTCGATAGACTGTTTACCCACTTGTATTTAATAACTGTGTTGACACTCAAACATTAGACCCATGAGATTCCTGAATGTCTTATTCCAGATCTAAAAACATAGTGTGCCTATATATACAGAGAGATGGCTGAACTCTTTTGCTGACTTTGTGCACGAGGTTGACGTCATGAGGAAACTGGAAACATCTTTCACCAAACTGCTACTGCAAAGTTCAAAGCTAAGATATCACTTTTTGCTGTCCACATCCACAGCAGCACATTGTGAAACTCCTGCTTCTCTAATCTAGAAGTAAACTGATCTGAATCTAGTGGTACGTAACTACAGCACACCAACCACACATCAGATAATCCATCTCTATATACAAACACGAAGATTTTTCAGGATAAATCTCCCAAAATACAACTGATAAACCTGCAACCGATGAGTATTTCCCCATTAATAAGAATTTTAAAGCTCCAACAGCTAGTTTATGTTACATCCAGTCTTTTTAATACATTATGACCCAGTCTGTAATAGAAAAGTTAGCTGGTTATGTTTGCTAACAATGCATCGTTGTTGGTTTTTTACAGATTTTCAATGACTGATGCAACATAAGATCTGAAATTTAGCCATTCCATTAGTCTATTAGTTTAACGTTTTTACTACTTTGATATCAATGCATTATGAGGCAAATGATGACTTGTTACAGTTTTGTAGTCATGTCTCATTGTGTCAGGGGATATTTCAGGGGTATGGGTAGATGCAGGACATGGGACTGGACTTTGAGCTCTAACTGGTATTTCTTTTATTTTACTTTTTACTCTAAATTTAGGATTGTTTTATTATTTACTTGCATTTGACCATGTTTTTTTCCCCCATTAATTATAATATGCTCACAAGTTAGTATTACATTTTTGAACTGCTAGATTCACACTGGGTTCTGGTAATAAAGAAGTTAAATGCAGCACACACGCAGACACACAAACACACACAAAACACACTAGCCGGCAGCTCAGCTCCAGAGAGCAGAGACGCAGGCTCACAAAGAATCAGCGAGTAAACAAGCAGCCGTGCTCAGATTGGTTGTGATGAGGAGGAGCTGTTCCTTCCTTGAGCTTAATGTGAAAATATGCCCCACAACCCCATGACTGCGTGCGTGGACGGACGCGACCGCAGGCACAACATATAGACAAACAAACGCCTTATGGCGACTGTTGCGGCACTCCTTGCTGATTTAATTAAAGAAGCCTTCTGTGCTGGCAGTGCAGCACAAAGGAATGTTAATGATGGAATTAATGGCTGCTGTTTTTCCACACTGAGCGCCACAACCAGCCACGTGCCGTCCGACAAATATCCCTGAGCTGAATTACAGGCCCGGGATGAAGACGCCTCATATGGACACACATCTCCCCCTCTTTCATATCCGTGCTGTCAAAGTGAGCAACAGCAAAACGCCTTTTGTTTTTAGCGTTAATTAAAATCCCTGTTACGCTAATGTGATGTATCATTTCTACCAACATCAAGACTGCTGAGATGGATTTACTTGGCTGAGGATAAACAGCTTCTGTCAAATAGACGGCCAGTAGAACGAAGGCTTCGTCTCTGGTCATTATGTCTCAGAGGCAGAAGCTTATTTATAAAAAAACATACCACTGTGAGCTTTTTGGAAAAGTCAGTCTTGTATTAAAAAGTTGATCATGGATCTCAGGTTTAAACCTAAACAAGCAATTTTTTTCTCAGTGCTCGAGTTAATCATAAGGTATAAGCTCCATTAGATTTTCCTTCTCAGTTTCAAAGTGACAACATGAAAAAAATAAACCAATCAGAAAGCTTGTGATTTAGGGCTAGCTGGTTAGCATGCTTACTTAAGCAGTAAAAAAGACTTTATTGAGACAAGTGTCAATATTACTGTAGCATTGCTTCCCAGCCCTGGAGACATCATATAGTGAATAAAGGAATTCAGTTTGATCCTGAACCTGCAATGTTGCTTCCAAACCGGTAAGTAAACAAGTGAATACGAATACTATCTATGTAGCATTAGCCAAACCTACAAGTAGCTAGTAGTTTGTATTTAGCTAACTTTAGATCTTTTGTAATTGTACTTAAGTATGGAAGAACTATAATTTTGTAAAGGATGTAGCACCAAGCTGTGGATGCATACGCTACACTTTTTCAATTCAATTCAATAAAAGACCAGGCGGTGGCTTTAGATGGAGATTTCTTAAAGAAATAGGCTACATTGAAATTGCATTAAGAAAGCAAGTGAACATACAGAAAATCAACCAAAATAAAGACCAAGTTCACTTGGAGTTTATCTAATAAGTAAATGCAGGTGAGAGAAACCACAGAGGAGTGTAACTTCACCTGCTGAGTGTTTTACCCTTGGCCTGTCTGAGATATTTACACACAAAGTGCAGCACAGGTATCATTTTTGTTCTACCTTTTCGGGGGCAACGTTAATGAAACTCCCCACAATGTTTGTCCAAGAACTTAAATATATCAGAAGCGATAAATCACGCCCACGTGTCTGAAGCCCGCGGACACAGTCAAGGGAACTGGGTGATAAATCACGGTGAGAGAAAAAAAGGTAATGTGGCCTTACACTTCAAAGTTTAATCGTCACGCAAAAGGATCACTCTCTCCTCGCAGGCGACGCGGTCAGAGATGCTCCGAGGTCCGGACCTTCACTCCTGTCCCGCATCAATCACGCCGGGGCGTTTTTAATTTTCTGACTGTAGATCTCTCTGCTGCTGCGCCACATATTACAGGTCAGGTCATTTTTTGACATTAGCTTGACACTTAGCAAAGCAGCTGTTTCGTCGACAGTGCAGTTGTTAGAAAAAATGCACGATCATGAGGCGTTTTCATGACGTTAATATGATTTGAAGGGTTCGTTGTTGGTGTAAATGCCACATTATGTCAAGTTTAAGTGAGGGAAGTATAGATATAAACATGATAAAGCTTGTGGACTGCGATTGAATCAAATCAACTCGTCTGTATTTGACTTCCTGTGCCTGGTGTTTATGTTTTTGTGGCGTTGTTGTGTTGTGTAGCGCAGGTCGCGGTTCCTCCTCCTCTCATTGGTTCCTCTGTTGAACTCAATATTAAAACATGATCTTTGCTGACTCCGTTGACCCTGCGGGAGCTTGTCATTCACAAAGTCTTAAATCTGTTCAGAGTAATATCTCTCCAATGTGGTATTTGGATTGGATTATCTGGCTCGCCGTGAATCCAATCTCCATGATTCCTCTGTGTTTGGGAGGTGAAGACACCGCGGTGATGGATTTTCATCTGTAGGTGACGAGAGACTTTGTACACGGACTAGAACTGACACCGTACTGTTTCTGTTGTTGTTTGTGCTTATTAAAAAAAAGCAGTAAATCTCACAACAACTTGTATGAACAGATATTTATGACATGTAGTGAAGGAAATAAAATGATAAACTAAGACATTAAATTGTTGTGAAATAAGAAAGAAATTGATTTGGAATAACAGTAGAATATAAAGACAGGGAAAATGGTTGTTCAACTATAAAACTATACTATAAAATGTATGTTGTACTGTGTGAAGTGATTTTTATTTTTCTGAAATGTTGTCATGTTTTCACCTGTGACTGTGTGAACTGGTTTTACATTAAGTTTCAGAGGCCTCGTTTAGTCTTTTAGGTTATTTTAGGGTCTATTTTTAAAATGTTAATTCAATTCACATAACTTTATTTATTCCCGAGGGGCAAGTATTGTATCTATTATTTATCCTGTACGCTGCTGGACCTGAGTAACATATTTAATTCCTTCATGTTGAATAATAAGCTAAACTGAACTGAACTGTTCACATAGTAATTTTAATAAAACATAATACTTTTTCACACACTCACACTGCTCTGGTGTCTCAGTTTCTCTTTTCAATGGAAACATTTATCATGATTGATTTAATTTTAAATCTCAATTCAAAACCCATTTATTAAAGGTTTGGCTACAGGACCTTTAATGTGAAAATCCATCAACCGTGGTGCACCTGGTGCTTCCTGCCATACTTCTTGTATGAAGGGACATTTTGAATATGATGAATCAGCCTTTTTCATCAGCACCATTTTGCTTCCCAAGTCAAATAAAATGCATTACACATTCATTCAAATTTGATCAAAATAAGTGAGCACATTTCAGCAGATTGTTCTTCACATTTCTGACTCTTTAACTTAAGCTGTGCCACATTGATCACCACTCGTCTGCTTCGTCTTTTAAAAAACCTGATTTTATCGACATTTGTTTTTGACAGATTTTTCGACCTCTGTTTTTATGACACTGTCCTGTTTATACATTCATACTGCTGACTTAATGTTTTTGAATAATAATTACTTCTACCATCCATCACCACCTTCTTATTATTACTTCCATTATGATAAACTGTTTACTGCAAACTTGCTGCAGATGGGAGCCGGGGACATCAAGTGAAAACAAAAGGACTACACACGCCAAGCGGTATATTACAGGACGGTATCTCTTCACACTTCACATTCTCTGTCGCCTCAGTCGTGACTCAGTGACAGTTTAAGATGCAACTTCTCACATCTCTGTGCAGCATAGATCCTCTGCACCCTAAAGATTAACCAAAGACATCTGTGCCCAAGTCCTGATTCCCCTTGATGATGATAATGATGGTGACGATGATGACAGTGATGATGGTGCAGTTTGGGGGGCCGGGGGGTCCACGGATTAAAACCCTAAGCTACTGACCTATAACTAAAGTGATGTTTGAGCTCATAATCTTTTCATCTCATGGTAGGTGAAACCTGCTTTGTTGGATTTTGACCATCAGCAGACAATAGGGAGGAGGATCGCTTTAACTCGGCTCCATGCTGAGCAGGTGGGAGGAGGGAGACTGATATTCACCAGATAGTAGCCTATCCATGAGGCTCAACCAATACCACCACACTAAACTGAATAAGCCACATCTCATTTTACAATCTTCTCCAAAAAAAATAAAAAAATAAAAAAATAAAAAAAACCATGAGAAGCATCTTCAACATCCTCTCGGGCTTTTCCCATTGTGTCTGGCAACGCGATGGTTCCAATACAGCGATGCAGAAAAGAGGATGCACATGGGATCCAGGCAATTTCATTACACCGAGTCAAGCTGTTTCAGTTCAGGATCCAGGCCTTTGTGCCGGTTGCCCGGCGCCGAGAACTGGAAACATGGCACAAACAACATTATGTGTTATAGCAACTTCGCGCCGGGCCTTGTGATATGTCCATCTGCCGTGACTAGTGTTGCAGATCGCGCTGATATCCCTGCCTGCGCTCCCTCGCCTCCTCTCAGTGAAGCTCTCCAGGTTGCACGACCACTCAGCCATACTGGCCCTCAGTGCACACTACTTTTATTTTGGAAAAAAAAAGAAAAAAAAAAAGAATTATGCTTTTTGCATGGATGTAGAAGTTTCACTGGCACGATTTAGCCTCTGGTGTGCTTTATGATGAGCAGCATGATAATATTACTAATTACAACTTATTCTGCTGTGCATATTGTGTCCAATCTGCATAGAGTTAACACTAATGTGAGTGAGTGTGAGAGGACATGCAGGTACAGATGCTGCTGCTGCTGCAAAGGTTTGGACTTTTCCATTTTGATGATTCAGCCGCCAGAAGTTGAACAGAAAAGATTCACAGACACTAACAGTGGATATTATCATCTTATTCTTATTCAAGTGTTTTCCAGCTTCTTCAAACGTATTCACTTTGAACCTTCCTTTACTTTCTAGCAATAAAACAATCTTGCAAAGATGTGTTGTGTTTGGCAAACGCAATATTATCACCATATGATCCAAAATCCAGCTGCACTTTGATCTGATTTCATGTTGTTCCCAAGATTACACCACCAGAGACTACACCGAGCATATTGACACACTTTAAACGAGGTGGTTTACACATGGCTGAGCCTTAAATCCTAAAAAAATACAGGGTGATGCTTAATTCATATGATATATTTATTAGAGAGCTTTTTTTTACCCTTGTTTTTGGGTCGGTGTGAGCGAGGGCATCGGGGGTCGAGCTGCGGTGTCTTAAGGAGGGGTGGGTGGAGGCTAAGCTCCTCACTGCAGCATAAGCTCATACAGTATTTTCATCTTGGGGATTATTCTCCTTCTTCTTGGGTTAGGGATGGACAGACATTTGTCGACAGATGATATTTTGAAAATTTAAATAAACAAACACATGTCATCAAGGGAAATGGGCGAAGGGTGGAGGGTGGGGGTGGCCGTGGGGAAGGGTGGGGTGAGGGGTAAAGAGAGAGAGAGGGCCTGGAGCTATCTGCAGAAAGCTGATTATGCTAAAGTCAGGGATTCAACGAGACAAGTTTATGTCTGTATTAATCAAGCAGGAATAATGTGAAAGTGTGAGGAGCAGCCTCCGTCCTGGTGATGGCTGCAGCTACATCATCAGATGAGCTGAATCTTACAGTGAGAGTTATCTGCAGCGGGGCAGCATATGGTGATGAGAGCAATCGGGGGGGGATGTTCTGGCTCGGCGACTACAATAGCGTTATGATATCACTATTGGCGATGTTTTATGGGTGTTAGCGGTGGGCTCGGTCCAACGCGGCCGCAGCCACTGTAAAAAATTAGCCATGCATTAATAACGAACACGCCACAGACAATCCTCCTTTTTTTTTAATGCGAAATGAGAAATCCTGAGTGTTATCTCAACTTTTTAATTCTTGTAAGTGCTAATGACAGAAAACGAGAGGCGTAATCTGCAAATGATTCCTCATAGGCGACGGAGACAAAGAGTTATATCTGTATCATTTCACCGTTAATTAGTCCTTTTACTTCTTACTGCCGTGAAAGTAGAAGGAGTGGACTCATTTCAGCCGCCTGCTGTGTAAATCAGTCCAATAAAATGGTCAGTTGTTGAACTTACAATATGTATAATGAATGTTTTTTCTGTTGTTTGATAGTGTGCATAAACAAAAATCATATACTGTCCATGCTGAATCTCAAATTTATCTTTGATTATTGTGAATACACAAAAATGGCCTATGACCGGCTTGATTCAGACTCTACAGTTGAGGTAGAAAGGCTCAGGTTGAGCTCACATTGCATAAGAAAACAATATTTTAGTTGCATAATGTGAAACAATTCAATGCATAAAAGCACAAATATAGCGTAAACTGTGTCACTGCTGGTGTTTTGCAGCTGTACAGGTATCGTCAGGTGCAACCTCATGAGCCGTAACATTAAGATCTATGTGTTGCCTCGTTTCCAATGTCATATTTTATCTACAGTTCTCATTCAGCATGGCTGCCGTTCTCAAGAGTTTTTGTGAAAGTAATAAACTCTGTTAAGCTCCAGCATATTTCTCCAGTTTCTCTTGGAGCACCCCAGTTTTAATACCAAAGAGAGGGTAGTAAAAAAAAAAAAAAAGAAAGAAAAGAAAGAAACCCTGAAGCATCTGGAGGGATTACTGTGAGAAAATGATTCAACATTTTCACTCCTGTTTTTACACGATCCACTGCACTTATATGGATGAAGAACGTTCTGACATATGTGAAGGATTTTATCAGCCTCTATGTGGGTTAAGGTTTCGTTTTCATTGATAAAATGAAGTTCAAATACAATGTGAAGTTACAGACGATGCCGATCTGTGGAGGTTCAGGATGAGCGCTGTTTAACATTGAATTTGATTAACTATTAGAAACCAGTCAGCAGATAGTGATCCAGGTAAGCTCCACCCTCCTGTCCCCAACTTTGACTCTAAACTATCCCCAATGTCATCAATGGATGAAGCTCATTTCTACTTTATGTTGGAGTAAGAGAGGACAGAGGCACATTTCATTCGCTGCTTTAATGACATAAACATCAATCTGTCTGAACTGCTGCTTAAATGACTGTGTAACCTTTACAGCACTGTTAAAGAAAGATGTATAATTTCTACATAAAAAGGAGAAGCTGAGGTTGTAAAAAGAAAAAGAGAGAGAGAGATTGAGCTGATGCACTTTCACTTTACTGGACTCACAGTCTCTCTTTTATGTCCAGTCAAAAGTCGCACCCCGAGAGTCACTTTGTAAAAGACTGGCTGATATTTCCTGCTCTTTAAACGCAGCACACATTAAGATATTCAGTGAATTTTAACAGATTTAAAAATTGCTGGGAACAACAACAGATTGAGAGCCATAAAAAGTAGAATAAAGCCTTTATAACCCACTGACATTCCCCACATAATGGAAATATTTTACAATGCCTCCGATTTATGGACCTCTACCTACTATAAATTATATTATGCAAGAAACATTCTCATGACCGGTGGCATTAACTGCCTTATATTAAATAGGTTTCCACAGGGAAAGGATCGACTCGCTATATGTAGCCTGGAACAATATTCAATATGCCGCCATGTTTTAATGCCACATTTTTTATTATCTTGCAAGCATATGTTGGAATGGCTACAGATGATGAAGCTAGCTGCTGGGCAAAGTGATCATCAGTGCTTTTTTTTTTTTTTTTTTTGTTAAGCTCTCTTAATAATAGGATCCGGCAAATTGTTTGTGACCTTTGTCAAGGTTTTGCTGGAAATACAGATGCTAGCAGCAACCGTGCTAGCCCGCGGCATGTGTGAATATGCAAAGCTCCCCTAGTTTTTTCCCCCCTCTTTTGTTTTTTTGCAAGGTTTCAACATGAAAACGTGAAATTGTTTGGAAACCTTTTGCCTCCCAGGGCCGTCACGGGGAGAAGCCACATAGAGCTGAGCTCTGCAACAATGTTTGATGCTGCTTCCTTAGTTGAGCATATGCCACATTCTGTTTTAGGGAGGCTGTTGTTTGTGTGGTGGCCTTTTTTTTTTTTTTTTTGTCCACAGAGTTGCAACAACTGGGGGGAGGAAGGGCCGGTCAGGGACAGCAGCTGTGCAGCCCTCTGTGAGCATCATGACATGCATGACCTGGCTGAAAACACAAGCTAAGCAAAAAAAAAACAGAACAACAATAACGCTGAAGTCTTTGCTGGTTTACCTCGTCTTACTGTATGTTTGCATATCAGGCCTGAACGTGGTCTAACGTGTCCGTCATGTTCACTAGAAATGACACCGCAGGAGAAAACATGTGGGTCAGAGGGGTCAAAGAGAAATGCATTTAAGCAGTTAAACATACAGCAAGCAGGAGGGGAGAGGCTTAATGGAGAGATCAAGAGAACAGGCAGCAGCTCGTGGAAGGAGGAGGAGGAGGGTGAAGGAAGGAGGGAAGGATGGATGGAGGGGGGGGCAGGTGGTAGGCAAGGCCAGGGGTATGCTGGTGCATCTGCCTGCGGCGTTGGTATTGACGGACATATTTCCCACAGCTCCGTGTCATGGCAGGATCATCGCACATGATTACAGGGGGGATCAGCATGATCGGCTGTCGCTGATTTCGCTGACATCTGTCGGTGAGGTGATACAAGCTGTGACAAGGATTGTCCCAGACATAGAATCTTGAGCGGCTTTTGAGCCACGGCGGCCACGGTGGTTTCCTTGTTGTCGAGCCACAGACGACGACTGTTCCCGTTTCCAGAAGACGCTAACTTCACTGTCCCACACACACTTGTCCTGAACACACTGTCATGAAAAGACAGAGTATTTGTACAGTATTCATAGGGACTGTGTGCAGACAATATATTAATTATAATATCTTTGTTTTTTTATGAAATTGGCTAAGAATCATAATGAAGTGTCATCAATTTTACAAATTGGGATTTTCTGGCACAAAATCATATGAAAAGTTCTTCCTTTATCAAAATAAACGTTTCCTTATAAATTACATCAGAATCTTTTGGTATCAGAAAAAAAAAAAAATCAAATCCACAAAGTTTCTGTTAATCCATGGTTGACCAAAAGGTTCACTTACTGGTGTTTTCCTGAGCTTTCAACCACATATGCTTCAGTGTACCCTTATGCAGTAGGTCAGGTAATGTCAAATGAGCCATCTCTGATCTCTGAGAACCAAATCTGTTGATGAAGGCCAAGAGCAGAAGCTGAAAGCTCTGGAGGAAGTATCCCTGCTTTTAAAGCACAGTTATGTCCAGGGGGAAATGTGTGCCAGTTGTTCTACAGACGTTTCCACGTGTCTCAACCTCTGTTAAAAAACACACAGTGAGAGTGAAACATTACAGCGAAAGCAATTCACACATAATCCACTGATTGAGCGTCCTTTACTAAAACCAATATCTGTCCATGCAGCTTCAAAAGATGGATTATTTATCCCGGGGTAAGTAATTGCACGGTTCATAACAATGAGATTCGGATTAAGGAATTCATTACGGGTTTGAAGCCGAGCACAGCTTGTATACAATTACCTTTAAGTCCGGCCAAAGAGATAAAAATCATTTCCTCAATATGGAGCGCCGGGACCGCTTTGATGTGACCCTCATCACAGCGGAGGCACAGAAAATGATCTTCCAGTTAAATCCTTTCTTCATTTCATCTCGGAGATTCGGGGGGAAATTCTTAAACATATGGCTCAAATTGTTGGAAATGGCTGCTGGGTATTGAGTCATCTGGGGCAAGAGCCTGAGCCCTTTCTTCATTTATTTTTTTTGTTGATACAAGCTCTATCTTTGATTAAATGTCAGACTTTCACTCTCACATATGCTCCAAGAAAATCCTTATTGGGCCGTTCCAAGAAAAAGAGATCTGAAGTGCGTCCTGACAATCACAATGAAGACATCAGACACAATGCCGCTGCTGTTGTTGTAATCAATTATCTTGGAGGTTGCATTCAACAGAGAAGCTTTTAGTTTCAATTTTGTGTTGTTGTACATTTGGAGAAATGGTCCAAAAATACTTTTTTTTTTTTACATCACTTTAATTCAAACAACGTTGATGTACAATGAGGTTTTTGCAGAGACTTTAAAATGTCCCATGAGTGAACATTGGATGGAAAACATGTCGGTACTGGATCCCAGCAGAATCTCACATTTCCATTGAAAAATCTGGGTTTTTGATTTGCCATATTTCTGGGAAGCGGATTAAACAACGAGCTATAAAAGTAGAGAAACAGCTGAAAAGTTATTACTTCTGCAGGATCGGTGGCAGCGAACGCAATCTGTGGCATCTACTCCCGCCTTCTAGACGGTGTGTGATTACAATTTACAAATTAATCTCTCCATTTAACGGCTCGTTTGAACAAATAATGAGTTGAGATTTAATCAGCATACACGGTTTAACAACAAACAAAGAGCTCAACTGGAAGTAAAAGTGTCAGCACTGACGGTAATATTCACAGACAAGAGAAATGTATTGAGAGGAAATCAAGAAAGTTGGGGATGAATGGATAATTTTAAAGAACATGTGCAGTAATTAAAGGCAGTTAAAGGAGCTGTGGTATCTGCTGTGAAACCAGAGGCTTGTTTGCGGTTGTTTATTGCGTATATGACCAGTCATTTACATGAATAATGTCACCCCGCTTTACCAGCAGAAGTGTTTATGACAGATTAGAGGCCAGCATCCAACTGCATTTTCATTCCAGTTATTTTTGCTTTAATGCATGTGTGAATCAATTAATTCTGTCATAAAAGGCCACCATAAACTGTGAGCAGAAGTTAATGAGTCCGGCATTACCACATCATTACACCAGCTGGCATAATGGAGCATGTGTTGTTTGTCATAATATATGCTGCCACGCTTTAACAGTCATAAATTGTTTGGATTGGTAAGTTTGGGTTTGTGTTTGACGACAAAGACACAAGGTTTGAGTGTGAGCAGATTCCCAAAGTAGCTGCAGAAACCTGAACAAAAATACACAGGTGGGTTCAAAAATGATGGGATTTATCAGCTCGGAAGTATCTGAGGGCTCCATTAAGTCAGTTTTCAGTCATAAACCTGTTTTTTATTCATCATAGTTCTCTTCAGTCCTCCTAAAACCATGCAACAGTTGACAAGATTTTGGACTTTCTTACAAGATCAATGGCATTCATTTATTACCTGAAACCTTGGTTTCATTATGTTATTTTACAAATATAATATCTGTGTATGGACAGGTAACTGTAGATGTTTCCAACTTCTGCTTCAGGTTTTATGATCCAAAATAGAAAATGTAACATGTGACCTCTTGCTGAGAAGCTGGGTTTTAAGGGGTTGAAATTAGTTTTGTCACTTTGAATTGTCACTAATGCATTGTTTCTGTACTTTAAAAAAAATAAACTTTACAAATATTAATTTTTTTTATCACTTTGCATCTATTATTATAGCTCTCTACTGCAATACTGTAAATTTCCCAATTGCAGAACTAATAAAGGTATCTCTATCTTATCTTAAATATAGTTTCTTGTTGGAAGCAGGTGTTAGTGATTGTTGCTTAATAGGATCTCCAGCCTATTAAGCCTCCAGAGCAGATCAGAAGCTACAGTGACTCGCTATTGGAAAATGACGAGATGGGCCAGGGCTAGCTGGTTAGCATGCTACATTGAGTAGAAGAAAAATATGTGATAAGAGTCGAGAGTTAAGATTGGTGTTAGCCATCATCAATGGAGACAGATGTTGGTGAATAAAGGAATGAAGTTTGATACTGGAAATTTCTGCTAGACACACAGCTGTTCATGCGTACAGAGGCTACATAGAAACAGCAAATCTATGCTCAAAGGAGTGTAAGTGACCATAATTACTAAAAAAGTATGTTTATTTATACCTAGAAACCATGGCATCCATTGTTCCCTGCCACAAACTGCTTGGTCCTACAGGACTGAGTCACTTGCAGTCATTGTGAGGCTTATTTTCACCTGTGTTTGAGACATAAGGAGGGAATTCTCCAGAGTCCAAACAGACCTCTTCAGTCCTGTCTGGTGTAACTGCCTCCCGACTGTGTGAACTGTTAAATGTGAGTGTTGCTGATAAACTGCCTGCGCGTTAATACTTTTATTGTGTGTTCAGTCGACCGTCCCACAATAAAAGCAGGTTAAAAATGCATCACTGTGAGTTCCACTCATGCAGCACATGTATCGTTGGGTCTCGGGGTGTGCAAAATGTGCCTCCATCCATCCTCCCGTAAGCAGTCTGCGGCACAGCGAGGGGGGAGGAGCCCGGCCCGTCTCAAGGTCACCGGGCCCTTCACCACTGTGGCATGATGGGTAGCTCCTGCCCGTGCCAACCAGCCAGCCAGCCAGGAACTGCCCGGATCCGCCTGGCCAGCGTTACCTTGACTGAAAGGAGGGAGGAAGGCACCGGCGCCCCCCTGCCGCTCCGTAACTGGTACCAAATGGTGCCTCCCCTCTGGGGTCCTGACCCACGAGCAGGCAGAGTCCCAGGACATCTCAGAGCCGGGCTGGAGGATGGGCAGACAGCTGTCTTCTGTCAGTGGGCCCGCAGACCTCAATATCATCTTTCCCTACACATACACAATCATTAAGCAGCTCGACCGGCTCTGAAAACCTCGCTCAGGTCTCTGCGGGCTAAAAATGTCCCCAACTGCAAATACAATGTCATGAATGCTCAGCTGACGTTCCCTAGATAAACACAGGTTAAAAAAAAAAAAAAAGTAATAATCATATTGAGCTCTGAATCCAGGTAATCTCTTTAAATCTGTCCGCGCAGTGTATTTGAAAAGCCGACGTGAAGCAACAATAAAGTCTGTTTTAATTCTCACGAGGCAAAACTCAGATCTTTAAAGGAAATTTAAAAACAATTTAAAAACCACAGCAAACTAGAAGATATAAAGAGTCTTAGTTGTGCTACCTCTGCCTCTGCAGCCAGGGAGGCTCTGAGAAACAATGTTATATGGGTCTTGATGGGAAGAAGCTGCATAATTAATTTGTATATTCTAGCATGACAGATGTTTGATTTTGGCCGTAAAAGTAATTAATAAGAGAGTGGAGGGAGAGGCAGATTGCTGGAAGATTATTTATGAAGACTCCTCACTGAGCACGTCGGAGGTTGGGGTGGAGGGGGGAGTGAGGCTGGGTGTGTGTGTGTGTGTTTAGTGGGAGGGGGGTATCAGCCCTCACTCATGCCCCAACATCACCTGCTCCCATGACTGTCCCAGCTGTTAGCCTAGCTGCTACCACTGGCGTCTCCAAACATTTGTTTTAACGTCCCTCTTCACCCGAGGTGGCGACTGAAGTGACGAACAAGCCCGAGGAGGACGAAAAATAACACAAAACAAAAACTACACTAAAAACAACAAATATATACAGTGAAACATCGTTGGCTGACTGGCTGCTCCAGAGGACAAAGCTGAACACCTGCTTATACCTGAGACAGATGCTGACATCTGCCTCACGCAGAGGTAGCAGGAGACATATTTGTGTCGTTTAGGAGGCTGTAGGGAGGCGGCATGTGTGATGTGAACCACCTTCAGTTTGTTTCCTCTGGTTTGAGACGCAGCAGACAAGTGGATGTGATACAGTTTGTTTTTTTAAATATAAGAATAATCTATTTACAGTCGTAACTTTAATAGACTTACTGCAATCCTCTCTCACTGTTGACTTTGTTGCTATTTAGTCCTGCTTTGGAATAATTAAAGGCCCTGTACGGAGCTTTTAACTGGATACGCAAACGTCTCTGGTTTCTGCTGATGTGTCTCTGTTACCTACAACAGCAAATGAGCCCATCAGTGTGAAGATACCCTATTTCTAAGTAGTCTAATTCTATACCTCTGGAAGGCATGGTCGGGTCGGACCACTGATGAAACGATACGAATAGATACATTACGCTGCTAAAAAAAAAAAAAAAAAGCAAGTCCCGTCTTCTTTCCGACGTTTCCAAAATAAATCTACATGCGCCGAACAGACAAACGTCTTCATGACAGTGTGAAATGCAGTTGTCATTCCGCCGCTTTCGTCCACAGGGGTCGCCAAAATCAACACTAAATGAAAAGTCTGTAGGGGATTTAAGAGTCTGAAAAGTGAGTTTGAAAATAACCGACCCAACTTTACCAATCATATTTCATTAATTTAACACACGATTTCCCAATTTCTGTGCATACATTATTATGTTTATGCCGTTACATCAATTGAATAACAATAGTATGTTTGCATACTGCATAAACAGAGCTGCATTTTAATTCAGAGAATGTGGTGAATGTAGGCTGCTGTAAACCACCAAGGCTGAACCAAAATGAGACAACACGCAACTTTGTTGTCTAGAAGAAACATCCAGTATCAAATTTTATTCTTTTATCCACCAATATCTGTCTCCATTGAGGATGGGGAACACCAATCTTAACTCTCATCACTATCACATATATTCTTCTACTCAATTTAGCATGCTAACCAGCTAGCCCTGGCCCATCTCGTCATTTTCCGATAGCGAGTCACTGTGGCCTCCAGGGGTTAAAGTTCTTGTTTTTCTTGTTTTACACTCAAAGTTTAATCCACAAGCTATTAGAGGTGAATTACTGCCATTTTTATTTTCATTACCACCACTGAATCTTGGTTTGACCACTCAGGATCGACCCGTTGGAGCCTTTGTTGCGCGGGAAAAGAAGGCTGCATTTGAAGAAGCCTTTGAAAACAGGACTCTAGCTGCAACACAGGTGACTAATGAGGCCTCTGCTCTGTCTGAACTGACACATAGTTTGAATAAGCATGCTAATATCAATACATTTCTGCAGAACAAAGTCGGTCCAAATGTAATAGGAACTCATCCAGTATTGTAGAAATGGTTAACACTAATGGACAGTACTGTACTAGCATGGCTGAAAATAAGTCACATAAAAAAAAATTCAGACTGCACAGCTTTGGTCAAAAAGCGAGCCTGGACTCACAGACAGACGGAACGAGGAGGAGAAAGAAAATAATTAGATACGGCCCAGTGTTTTGCAACAGCAGGGACGGAACAATTTATGCTTCAATCTAGGCACAAACTTCTGCTTTTCTTTTTTTTTCTCCCCCCTCTCCGTTTTATTACAGAGCTGTATACGGCTTCAGAAGATAATAATGAACTGTAATGGATGCCAAACAGTGAGGACAGGGAGTGAATGTAATTTTCTCAATGAGGGCATAAATCTCGCACGGAGGGTGTTACTGGAAAGTCTTGTGGATATTCAAATCTGCTGCTTTGATTGAAGCAGTCACAGTTCATCACAGGCCTTGTAACCAGACAGAAGGTTAGCGCAGGTGATCTGCCACAATGTGATCTTGTTCATTGCGGCCCTGTTTGCTCTGCAGGGTCTTATTAGTCAGCAATGATTAAAAAAAACAAAAAAAAAACAAAGCTTTGATAGCGGTGCACAGGAAGAGGCCGATTTAATCAACCCCCTCCTCCTTGGTGTAATATATATATGTTGTTGTGACAACAATAGGGTCTTGTTTCATTTAACTGTGAAGTCTATGGGCTTACATTAATTCAGACCATAGCCAGGGCAGTGGATTATGGGAATTAAACATTATCTGAATAAGAACAGAGGTGCAGAGGAAGGCGTTCATGCACAGCTATGGAGAGATTAAGGTCTGACTGATCTCTCTGTTAAACCTCATAACTGCAAAGTGATGAGACCCTCTGGTGAAGAGCTCTCTGCAGGTGTGACACCACCAGCGGTTAATACCTCAAATACTCCAAACCAAAGCAGGCGCAAGAGTCACGACTCCCTCTTGTTAGAGGTGCATGTGGAAATCTAATAAGTACCTTTCTCTCCCTCTGATATCCAGGATTTTAATCTTTGGTGAGGTGGTGAGTAAATATCAGGGGCAGCAGATACTTATTTCACCAAAACTGACATTTTGACCTCATACTAAATATGTTTGTAGATTTTAAAACCTCCCAGGGCTTTGTCAGGCAGATAAAACTGTTTCTAAGCTGTAGCTCAGTGTTAACTTTGGGTTATTTGGCCAAACTTCGATTTACTTATAGCTCATACAATGAGGAACTGAAGCCGGAGCATTGAGACTATTTTTGTGCCTCTGACACAGAGAAGAACTAAAATTTGTTCAGGGGTTATTGATCAAATCCATTTTCACTCTCAAATCAAATACAGGATGATGAACTCTTATAGTTCTTTTCCAATGCACTCAGTAGTGCATTAGTTGTATTCATTCATGAATAGGGGAACCCTGAAGGTTGAAATACAGTTATGTTTTAAGTAGAGTAACAGAACATGATACTACAAGAAGTATCTCTTAAGTATTTTACATTATACTCATTATGCGACCTCTGACGGGACTTTTGAACTCCAATCTAAGAATGGGCGACTAAGTCTTGTTACCTTTTCAATCCTCAGATTTCAAAAGACAAGTGAGTGATGGATGATAATCAATTTCGAAGTAGTAAAAATGAGTGAAAAACACTCCAGTTGCGTAAAATATCACTTTTAATACTTGTTTGACCTCCTGCGAGTCATACACATTAAACGTCTTCCGATGGTAAATGGGCGCGACACACAGGTGAGTTCAGCCACTGGGAAGGAAATTCTACACGCATAATTGTGCAGATGTGTCTGATTAATGGGTAATGCATTTGAAATTAATTACAGAGCAATAAATTAGTGGTCCAACACAAGACAAAGTGAACTGAATCTTTCTCTTTCTTGAAGGATAAATAGAGAGATGAAATATAATGAAGAAAGAGGGAAAGTGATCATAAAGAAATACATTTGCATACTAATTAAAGCAGACTAATAATCTTCCCAGTATTCTTCAAAGGAATGTACTCAATAGAAGTCATTTCCATAACTTGCTGAATTATTGTCCTACTGTCCTACAGCACTGTGGGGAACTTCCCTGCTTCCACCGGGTAAGCTTTTCTCGCCATTTCAAACTTTCTTGCCTCTAAACTTCGGCGTCATTCATTGTAATTCCCTGCACGCCCCCAACACAGGGTTAAATGTCCTTTCAATCTGTTAATTGCAAGACTTTATAATTCAAAAGGAAGGGATCCAAGACCTGCTATAAATCAAATAACTACTCGCAGGGTTTTAATGAATTCCTCCCCGTGACATTGCAGGTAGCATTGTCTAACCTGAGGACTCCACAGTGTTCAGCCAGGGCGCTCATCACAGAAAAGAAGAAAAACTGATGCACGTCCAAAACAAATCTACAAACTCAGGTGACAGTCAGACGTTATACCTACAAAGCAGATGTGAACCTCCATTCAGTTTTATATCTTCCCTAAAGAGGAAAGTAGAAACCCTCCATTAATGGTTTGCGCAACAACACTTCCGACCCTGAACGCAATGAACCCTCTGGAACGACCTATTAGGAGGAATCTCCTGAAAAAATGCCTCCATGGCACCAGGTGCACCAGACAAATGGGTCAAAATAAGTACCTTATTATTGTTCTTATTGACCCATTTTGTTGTTGGAAAGTCGCACAATGAGGGCTTGACACGTGATGCATCACTTCCTGTCCACTAAAGAAGTCAATCTGGCGCTACACCCTGATACACAAGTGTAGAACTCTACAACAGTACTGTATTTACTATGAAGACTAATAGTCCAGGAAAAATAGCGTTTTACGACAGACTAATTGTCACAGAAGGTTTTTCACCATAAATCATTTCTATGAGGTGTCTAGAACAACATACTAAAAGTCCTAAGAAATCCTAGTTGGGGAAATATGTTTAATTTGCATCATTATTTACTATATAAAGTCTATGGTGCCGACAACAATACACCCCAATGGGCTATTTTTTTCCTTTACTCCTATCACAATGAAACTTTACACAATGAAAGTATCCATGAAATGTAACATTTTTTGTATTACAAGTTTCTTTGAAAATGAATTTGAATATGCAAATGAGCCTTACACTAATCAAATATGCCCAAAATACACCCGGATAGGCTTCTTTTTTTCCTTTACTCCTACCACAATGAAACTTTACACAATGAAAGTAGACATTAAAAGTAACATTTTTTGTATTACAAGTTTCTTGGAAAATGAATTTGAATATGCAAATGAGCAATACACTAATGGAATATGCCCAAAATACACCCGAGTAGGCTCATTTTCTTCCTTTACTCCTACCACAATCACACTTCACACAGTAAAAGTATACATGAAAAGTAACATTTCTGTATTTCAAGTTTCTTGGAAAATTAATTAAATAAATATGTAAATGAGCTCAACACTAATTGACTTATGGTCAAGAAGCCATAAAGCCACAAGCAGCAACAGGGACCAAATAACGAACACATTCATGTCCATTCAATAAGTTAACCTATGCACTGAGTGCTGACACTTGCCACACTTGACTTATGCATACACACATGTCACTTGCCACACTTAAAAGACTTATATTGACCTTAAGAATTAATTGCACAGTCTTGTCTCCAGTTGCTTTCTAAATTCTTTTTTATTATTATTACCGAACAAGCCTTACCTAACGACTCTCCTCCCAGTTTGCAGAGAACATCAGAAGAAAGTCAGAATTCATCAAAGTCATTTCAACGGCCATGTGTGATGTTATATATGCTGAACTATGTTCAACAAGATATGAGCGGGACTAAGAATTAAGTTATTCTGCCCCTGTTTTTGCTGCTTGTGGCTTTTGGCTTCTTGACCATAAGTCAATTAGTGTTGAGCTCATTTACATATTTAAAATACATTTTCCAAGAAACTTGAAATACAGAAATGTTACTTTTCATGTATACTTTTATTGTGTGAGTAAGTTTTATAAGTGTGATTGTGGTAGGAGTAAAGGAAGAAAATGAGCCTACTCGGGTGTATTTTGGGCATATTCCATTAGTGTATTACTCATTTGCATATTCAAATTCATTTTCCAAGAAACTTGTAATACAAAAAATGTTACTTTTAATGTCTACTTTCATTGTGTAAAGTTTCATTGTGGTAGGAGTAAAGGAAAAAAAGAAGCCTATTTGGGTGTATTTTGGGCATATTTGATTAGTGTAAGGCTCATTTGCATATTCAAATTCATTTTCAAAGAAACTTGTAATACAAAAAATGTTACATTTCATGGATACTTTCATCATGTAAAGTTTCATTGTGATAGGAGTAAAGGGAAAAATAGCCCCATTGGGGTGTATTGTTGTCGGCACCATAGACTTTATATAGTAAATAATGATGCAAATTAAACATATTTCCCCAACTAGGATTTCTTAGGACTTTTAGTATGTTGTTCTAGACACCTCATAGAAATGATGTATGGTGAAAAACCTTCTGTGACAATTAGTTCTATTTTGGGGTCCAAAATGAGCTAAATTGCCTGGACTATAAGCTGTGAACAGTTTTGGTTCCCTCTTTGATACCGACTGAATTCACTTAAATAAACTGATCCGACAAGATATCGAACCAACTCATCAGCCCAAAGTGAACACATCAGTAAATGTCTTGTACAATGTCAGATACACGTTGTCCAGTCAGAGCCTCTCTCAGCCCTGCAGCGTATTATTCTGTCAGTGTCCAAGCAGTTTTACTATTTTGCTTTATTATGTGAAATGACACCAGGTGTGCAGCAATGAACGCCAATCAAACTGTAACGACTGCTTTTTACTGCTGCTAATTTAAAACCTAAAAACTTGCTGCACTCAGCAGTGACGAGCTTCTCCTTTCTTTCAATCCAGTTGTGTGCAGCCCAAGTGTTTTAGGGTCCAGACGATCAGACTTTTCTATTTGAACCGAACCATATTTACAGGTGTGAGAGATTGGTCGACGCCAAACAAAACCATCATTTGGACAGTTCATCTGAATCCAAACTACACTCCATATTGGGCATGGGGTTGATGCTGCTGGTGGCAATAACCGTATAATTATTGTTGCCAAGAATCGGTCGCTACTTTGCAAACTAGCTAATGTGAGGAGAACTTTGGTGATGTGACTATAAGCCAATCAATGTCAAGTGTAGGGGGACGCAGCATACGTATAATTGGTAATGAGGACAGGACGTCAACATGTCATAAAGAGTTCTTTGGTACACTCAGAGTGAAACCAGAACCAACCAGATCAAATGTGTGTTAAACAACAAATATTAGACTTGTCGTGATCTAGACACATATGAAATGAAAGCACCACCTTCTGCTTTAATAACAGAGGCAGGGAACAGGCGAGTGTGTGCGCCATATGTCCATCAGTCGGTCCAGCTCTTATGTTCTTATTCTCGCCGTATCCACATGGTGGTGAATGAATGTGGATGCATTAACGCACAAAAAACTTTCACTAGTTGAGTTTTCTATAAATCCTTCTGTTAATTTTCAGGCCGTCTGTCCCTCATCTGCAGTCACCGGGAGCAGTGCGTTGGAGCCTCTCCATCCCAGCAGGGTAAACCTCTCAGAAGCAATATGTAATTAAACTCAGAGAGCATATTCTTTAATCCTAAAGGCTATTATAGATTTATGGTCAGTGCATTGTCTGAGCCCTGCGATGGCTTTTCCTCACTGCACTCTTGTGGATACCGTGAGCCCATATATGTTCTTAAATGGGTAGATAAAGGTTTTGTAACCCTTTTAAATCTGCCTTCATAATGGGAGTGCTACAACGGCTTACTGCCCTCGTGGGGTAATACGTCGGCTTTTGTATTCGGCCCCGGGATGGATGGAAAAGCTTAGAAAGGATAGAGGAATCTGTAATTATAATGCATCGGCCCGTCATCAATGACATATTTCTGAACCCATTTCCAGTCACATTAGAAACAAGAAGAGCTGTACATGTGAAATTGTAATTACGGTATTTTCATTTTTAGCTCCTGGGGGATTAAAGTATTGAGTATGTTTAATTGTAAGTGTTCTACATTTGAGAACAGTGAGTGCTGATTAAGAGTGACGTATCCCCACGACAGGATGCTTTGAAATGCCATGAATACTTAACTTAATTGCTACTTTTATTTGCAATATTTTGACTCAATCTCGCGCTTTTCTGGCTCAGTGGGGAACCTCTGATGTGGCGTCTCTTTTTTGTCCTAATAAGCATGGGTGGAACTGGGTTTTTGTCTCTATGCTATGTTTCATTTTACTTTAGTTCTTTCAGGGTGTTTTTTTCTGCAGTTTTTCCTCTTTGCATTCAGTTGATTTGGCTTGTTTGGAACATTATTTATCAGAAAGCACCAAAAAACTTGTTTTCTTGCTGTTGTAATTATATATTTTAAGGTTTTTCCTTGTGTCTTTTTATAAATTTAGTGCCGTTTAGAAGCAAAGAAGCATAGTAAAGTAGGGTAGAGTGAGTAAGTATTGACTCCTATGTGAATACATTTGACTGATTGTGCACACCCACATGACAAAAATGTGTCATGTGACAATCCTTACTGATCGAGTATTTCTTATTGCATGCACTGCCTTACACATGTACTCATGTACAGACTAGAATCAAACATGGAAACTTTGCATCAGCACAGTTAAGATGAATATGTATGGTCATATGGTTACAATACCAGACATGAAATTATTCTTATGATAATATATGGTTTTTCAAAGTCAATCTATTATAATCTATCACATTTAATTCTCATCATTGATCTGATTCCACTGATCATGGAAATAATTGTTGCTATCAGTATGAACACCCATTTTGAAATCATGCCTGAGATCTCTTGACAACTTTTATGAAGTCTCTTTGTCTTGTGTCACACATTTCAACCTCACATGTTCTTGTTTTTGCATTTGCTGGTTTTATCAATGCAGCACTTACTTCAAAGTGGTGTTCTGAGTTTCTGACCTGATTTAATGCAATAATATTTATTTATTCTGAACTCTGAGGGCTTCAACTGTGTTTTTATGACTTTTCAATGCAAGTTTAATGTAATGCGTTATGTGTTTCTTCTGTATATCCATACTACATGTGTCTGAATGGTGCTATAAATTAAGTCCCTCTCTTATCATCAGTTATCTTAACGTAAAATGTATTGACAATGGATGAGAAATCATTGCTGACAAACCACGGGTTAGACTAGTGGCAAATACACGGAGTTATTGCATTTTGTGCCAGAAATTACAGACACTTGACTTGGATCCGTTTTGTCGACTACCTGTCTATAAAGTGTTTGGATAATTAACCAGAACAATAAAAGTGTGAACTTGTGAGTTCACACCAATGAGCTTATGGTTTGAGCTGCAGTAGATCGACTAGTACAAACTCTAACACAGTTTACTTTTCACGTTTCCTTCATTAACTGGACAAAAGGTGTGATCGCAAAGTTTTCATGCCATAAACAAACAGCGACTTTTTGTCTTCTGTGAGCAGCAGTTGGACCCTTCGTCCTTCTCTGTCACACACACACTAGTGAGAATCATCAGGTCCCGGTGCCTCAATGATAATGTATTCTCTCTTATTTGACTTTTTAATGGGCTTTCACCTAATTATCATCACATGGTTCCTCAGATGTGAGCTGGAGAGGGAACTCAGGAGTCAGGGAACAAAAGGAGGTCAGATTTGGAGGTGTTGGCACATGGCCTGATCCGCTCCGGTAGCCCCCTCCTCCCTTTGCCCCCTCTGCCCGTTTTTTTTTCTTGCACGATGATAAATTTTCCCCTTGAACATGATGTCAATATGTTGATGTGCCTTCCTTTATTAAGATACCATCCAACTGATAACAAGTCCTGCTGTGTGTTACCAACATAAATAATTAGAACAGAGACCAAGGAACGGCAGGTGGCTTTTGGCACAAAGAAATAATCATACTTGATGTGGAAAATAAAGTAAAAGGACCCATCTGTTCACGGCGGGGGGAGGCGAAAAAACACGTTAACATATTGTCAGTAACATTATGAAATACACAGTTAATAATTTAGTCATGGCACATGGCTCCGGACACTTGTTTTAAATAATCTAACCGGAGCGAGCCAGGCCCTGCTCCCAGGCTTCAAATGAAGCGCAGATTTGCACGTTCATGACTTGTCCACCGGCCATTTTGTCACATGCACTGCCAATTATTTACTCAAAGGGTTGATGAAGGAAGCGGTGGCGAAGACATGTAATGAAATAATCATCTCTGATCCCAGATCAGCCGAGAAGCAGCAGCAGGAGGGAACTGCTGATCCCAGGTTTAACACAAAAGAGGAACAAAGTCAGTGACCTCTTAATTATTCAACATTTTTAGCCAAGAAAGAAGCGGATACTTTGATATTGGTTAAGGTTTATCCTGCAATTGGATATTAATGTCAAAGGCTTCAAGGACTTTTTGGGGGGGCATTAAGAAAAAACTTATTTAGGAGCTTTCCTGATACAATCTTTTTCTTTTTCATTCTTTAAAACTTTTCAATAAACACGGCATTGTTTCAAGAAATGTCTGCGTACACACGAAATCGCTGAGAACAAATCTATATGCCAGGCCTGAATAACGCTGCCACAGAAATACATCAAACAACACACAGGGTGGTGTGGAGCATGCGAGTAAAGTTTGCGCGCTGTATTCAGGGATCATGATGAAACGCCAATACAAAACTTTTAAAGACTCTACTGAGCTTGTGTCCATGTGGACGGGACCGATGACCTCTAATCCTTTGCATTGGTGGATCAATTTCACCGTCATGCCAAGAAAGGGTTTGGAGAACTTTTAGAGTCATCAAAAACTTTTGGAGTTCCAGGGGAGTTCAGTGTTTACATCATACATCCAATGGTTTACAATGATGAACAAACATTTCACAGCAACAGAGCCAGGAGCTACTACTACAACAAAGCTAAAAACGAGAGATCACATAAATTTTTTCCAAACAACTTTTCCATGTGGCGGCTTCAGGACACTTGGGTCAGTACAGACGAGCAGTATGGAGGTATCTGGATGTTTCATAGTGTGTGTTTTGGACGATTCAAAAGTGAGCACAATCCACCGTCGCCATTATATGAAAATACGTAGCCAGCCGGACCCCCCCTGGAACTCCAAAAGCGTTTTGATGACACTGAAAGTTCTCTAAACCCTTTCTTGGTATGACGGTGAGTAGAAAACTGGTGAATTATTGAATTTGGGTGAAGTATCCCTTTAAGTTTAGTTGTCGACTGAAAGTTATCCTTTCTCAAGCAGATCTACACATTTACAATTGCTTTACTCGTGTTCTTTTATTATACTGCATATGCACTCTGGTCGGATGCAAAATGGATTTCGTTGCCTTGTTTTTTAACATGTGTAATGACAATAAATTGAATCAATCAATAAAAGTAGACCAGAAGAAGAAGGATGTTACGTTTTTTTTTTTTGTGATACCCCACAGAGCTCTACAATGACCCACACACAGCAGCTCAGCCTCAGTGAACTCATGTGTTGGTGTATGTTTTGAATAAATTGAAGCCATGGCTAATGTTACATCTGTATGCACCCGGGCTCTGTGGCCATCTTGGATATACTGGGGACACAAATTACCAAAATGAAGAGGCTGTCTAGGATGGCCACTTGAACCAATCAAAGTTCAAGAAGCCTCCTGTCAAGAGCTTCTCCACCGCCACCAGGAAGCGCCGGCGCATTAAGGCCACCGCAGGAGTCAGCGCCGATGTGATTCCATCTTATTCTGTTGTGTACCAACAGGTTCGTCTGTGCCGCAAATCAGATCAATTTACTTGCTTGCTTGAGATGATCAGTTTAATGTTTACTGGTGTGTAGAGTCATCCTTGGGATATAAATGAGATGATTAAGGCTGCAGGGCTTTCCCCCCCGCTCAGGGAGTGGAAACAGTCGCCCCTGAACGCAGCGCGGCGCCTCGACAATGAGACTGAACTTCGGCGCACATCATCATGTGCTTATGAGTTGGCGTCCTCCCAAAGCTTTTCCTCTGTGCGTTGGCATAGAGATGCAGTCGTTTCAGTCTGCAGCTTTCAGTCAAAACATCTGCAGACAATAAGACAGTCCTCGGGATTCATGTGTATGTATATGTGCAGTGTAATATTGTATTCCACCTGTCCGATATGAAAATCACTTGGAGTTCTCTCAAAACTAACCCACTAAATGCTGGAACCAGTTTTTAAAATATGAGATTCTGAAGAAGAGATACCGTACTTTCCGGACTATAGAGCGCACCTGAATATAAGCCGCACCAGCTAAATTTTAAAAGATAATACATATATAGGCCGCACTTGAATATAAGCCGCAGGTTTTCATGTTGTAACATGAGATATTTACACAGAAAGACAGTAGGAACTATGCAAGTCCGCTCGCTTTTCCGCTGTTTTGGTTACACTCCTCTCGCCCATGTGCATTTGTTTACAATGAAGCCGGCGAAAAATCAATAAATGGAGCAACCGGATATCGTTACGATGTTACGGCGCGTGTGTTTGTGTAGTCTTAACCGTCATAAACAAAAGATTACGGGTTACGGAGCGTGTTTGTGTGCGGTGTGCAGAGACGAGACCTAAAGTTTCTCTAGATCTGTTTCATTGTTTTATCTAAGCACAGTATGGATATAAAGAAGCTGAAAGACTATAATCACCACATCTTCAACTTTAACGCTGCTGTTGTCATGTAGCTCGTCTCAATGTATTATCCTAATTTAACAATACATCCATCTCAAGGCTCTTTTCAGTCTTGTTTCAATTAAAGCCAACTTGTTCCGGTCTGACACGACGCTGAGGCTCAACAGCAGCGAAACCAGGGAGAAAGAGAGGAAACACAGCAGCCACCCTCTCACGTCCCTGCTCCTGTATCCCTCGCAGGGAAACATTATTCCTAATAAAACTCTTTAATAAATACTTCAGGTCCTTGGAGAGTTCCTTGAACCTGAAAGGAAACACCGTCTATACCCAGGAGCAAAGAAAGGCCATTACAGCTTGTAGTGGGAGATTTAATAGGTGTCATAATTTATCATGTAAACCGAAAAGTGTTTCTTAATTAAGTGCGGACGTTAATGAATTTTTTAATTTGATCCCTGTAAGTACTTTGCCATGCTAATTGCAATATTCCACACATTAGTTATCGGCTATTGCCCTTGGCTATTTGCTGTCGTGACGAAGGGACCCCCTCCTTTACCCCCCCTCAGCTTTAAGTTCATTAACACAGTGTGAGCCTCTGGTTCAAACTTCAGATTGGTTTGAATTTCCTGTTGTGGTTGGTGTTTTTTTTTGTTTTTTTGTATTGATAGAGCACAATCAGTTGTATTTCTTTGTGGTTTGAGCATCTGTTAGCTCACAACACCACATCCCTTGCACCTCAGACTGAAATTGTAGATGAGAGTAATCACTGAGTGAGCTATTTAGAATGACTAATGTGAGCCGGGCTCAGTCTTGATGACTGCCTTTGTATCCAAAGTCTCGCTATCACCGGTGGCAGGCTCATATTGTTCGCCGCAATTAATCTGTTTGAGAAACATAATAATGGAGTTGCCAACTGCTGCCTGTGCTAGTATTTTATTAATCAACTGCAATTAGTGCGGTGCTGCTATGTCCTTAGGATGACTTTTCATTCACTTGCAAGAAGGGGGAAACAAAAAAACAAAACAAAACAAGAAAAAAACGGCGCGCCAAACAAAACAGTGAGAAATAGTGTTCGCTGCAGCAGATGCGCTCAGACACACATAAAGTAGCCGCAATGTGGGGAATTATCATCAGCCACTAACCAAATGCTGGTGCGTTGTTGTTGTTGTTGTTGTGGCTGTGGCTGTTAAGTTTGTCTACTTTATCACGACTTCAGCGAATTACAGACGCCGCTCTGAGGTCGACTTTCAACCGTAAAACTCCAGCTGGCTGTTGAGGTTTAGAGTTTTTTTTTTGTTTGTTTTTTTAAGCTTCGCTGTGGATGAAACAGCTTCATATCAAACAATGCAGTTTAACAGCAGCAACACATCAGCTCAGAGACACAATGAGATGATGACGAGGAGGAATGACGGACCAGTGACCACAGTATACTGAGGTGTCTGTACTGAACCTAAACAAACTAGAATCGACTTAGAAATCCTTTTTACTCTCTTTTAACTCTTTCTCTCAAACTTTGTTGTCCTAAACTGATGTAAACTACAGCACAGAGCTTCATTTAAAGGGATAGTTCACCCAAAATTCAAATTGCACTCATTATCTACTCACCCTCATGTCGACTAAGGGCTGGGAGAAGTTTCAGAGTCCTCCGTGGCTTCTCTGAGTTACAGGGGGTCTCGGCGTAGCAGTGCATGATTGTCCATATAACGGTTGCAAATGGATACCACTTTTAACGTAACAAAAAGACACACCAAAAAACATGCAAATACTTCCATGCTGCCCGTATGTAATGTCCGTCTTGTATTGAAGCCCCGAAATTCGAAATTGTTCCGATTGTTCAGTGCGATGACTGACGCCGGCGCAAATTGCGCGAGATTTGGACGGACCAGGAAGAGGAGCTTCCGCTACAAACAAGCTTGAAATATAGACTTATATAATTTTTTTCAGAACAATTTCGCATTTCGGGGCTTCAATACAAGACGGACATTACATACGAGCAGCATGGAGGTATTTGGATGTTTTTTGGTGTGTCTTTTTGTTACGAAGACAGTTGGTATCCATTTGCAACCGTTATATGGACATGCACTGCTACGCCGAGACCCCCTGTAACTCAGAGAAGCCACGGAGGACTCTGAAACTTCTCCCAGCCCTTAGTCGACATGAGGGTGAGTAGATAATGAGTTGAATCAATTTGAATTTTGGGTGGACTATCCCTTTAATGAGATTTTGGCCACAGGATTTTATTTTCTCCCCATCTGGTAACATCATGTTTTGCTAAGAATTACTATATTCTATAGAGGCATTCAGATTACGTACCTGCTGTGTTTCTTATGCATTTTATGCAATAACCCTGATTTGAACTGTTCATAGCTCTGTAAAGCACAAGTGAATCATGTCTGTAAAAAATGGAATATGAATGAACTTGAGTATCAAAGCTACAGAAGCTGCAGAGAAGAGGAGACAGATTTAAGATGATGGTGGTGAAGTGTTTCTGAAGGAGAGCTGTAATATCTGTAGTTATCCAAGTTATCCAAACTAAACTCATACATGATGATGATATTCTGCAGGTTGCTGCAGCCACTTTCTCCTCCCCTGCAGGCAGCACAGTCACGGTTAAGATGGATTTGCTAAGCCCTTTAATTTAGCCAAAGCCAAAGGAACACAAGGCCATTAACACAAATTTCGTCCTCAAACCACACCCACCTTTTGTGTCATGACATTCAAGCTTAATGGAGAAGTCACAGGCAAAGGCAAACGCTTATCCCCACCCATAAATGTTTCATGAAGTAATTCCACCCATATGAAGAAACTCAGAAAAAAATCTGTTGACATTATCCCGCCGATGTTGTTGGAGCATCTGCAGAGGAAATGTATTTAATATTCACGGGCCGTCTTACACTCTGACATTAGCCGAGGAAGATAATCCCTCAAAGATTAAATTAAATGTAGGCTGGAGTGTTTAGTGCTGCTATTGTTTTCATTAGTGCAAAAAGGAATTGTACTTTGCTGCGTATGATATTAAATTGTGTTTCTGGGTGAGCACTTGACATTCATACCCCCCCCTCCCTCACTCTCTCTCTCCCTCCCCCTCCACCCTGATAAAACATAATGTCATTCAGGGTCCATAATCTCCAAGCAGCAGGTTAGCATTATAGTTTTTAACTACACTTAGCGGTTACTAAATATGCATTTGTGGTATTAAAATAAATCTTCTGTTGAGATAAAAGCAGAAGGTGCACTACACTCCCTGGCTGCTACAAGCCATTTGCTCATCTTCACTTCAGAGAGGTGAAGGGGGGGCTGACTGGCGTTGGATTGTGAGGATGATAATAATGCATTTTACTATTTATTCAAGTAATCAGATGTTCTTTGTTGCAAGAGCTTTTCGGGGAAATGTCAACAGGTTGCAGGGAAGCAACATCTGCGAATGTTGATTAATTATGGTTTGACAGATGTTACTGAACGTCTGCTGAGTCTGGGATTTGAGAAAACAGTAAAAAGCCTCGTCCAATCCTGTTATCTGCAATGGACAAGTTGTGTTACACATGGACATCAAGCACAACTGAATTCTCCAGCAGCTAGTAAAGGTATTTCTCTTTTATTTCTAAACTAATGTACAATTTACAAACTGCACATACTGCATTACATCAATAAATAATGGACGGCTACATGAAACATTAGCAGCAACTGTGATAATTAAAGGTCACATATTGTACAAAGGCAGAAATGTCCATGTGTAGTGTGATTATAAAGCAGCTCTAGGTTCTATATTAATACTGTGAAAGTATCAAAGCCTCAGTCCACAGAGAACTGCACACAGCCTGTATTCAGAAACTGAGCCTTAAAACCAGCCGTCAGGACTTCCTGTCACTTTGTGATGTCACAACCGAGCAGACCTCACTCTCAGCATTGGCCCAAGCCAAGACAACTCAGACCCGCTACACAACTTTTGTAGAATTTGAATGGAAAATCTACTATATTTCTATTTCATCCTGCAAAATCAGCCAGATAATCACATTAATTAATCAATTAATAATCAGAATAATTGATTGATTTACAGACCTGTTGTTTAGAAGTCTGTGAAATGAGATGTAAAGCTGCACTGACATGGTTTTTGGTTCTTAAAATCACAAATATTTTGCACCAAAAAGGGACTTTTCAATTTCAAAACAAACACAAATACAAGAACTGAAGCATATCTCGGTGTATTGTGAGTAAGTAAAATGGCAGCACAGTCCACTAAGATTTGAAGTTGCTCAGACAAACAACTTTTCCCCCAACATCATCATCCCAAGTTTTCATGCTGAAAATTAAAGAGCATGAAGGACAAATATTATCTTGAGTTTCTAAACGCTCTTACTAACTAAAAGGTTCTCCGAGGACGCTTTTTAAAAAAGGCAACAAAAAAAAAGAAAAGAAAAGAAAAAAAATCCATGTCCTTCCCTTCTTCATGAAGACGCTCACTAAAGGGGATCTACTGGGGGACACAGAGCGTCTTGATTGACATCTGTGAGAGAGATCAAGGTGCTGCACTGCAGGCCAGTTTCAAGGTGCTCACAGAGCTTTGATACTTTGTCCCTGAGTCATCGCGCTACCAAATCTAAAAAGGATTCACAGCGTTCAAAGCAGGTCAGACCATGGAGGTGAACCGACTACAATCACATGTCATACTTGTTTGTTTATGTATGCGATGCCAATTATTTAGTGGCTTTAAAAGTAATCAACACTCCCATAACCTTGTCCTACATTTAATTTTCATCAGAGGAGGTTGTTTGGAGAGGCTATTAAAAAAGCATACTTTGACAGCAGTATACTTTCTAAAACTCTTGTGTTTTTTTTATTATCTCTGTACAGCAAAGCATTTTTCTCACTTAAGTCCCCGTACAGCGCTGTCATAAATTAAAATTAATGTAGTGATGCTGATGAGTGAGCAAGTGAAGGAGGAAGGACGAGAGAAAAGTATTCAGTTCCACATACAACAAGGTTATTTTCACAGTTTAAGATCGATACTCTTATCTTGGTATGATAATGGTGTTTTGTGCTTTTTCCATGCCTTACTAATTAACATTTTTTCTATAATATTACAGAAAAAAATGTTAATTAGTAAGGCATGTTTGTTACTCTATGTTGTTATGTGTGATACAGCACCTGAGCTACACCAGCAATTTTGTTGTGAAAGATGATAATAAAACTTTTGTGAATCTGTTTATCCGAATGATATTAAGAGGGAAAGGGTTTGCAATATTCTACAAATCTTGAGGCTTAAAACTTGTTTCAACCATACACATTCAACACCCTTATATTAAACATTTACCTCCTTATTTTCTGGCAAAAAAAAACTGCATGGGTCAGACTCACCTTGGGCCAGTTGACTCTTGCTGGTGGTGGACGGTCCATCCCCACACCGGGGTCGGCCTCGGCCACCTCTGGATCCCTGACACGGAGGTATATGCCCCATCTTTCACCCTGGCGTGGCTGATCAAGCTGTTCCAACAACTGGAAGACATCACAAGTTAAACACTCATTATTTTAATTTGATGCTAATCATGTGTTAATGAGACTAATCCTCGCAATGATTCAGGTAATTTGCTTAATGGCTGCCTAGAGTCCAGATTACAGCAATCAGTCACGTTTGATAAGACGTCTGTTGCGGGGCAGGGGGGGAAACTCGGCGGAGGAGAGGAGGACAGGGAACAGGTGAAGGCCAGCAGGCCTTTGGGAGAGTGAAGACAAGCTAGTTCACCAACCCTCTCACCTTTGAGCCTTTAATGTCTCGGCTCTGCATCAGGGAGAGAGCTTTTTGATATTCCCCCCTCAATCATCACTCCACAAGTCACGACATCCACCGTTCCCACCGATCTGGATGCTGAAAAGGCTCCTCCTCAGAGCAGTGGCACCAATCATTACATGAAATGCATGAATGGGAAGTCCTCAGCCCCCAAATATGACATCAATTTGGCACAGATGTCCATTAACTATGCTCAGTGTACATTCAATTCCTAAAGGAAAGTCAACCAACTCAACAGGCTTTAGCATCATTAGCTGTGTGATAAACTATAACCACCACACTGTGCTGCGATTTCAAATTGCTCTGATACACACAGTGTTTCCTTCACTGAAATATTGCAAATTTAAAATTTGTTTTAAAGTTGATTAACTCGACAAATTGTAATCAGTAGTGTTGCTAGATGCAGCAGCTACTTCATGTGATATTGTGTCTCTTATTATATGTTTAAACTCATTAAGACACATTCTATTGAATTAATTTAACTCAAACGTATTTTATTGTTTGATGTATCATGTCGCCTCCTTGAGGTAATTTTTATGTAAAAACATTTCAAAACTCCTGAGATCCTTAAAAAACTGCTTGAGTTGAAAAGGGGTTTGTTGTGTAGCTAATTAGCTGTTTAACAAGCTAGTTGGGCTAATTTGGAGCTGAGCTAGCTAGGCTTTTATATCTAAATGTCAACACACTTTCTACATAAAGCAACAGGCCAGTTATTATAAACTAGCCAGAAAAACATTGGTTGATGACAACAAATACATGTTAGGTAAAAGGATAGATGCTCACAATGCTTTTTCCCATTCATGCTGTAGCTATTGCATTCATTATTAGTTGCTAAGAGGTTTGTTGTGTAGCTAACCAGCTGTTTCAACAAGCTAGCTGGACTAGTTTGGAGCTAGGCTAGCTCTGCTCTTATATCTAAATGTCAACACATTTTCTACATATAGCCTAGTTAATGCACTTTAACTTTCTTTTTTTTTTTAACTAAATGTCATGTTGTACTGTGATTCCTTTTTAAAAAACTTTTCAAGACTCAGTTAATACCACTGCTTAAGTTGATATTAGTTAGCATAAGCTAGACAGAAAAGCTAACATTGGTTGACGACAAGTTCGACAAAAAATACATTTTTAAAAAGATAGATGCTACCAGTACTTTTTTCCATTCACAATGCAACTGTTGCTTTCATTATTAGCTACTGCTTTGTTGCTAACTAGCTGTGGAAACCATAAGACTGTATGTAAAATGCTAGCTGGGCTTGTTTGAAGCTAAGCTAGCTCGGCTAACTAGCTAAACAGTTGGGTAGAGAATAAACATTTTTCTCCTCTCGGCTTCTGTCATATTAGCAGCACAACATTCATTTTTGTCTTTCCTCTTACCTCTCAACTTCGTCCTGCAGGTTTAAGTCCAGAGGTTTTACTTTATTTTATTTTGTCTGACAGGAGCTTCTACAAAATGTCAGTTAGCATGTCAGTTAGCACATCAGTGGTTACAGAAGGGGGAGGGGCTTCTGGATTTGAATCGCAGGGGAAACGCCCACTTTCTGGAAACCAAAAAAAGGTACAGGCTACTTTTTCTTCTTTATCACTCATGGTGTCTCCATGGTCAATTGATTTTCATGGCATTTTTAAACAATGCTTTTAAGAAAAGAAAAAAGAGAGATGTGTTTACCGCTCTGCCATTTTTTAGGAAGTAGTCTGAAGTAGCCTAAATAACTATGCCCATGAAATGATGTGAAACAGGCTTCTTTTTTTTAAGGTTTAGGTCTGTAATATGCTCCAGATACCATTTTTTTAAAGAAACATTGTTATTAATTTCCATATACCTTAGTGACATTTTTATTTTTAGACTCTCACAGCACTTTGTATTGACACTGGACTGGAAGACTGTGGTCTGATTTAACACAGGAAACATACGCAGTGATTCGAGACAATGCTTTTAAATAAAAAAAAAAATGAATACATAATCCAGAATTACAGATGCCCCCCTGGTGTGAGGACACATTGTGGGGGCAGATAAGTCCACCCTGAGAAGAGGAGTGAACGGCTGAGCTCCCTTCCTGACTCAGATCAAGCAGCCGATGCGACGCCCCTGACAAATGGCCACAGCATTAATGACCTGTGTGTGCTAACAAACATAAATCGCTTTCTCTTGCATTTTTACTGTCGTCAAAACAAATGCTCATTAGCCTTTTATGAGGGATTGTGTGAATAATAAATAGATCCTAATTACCCCCTATCACAAATGCAAATGTGTGAATTAAAAGCAACGGGTAGTAAAACAATAGAGCCACTGTCTGGCCCAATATTATATGTACAGTCGCTGAGTTATTGAGCAATTAATGGTTTAAATTAATTTTCGTGTCCACTTTCTTTTACATTGTTTTATCCACAGATTGTTCTCTAGCCCTGAGTTACCACCATTTCCTTGCTCTGAATCTAATTATCCTAAAATGTTTGTCTTTTTACAACATTTCTGTCTGATGATAATTAAAACATTTGCTATTCCTCCGACCTTTGACATCCTGGATATAATTACAGCAAATGTTGATGTTTGCAGCTTTGCAGTGCACTTAGATTGTGAGTTATGTGTTTAAACATGTATTTATGATATTTGCACTCTCTCTTTACCGCGTGTAAACCACAACTATTTGCATATTGTTTCACAAACAAACAGCGTTAGACAGTATTATTATGGAGTAGGCTTTAAAACAATGGCACTTAGTCAAATCGCCACCACAGTCACTGTTTCTGGGAAGCGCATTTGTCGCCTCAATCAGAGGATAACCTATATTTTACTCCTCTAATCTGCAGCTAAAGCATGTCAGATGCCTATACAGGGGCCCCCGACCCATTGTTCAGGCCGAGAGCTTATCCATGTTTCACATGCTGAGCGACAATGGACTTATGAGTCAGACGTCCCTCTGCAGCCTCCGACCACACAGTCACCAGGTTCTTTTCAATGGCAGCTAAATCTAATGCATGTGTTGATGCACACACGCCTTCTGCTGGTGCTTATCCCACCTAGACACACACACACACACACACATTACTGTAACACTGCACTCTCATTTAGGTTGAGCTTTAAGGGAATTAAATCATGCACAAACTTGAGCCTTAACCTACCTGATGAGGGTTAAATCCTTGTAACACTTTTTTTCTTTTTTTCCTGCATTCATGACGGTGTTTCCATCTTTCTTTGTTTGCTCACTTGATGAATACTAACTATTCAATTTAAGGACTTCTTTTTATTTTTTAAACAACTACACCAGAGTTAATTTCTGTAGAAGGAACTACAGTATACAGTGATCAGCTTGTACAGTATAAAGAGGATCTCCCCCCCCAGGGAACTTGATGATCACCATGTAAATGTGATTGAATTTTGTTTGGGTGAAAGTAAAACCTCTTTGATTGAGGTGATTGATACACAGCAGTGTAAGGTGCTTTAGATAAAAGCTGGTTCAAATTCCCTCACAGATGTGACTGACTGACACTGACTTGTGGAAACCAACCAACCGACCGACCCCCCCGCAGACTATCAGGCAGATTACGCTTTGTCCTACAACAAAAAGCTCTTTCTCCTACACTTACACTTTAACTCATCATGGGGATTACAAAAAAAAAAAAAAAAGGTAGCTGCTGCTGCTGCTGCTGCTGCTGCGATGACAATGACTTTCATTTCTGTTATTGTTTGACAGGCAGCTGCATGTGGACTTAGCAGGCCCCAGCTCAACTGTAACTATGCATGGAGATTAGATCTGCCTGATCCATTAGATGGATTATGATTATTATCACATCCCAATATCATTTCAGTTGTCACACCCCAATGCTTTACATTACATATGGGCGTATGATTTATGTAATGGACAGACAACAGAGTCTCTTACACCCGACATCATGTGTGAGGACAGTTTCTCTGCACAGATGCATCCCCCACAAAGAGAAGGCACCACACCTCACTAAATCTACATGTGCATATCATGTGTTATTTCGGCTTAATGCACGGTGCAACAGATTTGCATTATGTGAAATAATATGCATAGGATCCAGTGTTACCTCAGCTGGAGACTACAGGCCAGGATTTCTTGCAGTTTCTTGAGTTTTATTGCATGTTTCTCGCATTTCACGCAACTTTTCAGACGCACAGAACTAAATTGGTAAAGTTTCTCTTGTTTTTACTCGTCGGGGGTATTTGCAAATGGTCTAATTCAGGAGGCACTTACACAGAGAAAACAAAGCAATTAACCAAAGGTCACGACTGGTCGGGAGGTAATGAGATGGAGAACCCCACAAAAATAGACATTTCCCATTTATTACTGCATCGACTGGTGTCTGTGTTATGATGGGGAGACTTCCTGTAAAAAGTCTCATTTGGGGGGTAACAAAAAAAAGAGAATTAAAAGGAAAAAAAGAGAGAGAGAAAGTGTGTAGCTGCGATATTATGGTTGAACTAACATCCCCCCCTGTGGTTGAAGCCCAAACACAGAGCGGCAGAATAACACCCCCCCCTCAGAAGCGATCCTCTTGTTGTGAGTCTGCTGCAGCCCCCTTCGCTCGCTGCTCTCTGCAGGAAATGCTCTGTAGCTTCTGCCTCTCTGATCACTGGCCTGATTAATAGGGGTCTGAATTGGAAATTTAATTGGATGTGGTTACAATTATAAAGCCGTGCTTCTCCCCGGAGCGTCGACGAGTCTGACTGTTGGACGGCAACCGACGGCGGGGGAACAAGATATCAGCGGGGGGAAACATGTTCATGTCACACCACCACCGCCGCCACCCCCACGTTATTCCAATAGACAGGGTTGTGAGGTGTGTCAGATCGGTGTCGCCCACAGCGGAGCCGTTAAAACGCCCCGGCTGCTCTGACGGTGGCAGCCGTTGACCTCTGTGATGGTCTCCGTTGAACGGCCAATTTATCACAAACGGCCGGCGTGGGAGTTTTGGTTTTTTTCGACGACTTTTGCACGTTTTGGTGCCAGCAGGTTTTTTTTTTTTTAACTACAGGTGACTTTTGTGGTCGGCGAGGTGGAAATGCCCAGTTACAGACAGTAGCTATAGTATGGCAGACGCAACACTTTTCCTCAGGTTCACTTTTTCCAGAGAGCAGATTTTTTTTTTTTTTTTTTTTTTTCATCCTTGCACGGTTAAACACCTCACACCTGGGAGCCACGCAGTACAACTCAGGGTTTTTATAGTGGAGCTCTCCATCAGAGCAGTTATGTGGAGCCCTTCACCGCTAACCAATATGCTAAGCAGCTAGGGCTTGTGCAGACATTCATGTTCTCTCCCGCTCTGCATCATTTTCTCTCCCTCAACATTTCCTCAGCATGTCTACTTTGCGTATATTTGATCCATCCACTCTAATTTTCCAACCAATAAACCCTCTCAGAAATCACCCCTCTCACTTGCTCACATTACCCCCCCTCCTCTCTATCTCTCTCTCTCTCTTTCTATCTCTGCAGTTGCACAAAAAAAAAAAGAAAAACCCTAAGGCCTCCGGAGGTTGAGGGAGCCCTCTTTTGGTCAGAGTTGGTATAACACCATCTCTACACCACACACACACACACACACACACACACACACACATAGTCAGTGAAAAGAAAAGGGGCTCTGTCACAACCCAGGGATCACTCTGTCTGCACACATCCCTGCGTGCTGTTTCATCCAGCATACATTATAATCTCTGACATATGTAAAATCTGTGTCATGCTTTCCCCCCTCTCCTCCCTCCATAAGCTAAAAAAACTTAAAGAGGATGAATTCGAGGCTCCCCCCCTCCCTCCCATAAGCTGCTTTTAGCAGGAACCAGCAGTGACAAATGAAAAATGGAGCAATTATTAGATTGAGGCCAAGAAGCAGAGACAGAGGGAACTCACTGTTGTCCACTATTGTTCATCTGAGTCTCTGACTTGTTTTGTGTTTTTGCTTTCAAGGAAATTGTTGCTCAAATAGTTAAAATAAAACTTTGTCCAACCTTTTATTATTATTATTATTTTGAGAAACTCCTCATATTTAAGATCACAAGGGAATAAGTTTATAACAAGGAGGGAAAACTGTGTCTAATGAGCTCGGACCACAGGAAGGATCAAACATATTATAAACAGGCTCATGGCAGAGCTGCGCAGCCTCATGTATTGATTTTTCTTGATTGGTGAAAATGAGGACATATGCAGCTTAAGCAGGTTTCAGTCACAGAGCAACGTTTCCACTGACTTCAGTGAAGTTGAGAGACACAGACTGCCATCATCATCTTTTATGACACCGTCAATAACGTTGTGTTTACACGCCGGCTTCTCTTTCACCATATGGAGCCAGAGAGAGAAACCTCGGTGTCAGTCAGCACAGCAGGCTGGAGCAACAGGGCCAGTGTGTGTGTGTGTGTGTGTGTGTGTGTGTGTGTGTGTGTGTGTGTGTGTGTGTGTGTGTGTGTGTGTGTGTGTGTGTGTGTGTGTGTCACAATGTTTACATGCACATGGATGCATGTGAGCACATATGTGTGCGTATGCATTATCAAGTGACTCCTCTGACCATGCTAATGGATAGTTAGCCATGTGTGTGTTCGCTCTCTCTCTCTCTACATCACCCTTTCTACTCCTGTCTTCAAAGAATGTCTCTTTCTCCCTCCTCCCTCCCTCTCCTCCCTCCCCCACTTGCTCTCTGTTGACATGCCAAGTATTTGATAAAGAGAACGTTTCATTTCATGCCCGACATCAGCAACCATGGCTGCTCTGCATGAGCGGGCCGTCCGTCAGAGCGTAGGACAGGCGAGGAGGAGGATCCTCGAATGCCCGGCGCTGCAAATGCATAAAGTCAGATACAAAACAAATGGGCCAAACACAAAGAGAGAGAGACAGAGAGACAGACAGAGAGAGAGAGAGAGAGAGAGAGAGAGAGAGAGCAGCAACCAAACATATGTGTGTGTCGCAAAGTCATGTCCTATTTAAGTGACTATTATTAGAGCCGGTCACCATCTGCAAGGCTAGATAAAGCGAAACGGGGGGAGGGAGGTGGCAGTGGGGTGATGGTTGTGACTCTGCGAAAGATTATGCTCAAAAACAAACAACAAACATATTAGCACATGCTAATGCTAGCTTGTTAGCAGCCAAGCTGGAATCGAACATGTGACCTGCTGTGACTTTTCAGAGACAGCAGCAGAGTCCCTGCATGTTTTGTTTTATATTCAGATGTGATGATGAGAGTTATGAAGCCATTTGATGTTTCTCAGGTTTTATTAGTTGAAGCTCGATTCACCCACTTTCAAACCAATCACAATCCCGTCTTCTGATTGGCTGGCTGTTTTCTGAATGATCCAATAAAAAAATAGAGCAGATTTCAGAATGAAAACACTCAGAGAAATGAAATCCTGCAAAGTGTTGGATGGTTGGTTCAGGTGGTGAGGGGTTGGGGCTTTGGGTGACTGCTTTGTTGTGACATCACAAAGTGACAGGAAGTCCTGACGGCTGGTTTTAAGGCTCAGTTTCTGAATACAGGTTGTGTGCATTTCTCTGTGGACTGAGGCTTTGATACTTTCACAGTATTAATATATAGAACCTACTGTAGAGCTGCTTTATAATCACACTACACATGGACATCTACCTTTATACTGTATGGAGCTTTAACACAAACATCTACCTTTATACTGTATGGAGCTTTATCACAAACATCTACCTTTATACTGTATGGAGCTTTAACACAAACATCTACCTTTATACTGTATGGAGCTTTAATACAAACATCTACCTTAACGGAGATTTAATATAAACATCTGTATTTTTATACTGTATGGGCTGTTTAAAACTATAAGATAATAGGGAACCATAAGGAAAACTGTGAAAAAGGGATCTGAATCAGATCAGGTCATTTGAGATCATTTTTTTGCAAATCATTTCACTCCTCAGTAGTTTGCAGCATCAACAAAACTCAAAATGAACAGTCAGTCCCGAATTAAACTACTTAGGAGGATTGTTTGTCAGGGATCAGCAGTCGCGCAGCGCTGCATTTAAAAGTCAGACCTCTGCAGTCAGTCGCTCCAGTGTGCAGCAGCTGATCGGAGCCGGTATGTTGTTCTCCGAGCTAATGTCACCTTGCTATGAAGGCACATATTGCGCAGTGTGAGAGCAACTGCTTTTCAGCCCACACAAACAAAACAGATGTTGTGGGAGTCAGGGGTCGGTGTGCGCAAGCTGCACGGGCCTTAATCAACTGTTTCAACAGCTGAGAGTTAATGACGTCATTACACCGACACAGATTCACACAGGCTCTTTCAACTCCCTCAGGTGCAACTAGACTTTGAACTTTAAATAAGCCGCTGTTTCTGTTGTGTGATATTTCACCTCTGTTTTATACCTACAGTGTGTTTACCTGTATATGAGTTGGTATATAGTGTTTTTTAAAATCAGTATTATGTGAAGTTTGTGCCAGTCATGCTGTTGAATATGATACATCAACCTGAGTTAACCAGGTCACTGGGTCAGACTCTTTTACTGTACACCCAGTGTTTTGTGATTCATAGGCTACAGTTCAGGAATATTTTCCTGAAATGAACATAAAGAATAATAAACAAATTTTACGAAGAATTCTGAGCCATCAATGACCTGTTTTTTTTTTTCCAAGTCCAATCTTAAAACATTTTCATTCAGAATGGCTTTTAACACTGAGTGATGCTGTGACATCTTCCTGTACATGTTTTGATTTGGTTATTGTTCAATGTTTCAATGTTTGTCTTATTCTTGCTGTGTTCTTAAGTTTTAGTTTTTACTTGATGCAAAGCACTTTGATCATCATTTTAGATGCTGTAAACCCTAACCTAACTAAACTAACAGCATGTTAAAGACAAGAAGTACTCTCGTTGTTGCTCTCTTGCAGCCTACTGACTTTTACCTTTTGTGTGCCTTATATCTATATAACATACAGTATATAACATAACTATACAACACCAGTCTGACTGTGTAATAACCTGCACTCTGGACTCTTTTCTTCTTGCACTATTTTTGCACCAGCCAACGTTTCCAGGATTTCACTCCACTATTTAGGCTGTATTTATTTATTTATTTATTTATTTATTTATTAATGTCTATCAACACTGTGTAAATATAATTTTTATTCTATTTTTGTAAATAACTGTAAACTCTTGAAATAATTTGGCACATAACTCTACAAATGTCTTTATGTCTCTCTCTTTTGTTTTATATGTTTGTTTTATATTGTTTCATATTTTTAGATTTGCATATTTTTCTACTTTTTTTTTTCTTTTTCTTACCTTCTATGCTAATGCTACTGCAACAACCAAATTCCCCATGTATAAACAGTCTTACGTCTTATTGTGCAGCGTATTAATTGCACATATTGCCCAAAATGTGAGGCCCTACTGCAGTGCGTGTTCACATGCAGTACGTTTTAAGACATGTTTCACTGGAAACAGCTGCTTCTGCATCTGGAAATGATGCTGTGATGTAAAACAAGAGAATGAAGTTTCAGGTTCAGTTAAAAGAAGCTAAACCTCCCCGGGACAGTTTACAGGTATTAGTTCAACAGTGATTTAACCCTTGATGGTCTCCGTTAACAACACACCGCTCTGATCCAGACTGAGGCTGTGTTTCCCCCGAGCATCCGCATGCAGACTCCACCGCAACCGCAGACAATTAAAGGCCAGATTGAGGAGACAGACGGACAAACCACTGTACTGTGTGTATGTGTGTGTGCTAACTAAGACAACGATGACGGCGTCTTCCTGTCTCGCTGAATGACAGAACAGTGTGGCAGCGGCGGTGGCGGATGGGGACATCAGAGAAGTGAGACGGACAGATACAGAGGAAGAAGAAGGAAGAAGAAGGAGAAGGAGGAGGAGAAGAAGGCGAAGAATAAGAAGAATAAGAGCCTGGGGGTGTTGCAGTCAGTTTGTCAGAGAAACTCAACGGCCACCAGAGATCCAACCTGCGTCACTTTGAATTCCTGGTCTCGCCACATGATATCCCCCCCTCCCATCCTCCCAAACCAAACCAAACCAACCCAACTGCCCCCCCCATCCCCTCCCTCCCTCCCTCCCTCCCTCCCCAGCCCTGTCGGCCTGGAGATGGTAGATTAGTAGATAGATGCCCCGGCTGCGAAGTAAGGCCGGCTGCAACAACATGTAGGCCCCCGACAAATGATTGATTCCCTCCTAATTCTCTCAAATAGGATGTTACGAGAGTGGTGGAGACGGAGGAGGAGGGTGATGGTGATGATGATGATGGCAGATTTGATGGGTGGTGGTGGTGGTGGTGGTGGAGGGGGGTGTGGAAGAAGAAGAAGAAGAAGAAGAGGAAGAAGATGAAGAGGAAGAGGGGCGAGAGACAATAAGTAGGCCACCCTGTGTCAGGTAAACTTTGGGCTCGTGGCTAACTGGACGTGTCAGGGCGGCTAAACGTTGAGCTGTCGCCTCAGAACAATGGGGTTAAAGATATGGCCTAAAAATCTTATGCTAGCGTAACACACAGGGGGGAGGGAGGGAGGGTATGAGTTATAGACTGAGGATTTCTGTCTGAGTGTGGAGTTTCTGTTGATACACAGTTTGGAAACTTAGTTATGTTTTTAAAATCCTTAAAATCTACTGGCGATGTCCCATAAATGCAGTGGTGTAGTCTATTTTGTTGCAGTGGGTATTCTGCTTTTTAGGTTTAGGTACACTGTTCATACCTGTATCACAGTTTTGCTGTAGGCAAGGCAAGGCAAGGCACCTTTATTTATTCAGCGCATTTCATACCAAGGGGCCAAACAAAACATATATATAATAAAAACTGGATTAAAATAGAGCATAAAATATGAGTTTGCAGCTTTAGTGGGCGATACAGGAAATAGACCGAGCCACACTAACAATGGCCACTTAAAAAATATATAATAAAATAAGTTAATAAGTATATAAAAAACAAAAACTGCATTTGAGCATTGAGTATTTGTTAATTTTGGAATACAGTCACATGTCAAAATATATTTTAACCTGTGTAAATTAAACATTAAACTGTTGCGTAGGGATGAAACTCGAAACATGAAAACCAGTGTTTGGCTGAATATGAAAGTTTCAATATTATTATCAGATATTATTATGGAATGGATTAAAGGTAAAAGCAAGAAGACTTTACACACTGTAATGTGCCTGATTATTTTATAATAATAACATTGGTCAACTTTCTTTATTCATAGAAACACTTCTCATAATGTAATAGCTTACCAACACCAGTGTGAACGTGGTATGAATGAATAATGGTTACTGATAGAAAAGTGCTAAATGTAATCCATTATTATTATTATTATTATTATTATTATTATTATTATTATTATTATTATTATTATTATTATTATTATTATATTATTATTATTATTATTATTATTAACTTGCAGCTCTACATATCAAAAATATAAGAATTAAGATGATTCATAACAACAACTGAACAATAAGACACCAAATGAAATATTTGTTTAGTCGATAAAATTACCAAAGAAATGCTGAGATAAAGGAGAAAATCCAAGACTGGTAAGTAGCTAAGTCCTTTTTTTTTTCTTTTTCTAACCATTAAATGAGTTTAAAGTGTTTAAACAGATCACTGATGATGATTCCAGTGGTTTGTTTTATGCTGCGGTCACTAGTGAGGCTGTGTTAATATCTCATGTAAACGTATGGGACAAACAACAGTGATCCAGAGCTCCTCTACAGAGACTGGGCATCTGCCTCGGTTAATCAACCCCTCTTCCCCCACCCCGTCCTCCTCCCCCCTCCCTGAGTACGAATTGAAATAATGAGTCAATTAATGTGCTAAAACGGCAATGAGAGAGAGAGAGAGTAGGGGAGGAGGGGGGGTGAGGGGAGACAGTGATGAGAGAGACAGAGCTGGATGTGAAACTGAAAGGGAAACAGTTCATAGTAGAAATAGAGTGTTGTGCCATTTCATTGATAATTGATTGTGTGTTTGTGTGTGTGTGTGTCTTTCTTTAAATGTGTGTGTGTGGCAGGCAGCAGTTGTTTGCAGGGCAGTGCTTTTGGTTTTTTATCACATCCTTAGAGCCACACACACTCACACACACACACAGCAGCAGCATCCATGCATGACTGATGGTCTCGGATGACACCCGCCTCCCCTGGCCTGTCTGTCTTAAGTGAGGAACCCCAGGTTTAATTGCAAAGGGCACATTGGAAATGAATCATGAGAGAAATGAGAGTGTGTGTGCATGTGTGTGTGTGTGTGTGTGTGTGTGTGTGCGTTAGTCTGTGACAATAGAGCAAACGGGAACAAAACACAAAATGAGAATCGCTGTTTTGTCTTTTTAAAGCAGCTCTGCAGAGTTTAGTTTCATGTTTTCACTGCCTCTGTTTGTGATTGTGACGTACAGTATCAAAGGGGAAATAATACATATTTAATGTTTTAATAATGTTATTTATTTTAAATCAGCTGCATGCAGCACTGTACAGTACAGTAGTAATGTGTTTAATCAGTGGTGCTTTTGATCCGGTGCCACGATGCGTTAGCACCACAAATGGGTCATTTGCAACCTCATTGACCAGTTTCTGTGTTCCGTCTCATGTTACGTTGCTCACACTTGGAGTTTTTTTATTTACTTTTTTATAAGTGATAATAAACAAATCAAATCAAAATGAAATTCAGTCATTATTGCCTCACCCTCATGCTGATGACTACTCCGGAGTAGTTTTTTATTCCTCAAAGTGCATCTGAAGATGGATGGGGGAGGCCGGTTCGTAGTCCAACGAAATCCTTAAATGAGAGTCAATTGCGCCCGACACAAAAAGGTCCATAAAACTACACAAAAACCTTGTAATATTCCTCCACACTGCTCGTCCACTGCAATCCAAGTGTCCTGAAGGGATATAGTTCAGAGTTTACTGACGTCATTTTTACAGCCTAAACAGTCCTGTATTGAATGTATCTCATGTTCACGCGACGAATCGCCGTTTCGAGTATACTCTGGACCAACTTAAGTAGTAAGGAGGAATATTACAAGGTTATTGTGTAGTTTTATGGACGTTTTTGTGTCGGCGCTATTGACACTCAAATAAGGATTTCATTGGACTATGAACCGGCCTCCAACAACCTCCAAGCTGCAACCAACACGTTGTAAATGTCAAGTTGTGATGAAGAATTATGTAATCAACATGCATTTGTGAGGAATTCACCATTTTTCACACTGCTGGGTCTTTTCTCCAGCTCTGACGCCGTCGTGTACAACACTCCTGTAAAATATCGGATTATTCAAATAAACTGAATAATATTAAAAAATCGGCCCCTGTTTAACATACTGTGTTATCAATGGATCCATACACTGCAAAAATTAAAAACCTTTCCAAGAATATTTGTCTTATTTCTTGTCAAAATGTATAATTTCTAGTCATAACTAATCTCTTTCCACTTAAAATAATTTGTTTTTAGATCATTTTCACTTGTTTCGAACAAATTTTCACTTGAAGTAATTAGAACAATCTGCCAGTGAAAGCAACGTTTTTTGTGCTTGTAATAAGAAAGAAAAACTTGATCCACTATCAGATTTTTCTACTTATTTAAAAAAAAAAAAAATGCTTGAAAGAAGTAAAAAGTGTCTAAAAACAAGCACATTTTTATGTGAGGAGTCTTTTGACTAGAAATGACATTTTGACTAGAAATAAGACAAATATTCTTCGTAAGATTTTGAGTTTTTGCAGAGTATCTGCATGTACAGGCACTGTGCTGCTTATTAACCCCTGAATACCTGAGTTCACCTGTTTTTATCTGCAGTGAAATCACATACAGTGACTTTAATGTGTGTATATGTGTGTGTGTGAGGGTATGAGAATCTATGGGTCTGACACACGGAGCCGACACCAGGCCGCTCGCTGCTGCACATGAGGCATTAAGAGACGCTGGTATTACAAATTGGTTACGAGTGTAATTACCCCTGTTGCTAATTGTCCCCTGTGAAAGTGGCACTGCCCGTGCTATTACAGTCCACAGCCACTTCAACCTCGCTGATCAATTATTTCCACTCTTGAATAATTAATAACAGTGTAATCGTCCACGGCGCTGCGCTGCTGAAGAGTCGGCTAGGCCTCGCACTCACACTCACACTCACACACACTCTGCAGTCAGATTCTTTATTCATACTCCTGTCGTCCGCCATGTTTTGTTTTTTTTCCGAGACGTTGTTTTTCATTTACAAGCTAAAAAAAAACACACACACAAACGGAAGAAGAAGCTGCTGCTGCTGTGTGTGACTGAGTGTCGACACGGTTGTAATCTGTAGCTCCGCGCTGACCTGGCCCATCAATTATTCAGAACCATTTGCCTTTGAATCAGTCACTGACACACTGCACGGGCGACAGGAGCTTGTACAGCAACTAGGAGTAACACCGGGGGGTCCGGGCCCCAGCGGAGCTCCAGGTTCACGCGCGTGCACACTTAACTTTCAGCCCTGTCACTAGGAATCACCGACGACCTTTACTGCTCCCATCATCGCCCACCACTCTCCCGCTGCTGCTGCTGCCTCTGCTCCCCCCCCACCACCACCACCACCACCACCTCCCCTCCATCTCCAAGCTAAAGTAAATTAGCATGTGTCTCTGAGGAGATCCTTTACAATGCGAAGGAAGGAAAGGAAGGGGTCTGTTGTTAAAACACGCCATAGTGTCTTGCCGTGTGATGCGTGATTGTAAAATGGAAGCAGAGTCGCTGTAGCGTTCAGAGCGGGTGGTGATAGCTACAACACCGCAGGGCAGAGGATGGAGCATGAAAGCTAAATGCTACATCGCTGATATCAACCTGCACTGAGCTACTGTATACCTGATCTGTAGCAGGATATTAGCGTCAGTAAAATCCTGCAAAACCTGATTATTGTGGTTCTCCTGCTCTCAGTTTATGTTATTGGGTTCTCGTATTACCTGTGTTGTTTATCAGTCTATTTTAAAATAATCACTTTGTAAACCTAAAAGGAGTCATTATTATCATTATTGCTATTATTTGCTGTCAGTGTCTGAAAAGGCGATGCACAACAGTGAACAGAGGAAACGTGCTGACCTCTGCAGCATGAATCTGACATGTGTTACTTCTTTTTACTGTGAAATGAATCAAGAACTGAATAGCAGCCTAAAGAACCGATAGGCAACAATGGGTTGTGCAATCCCCAGCGGGCAATATGCAATATCTTTTTTTTTTTGTGGACTAATGTTCCCATATGCTTTTATATTGATATTTCATGATGTTTTTATAGGTTTTATGTTTTGTATTTATTCTGTCTTGTGTGTGTTGTGTGGTATCACAGTGGGGAAGCAACGTGAATTTCGTTGAATTCTTTTTTCAATGACAATAAAGGCAATCTAAATCTAAATCTAAATCTTCTGTTTAATCAGAAGCAGTGACACCTGAACTGTTGCAGGTTCATTATGGCTGGATGTTCAGTCTTTTTTTCTTTTTCTAGTTTATTTCAAACCAGGCCACAGCAACCAGACAAAACAAACTACAGACACCAACATACCAATACAGCAACAGATCAGCTAACAACAACACCTGGCCTGAAAAGGGGATGGACAAAGCTATAGCTTTTACATTTACATCCCCCATTTACATACATATAGACACATAAAGAAACACATGACTTTAACAGATAAAAAAAGTAAAATAACAAACAAAAAAAGACAAAAAATAAAACATTGTGAGCGCCCTCAACAGTCCTATATTTATTTATTTATGTTAAGTCTCCACTCATCTGTCTCATATTGCTCTCAGTAATTGTTTTTAAATTAAGGATGGAGATACAAACCTTAACCCTAATGTTTTATTCTCTCTGTACCTTTGTCAAAATGAATTTCTAATAGTTATTTTATCTAATAGTTTAAGATCCAGGGATTAGGTGTAGCCTACTCTTCTTTTCAATGCATTTTCTTTTTTTGGAGATTCCCCTTGAAATGTCATTTATGTAACCACCGCCTGATGTCATCATGAGATAATAGTGCGCCAAAAAAAAAAAACACTTGATAAACTCACACTTTTGTATCAGGCTAATATTCAGTGTATTTATAACATAGGTTGCCATGTAGATTTATGCTTTTGAAATCTACACTGTTTTAACAGATTAAATTATTTATTTGTGTCTTTTCTTTGTATTTGAGGATAAAATAGGAGAAGTCTCATCCTTTAACTCTCTGTCTGTCATTGTGAAAGAAGATTGTAACAGTGAACAGTTCATAAAGCTTCACGCCTTCCTTCCTATTCATTGTTTAGGACTTTGAGCATCGGGGCGTCCTACAGAGCCCGTCACTGTCTGCACGCCTTTTGCTCTTTGTTCGCCCTTTAAATAACACATTTCATGTAATTTCCTTGATTGCATCCTTTGCAACACACGAGCTACAGAGCCCCACAAGACAGCGAGCGGCCTTGAAAGCCCCCTTTTTTCCAGCCCAGATGTTGGTGACATCTCCCAGACCATTCAAGCTCCTCACACAGGCGGGCTAAGTCGTCCAGAGACCGCAGTCAGAGGGGAAATTACAGGAGGAATAAGAGCCAGTTTGTGTGTTTCTTTTTTTTTTTCCATGCAGGCTTAAGGGGAACAGTAGGGGAGGGCGCTTTAATGCGACAGTGCGAGCGGTGGTGCGATGGCACTGGATCCATGGCAGCTGTTTCCTTCAATGTTTCATGCTCATAGCCACAGCTGCTCTCCAAATGAGAGTTAATATTGCAGGGGGGCCGTCCACCCTGGGTCGAGCCTTGTCGCATGGTCTGAATGTCAAACTCCGCCCAGCAGGGTGACACCGGCTCAAAGGACACACTGTGTTTCCCCCCTCCACCACCACCATCCCTCTCTCTCTCTCCTCTCTTGCCCTCTCTTCCCTGTTGATGTGTCTTTCTGCCTCATTGGATCTTTTTCCCCCCAACTGGACAAGGGTGAAATCTGTATTTTTCATGGGCACGCCAATGTGGTCTCAGCTTTAAATGAAAAATAAATGAGGAAATAAAAGATGGTTGTCTGGCTGTAGCCGGGAGAACCGTGTGTGTGTGTGTGTGTGTGTGTGTGTGTGTGTGTGTGTGTGTGTGTGTGTTGACACAGGGATTCAACTGGTATGTGGATCCGAAGGCTGCTCTGTGCTGAGACAGACACAGACAAACCCTGTTTAGTTTTTATTGTTCTGATGCAAAAGTTTTTGTCTTTTGTTTTCTTTTGTATCTCGTTTAAACTATAGCATGAAATAAATTTACCGCTAAATCAATTTTAAGTTCAGACTCTGACAGATCCAGATAGGCGACAAAACAATATCCAACAATTACCAAATATCAGCCTCGTCGTACCAATACAAACATAATTGTTGAATATATTATATTCTGTGTCAGTGTTTACATAAAAGATGCAAATGAAGTGCAATTTTCATACAGACGATCCCGAGGGCGCTCAGCTGCACTGATAATGACCTTTACAGTATTTACAGCACTAAATGGCTCCAACGGGTCGTCATAACAACCTGAGCAAGTAAACAGGAAGTAAGTGGTCATCATAACTTTACTTGATGTCTTGTCTATAATATAAAATATAAACTCTCTGCAAAATGTCCAGGTTGTTGTTTTCCTTCCAAAACTAACCAGAGATCACATGACTTTTAACTACTTTCATAACTATTCAGTTACATGTATAAAGACCAACCTGTAAGCACATCCTTAAAGGGATAGTTCAACATTTTTGACAAATTGGCCCATTGCCATAATCCCTATAGTCATAGCAGTAGGTACGGCGGAGCAGAGCTGCGAGCTGCATGAATTTGCCTCTAAAACAACTCTGTCTGATAACGTTGTGTTATTATCTCATAGCGTGGTGAATGTGCAGGTCACAACTTGTCCACCAGAGCGTTGTGGAGTTGTTGGATTGTGTATTTGATGAGTTTGATGAGGGAAACCAAGAAATCCCGTGAGCGTCCGTAGCGTAGCTCTGAGCAGCTCACGGCTCTGCTCCACCGTTCTAAAAATAGCTTGCACCGACAATTAAAGGTAACAAACCTACTGCTATGACTATAGGGATTATGGCAATGGGCCAATTTGCCAAAATGTTGAACTATCCCTTTAATAATCCCTACTGAACCTCAATGATGATTTCCACCTTGAACTGCAGTGAATTTATGACTTCACAATCTGAAGGGACCAATCCTGTCAACTTTCAGGGACGAGGGGCGGGGCTTAACAAACCCAAACTCTTGCCAGTACAGAGCATGAGAGTTAGCATTAGCTGCAACAGACAAACACTGTGTTAGCCACTCTCAGTTACAAGCTAACAAGCTTTAAAAAACAACATAAACAAATAGAAGATGTTAACCATCCTGATACATCTGCTAATCACTGATATTGATCTACAACAGACTAAGTCTCTTTGATGTTTCCTCCTCTAATCAACCGAAAATAATACAAACATTTTTTTTTTTTTGCAAATTTGTTCCTGATGAATATCAAAGTAAACTGAAGTGGAAATAGTTTCACTTTGTTTTAAACCACTGTAATCAAATGCAATGAAATCCCTCGGCCTGGTTTGATCTTGCAGCTTCTATTTATTTTTAAAGTGAGCAGGCTTTTATTCTGAAGGGGACTGGAGAGTAAAAGCCGTGATGTAAACACAGCGAGCTGCCCACAGACCCACACATGACCTGCGCTCTGCAGTAAACCTGTGTTTCCTCTGCTGCGCTGATCGTATCCACAGTGATAGATGTAGGGTGCCCCTCGACTCTCCGTTGTGTCTCAGTGCAACATCGGACTCGAGATCCCTTTGGACTGGCACACACACACACAGACACATACACATACACACAGTGGTGGCAGCAGTGAGCATGATTTGAAGTGTCCTGTCTGCGACGGTGCAGCTGCATAAAGGAAACAGCTGCTGAAATATCACAAGTGACCCCCCCCATGTCTCCTAGTATCTATCACACAATCACACACACACATACACACACACACGCAGTGGCCACAGCTCAGCCCGGAGAGAGAGAGGACACAACAAAGACATCTGCAAGATGGCCTCAGACACACAACCCCTCTGATGTGTGCACTGCTGTGATGTCGTCTCCACTGGGCCGGATGACGAATGTGCCGCTGAGATGAAGCTCCTCTTTATCCCACTCCTGCTGTTTTCTGCTTCTTCTCCGGACTGACACGCAAACAGGAAACGAAGCTCCCAGTCTTTGTCTTGTGTTTTTTTTTCCTGATGCATGTTGTATCCAGACCTTCGACAGCCTCTCTGACCTTTGCCCTTTGACCCTTGTTTGTGCGCCTTGTTTGTTGGTTTTTTTCTTCTCGTCGCACCTCTGATAGTGTTCCTCCGGACCTCCTGGAGACGTCGCTGCCGTTTATTTGTGTTTACGTCTTCAGTCTTAATGCGACGACGCGTCCAAATCCTTGAAGCTAATCTCGAGTGCAGTGTGTGCAGCAAAAAGCAGATGGTCAGTTACAGGTTGTGACACACATGGCGTCCGTCTGAAGTCGACCCTGTCCCCTAGTAAAAGTAGGTTAAAGGGCTTGGAAGAGGAGATGTACTGTACTGTACTGTACTGTAGGTCCTTCCTGTCGTCAGGCATCATGGGAAATATCAATGTGCACTGAACATGGTAGAGGCCGTTTTGAACAACTAGGGTCATCCACTTCATAACAACTTGATGGACCAAAGACACGAAGGTGGAGGACGGCTGCAGTCTCTCTGCTACAGGACGGAGACATAATAATATAGAAGAAGATCCTTTGTACCTACAGCAGTCAAGCTTTTTAAATTCTTCTGCAAATGGTAGATGAGCTGACAGACAAATGAATTTCCCTTTGGGGACTATGAAAGTTACTCGTATCTTATGGCTACAACTCGGCAAAATGCACAACTGCAATCATCAAACTACAGAGACTCCTGGACAAATATTACTCTAATATTACCAGATATTAGAATTTGCACCTCGATTTGCAGATTTAAAATGAAATTTAAGATTTTAATTTTTTTTTAAACTCTCAATCTTGTCATCACTGCTAATCTGCATAATGCATTTTTGTTGCGTGCGAGTCGTTTGTGTTGTATGAGTTTTATGTTGTGTTTTGCATCTGATCAGCCAAAGGACTGCAGATGTAAATCAGTTCCTAGCTAACTCTGGTACAATGTTTTGAATGGTAACATTTATGCTTAATAGTGCACATAGTCCCTTTACAATTTTTTTTTTTATTTTTTTTTAATGTTCCGTCAAGTTTTTTATTGTATTATTCTACATTTAGAGAACCTGAAGACTAAACTGACTGTAGAGGCTCTGGAATAAAAAACATTTTCACCAATTTGACAACATATGAGTTGCAAATAACTCATAACACAACAGACATGTTTCCCAGAGACACAATGAGTGAGGCTAGAGCTACATTTCTTTTTAAATAACTTTCTTTATTGGAAGCAATTTCACAGGCAACAACACAACATTGCAATGTGACAGTTTCCATTTTTTCCCCATCTTTTAATCCCTCCCACAGTCCCACCCCACCCCACCCAAAGGAGAGCAATTCTCATACGTCATACGTCCAAATGCACAAATACACAAATAAGGAAAATCAGCAAATAAATCAAATAAAGATGAAACTGGAGCTGATGAAAAAAAAACACAAACATCATCTCAAAATGTGTGACGTGGGACAAGGGCTGAAAAAACAGACAGAGCTGAACAGACACATGGTCGTCTCACTCTCTCTGACCACTGACATGAAGGAGCTGTCAACCTGTCTGTGTGTGTTTGTGTGAGTGAGTGTTGAGAGTCAGAGGAGTCTCCGATCAACACACTCAGATCGACTGATGGCCGATGTGCTGCAGTGGAAGAAGAAAAAGAAGAAGAAGAAGATGTAGGGGGCCCACTTCAGTGTTTTTCTCAGGGGGCCCCAGAGTTACTACCAACGGCCCTGCAACTGGGTTACGTTTTCTCTCAGCATGATTAAAGGGACATTGTGTAACTTCTCCTGTTATCTATTCACGAAAATCGATTATTTGGTTCAAAAGTCTGTTTTTCATTAATCAGTAATCCCCCCCATCAACAAACTGAAGTGTTCCTTTCAGCTCTGAATGAGCCGTTCATATCATTCATATCTACATGGAGCGGGTAAGCTCGGTGCTGCTGCCATGTGGTGTCGCCATGTTTTTACGTTCAGTGGCAGCGTGACGGTAGGAAACCACGGAAACTCAGCGGAGACACCGGAGCTGTCGGCTCAGGTCGAGGTGGCTTCTGTGAAAAGTCACCGCGGTAACACAGTGAGGAGGAATGGAGCGTTATGGTACAGACACACCAACTCCGGCAACGGACGTCAAGTCAACGGATCCCATTCATTGTCTATGTAGAGCAGGAGCTCCGGCCGCACGGTGCATGATGGACACAGCACGTCGAGTTGACGGCCCCGTCGCCGTATGTGAATTTGCATAAAGTTCGATAGATTGAACTTTATGCAAATGACGTCCGTCCAACGCAATGCGGCCGGCTCAGAAACTTCGTTCAAACTATCAAACTAGGCAGTGTTGATCAAATATGAATCAAGATTCTGTTACAGCACTACACATTTCCCGCCTCAAATGTTTTCAGAAACATACTTTAGTGGGTTGTTTAACTGTAAAATGAGATCGTTTGTGACCCGGCCGCCATGTTGGAAACGGCAGAGCGAAACTCAAGCTCCGCACCACGTCACACAGACCCGCCCACTCGCCGGTGCGCTCGGCAATCCGTTGCGTCGGGATCCGTCGCCGCCGGAGTTGGTGTGTCTGCACCATTACACTGATGCTGCATTCACCTGCAGTCGGGCGGACAGCCGTCGGTAACAAACCAGATGTCATTTTAGTCACAGAAGTCGAGAGAAAGCCGGTAAAACGTGGGTAGGGTAAACAATACGACATCGCCATGACAACATATTGTCACGTGTATTGTTTTGCCTCATGCAGCGGCTGTCGTCCGTCTGCCGTCTGCCCAATTTCACGTGAATGCAGCATGAAAAATACAATTGAGTTGCTTGCGATATACAACCGCAACGCTAGATGGGAGTAATTCCTACACAATGCACCTTTAAGATATATACAAATAAAATCATCACTGAGTATCTCTAATGATTCTCTGCTGATCTGAGTGATGAGATTTTGACCCCAGAGGAAAAAAATGAACAAAAAGAAATACACATATCATCAGCAAACATCTGGTTACTGTCAGGTAAATGAGTCACGTCCTGTATCGCAGCAGATATAATAAAGATTATATTTCTCAGGAAACACTCAAGGTTTTTGCTTTCACCTCATCAGCTGTTGGAGTCTCAGTGGGAGTTTTAGGTTCCTGGAGTCTTTCAGCTTTCACGCAAACCATTTGATCACATTCTGAAGGGAGAAACAGAAACCGTGGCCAACTTATTTCTCATAGACATCCCATTCACCCTCACACCTGTTGCGTTCGAGCCCCTCGGGGGGGTTGGGGGTGGATTTGCCGTACTGCAGTGCCGACAATTACTGTATGAGACAAAAAAAAAAAATGTTAATGGCATATGGATCCTATTTGAGCAGCTACGGCCGAGTTGAGCTCCAGCAGATGTTTTGGCGATCCAACATGCTGAAAGGTGGAGTGTGTTGTCTGACAGACGACCACTTCAGGGACCGCTTTAAAAACAAACTTGACCTTATGTTGCTTTTATTTTTTTACAGCATAAAAAGTTCCTCTGTCAGCAGGAGACTCCCTCTCCCCTCTGAGGAAACTGGATTACACTCGTCAAGATGTCGTTCAAACGTTTACATGCAAGGGTCTCTGGGCGATTTTTAAAGTCTTTAATGTGCTGAAAAGTGCTGATAGTAATATAACTTTTTCCCTCTAGACTCACACTGTAGAGTTTGACCCATAAACTTCAACATCTGGGCAGATTTTGTTCTGATATTTTCATGTATTGGCTCTTTTCAAAGCTTTTCAAAGAACTGGGCAAAATGACCAAAATCTCATATTCCTATAACTATATTAACAATTAATAGTTGTAAATAAGTTCACCAGAGTGGTAGCATATGATAGGACATGAAGCTGATGTTGATTTATTACAAATAGGGTGCACCCACAAGAACTAAGGACATTTACAGAAACTATAAACTCTTTGACAACACTTGAAGAAGCCAACTGACAAAACTATATGACTTTTATAAAAGTGCACCAATTAATGTAGTTTTGTCCGCTAAGTTGTAAACTTTATTCATTTATTTACAAGGTATCCAGCTAGGTATCTACAATGTTTTCAATTCAAGTTAATCCCCAGATCCTAATCTAAATTTACCTTTGGTCGTCAGGCATGTATGTACACACTGCAAAAACTCAATATGTTACCAAGAATATTTGTCTTATTTCTAGTCAAAATGTCATTTCTAGTCAAAACAAATCTCATTATACTTAAAATAAGACTCATCACATTAAAAAGTAGCTTGTTTTTAGACACTTTTTACTTATTTCAAGCATATTTTCACTTGAAATAAGTAGAAAAATCTGATAGTGGAGCAAGTTTTTCTTCCTTATTACAATCACAAAAAAACTTGCTTTCACTGGCAGATTTTTCTACTTATTTCAAGTGAAAATTTGTTTGAAACAAGTTAAAATTATCTAAAAACAAGTTAACTGTTGGCAATGAGTCTTATTTTAAGTGGAAAGAGATTAGTTTTGACTAGAAATTAGACATTTTGACACGAAATAAGACAAATATTCTTGGAAAGATTTTGAGTTTTTGCAGTGCAGTATGACCAATGTAAACATACTCATGCTGTAGTTAATGACACTGTGAATAAATGTGAAATATATGGTAGTAAAATATAAAATGATAGATGTTTGTATCTATAGGGTTATATACGTTGAGCCGTATGTTGTGTGACTGACAGCGGGGCGGTGGTGGTGTTGGGGGGGAACCACCACATGGACTGAAGCAGATTGTGCAACATACATCTTGGACGGTGTAATCCCACTCACATTGTGGCCTCCTGCCAACAAACTGCCATATGTCATCGATACATCAAGTAGGCTAAGAGGCATTAATTAACTTGTACAGCTACATTTTGACTTGCATTCGTTTTTTTTTTTATCTTATAAATTATTATTCATGAGTTGACGTCCCCCACTGGTTGAACGGTTGCTTAGAATAAATGTGCATAACTCTCAGCTCTTTAGCTCAACCACAGATGCTTCACTTATTTAAACAGCAGACGTCTATAAAAAGTGAGAGAGTATATATTATTTGGTGATGCATACATATACAGTATACACATCCTGCAGTAACTCCATCCAGGGTAAATGTCTAACCTGCAAAACTTCATGGAGGTTTTTTAAATCGAATATGTCATCACTCTGATGTTATTTACAGAAACAGTTTTTCATTCACACATTTTCTAAACCATGGTCTCATTCTGATCTCATAAAAATGCAATTTTGGCCTTAAATTCATATGCAATACTTAAATAATGACAGACATGACAATACAGACAATGATTCAAAACTCATATGACACAAACCAAACTTACACAAAACTATTATAAAATGCAAAAAGAAAAGTTTCTAGTTCAGTTAAATAAGTAAAAAAAAATAGTAAAGATAAATTAATGAGATGAAACAGCTCTTGTATCCATTTCCTAACTAAACTAAACTAACTAAAATCATACTATTCCGACTCCTGTTTTCCTATTCTTAGTGGTAACAAGTAAAATTATAACTTTTTAAAAACATTTAGATCATATTGGCAACAGAAAATGACCACCTGATCTCTCTCTCATTTTATCTATCAGTGAAGAATCGTAAGTTATTGCATTTTGGGGGTTTTGTTATATGATAATATTCTGAAAAAGCCAACTGGAGAGTCGGGCAAACCTGCTTTTTTACACTTAACCAAGACAGACAAGTATTATATTATTACAGGGATCATACCTCAAACTAGTCTTCCTGCTGGTGGAACATTTTATTTGATAGTTTTTACATTTTTTTCTCTGTTTCTTTTAAATCAAAAGATGAAAACATTTAGGTTGCGTTAATTCACTGGTGACATGTGAAGCTGGTTCGGACCGCAGCGGTGAGGAGGACGTTGTGTGTGAATCGCATCATCATTGTGATTGATAGAAACTCACATGTATATTATGCATGTACAGTAATGATATGACCTCCATCAGTGGCCCATTATGTCAGAGACCTGTCAGCGAGACTTGGACACTGTCTGTCTGTATTGGAGACGACCATTTGTCTTATTTCCTCACATATGGCTTTCCTCAAGGCCGAGTTTCTCTACAGGAGCCGGTTTCCCATCCGAGCAAAGTCGCGGCGAGCCCCTTCAGAGCGGGGCGACGCAGGGTGACGCTGAGCTATATCAACAGTGACAAAAGTATATTGAATAATTATCTTTGGAATTAATACATTAGCCCAAACTTAAGTAAATGTCAGCAGATCAGTAAATGTGGGAATGAGAGGGAGAGCGGGGCAGAAATGTGAAGGACGCTGTGCTTCATTAATCACGTCTCCTAAAGTAATGTAGGCAGATGAAATGATTCTTACAGAGAGCTGTCATTACAATCACACTGGTCATTTTAGATATCTAATTCTCCGTCCACCATCACAATCTTCCTGTCCAGACGAGGGAGGGGGCAGATAATTAACACATTCAGTACCGATTACATCCACCCAGGATTTCTACCCACTAATACACAGGAATATGAAACAGGCCACTGGACAATGGGAGATTTAGTTCATCATACATACATATGTAGACATTTTACATTTTTACTTTTACAATATTTTCAGTGTCATTTTCTGTCTTTTTGATAATTAGCTGAAGAAGGAAGGGTTCATGTCCAGTGCATTTCCACATTTAGGAACCACTAGAAAATCCTTAATCAATTCTACAATAAATATAATATACAATTATACAATTCTCTATATCCTGATACAATAAGTTATGTCATGATTCGTTACGTCATGATTCGTTACGATCAAATCCGATCCAATCCAGTCTGATATGATCTGATAGGATATATGATACGACGGTGGTTTTCAAACTTTTTCACATCAAGGACCCCTAAAATGACACAAATTAGACCACAGACCCCCTTTGGATAAAATTTTGACCAGAAATACACAAATATTTGGTCTGAGGCTGAAGAACGTTACTTTTTTAGTCAATGTACATTCAAATTAGGGCCAATGGCGTGAATCTTTGGACATAAAAACGTTGAAACATTTCTAGAAAAAGGTGGTAAACAATTCTCCCCCCCCAAAAAAAGTTTTTAAAAAAGTGGTAAGATTTCAAAAAAGAAAACAGTTAAACATTTTCTAGAAAAAATTGTAAAATTTCTCCCAAAAAAAAAAAGTTTTTTAAAAATTCTAGAAAAAGTGGTAAAACGTCTTTAAAAAAAAGTAAAAGAATTCTAGAAAAAAAAGTGGTAAAATTTCAAGAAAAAGTTGGGGACCCCTTTGAACCCACCCAAGGACCACTGGGGGTCCCCGGACCCCACTTTGAGAACAGTTGCGATACGATACGATATACAACATACTGTATGAATCCCTCCAGGGGGGAACTGAATTTCACCAGCACAAGACAGACAACAGACAGCAGCGAACAAAGACATCTCACAGTGGACATCTTTATAGACTTTTCTAAAACCCAAAGCACCGTACTCCAGTTCCTGTGTTGATTCACTGTAAACAACGGACAACACGAGCAGAAAGAATAGAATAGAATAGAATAGAATAGAATAGAATAAACTTTATTGTCCCACAGGGAGAAATTTGTTGTGGACTCGAGTGCATGGTTTGGAGGACGTGACGTCTTCTTGGTCTAAATCTCAGTACAGTGTGGACATGATATTATGTTTCACTGCTTTAAAAACCCTTCGTACAAATGCACAACTTGCATGGGAGACCACATCTGTCTGCATCTGTACAGTCGCCCATCGTTAACCCCACGGAGGAAGATGACTGATATTTCCTCTGACACGAACATCAGTTTGTCGTGAGCTGAGCCGAGTCGCACACACCCGGACCCGGGCGCTCGCCCACTAAAAAAGTGTGTTTACATTATTCACTGGTATGAATAAATCACTCCCGCAACTCTTGATTGTGCAGCATATGTGAAGCCTAAGTTGTGTTCATCTGCCATTCCAAACATCTGCTTAGCCGCTGCCTCCGCGGAGCGCCGCTCTGTAGTGACCTCGCCCGAGCTGCTGGGACACGAGGATGAAATATACATGACAAGTATAGAACAGAAAAGCAGAAGAGAGTGCAGGGCGGTGGGTTATTGATGATCCATCCATCCTGCTATCCCTCTTATTCTCTTTTCCCATGGACTTTTCCATATTACATGATCGTTCCGGGGTCGAAGACGCCCACATGCACTTTTGATTATGTTTTAGCTCCGCTTCACATGCAACAAATTCACTTTACCGTATGTGTAAGTGGTTAAGGTTAAATCTTAAACGCAGCTAGATGTCGCGCTAGACCGCCAGCATCTCAGACCCGGACAGGACACAACAGAGTGAGGTTTACACAAGACAGAACACAGTCCGGTCCCGGCCGCTAGCCCACGCTAATGCTACCTCAGGGTCCTGTACTGTATGTGGTGTGATGGAAAAGAAACAACTGGATGGAAACAGATTCACTTTTCCAGCAGTTTTGTGTCTGTCCGCACTTCATCATCGACAACAACTCTTCCTGTCTCTTTAAGTCACATATCGCTAAATTTAGTAATCAGAGAAGAGGTGGACTGAGGTAAATCAGAGAAACAGACAGATTGAGGTAATGTAACTATTTATATAAGATGCACAGGTAAATATTTATTAAACTTGGAAATATGTTAATAATAACTGCATAAATATTAAATATCTCATCTTATCATATTTTACCTTACCTTACCTCTCCTTGCTTTGTCTTACTTTCCTTTCCTTACCTAATTCAGGGATGCAAACAGCGCGCCAAAAAGCGCAACTCGCTTTTTTCATGACCAATTAGGTGACTTGTGTGAATCGTTCAGATCCGAAGAGTTTTTGTTTTGAAGGGGGGAGGTGGGGGGGGGGGGGGGGGTGGTCTCAGCGTCTCAGCTCAAGTCAGTAAAATGTTTTTATAGCAGTCTGACAGTAACAATCACGTGAAACTGAGGCAAACTCTTACATGGTTGCCTCTGATTATACTGATAACAGTAGGTCCTGACCCGTTTGCAACCCTGCTAATTTTATCTTACCTTATCTACTTTGCATTACTTTTCCTTTGCATTATCTTGTTATTTTGCCTTAACTTACCTTGCCTTGCCTTACTTTACCTTACTTTGCCTTACCTTATCTACTTTGCATTACTTTTCCCTATCTTACCTTACTTAGCTTACTTTGCTTACTTTGCTTACTTTGCCTTACCTTACCTTACCTTACCTTACTTCACCTCGCTTCACCTCATTAACACATAAATTTGTTTCCTAACTAAACAGATATGCAAATGAATTAACATCTAGACCTAACATTGGTATATGCTCCACAGCAGTGCTAGTTAGCCAGTTAGCAATTGAAAAGTCTACTGAGCATGATATACTGTAACAGGAAGTTAGCTAATGTCTTTGTGCCCTGGCTATGTAGGTGGTCACTGATTAAAATCTCTGTGATGTTCTGTAGCCACCCAGTTAGTAATACTAGAACAGATCCAGCTAGAGCTCTGCAGCCATTTGCAGAGTTTTCCTTCTCAGTAAAGCCAGACCACAGTCTCCTCAGTCGGACTGGGAAAGAGATTCACCAGGATCAGCTGTACTAACGACCCTGGCAGAGCCCAGAGTTGTCCAGTTGCTTTCTGATCTGGTTTCAGCTGAGGCCTTTGTGGATGAAAACTTGGTTTCTTTCAAAGCCGGAGATTGAGGAGGGGTTGTTTTTGTTTTCATCAGACCTAGTAGAGTGAAGACGAAGAAGTCAGTTATTCAATGGATCTAAATCTCAGTATAGACCCAAGCTACACAAACCTGATCTCCAAAGTTTATTTGTAATCTGTGATTATTCTGTCTGTCTGCTGCATCACTTTGCAGAAAATGACTATAACGCTGAATATTTACAGATGTTGTTTGACAAAAACTTCCAGTTAGAAATCAGCTTTTGTGTTAGTCCAATGAAAGGTGAACAATAAACCTGCAACAATCTTTTAAAGGGCCCATATTATGCAAAATCCAGTTTCTATTGGTTTTGTAGCGGTCCTATGTGTTCCTGTGGCCTTTCTATGACGATTGATTGCTTCACTTTTTTGAGATTGTGTCTCCAAACGGGCGAATTGAAAGTGCTGCGAGACTTGACGTCATGAAGCACCGAACTCAAGTGACTCCACCTCCCGGTACTTCCTTATACTCCGCCTGGGTCGGTACCGCGGCCGCCAGATGATCATTTTGAATCATTGACTGAAAAACAGCCATCCGTCATTAAAAATGAAATCGCGGACCGGAGAATATTGGAACGATACCGCTTCTTATCAGCGCAGCGGTCCTCATCACGGAATGAGAGACATCTGAACAAGGAAGTTTCCTCTCCTGGCGCAAAACCACGTCAATATTCTCCAGTAGCTTCTCATCAGTCGCACCGTGCACAGTTTGTGCTGCTGCTCAGTTTGATTTGTTTTTTTATTTGACAGTTTCACACAGAACTTTCTGGTGGCTGTAGGAGTCCATGTAGGCTATCTCCTTCTGCCACAGTAAAAAAGGAACATTTACATTTTTCCAGACAAGATGAGAGTCTCAGAAACTTTTTTTTTTTCTCGGAAATCAATTCCCGACCCCTGTCCCAATGTCAACACTGGCACATGTACCTGTAGTGAAAACCACACCCTCTGCCCGTGACAGCTGTGGAGTGGACGTGGTTTACACATCTTATTTGCATTTCAAGGTGCAGACACAGAAATGGCTCGTTCTCCTCAGGAGAGCTCTGGAGAGCCACTTTTAGATACTGAGATGTAGAGCTGCAGATTGATTTGGGGACAATACACTACAAATACAATATGGTTGGACAACTTAGACCTATGTGAAATGGTTGAAAAACAGCATAATATGGGACCTTTAAAACATCTCTTGAGGATCAAGAAACGACATGATGAACCTCATTCCAGGAGCTAAAACTGTATGTAAGAGTGAGATGAGGAACGTGGCTCCTCCTCCTCCTCCTCCTCCTCTTCGTACGTTCTGCAGTGTTAATTTATCTAGATTAAGTTGTCTTGATCCTGTTCAGAGTGTGACCTCCTCCATACAGTAGCAGGTGCTGAGGCAAGTAAAAACGGCTTCGGATGATTGATGCCTTTTCAATTAGTCACAATGTGAGACCTTCACATGTCACTCTCTCTGCCTTATTAATGACATGCTGTGTTAATACTGGGAGTGCTGGAGAGCCCCTGAATGAGCTTTTGTAATTAATGTGCACGGCCTTAAAGACACAAGACGACCGAGGACTCATCCCAGCAGTCCAGCTCGAGGTGTTTCACCGTTTCATTTCATATTTATGTACTTCATTATCTACACGTACTAGTTTGCATACACAAACAAAGAGTTCCCTTCTTCCACAGCAGTAAGTGCAGACGTGCACTGCACATCCTTTAAATGTATTTATGAATTCTGTCTTTAATGAAATAAAACCCCCATTTGTGGCATTTGATTGATAGAGAAAGTTCAATCTTGTCTCTCCCCGAGGCTTCGTATCACCGAGACAGAGAGAGATGTCTGTGATGCACTGACGCTAAGACGTGCTGCTGATAATACTCATTATTTTATTACATGTTTTTAGCCAACAGCACCAGGATATTATAGGTAATCTGACTCACAGACATAATTAAAGGCTAAAGCTGCTGATTTTCTGTTTTTGTTCTCGTCGGTAAATCTCATCAAGAGACTTAAAAAACCAACGATGGATGAATCCAAAACCGGATTTATCTCATTGTTCTGTGCTGCTGAGCTCCAAACGTCGTTTGCAAACGTTTAAAAAAAAAACAACAACACAGCTTCACATCAGTGAATATGATCTTTCTTTGTTTCACATTCGATCACTGTAAATACTCACCACAACAAAAACAGTTGATTCAAATTAACTCAAGACATTTTTAGGGTTTAGTATATAAAACACATCAGTTAGTAGACTGGTTTAACAATGTAGTTTGGAGCAGGAAAAAGTCGATTAATGATAAATCAAATGATATCCAAAAAAAACAGCACATTAGGAGCCAATGTTCCAGACAGTCAGTCAGAACATGAGTGACACAACATATTTTAACCCACAGGGATGCATGACTTTCTTTCCATTGATGCCAATAACCAATATAATTTTTAATAGTTCATATTCTCGTCTGAGGTTACAATTCACAAAAGGCTAAGATGTAATATAATGGACATCGCTACTGTTGTAATCACACCAAAAATAAAAACAGTTATGACTCTTCAAAAATCAACGTTTTTCGTAGTTTCAAACAAACTCAGGGGGCAAACAGACTGATAATGACTCAAGTCAAGGCAATTTTATTGGCCAATATTGGGCTATAATATTGATAGTTATCATGCATCCTTCTGCATAATAACACCTTTTTGTCCCTCACAGTCTCCTGTATAAAAGGACCATAACAGTGCAGTGCAGAGTGTTTGTGTCTGTGTGTAGGGATCGGTGATGTAGCTTGACCATGCGACTGATGGAGGGTTCACAGCCATCAGCCTCTATCAGAGCTAAAACGTCTGTAAGGAGAAAAGCTTATCAAATGTCCAATCAGTCATGATTTCTTTCAGATGTTACAGATAATAATAGGTCTGTTTAAAAAAAAAAAAAAAAGTCTGGTTGCTAACTACTGGCTAAATGAGATACCGAAGTCATTGGGAATGTTAAACATCATCATGCTGAACATTGATAAAGACTAAAAAAAAGCTCTCTTCTGTTGATACCAGAGTTCCTACAAAATTACACAGAGAAAATATACATTAATATGTCTTCTTATGGATCAATACGTAAGATAAAACACAAGATAATAAGAAGATGTAGGACCTTTGATTTATAGAAAAAAAAATTTTCAGCTATTATTACAATAATTAACTGGTGACGTGTCTGTAACCAACAATCTGCTTCTCTCCACTTTGAGAAAACACATGTTTACACATTTTAATCTTATTTCCAGTGCTTGCAGACATGCAAGTGTGTGGTGGAAACAGGATAAGCTGCAGAGCCCCTGACCCTCGCGTGTCTCCAGCCTCCGCTCCCTGCCTTCACCACTGCAGGAGCTAAGCTGTGTAATATGTCAACAGATCCCCCAACAGATATTTCATTTGACCCTCATGTCAACATCGTTGACCTGTCGGCCATTGATCCTCCAAGTCTACTGTAAGTTTGGTGGTCACATAACTTGGTCACGCTACTGGAGATTATTATACCGTAATCAAGATTATACAGCACATACACTGCAAATGAAAACGCATATGTGGATGTTGATGTTGGATCAAACCCCAGGAGACACCTCTGATCTGCGAGGGAGGGGGACTCACGGCTTCTTAATGCAATCAAGACACTGGTTTTTATCCACTGATCCCATTGGCTGAAATCCCCTCAGACTCAATGTGTACAGTATGTTACAGCAGCAGGTCCAGTGAACGCACCGCCGCATCACACTGTGGTGCGCTGTAGAAAAGCTGGACACGCTCTGCAGCCTCCTGCTGATGGAGAACCAGATCAATCAATCATGTCGGGCTGTTCAACAGTTTGGAGAGTGGACACAGTGACGTCTCTGTGAGTGACTGACAGCTCGGCACTGTCGCAGCCAAAACCGTCTCCAACCAAACTGCAGCAGGAAAGATTTGGGTTTTATTTGTCACAATTTGCGTCATAATGCGATATCATCTGCTGATTTAACACAATTCCCTTCTAGTCTTATCAAATTACATCCTATAAAAGAAACCAGAATCAGAAACCTATTCATGGACAAGTATACTGTTTACACATACAAAGAATTTGGCCTGGTTTTGGTATAAAAATAAACATAAAGAACATAAGGTAAAACTTTACTTGACGCCTATCTCTATAACGCATTACAACCATACTTATAATGAGTCATAATGCAGTTATAACACTGTATAACTATAGTTATAAACACTCATAAATGATCATAATGCTTTATAACAATAATCATAACACACTATAAAACATTTTATCATGACTTATAAGGTCAGGTATTATAATACGTTATAAATGTTAGTAACTCGCTGACAATGCCCACATCAAAAATGCATTATAAATATAGTCAATAATGTCTTATAATTGGCTTATAAACGTGTATAACTATCATTATAAACACTTATAAATTATCATAAGACTTTATAACAATAAGCATAACACATCATAGAGCATTTTATAATGGCTTATAAGGTCAAGTATTATAATGAGTTATAATGCTTTATAATGTGTTATGTTTATTGTTATAAAGCCTTATGATAATTTATGAGTGCTTATAACTGCATTATAACTCATTATAAATATAATTATAATGCATTATAGAGGGACGTCGAGTAAAGTGTTACCGAACATAAACATAACTCCCAGGAAGTTGACATATAAGGCACAAATATGTACATATGAACCTAAACAACAAAAAAAACATTACATTAAAGCAGATTTTAGTGTGAATCTGACCTATAGAGACTCAAACTAAATATTTCTAGACCTTAGTAATTAACTTCTCACATGTCTTTACAAATTAAATAAGAATTTGCAGCAGATACTCATCACTCAGACGTACCCGGGGAATTTCAAAATAAAGGCGCGTCTTACAAATGATGTTTCATTTTCATTTTCATTTCATTTTGGATCAATGCTGTTGACTCATCTATTGTTAAATCGTTGTAAAAGTATATGTTTTCTTCTTCCTCCATGTTATTTTTAATCTTAAAATTACTATTTCTTTATCTTCTTCCCTTCTCTTCACTTTCTCAGCTCTCTCCTGTCCCTCTCCTCACCCTCACCACTATCCCCCTCAATTTATATAGATACTATATACAGTATAAATGCATGCACAGCAGACACAGAAAGCAATTAGTGCTTCCTTTGTGATTGTTTTTGTATTTCTGTTTGTATTTGCCCCCGTCTCTATGGGTATAAAATAAGATTAAAGAATAGCAAAACTCTCACCATCATCTTATTTTGTTGCTTGAACCTCAGATGATACTGCAGCTCAGTCGGTCCTCGCTGCCTCGTTGCAGTGATCACATTGTCACCACGACGTAATTATGAAAAAAAAACACTTTATTAGTACATCATTGTAATTTCCAACAGACGACGTTTGCACAGTTTAGTCTCCGTTGACCTGCAAAAACATTTCCATGTACCTTTGTGAAACTCTAATTACAGCCCGAGGCCATTTCAAACAAACATTAGAGATGTGTCAAAACGCAAACACTCATTCATTTTACTTCATTATTTATTATTATTATTACTCCATTATTCACACTTAGGACCTCAGTACAGAAGCTCCTGCAAAAAAAAAAAAAAACAACAACCCAAAATGCAGTGTTTTTTTTTTTTTTAGCAAATAAAAAGTCACATCTGGATTAATTACTGCTACAACCAGATGTGTGAGAGGAAACTTTACATGATACTATTGACTTCAGATGAGCTTCTGTTATCATAAGATAGATAGATAGATAGATAGATAGATAGATAGATAGATAGATAGATAGATAGATAGATAGATAGATAGATAGATAGATAGATAGATAGATAGATAGAAAGAAGCTTTATTGTCATTGTAAAAGAAAATACAACGAAATTGCCAGTGGCCTCCGTGTCGACAAATGCAAACAAATATATATACACAAAAAACACATACACAACCATTCATTCACCTGCCTAAACAGTAGAATTCAAGGCTCTACTGCATAAACTAGACTTTGACTTTACCTGCGCAGCAATACAGGTGAATTCATGCAGAGCCTTGCATTGTCTGACCTAAAAATCCCTTATTTTTAGTAGTAGTCAAGTATTTCCTTATGTAAAACAGCTTAAAAATGGACTCGTAATAGTTGCAGCTGAGTAAAATATGTGGGTTTTTTTTGGGTTTTTTTTTTTTACAAATGTGACATTTAAAGAGATTATTTCAAAATGTTACACGTTTATTTCCACTGACAGTTGCAGTTACATTGGCTGAAGTTACCAGAGGAGACGTGGTGGTGATGCTGCTGGTGTCAGACGTTGACAGGCCTTCAGCCAGGACTTCATATCAGTGACTGTGTTTCTCTGCAGCAGTTTTTTTTTGGGGGGGAGTGACGGGTCGGCGGTTGAAACGAGCGGCGGTTTGAGGAAGGAAAGAAGGGAGGGAGGGAGGGAGAGAAGGAGGATCATGTGGGTGAGGTCGACCTGCAGCCTGGGGCGTCCTCAGGTGAGAAGAAGACGTCAAGGGAATCTATAGCCGGAGATGGATTTTTGTTGTTCACCACAGAGCGCCACCCCAGGGGGAGAGTAGAGCGACGCTCTCACTCTATCTTAACGTCATTCTCTTTCATCGGCCCGGCCGCGTGAGATGATTGAGGCTGTCCCGGCCAATTGTCCGAGCAGGATTTGATAGAGGAGTGAGTCGATGAGGAGGAAGGAATCTGCAGTGTAACGTTCAGGCAGAGCAGAGCAGGAACTCCCCGGTGTCTCCAACCGATGGTGAAAGTCACTCCTCATTCCCCTGCAGCAGCCACATACAGTATGGCTGCTCGTCATGGAGACAGTTCAGGATGCAGCTAGCCTAGCTTAGCATAAAGAACAGGAGCGTTGCTTGCTCCCGTCGAGGTTGAAAGTTTTACAGTACCAACGCCTTTGAGGTTCATTGATGAATATGTGACTTTGTGATTTATGCTAAGCTAAAGGCTAATTGTCTCCAGCCCAATGCAACAGTGGGAAGGAGGTAACTGCTTCTTTGTGACATCACAAAGTGACAGGAAGTCCTGACGGCTGGTTTTAAGGCTCAGTTTCTGAATCCAGGCTGTGTGCATTTCTCTGTGGACTGAGGCTTTGATACTTTCACAGTATTAATATAGAACCTAGAGCTGCTTTATAATCACACTACACATGGACATCTACCTTTATACTGTATGGAGCTTTAATAAAAAAAAACATATACCTTTATACTGTATGTGAGCTATGGGACCCTAACTGTTATTGTCAGGGTTAGTTTGCTGTATAAACATAATATTGTTTAAACAGATTATATAATTTTGTGTAAATAAAAAAATTGCTCTCAAACACTCATGTTCTTATGTTTAATATTATGGAGCAGAACCTAAAACCTCTGTGGCCATTTCTCTGATAATCTGGAGTCCTCCAGCGGCTTTTGGACAAAACAGGATAACCATGAGGATAATCTCAATTATTAATAGGATGGTAAATATAAATATGATTGTTTGAAGACACGGCAGAGCTGAAGCAAAACAAAGGCACTGAGGGAATTAATATGTTGTGTATCAGGGATCAGCGGTGAGATTTGTTTGGGCTCCGACTCTCTCCGGCTCTCCATTGGTCAGTTGTGATGTTGTTGATCTGGGAGTTTGACCCTGGAAGGACTCTTCCAGGGTCCATGTTAGTGTCTGTTGATCAGCAGCAGCTCTGAGGACTTCGACAGATGTTTGTGTCTTTTGTGTAGTATAACAGTATAAAATGGGATCATATTTTTTCAGCCAACTTCACTCCAACTCTGAGCCATGACTTTTACGCTTTTATTTTGGACTTTAAAGGGATAGTTCACCCAAAATTGAAATTGCACTCATTATCTACTCACCCTCATGTCGACTAAGGGCTGGGAGAAGTTTCAGAGTCCTCCGTGGCTTCTCTGAGTTACAGGGGGTCTCGGCGTAGCAGTGCATGTCCATATAACGGTTGCAAATGGATACCAACTGTCTTTGTAACAAAAAGACACACCAAAAACATCCAGATACCTCTATGCTGCTCGTATGTAATGTCCGTCTTGTATTGAAGCCCCGAAATGCGAAATTGTCCCGAAAAAAATTAAATAAGTCTATATTTCAAGCTTGTTTGTAGCGGAAGCTTCTCGAAGCTCCTCTTCCCGGTTTGTCAAATTTGGACAAACTTGGAAGAGGAGCTTCCGCTACAAACAAGCTTGAAAAATTTCGCATTTCGGGGCTTCAATACAAGACGGACATTACATACGAGCAGCATGGAGGTATTTGGATGTTTTTTGGTGTGTCTTTTTGTTACGAAGACAGTTGGTATCCATTTGCAACCGTTATGCACTGCTACGCCGAGACCCCCCTGTAACTCGGAGAAATTTCAATTTTGGGTGAATTATCCCTTTAAAGGACAGTGGAGCTCATTAACATAAAAACATGCCTGATTTTTGACTATAAAATGAAATTGTAAATGTGTTTTGCGATAATTACGATAAGAGGAACGCGTGTTTATGAACTATCATAGACAGGCTGATGTCTAAATTTAGTCAGTTAAAGTGTTTTGAACCATTTCGATGCTGAACATTTCAATGAAACTCCCTTAAAATCAATAAAAAATAGTGATGATTAAAAGTTAAACTGCAAAACAACATGAAAAAACATCAGATTTTTTGACACAAAAACATTCGGAAATGGGTCAATTTTCACCTGAGGACCAGAGGAATTCCTTCATACATGTTACATGCTCTATAAATAATAAACACATTTCAAAAACAACTCCAGAAACTCACTCGTGAAAGAAGCAGCAGCGTCGCCGTCGTCACACACACTTCAGATGGCAGCGGCCGACATCCTGCCAGCCCCATGAATAAATTATTTCCCTGCTCGCTGCCAAACTGTGCTACAATGAGCTCCACTGTATTTTGCCATTTAAATTTCTGAGCCCATTTTCATGCAAATGGGAAATTTATTGTCACAAACCATGTAACGCTGGCAGTAACACCTTATCTTAATGAATATCAAGTGCGGGCTGTATTTCCCTGCCGCAATAGCTCACTAATCAAGTTTTAGTTGGACTGTGATTCATAAAGAGGACGATTCATGGCCTCTCGACTTACACTCAGAGTCCGCGGCCCCCGCGCCGCCGTCTTATGAGGATTGATGAAGTCATCCATCAGATTGATCGCCAGCATTCTACCAAATGAAAATGATTATCGAATTACTGTGGCCGAGCCGTTAAAAGACCCCCGACTCGTAAAAACTGTGAAGTTAGAGCTTCTCTGAACCCACTCAATTAAAAAGTACGAGGTAATCGCTTCTACATGCTGTTAGTTTGAGTTATGGTGGTTTAGCGCAGTCCCTCGCTCGGCGCTGCACCCAAGTCCACCGTGCAATTACTTAAGAAATGATACATTAAACCTTTGAAAGTACCACAGGTTTAAGTTCAGTCGACCTTTAAAAGTGCTGTAAAGTTAAACACAAAGTTGGACTCTTGAGTTTTTTTTTTTTTTTTCATTAAACTACTCAGATGTTACTGTGAAACATAATCCATAATAATCCTCCCTACTTCCCTCCGTCCGTCCGTTCACCGTCAGTAGCGTGACATGAACTCTCCAGTCCACGAGCCAAATATTGATATTAATCAAAAACCTGAAAATGAATTAAGCCTCTTTACTTGTTTATCGGGTTGTTTCTGACCTTTCACACAGGGATGAACCTGCAGCGTCAACACAACAGGCCCATTGTTACCTACAAAGTCACGTTAACTCTGATCTGCACTGGGTCAATACACCACCAGATATGAATATATTATTATATCCAAGTTTGAAAGGAGAGTAAGATGGGAAACCTGCAGTGCACAAAATACAAGCAAAATATAAACAACTAAGAATATAAACGAGATACATGGTTTTGCGTGATAATATATTAATAATAGAAAATATAGCTCTGACACCAGAGAAGAGAAGAAACCTTCTCAAAGTGTTTTCTTTGCGCTGTATCAGTGGCAACTTCTGTCAAGGACACGGTTAATGCAAATGCATCAAATAAAAATAAAACCTTTTTACTAGACCGCTCAATTAATTAAAATAGTTAACCACAATGATACACGGATTAATTGCACATTTTTTCCCTGTTAATGTTTTTCAAGTGTTTAATAATGGACAAATGTCATACATATAAACAGTATAATATAAAAATATTAAGTGTGGAAACTGTGGCCGTTTTGACTGTGTTGCAGCTGATTCAAAGTATGTGTCAGGTCAAAGGTCAATATAACAGAATATATGTTGGACCACGCATTAAAATGAAGAGTGGCCGGTAACACTTTATAATAGGTACTGTACACACTATTAAGCATGAATAAATACTGAATTCTTCATTTATAACGCATGAATACTCATTAGTATGTAGTTTATCAATGATGAGTAAAACATTTTGAACTGTGTTATGATTGATGAATTCAGTATTTAATGCTTTATAGTGTGTACTTATTATAAAGTGTTACCGAGTGGCCTTAAAAAGCTGCTTGTATGAATGTGTTATTATTGCATTAACTTTGATAAACCCTGATTGAAACTATAAAACTCATAAGAAACAACTCAAGACTCGACTTTCTGTCACTTCAGGGCCGATCTTTAATTATTATATATTATATATTCCAATGTCGTCACCATTAATGTTCACTAACACCAGCCCATAAGGCACAACGACAAAAAGTCTAAACGAGGTCCAGGATGCACTGACTGAGTCAATATGTAACTGTGAAAAATTAGTCATTTGATTTGAATTAAATAATTTTCCACGTCTCCATGAAACACCGAGATGCACAGATAATGTCTGGGTGGATGGGGGTGAACATCGGTGACATCATCATCCTAACCAGAGGAAAGTCTCCCGTCAGCTGATGAACAGGACGACACCGAGCACCACGACAGCTCCTCATACAGTATGTTGTGTAGCAGGTGGCTTTGCAGCTCCAGTCAGAGTCCCATGAAAACAGATTGTACAGATTTATATTTAAACTTCCTCTTCATGTGCTCAGCGGCTCACGTGCTGCCGCCGCCGCCGCCGCCTCGCACTTCCTGTTTCCTCCTCTGTGATTCACAGCCTCCTCCTGTCGAGTCGAGTCCGTTTGGAAATCCATCGATTTAAGGAAAAAGATGCAATTTACCGGTTATTTTTACTCATTTATTCACCTCTTTATTGAACTATTACAGAATGAGACCTCAATAGTTATGGATGGCATCACTGTTTTGCAGATGCAACCTCTGCAGAAAGTATAAATCATGAATTCAACAAAGAGTTCATGCAAACTGTTCTTTTGAGGATAAAAAAATCCATTTGCATGGTTGAAATGTTACTTTTTACTACATTTAAACATACATACAAACACAACAATTGACATAATGGCTTTTCATACAGCATGAGAGCCGGTGGTCTCTGTCTTTTATTGCATTTTTATATCACTTGATCTTCTTAGTGTTTTTATATGCTTTTTAATTTACTGTATTTTAACTTTAACTTTATTTATTTCACTGTTTGTGTGTCTGTTGTGCAGCACTTTGGTAACCTTGTTGTGTTTAAAACGTGATATATAAATAAAAGTGGATTGGATAATGTTTTAAGTTTGTAAAAGGAAAAAGGAGGGGTTCATATTTTTTCATTTTTCATTATTAATCTGACGTATTGAGTTTGTTTCTACATCACGAGGCTCCTGTTGAACCACCGGAGGCTGAACACAGGTGTTTTACTTGTTTGTTTTCAGCTGCCGACTGATGAAAAACAATAAACATTCACTCTCACTTAACGCACGCTGAGCTTTTAATTCCTGTTTTTTTGTTGAACAATCAGCGTGGAGGAATCTCCTCCACACCTTGTGTCAACAGACAGAAGACGGAGCTCGTGATTGGCCCTCGCTTTATAATTCCCTCCATTTCTGGGAAAACAGGAAAAAAGGGAGTTTTTTTCCTGTTTTTTTAACAGCTACTTCAATTACCAGCGTACGACACTGGGGACGAGGTGACAAACATGTTGTTGTCTGTGTGTTTGTGCAGGTCTGTTTGCCCGGCTGAGCTAATACCTCACAGCCTTCGCTAGATTAGACACTCTGCGAGGCGTCACCACTTCCACCTTTTCACTGTCGCTGACCCGTCGACCAATAGGAAAGCAACAGAGGAGGGCCTCACCCTTCACCTCTGCTCCCTCCCTCCCTCTCTCCTGTACACTCTCTCCCTGCCTCCCTGCCCTTCTCTCCCTTCATTCACTGAGGATCAAGCCTCCATAATCCCTGGATTTTATATCCACCAAAACAGCTTGGGCCCATCAGCAAATTGCGATGGCATATGGTATAGGTTTATGATTCATCTGGCACATGCATAGCAATGAGAGCCTCATCATCCGTGGGCAAACACCGGGAAAAAAAAATCGTAATGTTAAACGATGCCAGCCTCAGAGAGAGACAGAGAGAGAAAGAAGTGGCACCGGGCGAGTGGGAGGGCCGTGTTTGTTCGGCCCCGTCGAGCGCAGCCGCTCAGGTTGTAAACAGCTGCTCAGATCTGTCGTCCCGGCTGCGGATCAGGGGCCAATCAGGGGCCAGGGAGGAAGTTTGACTTCAAATGTATCTGAAATTAGATTAACATCAATTTATTATTATATAAAAAAGTTGAGAGTTGATATACACTGCAAACAGTCAAAATCTTTCCAACAATATTTGTCTTATTTCTTGTCAAAATGTCTAATTTCTGGTCAAAACTAATCTCTTTCCACTTAAAATAAGACTCACCACCTAAGAATTAACTTGTTTTTTGATCATTTTCACTTGTTTCAAACAAATTTTCACTTGAAATAAGTAGAAAAATATGACAGTGAAAGCACGTTTTTAGTGCTTGTAATAAGGAAGAAAAACTTGCTCCACTATCAGATTATTTTTAAGTGAAAATATGCTTGAAAGAAGTAAAAAGTGTCTAAAAACAAGCTACTTTTCAATGTCATGAGTATTTGTTTTGACTAGAAATAAGACAAATACTCTTGGTAAGATTTTGAGTTTTTGCAGTGTATTGATCATGGCATCACACAGTTGGAGGCTGTGAGTCTCTATTGATATACATAACATTATATATTACATGTATATATCATGTAAGGGTTCAGTATGTGGACGTATGAACCGTCTGGACTGGAGAAATAAACAGTGAAATGGAAACAGAACAACTTTTTTGCAGCTTTACCTTTCCACTGGTCATGTGACCCTCACCTAACCAATGACAGCTCAGATGTTAAACCACACAGGTTGAATTAAGAACTTACTGTGTATACAATTCAATGTACAAACATAAATATAAAATATACAAACATAAATGTATAGAATAAAAAAAATAAAAAACTAATATCTAAATCATCAACAGCATGAACACTGTACACATTTACAGTTAAATTAACTTAAAATCAGACCTCAATCATAATTCTGAACTGCACATATTAAATTCATCAATATGAAAGTCAAACAAGTAGAACAATATGTTCTTCTTCTACCAACCTGGAGCAGATTATTCTGACCTTAGATATCATTAGGATGTCATAAATATTTAACAAAAAGAGTATTAAAAAGGGCAGTTTCTGCTTTAAAAAAATATATTTTTCAGGGCCGCACTACAAACAAAGGGTTATGATAAATTTCCAAGAATACACAACAGGCTAGATGACTGAAGAGACGCATAAATGTTAAGATTTATGCTTAAAATTACAACAACCATTTTATGTTACATTCAATTTTAAGCCCGTCATATCGTTGTTGCTGATTTGTTGGACAGTCCTGAATTTCTTTCTTTTTTTAAATTTTTTTTTTTTTTTTTTTTTTACATATTTTCATGTCTGATGCAGCAGAAGATCAGAGATGAACTTAAATACAGCAGCAGAGAATTAGTTGAACTTTTCCACTGCTCATCTGAACTCAGTGTTTTATGCAGATGACAGCGAATTATCATCTCAAAGGGAAACATACAAAGATATTTGAAAGAGAAATGGGCTGGGATCAGACAATTCCACATCATACAGTGTGATAAAAAAAAAAAAAAACAGTTAGTTTAATTAATTTAATGCATCACTAGAAGATATTTTGTGCGTGTTTGTATTGTTGTTTTCAGCAGCTCGGACCAGACGTGGCTCAGCTCTCATTAGCGTCAGCTCCTCGCCGCTCCTTCACCTACAGACATGATCCACAACATTAGCACCATTTCCAAACATCTGCTGGAGAAGTCAGAAGCGATCGGCCGCCCGCGCTGCTGCCGCAGCCTCTTTGGAAATGTGACATGACTCCAACACACAAACACCTCCAGCCAAAGTTCCCCCCTCTGCCTTCATTAAAGCAGCGACACTGAGCGCTGCTGGCAAGGTGACTCGACCCCCGGCTCGTCGTCACGCGATTGGCTCAGAGGGCCGTCCGTCAGGGAGCGACCGCGGCTGCTGCCCGCGCGGATGTGGCCGCTCAGAGACGAGCCGCCGTGAGCCGACAGTCAGTATGTTGGGAGGTTTTATCATTAGCCGGGTTTGCAGACAGCGCCGACCCCTCCGGCCCGACAGGTGAGCTCGCTCGGGCCGCCTGACTCAACATATTCCCCCCGCGGAGCTTCACCACACATATTGTGCCATCATTATTTCATACCTGGCAGGAGCGTCTGAGCTGCAGCCCCGGATTTAGGTGCAAAAGCAGGTTGCTGTGAGAAAAGATTCATTTATTATTTTCATGTGTGCGTAGCTGTGGGAGGGAAGTAAAAAAGTGCAAAAAAAAAGAGAAAAAAAAAGGCATCTGCAACCTTTTGCATGCGTCGACCATCTGTTCATTTGAGAACATGTTCAGACGACGACATTTCAAACTATCCGGTGTTTCTGTGGGAAACAGAAAAAGGCAGAGAGAAAGATTAGAAACGATTCAAAACACTGATGTGTGTCTGCACCGGCCTCCTCTCTGAGAACCTGCTGCTCAGCAACAACTGTCTGCTGAAAATATCACTCAGAGGATCAGTCGTCATGAAAATACAGTTTTTATTTCATGCACATGCAAAGAATGAAGGTAGATGTTTGTGTTAAAGCTCCATACAGTATAAAGGTAGATGTTTGTATTAAAGCTCCATACAGTAGAAAGGTAGATGTTTGTATTAAAGCTCCATACAGTATAAAGGTAGATGTTTGTGTTAAAGCTCCATACAGTATAAAGGTAGATGTTTGTGTTAAAGCTCCATACAGTATAAAGGTAGATGTTTGTATTAAAGCTCCATACAGTAGAAAGGTAGATGTTTGTATTAAAGCTCCATACAGTATAAAGGTAGATGTTTGTGTTAAAGCTCCATACGGTATAAAGGTAGATGTTTGTGTTAAAGCTCCATACAGTATAAAGGTAGATGTTTGTGTTAAAGCTCCATACAGTATAAAGGTAGATGTTTGTATTAAAGCTCCATACAGTATAAAGGTAGATGTCCATGTGTAGTGTGATTATAAAGCAGCTCTAGGTTCTATATTAATACTGTGAAAGTATCAAAGCCTCAGTCCACAGAGAAATGCACACAGCCTGTATTCAGAAACTGAGCCTTAAAACCAGCCGTCACGACTTCCTGTCACTTTGTGATGTCACAACAAAGCCCCGCCCACTACCACCTGGACCCACCATCCAACATTTTGCAGGATTTTGTTTCTCTGAGTGTTTCATTCTGAAATCTGCTTTATATTTTAATTGGATCACTTAAAAAACAGTCAGCCAATCAGAAGAAAAGCTAAGAGCCTCCTCTCTTCTGATTGGCTGACACCGACCTGTTGTTACCAGAAACCATCAACTCCTCAAATGAAAAAATGAAAAAAAGACCTTTAAATGTTGTGTTTTTCTGTAAACTTTCTTGCTTCTGAGTAAAATCATCCACAATTTGGAAAAATCTACTGCACAAGCACATTTAATTGGTTTATATCGCCATTCAGTCATATGATAATTATTCATCAATTAGGATTTAAACTATAGATGAACTCAATGTAATGAAAAAGAGTCCTGAACAGTTAATTTAGTATATACAATGTGTGGATGGATACTGAATTTGGCCAAACTGTCATTTAAATAATATTTTCTATTATTAATTAATCAGTTCTAATTCAAATAGTGTTCAATGTGTCATTACGGCACCTGAGTCTTGAGTTTTAGCTCCGACTCCAGTTTCGACAGCTACTTTGCGAAAACATGTTTTTGCGTGAAAATTGAAAACAGATTTAAATCTGTAACTCTCCGATCAGAGATTAAAGTTTTGATCAGACCTTTTGTTGGTCTGTGTTTTTGTTGTAGTGCCTTAATCTATAATGTTTTCTGTGTTACATCTTAATCCTGGAAGTTGGCAAAGGAAGGAACAGTTTGTACCACTTAAAGTTTTTTTCTATTTTATTTATCTTTTTTTTTTTTTTTTTTGATCTCTTTTAATGATCCAAAGTAGCAAAACAAAACCCCACCATGGAAACTCTGTGAAAATCCAAACTGCCATGTAAATGTGAGTCAATGCACTTAGTGGGTTTAAGTGGGTTTAAAGCTCCGGTGGAGTCGCAGTATATTGTCTCATGATTTCTTTTTATTGCACTTCACATAAGTCCTGTGTGTAATATGATTGGACTTATATCACATACAGTACATACATATAGTATATTCCACATCCCGTGCCCCCCCAGCCCCCCACCACACTCTATAATCATCTTACAGGACTCCTAAATCTTTATCAGCATATATAGTATATTGGGCTTTAACATTTCACAGGGAGCTCACAAAGAAAAGAGCATCAAGATAAAGCTCTGAAATCCTGGAGCGTCGAGCCTCCTCCTCCTAATCCCCCTCCCCGAACCCCCCCCCAACCCCCCCACCACCTGCATGCATGTCCCACAGCCGAGGCTGCATGAACAGCAGCAGCCTGCGTAGTATCGCCTGAGAAGGGGGATTTAGTTGTAATGCTCTCAGAAATACAATGCATAAAATCAAGTGTCAACTCTAACAAGCTGTTCTGAGGGGCGGGGGGCTGGGGGGGGTCGACGAAGGCGGCGGCTGTGCAAGACAGAATTTCGGCGTTTGATCCCACAGTTTCCCCCAAAATTTCAGAGACAACTGTGCAAATCAGGATAACCTGGGAAGTCAGAGTGTCGCTTTGAGAGGAAGGGGGCGAGGGGGGATGAGGATGGCGAGGATGGTGAGGGGGGGCGAGGCAACAGCTGCTTAAGTCCCTGCCAGAGAAACTTTATCAGGGGAAGTGGAGGTTGAAGTTTTACGGCGGCTAAGCTCCCCCCCTCCATCAAATTGTGAAAACAGAACCTTGTGGCTCGGCTCAGGGCGGATTTAAAGAGTTTGCTTTGTGTTTTTTTTTCTGGCTGTTAGCGTTAATACAAAAATAGAAAAACTCACAAACCCCCCCTGCCCCTCTCCGGATTGCTGCCGTCCCCCCCCTCATGTGCCTGCTTTTTTTTATTCCAAGCAGGTTGTGAGACTGCAGGATCATCCTCCTCTCAAAGTACAATAAGCGAGTTAAAAAAAAAACCCATAAAAGAAGATTCTTGTTTAAACTTTGGTGATGGCGTCGGCCAACGTGTGAGAGGAGGAGGAACCGACTTTTCCATCAACTTCACTGTCTAACGTCTTTGGATCCACTGGCGTCACCCAGATTTCTAAAACGGACGTTTTTTGGTAGGCGGCGGTAACACAGATGGGCGTGTTGACTGGATAAACACCGTAAAACACCGACAGACCAACCCCGAGCTGTTCCCCATCTCGCTCCCCATTGGATAGAGTCCTCAAACTGACGGATTCATTTGCATAAAGTTGAATCGTGGTCACGCCGCAACCGCTCAAATCCCTATAGTCATAGCAGTAGGTTCGTTACCTTTAATTGTCGGTGCAAGCTTCTTTTAGAACGGCGGAGCAGAGCCGTGAGCTGCTCAGAGCTACGCTACGGAGGCTAATGGGATTTCTTGGTTTCCCTCATCAAACTCATCAAATACACAATCCAACAACTCCAAAACGCTCTGGTGGACAAGTTGTGACCTGCACATTCACCACGCTATGAGATAATAACACAACGTTACCAGACAGAGTTGTTTTAGAGGGAAATGCAGAGACTGCTTGATGAAAAACTGTCCCTGAAGGCAACGCGCATCAGCGGTTTTGCATGAATTTACCTCTAAAACAACTCTGTCTGGTAACGTTGTGTTATTATCTCATAGCGTGGTGAATGTGCTGGTCACAACTTGTCCACCAGAGCGTTTTGGAGTTGTTGGATTGTGTATTTGATGAGTTTGATGAGGGAAACCAAGAAATCCCATTAGCCTCCATACGATCAGGTCCGGGCCCGTTGAGACCTCTATTCCGTGGTTTTTGTTTTTCCCGGGTAAACTCCTCCTCCTCCTTCCGGGTCAGATTTCTGACCAATGAGAGAACAGTTGGTTCACCTATGGCATTTGTTTACAACTTTAGACCGATTTGGACTTTTATCATGTGAACGAGGCAAAAGAAAAATGCAACAATTGCCATCGCCTCTTCCTCGGTCGCTCTCTTTCCTGCTGAAACGGAGAATATTTGCAGCGTCTAAGCTTCTTTAAACACGCAACATCTTCTTGTTAAATCAGACACTTTATTCTCCCGCTCAGATGTTTTTTTTTTCTTTTTTTAATCTCCAAACTATTTTGTTTGTTTAACTGCGGCAGAGTGTCTGTCTATGTACCGAGCCCGTTTACACATCACTCCATGTGTAAGCTGCAGCGGCGGCAGAGTGATGTATGGGAAGATACAGAAACTCAACTTTGGTTTCTTTCTTTCCGTCAATGAAGAACAGAATAAAAACGAGCTGAGAAACGGGTTGTCATGTAAATTTGATGTGCAAATGAATAATCTACATAATTATAGCCTACATGTTTTAAAAAAAATATATTTATATATAATTAGTTTATTCTGCCCTTTGTCTTTTATATTTTCTTTTAAATATCAATATTCAAAGGAGCCGTATGGAAGTTTTGGCTGCTGCTACATTAGCCAGTGTTAGCATTAATAGATGTTTGTTTACCTTTACCTCTTGTTAGCATGCTAACCAGTTAGCCTCGACCTTCAGGCGATGGAAGAAGCCGCTGTGATGAACGACCTCTGAAGCTCTGGAGGTCACGACCTGCAGCAGCTGCAGGTGAGAAACTGTTGAGAAGAAAAACATCTGGAGAACAGCTGTAAAGGTCAAAGGTTCATTATGACTGCATAGTATATAATTAAAGATCAATACAATGAACTCAAATACAAATGGATGTTTCTGAGACTAGAACAGTAGAGGAGTTTTTCTTCTGAACAAGATGGAAAAAAACGATTTACGCAAAATGACTGGGAACTTTTCAACATCTAATTATATTGAGTTTTCCATTTTAAGACATATCAATCATTAGCATTATTAGCTGTTATGCTACAAACTAGAACTGAAATCAGCCTTGACTGTGAGCACTTTTAAATCCAGGTTAAAAACATTTTTCCTTTCCATGTGCTTATAGCTGAGCTCTTTTTAAGAACTTTAAACTTCATCTATTTTCTTTTCTTCTACTTTTTCGTCTTACTTGCTCTTGCTTTTAACTAACTATGTTTAATGTTTACATTTTTTTTTTTTTTTGTAAAAAAAAATGTTTGTTTGTATGCTGTTCTTTTTAAATGTTTTGTCTGTATGTAATATAAATAAAGATGCCTTGCCTAAAAGTTAATATAACTCCCAGGATTTCACAGATTATCATTAATATCGTATCATGACCTGTAGTGTATTATAATAACATTGTATCATGAAGCCTCCGACTGTGGACCAGACCGACACTGAACTCAAACTCACCACATGAAACAGATTCAGATCAATACAGTCGATTAGGAAAGTAAAAGTTGAACTCAGTGTGAGTCGGTGCAGATGTTTCTTCAGGAGAACATTTGTGATGGAGACACGAAGCAGCGACTTCCAGCTCGGTCTGTTTGTGTCAAGCTACAAACAACAACTAGTTTTTTAAATTTTTTATTTACACATATTTTTCATGAAGTCATCGTCTGTTCTGTGTGTTTGAATCAAACTTCACATTAACACATTTCCTTTGATTTTTCCTGTGTCTAATCAATAAACTTCATCTTCTCCTTTAAACACAACAAGATCCAGTTTATTCAAATATCAGAATTTAAAAAACAAGGAAGGAAGACACTCACTGATCATCTTGTTGCAGTATTTAGAGCCTGGTTTCACTTATTGCTTGATTTATATTTATGATCTATTGACGAGTTGCTCTGCATCATTAGGATCAATTTAAATTTTGATGCATTTAAATAACTTCTCTGAGAATATTCCTCAACTTTTACTTAAATAAAATAAAAACCATACTGTACAGTAGTGTCGTATTTAAGTTTTTTAATATTATGAATAATTCTTCCACCTCCGTCGTCTCTGCTCCAGTTTCTCTGTTTATCTTTGGCCTTTTTCACACTTTGTGTTTTCAACTGTTTCACACAAGCTGACTGTGTGTGTGTTTAGACGTTCACACAAGTTCATTTTATGCAAATACAGTTCCCACCAGATAACTAAAAATAATATTAAACCAAAAGCTTATGGTAAAGAACTTTTATTCCCTGGCATCAGTTTTATTATCATCAGGATCTTTTAGTGCAGTGGTTCACAACCTTTTCTGGCTCGTGACCTCATTTTGACATCACAGATTTCTGTCTGTCAATCAAGATGCACCAGCTCAGATATTTTTATTTGCTGCATTTTATTTAAACTTGAGAAAGTGAAAGTATAGAATACAGTTGTTTAAGATTGGGTATGGTGGTTTTATTTAATCATAATTTAAAAAAGAACAGTAATTTGTTAAAAAACTATTTTTATAAGTCATTTTTTATCAATTACTAGACATTTCAGGCGACCCCATTTGAATTCCAGGCGACCCCACGTGGGGTCCCGACCCCAAGGTTGAAAAACACTGTTTTAGTGAATCGTCACATTTGAAGCTGATCGATTCACTTTTCTTTTTATGTTTTTCTACAGTTTGATTCATGATACAGCACAAAGGGAAACTAAACTCAATCTGAGTCGGTTTATTGTTTCAATATTAACGTGAATATTTTCTAAACTCAGCAACGACAGATGATGAATTATTATTTTTAGACTTTTAAGTGGCAATGAAATTTGATGGGAAGCAGATTTTTAAACTCTTGACTTTGACGTTTGTGACGATTTAACATCAAACAAAGAAAGAGACGTCGCTTCCAACACAGTGAAGGAGGGAGGAGGAGGAGGAGGGGTTATTGTACGTCAACACACACACACACAGACACACACACACACAAACACACACACCTCAGCTGGCATCTTGTCACAGCATGCAAATGTGGATAAAGCAGAAGGTGTATGAGTGCATATTTTTACTAAATGCAAGACCTCATTTTTGGGGCGTTGAAAACCTTGGAGGGATTCTCTCTCTCTGTGTGTGTGTGTGTGTGTGTGTGTGTGTGTGTGGTGCCTCCGGTGACTGACTTCACAGGGGGAAAGGCTGCACACTGTCCACTCCTCTGTCCACACACACTCTGTATAATCACGTTCCCTGTCGGGCCCTATAAATCTGTAAGGGCCCAATTAAAGATGGCCTTCAGCGTGTCCACCCCTACCAGCACACACACGTGTTAAAGAGACACACAGAGAGAGAGAGAGGACAAGAAAGAAAACAAAAACACACTTCACTTTTCACTGACTGTATATTTGACACAACAGACTGCAGTGTAAAAACAGAAACAGGAATCGCTTGTCCGAAAATAAAAAAAAACAAACAAAAATAAAAAAAAAAACAGTGTAAAACTCATATAAAAACACAAAAAACAAAGCTTTTTGTCTTTCTTTTTTCTTTTTCTTTCCTTTTTATTTGTTGTTTCTTTTGGTCTTTTGGTTGAAGCTCACACTCAATATGTGCAGCTGGTGTGACAACTCCACCCTGGACTTTAATTAAAGGTGCTACTGTACGTGAATATAAAAAAAAGATTAAAAAACTGTACAATCTGAAAAGATAATAATAATAAAAATAATAATAATAATAAAAAATAAAAAGATAAATTACACATTCTGGCACATGAACAGAGCAGAGAGCAGAGAGAGCAGATCACACATGGGAGGAAATATCAACAATTGTGTCGACTGCTTTTTTCTTAATAAAAAAAAAAAATGTATTTAAAGTGTTGGATTGCAGTGATTATTTTTTGTTTAACATAATGAAGTGCAGAAAATAAAAATAAAAAAAGTTTTTTTTCCCATCAATTTACAAAAAGCAACAATTTTAAAACAGTTTTTTTTCTTCTTTTTTTTTGTAGATAACCGTATATGTGACGTGTTTTTGGGTGTTGTGACTGCTGAGTAAACATCTCATTAGTCGGGGTTAATAACATTCCTGCTGCTGCTGCTGGTCGTTGCTGCTGTAACCTACTGTAAAAACGATGATGATGATGATGATGATGATGATGAGCCGATTAAATTAAAAAAAAAAAATTATGCAAGAGGCTAAAAGTGTTTAAAGTCGGACAGAAATACCAGCGCGGCCCCCGAGGATTCGATCTGGAATTATTTATGTCTCTTTCTCTCTGTCTCCGATTGGACGAGGAGGAGGAAACAAAGGAATAATTAGAGCGGCGTGTTCGCGCACACGCCCGTGCCCCGCCGCCACCACCGCGCCCACCATCACCATCACTACAGTGACTGTGAGAGATGCTCACCAACCCATTTTTTTTTTCTTTCTTTCCCCCCTCAAACTTGATGGTTGTTGAACTTATTTTTAGTGTCATTTGATAAGCTTCCCTGCTTGCACGGAGACATCCCACTGACCCAGCCACTGGTCATTGTCTATACCGCTTCCCGTCAAAGCCGGCCGCGCTTTGTCAGGTTTCGACTCGAATATCCATTTCGCATCTGAGGTCCGGGATCCGAAGTGACTGGATCATTCGAGCCTTTTTCTTCAGCTGCTGCCCCCTTTTCCTCCCCCACAGTGTTTCCGCTCACACTCAACTGACATCATTTGGGATTGGCGTCATGACAGCGCGCTTGAGAAATCCGCATTATATAGAAGTACATATCCCCTGCTTTTTTTTTTTTTTGGGGTGGGAGGGGTTGGGGGGGCATAATTTCTGGAAATGAACAATACTTATCCGTCCATCGCATCCGTTACTTTGGGTTTGCGTTTTGGACGTGGCGCACCGTCACCCGTGTGGCATCCGTGTCCTCCTTTTTTTTTTTTTTTCGGGTGAATAACGCGCTTGTAGGTCATCCAATGTCAAAAGGCATAAAAAAGAGAGACAGCCAAGTCTTCACAGGCTGCTGCTTGCTGTTGCCTTTAATTATTTTAATTAAACTTTGATATTCTGGTGCCGAGAGAACTACAGTGGGTTGTGACGGCGGCGGTGGCGGCGGTGCAACGGTGCAGCGGCCTCGGAGGGGTTGTGTTGTGTTGTCGGATGGAGATGGAGATGGCGATGGAGCGTCGGGGAATCTGTGTCTTTAAAGTCTGAACTGATGGGCCTGGTCATGATGCGCTACGCCTTGCTGAGCAGAGAGCAGACTGTGCAGAAAACAGGGGCAAAAAACACCAAGCGCCATGTCAAGGTCTTAAAGGCATCAATCCCTCAAAATGCCGCTGCCGGCCGGAGATCATCGCCATGGCGCCCGGTCGGTCCGGTCAGTCAGTCAGGAGGGCTGTCCTGCGGTCGGATAACGCTCTATTAATTTTTCCCTTTTCCCGGGCGACGCATAATGAATGAATGGATGAAAGGGAAGGGAAAGGAGGGAAGGTGTCTTCAGAAAAAAATAAAAAAAATACAAAACTAAAGGGCAAAGTCTTGATGCCTTCCAATACCTTGGGGCGTCCTGTCTACAATTTGTCATGCGTGTGCACTTCTCAGTGTTAAAATGACAGGATGAGCCGGTCAGAGGCAGCAGCAGCGGCCGCCGCGGGGCCGTCGGCCTCCGATGAAGTTGGAGGAGGAGGAGGAGGATTCGTGATGAGACGTTGCTTCTGCACCCGTGAGGCCCCGCTGGGATTATTCCCACTTCCACGCCAAAAGGCAAAATAAAAAAAACAGAAAAAAACAGACCCCCATATTTTTTTTTTTTTTTTGTCCTCCATGTTTTTTTTTCTTCCTTTAGATAGCTTCCGTCTGTGTCCATGAAATTTGGGTTTTCCACAGAAGGCACAATATGGTCAGAATATGTTAAAGCCTTTGGTGAGCACTGAACGCTAACTGAGTCTGAGAGCTGAGGTCTGCAGCGCCTTTGGTACTTATTTACACAAAAAAAACAACTAAAAAAACAACTAAAAAACAGCACAAATAAAATAAAAGGATGCAGTTGTAAAAAGAAAAAGTTAGAAAATAAGTTAATATAAACATTTAAACCCGTTGAGCTTCAACAGTCTGTGAGCAGGAGGAGGAGAAACTTTGTGAAGCGCAGTGAACTGATAGTGGTTTGAGCTGCAGGATTACACATCTACAAAAAAACAACCTGAAATAATTCTTCTTTTTCTTTTTCTTTTTCTTCTCTCGTCCACAGCGATCAGCACATGTTGGTTTTCACACAGTAGTCCTTCTCTTCTTCTTCTTTTTCTTCTACTGATGTGGCACACGGTTGAAATTCATACAGCGACCCTGAAAATGACACAGAAGAGAGAAAAAGAGAAAAAGAGGATTTTAATAACTTTTCTAATTCAACTTTAACAGCACATTTCAATCATTTTATTACATATCTCATTTTCATATTTAAATACAGTCTAATTTTCATTTGTCTGTAGCAGCTATTGTTTTAATTTTGACTCTTTTGGTAACAGATATTTCTGTAATAATAATAACAACGTCTATAATAAAGGTAAATATAAAGATAAAATTGAAAAAAATATTATAATAAAAGAGAAAGAGGACATATTATAATATAATATAACATATAAAACAAACTTTTCACAGATGCATTGAAGTCTGAAGCTGCAGCAACAACAACAACGTCTCAGTGAAGTCTTCCTGTGCACACTCTCACACAACATGCATTTATCTGTGTGTGTGTCTGCGTGTGTGTCTGTGGTTGTGTGTGTGTGTGTGTGTGTGTGTGTGTGTGTGTGTGTGTGTGTGTGTGTGTGTGTGTGTGTGTGTGTGTGTGTGTGTGTGTGTGTGGAAGCAGCTGTCTGAGCCTCTCACACAGCAGCAGCCTGTTCACCAACAGTCGGTCGACTGGCACCAAGAGGGAGCTCTCACACAGCGAATCCCCAGCAGCAGCAGCCTCACACACACACACACACACACACACACACACACACACACACACACACACACACACACACACACACACACACACACACACACACAGCCCGGCCTCTGTGTGTGTGCGTGTGTGTGTGTGTTTACATGTGCTGCTGCTTCTGAAACACACACACACTGTCTCCCCCTTGTTGTCCCATAATGCCTCTCTGCTCTGACTGGTACAACGATAGCTGATGGACGGAACGACCCTTTAATGTGCAACATTAACATCCTTCTACATGTATGTGAGAGAGAGAGGGGGGCAGCAAAGCATCATGGGTAAATTAAATACTCCAGAACATCTCTGAACCAGAACCAGACTAATGCTGCGTTCAAAACAACTCGGAGGTCCGAATTCCCAACTCGGAAATGTCCGACTTCCGACATCATTGTGTTCACGCTGCAGGAACTCGGAAGAGAAAAAACATGGATACCCGAAGGAAGTTTGGCATATTGTGGCTCAGGCCATCATTGCAGTCAGGCCATCATTGCAAATAAGAACCTGTTCTTAATGATTTTTCGCCTGGTTAAATAAAGGTTAAATAAAAAAAAAAATGGCTCATCGCTGAATACGAAAAATACTGTATATGCAGCAATAAATTATAAACGTATTTCATATACTGCAATAATACACAAAATATATGCATTACTGTAAAACCTCAACAAAAAACTTAATTTTTTAAAATTCTAATCGTATAAGACGAGGGCCGCCATGTTTTGATGTTGTCGTGATGTCAAGTCGGAAAGTCGGAGCTCTGAAATGATACCTGAGTTTCCGACCTGTAACTTCCGAGTTTGACGCCGTTCAATTAGTTTTTGACAACTCGGAGCTTGTTTTTTTCCGACTTCCGAGCAGCATAAATAACCAATGAGTGGATTTTCCACAGGTGATAAAACGTCCTGCAGGAACCTGAGAACCTCCGACTGTTCTCACTGTGTATTGATGCTGATACTGATACTATTGATTTATCAGCTGCTGAGCTCAGATGATGAGGAGCTGTTCTGTTCATTGATTGATTGGTCTCTTTGTTTGATTTGGCAGGAAGTGAGGAGGAGTTGTGGCCATGTTTGGAAAAAATGCTGCTGGGAGTTGAGAGTGACAGAGACAGTTCCTGAACAGTTTGAGCAAATACAGAGACTCACAGGAAATATCTATCATCTATAACGATCTATAATCACATCTCTGAGTCTGGTCGTCTGGATTGAATCAAAATCAACGTCTTTTAATACAAGTTCATGGAGTTTGTATTGAACCAGGCAGATCAGCTGTTAGTTTTATCTACAAATCACTTTCAAAATAAAAAGTTTGGTGCCTGTTGGTGTTTTTAAATCCTCGACCCAGCTTCATACAAGATTTGCCGATTGTTTTATATATTATTGTATTATTTTCTATGTGTTTTGTTTTGTTTTGTTAGAAAATAAAACAGCATCACTGCTTTGGGCTGCTAACCCTCCTCTCCTCCATGTGCATTTGTTTGCAACGAAGCCGGTGAGAAATCAATCCATGGAGCGGTGGATAACGTTATTTATCATCTACCATGTTACCATGTGTATATTTGTGTAGTCTTATCTGTCATAAACAAGAGGTTGCGGTTTACGGGGCGCGTTACGTTTGTGTGGCGGTGCCGCAGAGACGAGAGCTGGGACACCGGGTCGGAGGCTCTGATCTTACAAGGTTGGTTTTCAGCCAAGAGACGCTAGGTGGAAGGCAGAGAGCCTCCATTCTCCCTGGAACTAACTAGTTACAAGTCAGTTATTTAACTCTGAAGCTGAAGGTGAAAAAGTAGCATAGTTCCTCTTTAAATGTTTAATATGTAGGAATTCCCCCCATCTAGCGGTGCGGTTGCATATCGGAACGTATTCTTGATGTTGCATTCACGTGAAATCGGGCAGACGTCAGACAGACAACAGACGCTGCATGTAACAGGATAAACAAGCGTCTATGTAAACAAGTGGTCCGCCAGCACGAGGCAAAACAATACAGGCCTGACAATATGTTGTCATGGTGATGTCGTATTGTTTTACCGTCTTTCTCTCGTGGAGTAAAATGACATCCGGTTGGTTTGCCGACGGCCGTCTGCCTGACTGCACCTGAATGCAACATCAGTGCCTCCGTCCTTCCTCACACTACACAGTGGTGACAGTTTTAACAGGCCGAGCCCACAGCTCCGCTGAGTTTCCGTGGTTACCTACGGTCACACTGCCAATCAACGTAAAAAAATGGCGATGCAACATGGCCGCCTCGGTTCGGTGCGTCGCCCACTTATGTATTTGTAACGACTTGTAACAACTCATTCTAAGGTACGAGAAAGCTTTCATTTGTATGCAGGTGTGATTCCACTTCAGTGAAATACATATTTATGAAAGACAGATTTGATTTTTGATAATAAAAAGACAAATAAGTTACATACTGGGGTGATGAGTGATCACCCCACAATGTCATCCTTCTGTAGATGACATTCATCTACAGAAGGAACATCTGACTGGACAAACTATCAATCAATCCACCAATCAGCTCTGTGATTGGATGAGTTGATTAGTGGTGGGAACTGATGGAAAAGTTGAATTTCTGATTTCGATTTTGAGTTTTGTGGCGTAAAAGTTTCAGAGAATCAGCGAATAGTTTACGGTGATGGATTCAGGACCTTCAGGTGGAGCCGCTGCCGCCACCTGGACGGAGACGCAGCCCGGTCGCCGTGGCGCCGGCGGGAGCTGGTACAGTATCTGCACTACAACACTACACTACACTACAGTCTGGCTCGGGCAGCAGCAGCAGCAGCAGCAGCAGCAGCAGCAGCAGCGTGCAGCACGGACCGACTGTGACGGGGGCTTTAGACAAGCTGGAGAGTTCTTCCTCTCCTCATTACTTGGCAGAGCCGGCGGTTGTTTGGTGGAGGAGCGGAGTGGAGGGCTTCTCGCCGTTTCTGCACGGTAAGCCCCTCGACGTGTACCCTCTGCAACTAATCTCACACAGTCAACAAATAAGGCACATCAGATGCTGTTTTGGCCGCGGCCATCAGAGCGGCTAAGTTCAGTGGATTTTGCGGGTTTTACGGCGAAGACAGGAAGGAGGAAGGAGGAGCGCTGTGTGCAGTGGCGGCAGGATGGCGAGGGGCGAAGCGAGGAAGCGAGGGAGGGGCGGGGGGATCTGGTTGCGAGGGCGAAGCAGGTGCAGCACAATACGGTCAAACCCATTCCAGCTCCCCTGTTCCCCGGATGAGCGGGGCCTGACTTGGCAGCGAGCGGCGCCTTGTAACTGGGCCATGTTGGAGCGGTGGCGGCGGCGGCGGTGGTGAAAGCGGCGGCCCACCTGTGCCACCCGGAGCGCCACACAAACAATAGTCTGAATATGTCAGCGCGGAAACGTCAGTGAAATCTCATCAGACAGGACGTGAGCGTGTCTGAGGATGGACGACGGTGAGTCAGGTGGCGAGATGGAGAGGTGAAGAGACAAGAGAGGGAGGGAGGGGAGGGGTCAGAGTCTAAATGAAGACTTTGATTAATAAGCTTCATCATCACTGCGTTCCCATGGAAACACACAGAAACATACCGACACAGCAGCGACCTCAGATGTGGAGAATTAGTTTTAAACTCAAGCTGCAACCTGTTTTGTCCATTGTTATGATTCATATGTATGTTTATAAACATTAAAAATTATTTTATGTCTTGTTTTGATGCATATTTATGTTTATAAACATTAAAAAATAATAAAAAACATCTTTTATTTGTTGTTTTGATTCATATTTATGTTTATAAGCATTATACAATTATAAAAAACTTCTTTTATTTGTTGTTTTGATTCATATTTATGTTTATAAGCATTAAAAAATAATAAAAACTTCTTTTATTTGTTGTTTTGATTCATATTTATGTTTATAAACATTAAAAAATAATAAAAATCGTCTTTTATTTGTTGTTTAGATTCATATTTATGTTTATAAACATTAAAAAATAATAAAAAACATATTTTATTTGTTGTTTTGATTCATATTTTGTCTATAAACTTTAAAAAATAAAGAAATTCTTGACACAACACCGAGATAAAACAGGCTTCCTGGTGCTGCGGCCCCTTTACATCCTGTTGAGCATCGCCAAGGTAAACGGTAAAGGGACTGTTTGGTGTGTGTGTGTGTGTGTGTGTGTGTGTGTGAAACGATGCGACGGCGTTGAACGCTCCACACACTCAGAGGAGCAGTGCAGTCTTAAGGTCGCCGTGTTGACAGGAGCTGCACACGTCCACGTTGCCCAGTGACATGTTTGTCACTTGGACCGTTGGCTTGTAACTGGAGGCAGAGCTCCAGGAGCGTGTCTGTGTGTGTGTGTGTGTGTGTGTGTGTGTGTGTGTGTGTGTGTGTGTGTGTGTGTCTGTGTGTGATTTTGATTGTCATCTCTAACTCAAAAACTTGTCACTGTTTGGCACCAAAACTTTGTTATTATAATCTTTTGTTGTGGCGTGTAATGATGTCATCACTCTTTGTCTTATGTGAATAAAAAAAATATTAAATATTGAAAAGTTCAATACTTTTTACACTTTTTCACTTTGACCCATAAGAAACATATATCTGTGGTTTTAAAAGAGCCAAAAACCATCTCAGTGTAGTTTTTCCAGCTTCTCTATGCAGCTCTAGTAACAACAGGTCGGTGTCAGCCAATCAGAAGAGAGGAAGCTCTGAGTCTCTCTTCTGATTGGCTGACTGTTTTCTTGACTGATCCAATAATTAAAAAAGGAGCAGATTTCAGAATAAAACACTCAAAGAAACCAAATCCTGCAGGTTGTTGGATAGTGGTGGGTCCAGGTGGTGAGGGGGCGGGGCTTTGTTGTGACATCATAAAGTTACAGGAAGACCTGACGGCTCATTTTTAAAGACAAACTGTGCACTTTAATATATTCCTACTGGTAAAGAAACCCTGAGGAGTTTGCTTTCGGTTCTAAAAGAGTCTCATATTAATGTGGATGAATCTACTTTACCCACTTGTTAATGGCTCCATTTTCGATAAATATATCGTTTTGTCTTTATCGTTATTTTGATATTATTATTTAGTGGTCGACTCTCCCAGCATTTCCTACTTTAGGTTTTCCAGAAGCTGCCCGGTGGGCAATGGGAATAACGGCGCTGGATCGCTAGTTGGCATCGTTTAATCTGATCGTCTTTGAACCTCCGACTTTCATTCTTGATCAATAAAAACATTCTTGGCAAATGCTTTCGCTTTCGTCTGTCTTGCGCCGGTCCAAGAAGAAACTAAACTCCTCATAGTCCCTTTAATATAAAATGTAGAGCTACTTTATAATAAAAAAAAAAGACATGAAAGTTAAATTTTACACAATGTGGGACCTTTAACTTCACGTCGGAAAAACGACGGCTCGAGTCAACAAAGGTGGAAAAGGTTAAATAAACTATAATCTCACAACCACAGCCTGTTCCGGACAGCTCGGTGGTTTCCATAAATGTGTGTGTGTCTGTGTGAGTGACTTCCAAAGTCAACTCCATTCACTGAGCTGGACGCACCTGCAAACAATCATTCACTTGAGCAAGAAATGACCTAAACTCCACAACGACTCTGTTTTTATTGACGCGGCTGCAGCTGAGGATGAAATATGAAGCTTCAGAGATGTTTGTTCTGACATTATTCAGGCTGCACCGACCAAAAAAAAAAAGCTTTTAGTGAGCAACTGGACGAGCGACGGCCAGAGGAACCCACAGAGAACATTAGTCATGGTGTGTGTGTGTGTGTGTGTGTGTGTGTGTGTGTGTGTGTGTGTGTGTGTGTGTGTGTGTGTGTGTGTGTGTGTGCAGGTAGTGTAATCTCAGGGGAGGGGTTAGAGCCAAACTGTCAGTTCACGTCAACATCAAAACATCAACACGTTCATAAAACTTGTAGGTCGCAGTGTCGGAGCTGATCCAGAGCGTGAGTCAAACCACACTCCTCCATATCCTCTCTCTCTCTCTCTCTTTCTGTTCTCTCCTTCACTGATTCGTTCGATAATCAAACACATGTCGATCATTTATCAGTTCAACAAAAAACTACAGTTTAAATTCAAGTCGCCATGTGTTCGCGGCTCCCGACGACTTTGTAGACGATAAATAAAAAATTTCTTTCTTTTGAGGAGACAAATAAACCACAGCTGATGACGAGCTGCGAGTGTTTGCACTGGATTGTCGTATTAATCGATTGTATAAGTTTGTCACATTTACAATATCAAAAAAGAAGAAGAAGAAGACGAAGAAGAAGATGCACGAAAGAAAAACAGCGTCTATTTAGGTTACAGAACGAATCTCCCATCTGGACTGTAGTGAGAAAACACTTGCAAGCATGAGAGTTGTAATCCAGTTGCAAGATGCTTATTTTGCAGTGATAAGCTTCGGGCTTTGAAAGATCTTATCAGCAGAACAGACACTTTCTCTGTCTCCACATTAAAGCCTCGCAGCCACACAGTAGCTTAGTTAATCTCAGGCTTAGTTAATCCAACAGCAACAGGACAGGAGCGCTGCCTGCAACAGTCCTCACACAAAGTGTTAATATAAGTGTAGACAGCACGACACAGTGAGTCAGTCAGTGAGTGAGTGAGTCGGTGCTGCTGCAGCTTCACCTGCACAGGTTAAAAAAAAAAAAAAACCACAGGTTGAGATGAAAGAGCAGCAAACAGCTCAGGTTTAAAGTCTCATTGACTTCAGGGAGAAACACAGAGGAGAGACTGTTAATGCTGCAGAAAATGCAAAATAAACTGCATCTAACAGGTGTTGTACCTCTCTACCTCAAGTTAATTTGATCTATTTATTGTTTATATGTTCTTGTTATATTTCTGATTTATTGTTATGTTGTTTTTCACTATTTTTGAAAGGCGCCTAGAAATAAAACATATTATTATTACCAGTGTGCTTGATAATTGGTGACACTAGAGCGTCAATTAAACTTCATTAAAGACTTCATCCATCAGTTATAAAGATTTTTTCCTACTTTGATACTAATTATTATAAAAGTTATAAATGTTTAACGTCTTTATTTGAATAAATAAAGTGAAAGGAAAGGAAACTATGCATGTAGTATAGATAATCTTATTAACTTGATCATGGACAGATTCAGACTGTGCTGCATTGGGACTTCTCCACGGGTTTGAGTCCAATCCCATGATCCTTTGCTGCACACCATCCCCTCTCTCTCTCTGACTCTGACTTCCCTGTCCCGTCTTTCAATCACTCTTCTATCTGAATAAAGACAAAAATACCTAAACAAATAAGAATAAGTTGCTGCAAATGTTTCATTTTTTCTGTTTAAAATCAACAGATGAGATAATTTCAACTTCAAAATGATCAACTCCCTGGAGCGAGTGAAGGAAAAACTGCACTATTTTTAAAAAAATAAAGAGGCACTTTTAATTGTGTTACTTAAGCAACATGTGATATTGCTTTTATGCAACAGTTTCAACAATTCCATCTAAGCATGGATAAATGTTTAAAACTCAATAAATGTGAAAAAGACACTTCAGTCATTCTGTCTTGCAAAGCAGACTGGAGTAGATCATGAGGATCCTTTGCACACCGATAGACTGAAGCAGAAATCATTATGAATCAAATCGTTTTGAATCGAAAAACAATTTTGAATCGAATCATAGCCCCAAAGATCAGAATCGAATCTAATTGTGAGATAGTAAAAGATTCCCACCCCTAACGATCAGTGAAAGGTCAATGGGTCAAAGCAGCTGCAGCTTTTCCGGTTTTCTCTGACGCTTCCTTTTAAATAAACTGTGCACTGGTCCTTTATCCTTGCAGCTTCCCTGACGAGTTAAAGACAAGACTCCACGTGGTGTCGTCTTCTTCGTCCTCGTCGTCCTCCTGGTCCTCGGCCCCGTCAGGCCTGAGCCACCAGACATGTGTTTGGTTTCACTCGGTGTTCTCGGCCACATATTGAACAAATTAAAAGTTCAAGTTGGACGGAGAAGCACAGCTGCACGGGGACGGAGCGCCGAGCCAGAGTGTGAGCAATCCTCCCTCCACGAGGCTGCTGGCCCTCGTCTCCTCATCTCCCCTCGTCCACACACACACACAGACACACACACAGACACACACTGCCCACACAGCGCTGCCATCTGGCCTGCTGGGAAATCAGAGCCACCTGAGACTCGGCCAAATACATGATGCTCGCTGACAACTCAGGCATTTCTCCTCATTGTAAAGAGATGAATAAAGATTATACCGGCACATAAGGTACATGGGAGGACAGCATTAAAAAAAATGTATTAAATAATTAAATAAAAACGTTTACTCCTCACAGGACTGTGAAGTTTAACACATAGAAAGACGACAGAGAAGAAGTGAGGCCTGTTGTAAATGCCTCCACATCTACACATGGACAAAACCCACATTTACAGCTTTGACCCTCGTGAAAGGTCACAATTACGTGGACGCCTGAACGTTATATTTCTCTAACGTCCTCTTTTCTTCTCTGCAGGATCAACTTCCCAATCTTTTTACATCATGGACCCGACTATTTACTGGTGAAACAGTAGTTGTCACCTTTTCCCAAACCAGAGCTGAACAAAACCCTCTACATACATTTAATGTATATTACAAAACCTTTACCAAACTTTATTGATCTGGGACTGTAAAATCAAATCAAAAGTCTCGCGGAGAATGCGTGCATGCTAAGTGAGCGCTAAGCTACCGTCTGAGCTAATTCCCCCATAAAGAAACTTCTCACTTCTCATCATCTACTGTCACTCTGTTACGTGAATAATCATGTGCACAACTAATAATAACTAGAAAAAGAAAGAAAGCATTCCCTGCAGAAAATGCATGTGAATGCTGAAAGCAGCTGAACGCTATTGCTGAAGCAATGCCCAATGAGCTGAAGAAATAGTTGAAACAAGAGAAAGAAAGAAAGAAAGAAAGAAAGAAAGAAAGAAAGAAAGAAAGAAAGAAAGAAAGAGAAAGGGGGGGAGAAGAAAGAAAGAAAGAATAAAAAGAGAGAAAGAAGGGACAGAGAGAGAAGGATGATAGAAAGAGGTAGAGATAGAGAGGGGTAGAAAGAAAGAAAGAAAGAAAGAAAGAAAGAAAGAAAGAAAAGACGTAAAAAGAAATAAATAAAGAGATAGAGAGAGAGGAGTAGAAGGAAAGATAGAAAGAAAGAAAGAAAGAAAGAAAGAAAGAAGTAAAAAGACAGAGAAAGGGGGGAGAAGAAAGAAAGAAAGAAGAAAAAGAGAGAAAAAAGGGACAGAGAGAGAAGGATGATAGAAAGAGGTATAGATAGAGAGGGGTAGAAAGAAAGAAAGAAAGAAAGAAAGAAAGAAAGAAAGAAAGAAAGAAAGAAAAAGAGCCAAACACAATCTTGACATTGATCCTTGCTGCTGTAGATCGTGTTGACTTAGATTTACAATAAAATAAAATAATAAATAAAAGTTTATAGTCAATAAAAAGTTTATTTCTGGTCGGTTACAGTTAAAAAGTTAGATAGGATTAAGAATCTGACCCTGGATCTGGTGTCAACTATGACAGGAAACTATCATTATTGATTATCTAACACTAATCTATCAGTTAATTAGTGTCGTTCCAGACACAACAAAGAGATCCGATCATGAAGATTTATGATGATACATTTAAACTCGTATCATCTTCATCTCGGGCCTTTCTGAGCAACAACTCTAACTCCAGTGGGGAGGCAGTGAGCGGAGGATGATGGGTAATCAGACTCTGACCCCGAGAGCAGAGAGTAAAAAGAGAAGCCAGCGGGTGGCGGCATATGGTCGGCAGACTGTCTGCTGCTTCCTGCAGGAGCAGAGAAGAAGAGAGGCTACCTGTTAGCATCTTAGCTTAGCATCTCCACTTCCCTTTGTTTATTTGGTTGTTTGTTGGGCGTTTCTGGAAACAAAACCAGACCTTTGACCTCAGAGTGTGTTGTCCTCCTGATCCAGACAGATAAGATGAAGACAGGGTTCCTACACAATGTAGTTATATTAACTGTGGTTTGTGCTTTGTTTTATTTTTTGTTTCAACTTTTTTTGTTTGTTTGTCTGTTCGTTTTTTCTTTATTGTTGAGAACATAAGTTCATGTTTGTCTGTATGTTTGGACCGCCTCGAAAACAAGATGACACATCTAAAGGGGTTTATCCAAATAAAGAAATTTCAACACAGAAAATTGGTGAATTATTGATTTTGGGTGAAGTATCCCTTTAAGACTTGAACACAATAGTTCAACAAATGTAACTGTGCGTTCACACCAAAAGCTTCCAAAGCGGCAAAATGCTGGAAGTCGATTAATTTTCAATGAGAGCCCGGCGACACTGAGCGACCAAAGCGTCACCAGACGAGAAGTTGAGCCATGGTTAACTTTAGGGTAATTAGCTATGACGCGGTTCGGCGCAACCTGTCAGAATAGAGACGTCCGTCGGCTCACTTTTTTTTTTCTTTTTTTTGTATTTCGGCTCCCCAATGACCAGCGCGTTCGAACTTTGGCATCAGTCACGTGACGAGCGACCAAAGCGGCTGAAAATATTTGCCGTTTTGGGAGCTGTCTTGTCTGAAGCACACCCTGGAGCGTTTTTGACGCTTTGGAAGCTTCTGTTGTGAACGCACACCAAAAGCTTTCTTAAGGCCTAAAATTTCGATTTTCAAATTTTAGACCTTTTTAGGCTTGCCCTACAGAAACCCTGACACACACACACACACACACACACACTCTACATGTTCACCTGTGCACGACGCTAACAGCTAACGGCTAACAGCTAACCGTCTGGGGTGAAGTCCTGAACATGGACGTCACAGTCGTGTAGCTGCAGCTGTTTCCTGCCTCCTCTTCTCCTCTTCCTGCTGCTGCTTGCTTTCACTCCCACCACCACCTCCCTCACCCTCCCTCCCTCTCCTGTACCCTGCACCCCCCCTCCAACCCTCCAACCCCCCCCACCCTCTCTGGTTTTGTCAGCGTAAGCGCACATCATTGGCAGCTAAAAGCTCTGGGCACCGTCCCTCTGGTTGTTCCAGAGAAATGCCAATCGTTTTGGCGTCGACGGGGCCCTCACAGACGGCGCAGGAAGGCACAGATGGCACTAATGGACGCGCAGAATCCAACCGAGGGACCGGGACAGAGCCACACCGGAGCGCCGTCCAAATAACTGTAGTGTGAATGTACTGTATGGCCAACGCCGCCGCCACCGCCGCTCTGCTCTAGCGGGGCCGATGCCACGACGATGCGGCATAAAGAATTTAAAATGATAAAATAATCATAAGAGAGAGAGAGAGAGAGATGGTGGGAGGATCGGCGTGGAGCGGCGCCAAGAGGATCAGACAGAGGAGAGATTGTTCTTGGGCTGCGGCGATGGAGTCGGGCCTCCTCCTCCTCCTCCTCCTCCTCTTCGACGCCGGCCCACTCCAGTCAGACAACCGGGTCCACAGCTAATGAACTGAGATACTCAGCCTTGTCAAGGAAGAGCCAGATTATAGACCGCACCTTCTCCTTTGGTACAATGGCGCTTCTGTACGGCGCCGAGCCCAGCTGATAGCCGCGTAGCTCCGCGTGCGGCCCTGCGAGGCGACAGACGTTCCCACGTGATGCCCACATGCTGCTGCGAGATCTGAACATTTGTTGTTGTGTGCGATGCATTCACAAAAACACTCCTGTCTTACTTTTTTTTTTTTTTTTTTTTAAGCTAGTAGCGCTAAACAGATGCTTGTAGGAAGGAACAAGAACGAGTCACAGCTCTTGGCGGCGGCGAGAGGCCACGGAAAACCTGTTTGCGGCTCCGTGTTCTTTTGGTGCAAAAAAGTTTGGGTCGCGACACCTGAAGTCTGAGCCTCTCCGCAGCCTTCTGTGTGGTTGCTAAAAATGAAACGCGGCATTCAAAGCCGAGTGGAGAAAAAAAAAGCATAAAAGGTGGGCAGCAGATTGGATTTGGAAAATTAGAGCGTGACATTAGAGAATTCTGCAAAAAAAGATAGATAAAAGTTTGTTGGCAACGGGAAAACGTAGGAATAAAAAGGAATTCATCACGAAACTGAATTCAAAATGAAAAGATTAAAAAACGACGACGAGGACGACGACACTGAGATGAAGCAGCTGTAGCGTCCAGTTGTGGCCTGTGACGCTGCAGCTGCTCTGCAGGAACATGTGCAACCGTTCTGAACGAGGCCTGTGAACGCACCCCCAATATGAAGAGAGAGACGGTTGTTTGTTCAACAAGTATCAGCGCTCCAGCTCGTCTGGACTTTTGAACAGAGACAGAAAGAGACAGAAGTGAAGTTTATAATATTTGCCTGTTGATCCGTCACCGTCACATTTTTTTTGTGTTTCCGCACCTCGGGGTTTTAGACACTAATGAGACACTGATGATTAAAATGTGGATTAACGGCATCGGGGAGCGTTCAGTCGTGCAAAAATGACGACGTGCACTGGTGCAAACCGCAGAAAAGAGAAACTTCTGCACCCGTTTTTATTTCTTCTTCTCGACTTCTAATAAAACCAGAGTGCAGTGAACGTTGTTGTGCATCATAAACAACGATACAACTAATTTATCTGCTGCAAATCTGATTTATTCACTAAAATATCACCTCTTTATTTCAGCAGCAAAAAAATAAATGTTTAAAAATATGAAGAAAATTCATTAACTAATAAAGAAATGTATAAGTGAGTAGAAAAGTTCCTCAATAATTCACAGCTTTTTACTCATTCCTAATGTGACAGCACTTAAAGTTATTCCTCAGTAAGATGTATTTAATTATGATTCACGTCGCTAATACATTGTTTATTAAAAAGGAGCTTCTCTATCAGACCTTCACACGAACAGTCGGTCTGAGTGTTTCAGCAAAAAGAAGAAGAAAAAAAAAAAACTGTTTCTTTCCAGATATAAATATGCTCAATATCCATTTGGGCTAAACTTTGTCGCCTTAAATTAATCTGTCAATATTTTAAAAACACAGATGATTCAATCTTCACAAACCTATTTGTAAACAAAGGTCTTAAGATGACTCATTAGCTGCAATGTGCTTTACTTTGATGCCAGTCCGCTTTTTTTTTTTTGCTTTTGCTTTTTTTTGTCAGAGTGGAGGAGCAGATATATTTTCATGTTGGAATGAAACTCTTTGATTGGCCTCGTTTTTTTTTGGAAAGTGTCCCTTCAATGTGTGTAAATGTGTGTGTGTGTTGGTTCCCTGTGTGTGTGTTTCCCTCCACCAGCGGCTGCTGCGGCTGCTGCTGCTGCTGCACGGGGTCACATGAGATCTGCTCTGAGCAGGAGATGCAGGCCATGCGACAGGGAAGGGCCAATAATTGGAGTGAGCTGTCAAGACGGGGCGGTGTGTTTGTATGTGTGTGTGTGTGTGTGTGTGTCTGTTTGTGTGTGTGTTGTGCACGTGCCAGGGCGGCTCCCTCCTCTCCTACAGGGTGGCACATATTAAAGTCCCTGATGAGGCTAATGCAGGAGGAAATGGTTTTGGCAGCGCGCCCGGCTGAGAGGTGAACGGGGAGGCTGAGGCTGGTCGGGGTCGAGCTAGACCTGAACGGGAAGCGGAGCAAGAGAAGGAGGGAGAGGAGGAAGCATAGTCCTGTTTCATGTGTGTGAATCTAATTCTTACGTTTTTTAATTGTCTAGGTTTTTCTTGATTTAGTGATTATGGAAAAAAGAAAAGAAAAAGAGCAACAACAAAAAAGAAGACTTCCAGTTTCCCATCCAACGTCTCATATTTGTCTGATTATTGACTCATTGATCCGTCAGACTCGGTTCACACAGAGACATCACAGCCTCGCGCTCGTTCCTCTCTTTTTTTTTTGAGACTTAATCAACAAATTAAAGACGCACATTTGCCGCCTAATGACGAACCGACAAAGAACTCGCAGCGCTTCACGATTAACTCCACACACACACACAAAAGGTAAAACAAAAGCATTAATGGGAAATTGTGTCTAATCAAAGGAACAGAGGAGATAATTGTGTCGCGCGCTGATGAATTAGTCATTTATTATTAGTTTTTTTTTTTTTTTTTATTCTTGCCAGTGTGTGAACATCTGGAGCTGCCTCTGACAGACAGAGCAGTTTAAAGTCTGGAGCTTTATTAGCTTTTGTTTTTATTAATTTTTCCTCCTAATAATCATAGAGGAACGGGTTTTAATCTTGTTCTGCAACAGACACAATAGATTCTTCTTTTCATTTCTGCACAAATTAATAAAATGACGGACTATATTTACTAAATCTGTTATGAAAATTCACACAATTCTTTAATAATATTGAATATTTCTGCCAATAAATGAGTTTTCCATCATCTAAAAAAAGGCGATTCTTTCATATTTTGCCTGAAAAGATAAATTAGAGGCTTAAAAAGTTTAAATAAAGTTTAAAGATGTTGAGTCTGTTTGTGTGTTGGTGTTGTTGCTGAGTGTTGTGCTTATTTAGCAGAGCTCACAGGTGATTTACAGCGAAGCGTCTGGGTTCATAACTCATCACCAAAATCTGTCTAAATCTGATTTTACAGCAAAAAAAACAAAAAAAAAAAACTCAGCTTTAAATCTCGAGCGGAGAAAAAGTTGTTATTTACGAGGCTGTAAACTAACGGTGGGGGAGGCGGGGCAGGAGGGGCAGGAGGGGGAGGGGAGGGGGGCGGGATACGAGGACAGCGGGAGGAAAAGCTCGGTGATAAAGCATCTTGTTAGCTCTACTGAGGAAAATATGCTTATCAAGCCGCATGTTAATACGAGCAGTAAATAACGTGCCGCTCGGCCAGAGAGGCTGGAAGTAAAACAGCGTGAAGCTCCGCCGGCGACAGGGAGCTGCAGGGAGGCGTTCAAGTGTCTCCTGGTTTTTACATTACTGGGAGAACTGGGCTAATGTGACCTGAGCGTGGAGGCCATGAGCACACAACAACACACACACACAACAACAACACACACACTTAACACCTCACATACATGTGTGTGTGTGTGTAGGCTGTAGGCTCAATTATCACTTTGTTATCGATTCTGATCTGCAGACGCACACTGAGACGCATTTCATTCATAACAACTGCAGGTTGTTTCACTACATGTGTCTCATATTAAAAATATATATACTATATACCATATAAACTAGGTGATTTTAAAGGTCCAGAGTGTAATAATTGACATGGTTTGCTGGCAAAATCTGAATATACTACCCATGAATATATTTGTATAAGTGTATAATCGCTATAAAATAAAGTTTGTTTGGTTTTCGTAGCTTTATAATTCTTCTTTCATATAGCAAGGGTCTTCTGCTTTAGAGAGTCGCCATCTTGCGCCGCCATGTTTGTACGGAAAATCGAACCAGAGAGCGAGTTTCAAGAGTTTAGTGTTCATAAATAAACCAACGAAGACGCCGAAGGAAAGAAGAAGGAGGAGGAAACAGCAGATGTATCGTAAAATGGTTTAGATCTTCACCTCATCGCTCCATGCTCCTGAAATACTCCCAGTCGTGGTAAACAAGTTTTTTTGTCCCTTTGCCGATGGGAGGGGTGAGCGCTGCAAACTAGAATCTGAACTAGATAGTTTCCTCCACATTTTTATACACTGGACCTTTAAATATTTAACTATGGACATATGTAAAGACATTTGTGATTGTTTTTTCATGTATGTGACTTCACAACCTGAGGTTTATGTAAGTTTCACTCCTGCATGCAATCCTAGGAAGAGTTGTATTCAAACTGGCATGAAAGCCTGTATATTAATTTGTTTTAAAATGATTTGTACATTTTTATAGTATTATTTTAGTAATGTATTGTACCTTTTATTTCTTTTAATGGACCGTGAGTCTATAACAAAGATATGATGATACCACCACCTCCTTTCGGTGGTGCAGCTAAAACATTAGCCTGGCTTACTTGGACATACAGTTTCATCTTCTCTGCAGCTGCTCTGATTCACCATATTTAACGATGAGTATCTCATTGTGTCAGTTTACAGTTTGGAGCACAGCTGCAAAATGTTGAGCTAACAGAAGCTAAATGCTAACTCGAGCTGATCGGAGAAAAAAACTGGATTTAAATCTCTCTGAAACCTTTTCTGCTCCAGTGTTTCCATCACACGACCAAGTCATCTAACTGAAGGAATGATTGATCAACTTTAGGGTCAATTTATCATCATCATCATCATCTCCTACACTGAGGAGGCACAAACACTGAGTAAACAAAAATAAAACCATCTTTCCTTGTTAGCTTCTCCAAAGTGTCTCAGGAGTCCAATATAATTCCCATCATGCCTCCAAACTCTGTCTCCATATGGACCAAACATGCAGGAACGCACATGGTGACAGATCTGAACCTGCAGGAACTCTATGAGGAACCTTTTCAGGAGCTCATGAAGAGTTAAACATCTGTCCAGGTGTTCTGATATACCATATCTATTGGCTTTCTATGACGTTTGCAAACCTTTTTCTAACAGATGAACTTTTCGTCAAAACCTTTGTTGGACCCCGTGAACTGTATCTATAAGGTTTTGTTGAATCTCTGCAGGTCTTCTTTCCAAGAAACATCTAAAAACATCTGTCTGTCCCATCCTCCTCACTATCTACAGATGTTTTGGTGTGAAAGCAAACAGATATTAAGGGGAATTTCTATCTTTTTCTACCACAGGAACTTTTCTTTAGACTTGGAAATGTTCAGGAACTTCACCTACTCTCATCTGTTACTGATTGTGTTTTCATCATCTTCATCTTCACGGTTATTTAAAAAAGTGCTTGAATCTCAAAAAAACAAGTTGCGGGAGGTACTTTTGTGTTTCGTCCCTGAGGTTTTTGAGAAACTTTTCTCTCTGCTTGTGATTTTGGATAAAACTGTTGTTGCGTTACGCTTATTCCAGACTCAGGGTGTGGACCTTGACTTAGCGGAGGTCTTGGAGTTGGAGTTGGAGCTCCATCCAAAACCAATCAAGACTAAAACAACTGTTATGTTTCTCCTCTGTGGTTCGTCTGCTTTTTAAAGAGGCTGCACCGACCTCTTGTGACAAAACCTCTGTGAACTCGAGTCGACTCTGGTTGATTTGCACGATGATGAATCGTCGCTCAGCTCGCTCAAACCTTCCCCCCCAAGGCCCAGCAGTGAAATTAACAAGTTTGGCAGCGCCGGCACTTGCTGAGCGTCGCCTCATGAGGGGAGGAGCGCGGGCACTGCCTCTTTGTCTCAATGGAGACGGATCTTGGGCGGACTGTTTGTTTGGGAAAGGGGGTGTGAACAGAGCACGAGTCCATCAAATCAATTAGAGTCTTACGCAGAGACGGCCTGGCCTGGCCTGGCCTGGCTTGGCTCGGCTCGGCTCGGCTTGGCCTGGGCTGAAGGAGCTTGGCCCGATCTTTTGTGAGGGGTTATGTGAGTCAGAGTGTTGCCACAGCCAACAGTCATGACTCGTGTACTCACAACAAGCGAGTACGAGCAGAGGGAGGGGGGGGATGAAGAGCTTGCATATGGCCAGAGCCAGTGTGTCACATTTGGGCTACGGTTCACATTGGGCTCAGGCGCTCAACACCAATGAACTCGTGCGAGGATCATCGAGCCCGCGCCGCCGCCGTGGTGGTGGTGGTGGTGTTTGAGGCGGAGATTTAGCAGCTTAGAGGCGGTGGGCGGAAAACGGTGCGGCATGTACACACTGAGATCGGCTGCTCGAGTCCAACTGCACACATTTATCCTCGGCTTCATCCTGCAGCCAGCGCTTCCTCAGACCGCCGGGTTGCTCTGGATGAACGTTGGATAAATATGTTATAGATATGAATGTGTAGAAATACATTAAGTTGTTGTTTTTATTCTATTGTGTGAAGTTTCACAGTGATCCAGTGTTACTACTTCCTGTCGGGTCGGTGTGATTTCTCAGCTGTCGGAGCCGTTCTCACTTTGACTTCCTGAGTTGATAATCAATGCAGATGAGTCGGTTTCTGTTGCTGTTACGCTGCTCCAGATGTGATGGAGATGAAGCTGTTACAAGTGATTGTGAATGGTGCAACGTGAGGTTTGTATTTACTCTTACTGAAGATACAGGAGGCATGAGTGCATCCAAACTGGTGTGTGGTTATAATATTGCACAGATTTAATAAAGATATTGAAGTGTTGTAGCTTCAGAGATTTCCTGTCCTACATCATGTTCTCCAGATGATTATTTGATGCACATTTTAACATAAAATCATCAATTTCATACTGATTTTCTCAATAAATAAAAGCCTAAAATGACCAGACCAACTAAAATCCTGACTCTGTATATCAGGCGTCCTCAGTCTGATCTTTTGCGATGCTAATAGCGCTAATGCTAAAGATCCCTTAAAGATATATGGAAGTATGGGTCATTCTTAACAGATAAATAATGTTATATTTTTTTTCCTTCTGAGGGCAAATAAACCTTTTGGATCATTTCATAATTTTAATGATGTCTCAAATACTGAACACCTGCTGGTTTCAAGATTTAACTGTAAAAACTAAACTACTGTGAGCTCCTTCAGGAGGAATACTGAGCAAAACCTAAAGAAAACTTCACCTTTGTCTGCTTCTATGACCAAATAATAATAGAAATATCAGTTTTCAGACTCTGCTACTGCTGCTGCTGCTGCCACGAGCACAAATCTGAGCGCGATCTGCATTATGTTAATTTATTTGCATATGTTGGAGACTACAGACGTCCACAGTTGCCCGAGGCCTCATCTCAAACACTCAGTATAAAGTGTAATTATTCAGCAGCAGCTCCGTCCGTTCTCCATTACACAGCATTAAAAAGGCAAATACCAGAGTGCTGCTGCTGCTGCTGCTGGCTGGTTGGTGGAGATCTCTCTCACCAGGAGACCATCCTCTGATGATGTCGCAGCCCGGGAGCTTTTTTCCAAGTTTTTTTTTTTTGGTGGGGGGGTTAGAGCTGCACCGTGAGGGCGACATGCTAATGAGCTACGCAGCGTCCTGCGTGTCAGGATTGTTTCAACTGAAGGAATTTTTTTTTTTTTAAAAAGGCCAGCTGCCATGTTTTATGCATTAAGCTTTTCACTTCCATTTGTCTCTGCACGTCTCTGCAGGAAGACGCAGTTTGACTCGTGCTGCAGCTTTTAGACGTTAAGAGTCTGCAGGTTTCATATGTTCAGGCCTCCAACAACAACACGCGCACACATACACACACACAGGGAGAGATGATGATGATGAGTCTATAAAGTGGTGATGGAGCATCTGTTTATGAACAAACTGTTCATTTTAAATTTTAAAAATGCAAAAAGTTGCACAAAGACACATGATAAACAAACAGATGTGTCTCATATCAAATCAACATGTTGACATTGTGAACTTTACAGATGTGGGTCACACCTGGACGCCTCAAAGCAGCAAATTAAACTGTGTCTAATGTTTTATTATTACTCTCTGGTGGACAAGTTGTGACCTGCACATTCACCACGCTATGAGATAATAACAGAACGTTACGAGACAAGAGTTGTTACATAGGCATATTCAGAGACTGCTTGCTGAAAAACTGTCCCTGAAGGCAACGCAGATCAGCGGCTTTACATGAATTTCCCTCTAAAACAACTCTGTGTGGTAACGTTGTGTTATTATCTCATAGCGTGGTGAATGTGCAGGTCACAACTTGTCCACCAGAGCGTTGTGGAGTTGTTGGATTGTGTATTTGATGAGTTTGATGAGGGAAACCAAGAAATCCCATGAACCTCCGTAGCATAGCTCCGAGCAGCTCACGGCTCTGCTCCGCCGTTCTAAAAATAGCTTGCACCGACAATTAAAGGTAACGAATATATAGTACTATATGTATGTATATGTAGGGATTATGGCAATGGGCCAATTTGCCAAAATGTTGACCTATCCCTTTAAAGATTCACTGATTTCATGGTTGTGTTGTGTTTTCTCTCTTTCTCTCTTCCACAACTTTACATTAAACTATAAACTCTGTGTCAGGTCTTTGTTAGGAGTCGAGTTTCTGTTGTTTCCAACCTGCAAATGAACTCGTCACAAACCTGCCTGGACTCAGCCAGTGTTTAGTGTGTGTGAGTGTGTGTGTTTCTCTGTGTGTCTCTGTCTCTGTGTGTGTGTGTGTGTGTGTGATCTTACATCATGAGACCAGGATCAGATTCAGTGGACGAGCAGGCCAGCGACTCGTACTCACGTACTCGATCTGTCTAATTGACTCAAATATTCTGCCCTGAAATCCCAAAAGGCCTCTGGAGCAAAACGCTGCACACACACACACACACATGCAAATATCACACACACACACACATACACACACACACACACACACACAGAGGCCCCCTGTCCCCTCCGCTCTCTCTCTCCCTCTCTCTGTCTCTCTCTCTCCTCCCTGGCCCCGGCTTCATTAGCAGCGGTTTGCATCATCCCCGGTGAAAACGTCACATGTCATCAGTGGCTCCATTCTTTATCACTTCCTGCGGTATAGACAGTGTAACCTTCAGAAACCTGCTGCCCACAGTTTTACGTCTTAATTAGGAGCACTGTCAGAGGCGCCCAGCGTCCCTCGGCCCGATGCGAACGGACAGAGAGGGATGGAGACGGAGAGGGAGTGTGAAAGACGCAGAGGAGGAGGACAAAGTCACAGACAAAAGGCCGTGAGAGAGAGAGAGTAGGGAGAAGGGAGAAGGGAGGAAAAGATGTAGAGAGGAGGAGGAGGAGGAGTCGACGGCGTGGAACAAACCAGACGAGGGAAAGTAGGTGAAGTGTTTTTTGTTTTTTTGTTTTCTGGGTGAAGGAAAGTTTTTCGGCCGGCGACAGCAGACGAAGACGGAGCTCAGTTTAAAGACTCAAGACATCGTCAATAATAATAGTCTCTGTCGACCTGGTTTCCTCTTAAAATATATTCAACTACAACGCAATAAACAGATGATGACTCACCTGTCTGCTCAGTTTGGTTTGTATTGAACTGTAATAAACATGTTTACAGAGGTAGAAACAGTTACTTTGACTTATTTTTTCCAGTCATCCATATCATCATGTGAGAGGATCAGATATATTTACAGTACAGGCTGCATCTGTCCCTAATAAACTGGAAATGAATCATTTAAACTAAATAAAATGCACAAAATGCATCAGTTCCAGTTCCTCCAATGTGAATATCACCTGTTATTACGTGATAATAAACTGTATCTGAGTGTTTTTTAGGGAGTTATAGCATTTTTTTCTTGTTTTATGATATTTTCTTGCAGCAGCCTCTTGCTGCAGCTCTATGAACACGTTACTGTAAATATATCTGTATTGAAACACAGAGAATTTATGAAACATTTTCACACTAGTTTGGATGAAACACCTGAAGTTTGGGTCTAAAATTAGTATCATTGTTAATATAAGTGTGAAGAAATCTGAAGCTCACACCAACTTTATTCGTATCGTCACCTGTAGTTACAGTATTTGACTCTTTCAGGTGATTGAAGTGTGAGTTTGTGCTGCACATGTATGAAACATGATGTATTTGTATTGGGACGTTTTATTTTTGCTCTGTGTGCTGTCGTCTCATCTCTGTGAGACCAGTTCCCTGATGAGAATAATAAATTAAATAAAAACCCGACTATAAAATAATCTATTTACAACTCGACACAGTTTTGATTGAAACCAGAAAACATCACAACACTGATCTGAACAGTCGGGTTTCGATGCCAGATCCTCGGTTCTCGACAGTTTTTGATATTCAGCGCTAAAAAAATAAGAAGAAAACATGCAGAAGTATTAAGTTTCACTCCTCAGTCGACAGATCTATACAAAACCATTTAAAAGCTGCGTTTGTGCTGCAAACAGACAGAAATGTTGCGTTTAGGCGCTTCTGTTTTAGTGTGGGAATCTGAAGTTTAATAATCTGACTTTATTTCTCACATGATCCCAGATTAAATACTCAATACAAGCTTTTCCTGTTTCCTTGTCTCTGCTTAAAGCCTCATTAACAAACCGTTTGTTTCCTGTGACTGAAAACTGATTCCTGAAATAAGGAGAAATAAAAAAATAAAACATACATCTGGAGTCGCTTGGAGAGAATGTTTTCATGCAGCTTTCAGCAGAGAGAAAGAAGAAGATGAAGTGGAAGATGAGGATGAGGATGAGGAAGAAGTAGAGGACTTTCAGTGGAAGCCGAGCAGAAAGAGAGTGGAAATCGTGTTGGCGACTCGCTGGGCGAGAAAAGGAGTGAAAATCCGGCTTAGCGGCGAAAACACTGGAGACGCTTGTGTCCTCAGTTTGGGGACAGCTGACGGGTTAACACTATTAAGACTGCAGAGAACACAGGACTGAATGTGCATCTGTGCCTCCAAACAGTGTGATTGAACGCCGATTCGCTCTGAGACACAGATACATAGACAGACGGACGGCGAGGAAGCAAAGAGATGACGACGAAGCAGGAACACAGATTCTTCTTGTTCTCTCTTTCTCTTTTTTTTTTGGTTGTTGTTGTTTCTTCTCCTTCTCCTTCTTCTTGTTGTGCAGCAGCAGCAGCAGCTTTGTCTTTTTACAGGAGTTGAGCAGCTTTACGTTTCCATCACATGAAGCTTTAACTCACATAAATGCACATAAATAAACAACAAACTGTAAAAGCAGTAAAGGAGCGGCCGGTGGTGGAGCTGCACACTGAGGCTCTGATCTGCTCTGCCGCCATGACGACTCACACACACACTCACACAGACACACAAAGAAAAGCCATTACAGCACTTAAGCATTAATTAAATCTGTATCATCATTACTCAGTATAATTGAAGGTGAGACAACCTATCAATTGTAAAAGATCACACTGTCATTAAGGTTAATAAGCTGTTTTATAAACTATCGTCATTAACATCAGATACATCTATTATAATGATAAATGACATATTGATAAAATAGGCGCTTAAAATCAAGTCGCTTTAAAACACCGATTCTGCAGAAAGAGGCCGGATGGATGGATGTGGATATTTGATGAGCTGGGACAGAGAGACAGAGAGAGACGACAACAACATCTGGAAACCCTTCAAGAATGTTTTCAATTAGCCGCCGCCGCTGCCGCCACAGCCGCCGCCGTTGGGCCGTTTTGCCAGCGATTCTCACATCTGCATCTTTTTTTTTCTCGATCAATTATGAAACGCTGTGATTTATTCATGGGGACGTTCGCTGAGCTCAGTGAGAAAAAAAAAAAAAAGTACGAGAGGATTCGACCTGCGGACCGCGGCAGCATCCTTCAAGACGACATCTGTTTAAATCAGAGAAACATAAAGAGCTTCCATCGTTTCCAGGGAATAAAAAACTCAGCTGCAGTTTTTAACAGCTGCAAAAAATAAATAAATAAATAAATAAAAGTCTCAGTCCGAGTCATAATGAAGTATTTTTGTGTGTTGTTTTAAGTAAAACATAAACACTGTGAAGAAACCAGGTCTGAAGGATGGCTCGATCTCAGCGGCTTTAACAAAAAAAAAAAAAAAAAAAAAAAATTAATTAGTGTCAAATACAAATTAAAACGTCTTTAAATTGCTGTTGAGCCTACAGTTTGGGATGAAAGAGCTCATGCTTAAGCTCATTAGTGTAATTAAGCTCATGTACAGCAAAAAAAAAGAAAAAAAGAAAAGGCAGAGGCTGTGGCAGTGGCAGTGGCAGTGAAGGAGTTAACGAGGTGGAGCCAGTAATTGGACGAGGAGGAGTGACCCCTTCACCGCCGCTGACGAGGACACTGCTAATTCACTTAAATGGTCACCAGGGGCCGAAAGTTTAGGGACAATTAGGACAAAGGGTGTTGATATGTAATAATAATATCAAAATAGTATTAATATTAATAGTAATGATGATGATGATGATGATGTCACGTCTCTGTTGACCTGGTTTCCTCTAAAAATATATTCAACTACAAATCTGCTCAGTTTGGTTTGTATTGAACTGTAATAAACATGTTTACAGAGGTAGAAACAGTTACTTTGACTTATTTTTTCCAGTTATCCATATCGTCGTCATGTGAGAGGAGCAGATATATTTACAGTACAAGCTGCATCTGTACCTAATAAACTGGAAATGAATCATTTAAACTAAATAAAATGCACAAAATTCATCGGTTCCAGTTCCTCCAATGTGAATATCACCTGTTATTACGTGATAATAAACTGTATCTGAGTGGTTTTTAGGGCATTGTTTTCTTGTTTTATGATATTTTCTTGCAGCAGCCTCTGCAGCTCTATGAACACGTTGAACCCTCATGTGCCTCGTTTTCCCCTATTGAACCTCATATCTTTGTCTTTACTTTCATATTTGAAACTTATATCTACATTTTATATATTTTTAAAAACTGAATAGTTGTCATACTTATTGATCTTATCAATCCTATTTGTTGCTTTCACCTTGGCTCTGACAGAATATGAAATTTCAACATGTAACAGTAAATATAAATCTGTTTTGTCTTGACCTCCTGACCTCCCTGTTGAGGTTGAACCTTGTTCTGTTGGAGGTAAAATAACATTTCCATCCTCTGTCTGTCCTTTGCACGAAGCAGAACTGACAATAAAGTTTGATAAAGTAAACAATAAAGTTTGTAGAAACAGAACCAGTAGAGACAGACTTGGTCATTCAGGGTTTTAAAAGGTCAGGAGGAGTCGCTGCTCTGCATGGGACCACGTTTGTTTTTTTTTGTTTTTTGTGTGAAAATTGCTGCCTAAACATTGTATTTGTCAGATCTTTATAAAACTTGATCTGGTTCTTCAGAGTTGAGAGAAAAACGACCTGCAGGAGTTCAACGTCCTGCAGCTTCAGTGGAGCAACAGGACGGAGAGAGAGAGAGAGACAAACCAGACAGGAGGAGGAGGAGGGGCTGAGTGTGTGTGTGTGTGTGTGTGTGTGTGTGTGTGTGTGTGTGTCCGTTCGGCCTTCAAACCAGTGAATAGAGCCACATTAGTGACACTCGGCTGCTCCATTCACAATAGAGGGGGGCTCCGAGGGTGCAACCATTTTTTTTAAGGGGCCAATTAAGTTTATTCAAATAAATTCAAAAAAAAAAAAAAAAAAAAAAACATGTGTAAAGAGACTGAAGCTGAAACTGAAGCGACATCATCATCATCATCGATTACAACAATGACGACAAAATGGCAAAAAAAAAAAAAAAGTTTAAAGTGGTGGATTAAAGGACAAATGCAGAAAACAAACAGATAAACACTTGGTTGTTTATCCCGCACATGTTCCTTCACATGTTTATTCATTAACGCTATTCAAAAACATTTCATGATGGCGGATCGCGTTACACGTACACTCTCCTCCATTCACTGCGATGGGGGCCCTTCACTACGCATTAGCCGCCCACAGCCCGCCGTCACGCTACTGCTACATTTATGTATACATACAAAATAATAATAATAAAAAGCAGCGCCGACCGGCCGGCCCGGCCGCAGAGCTAATTGAATATTCACTGTGAACATATTCCCTGCATAACACGACTCCCCGCTGCCGCCGCCGTCGCTTTAAAAATTCAAATCAATGAGGAGGAGAGGAGGGGAACATTAGAATACATTACTGCATGTATGTGTGATCCTCCTCCTCCTCCTCCTCCTCCTCCTCCTCCTCTATATGTCTGTCAGGAGGTGAGCCGAGGAGGAGGAGGAGGAGGAGGAGGAGGAGGGCAAAGTGCACGCGACACGGCCGGCCTCGGCAAAAGCTGACGTTAACAATAATGTAATTTAATTAAAGCCCAGATCCCGGCCGCTTCCTTCGCTCTTTGATTTTAATAGGTGATGAAGAAAAGAGAGGGGGCAACACCGGGCCCGGTCTGAGAGGGACGAGGGAAGAGGGGAGAGGGGAGAGGGAGGGATTCTGGGAAAAAAGGCACCGGCAGGACATCAGTTCAGATATGTATCAGGCAGAGAGAGAAGGGAGAGGGGGTAAAGACAGAGGGAGGGGGGGTAGGTGGTGGTTGTGGTAGGTGGGTGGGTGGGGGGCAACGGGTGCAGGTACCAGCCCCGGCCACCCAGATACAACAACACCACCCAGCAGCTAATGGAGAGGAAAAGGAGAGAGAGACGTCCAACACCGGGGAGGAGGAGGAGGAGGAGGAGGAGGAGGAGGAGGAGGAGGAGGAGGAGGACAGCCCCCCCCCTCCCCAAATAAAACAACAACACAACACTGTTAAATAGTTTTCAGAGTGGATTCCTCAACACAACGAGATTTGAGCGGAGGAGCTAATCCAGAAACGGATCAGACTCCGAATCTCAACACGATTTAATAAACCGTATTAAATCTGAACAAACACACTGAGCTGCTGCTGTTGTTGGGTTGTTGGGAGAGGAAACGATGCTGGAATTAAAAAATAAAATGTTTTTTTTTCCTTCTTCTACTTCTTCTTCGTATTGTTTTGCTCTAGTTTGATGGAGGAAACAAAACAATAAATCAACCATAACAATAAACAGGAATTATTGTTGCATATACTGTATTTCTATAAGTGATAAAAAGTCTCAGATTTACACTTCTGATGTGAAATGCAGAGGAAGAAATAAAGTTATATATATATTATTATTATAAATTCTGAAACAACAAAATGTTTAAATTTTGTGGAAAAAATCTTCAAAGAGACAAAAACCAAGATTTAAATTATTTAAAATCTGACCCTGACGTCTCTTTTATTTCCCACGTTAGGAAACCTACTGCAAAGAACTTTGTTTTTCCACATACACTAGGCTATATATATATATATATATATATGGGTATACAGACTCCAACACATGGAGGGTTTCCTCCTTGGTAATCCTGTTACCAGCCTGGACTTTGCCGTGTGAGGAGGAGGAGGAGGAGGAGAAGAAGGGGTGTGGGGGGGGGGGATTAACATGGCGGTCATTATCAAATTTACAACCAGTCATACAGACATCTGCCCTACTTTTCCTCTGTTAATGTAAAAAGAACTAATCTGGTTAAGAGAGCACGGGCGCGCCTCGTAAATCGGCGGCTCTCTCTCTCTCTCTCCGCCATAGTTAAAGCTGTCACTTCTCTGGTGGAGGAGGGGTGGGGGGGTAGGGTTGGGAGGGGGCGGCTGAATGGAGCTGTCAGCTGGCTACTTGTTAGGGCTAACAAGGCCGTCCACTGATAGGACTAATGAGGCCCAGGGCTCGATGCTGCTGCTGCTGCTGCTGCTGAGGAACCTCCAGCTTCCTTTGGATCCTCAACCACGTTTCCATCCAGACACCGGAGAAGTTAACTCTCACCTCTATTCCGTTACATCCACCCCCCCCCCCCCCCCCCCCCAAAAAAAAAGAATAAGGTGGATGAATGAAATGAGCCGAGAAAGTTTCATCCATCCACACGTACCGGCAGAAAACATCCAGATTCACGAGCGTAAGCGGAAACCAAAAAAGAAAAAAAAGAGGCCTGAACGAGCAGCATCATAAATTTGTATAATTCTATAAAACAAAAACACATGCACCTGTACACCTTGTGATGTTTTTTTTTTTTTGTACTTTTGGACTGAATGCAGGTTCATTTTCTCATATTTTCACATTTCTGCAGCAAATTCACACAAAAAATCAGCAAAATATCAGTCTTATACTGAAGCTTTAACGCTTTAAATGTAGAAAACTCTTGTTTTTGTGGCAAACACTGGGAATTTATTTGGAAAAATGTGAAAGAAATGGGGATTTTTTTTGTGTTAAAGACTCGGAGCAGCTTCGATAGAAACGTAAAAATCGTCAGAAAGTGAATCCACTTCTCTAAATGTAAGAGATAAACTCCACAAAGATCATCTCATCGTTCATTTGGAGCTTTTATTTTTTCATTTGTTTTGTTTTTTCTCCCGGCGCAGCCTCATCTCTTCCCACAATGCTTCATTATTTGTGACGCTCTGGTTTAATTCCAATTACCCCTGTTAATTAGGAAATCTCATGCTCTCTGATCTGGGGCTGCATTTCAACCCTAATGCCATTTGCCAGGTTGTTTACTTTCGATTAAAGCCTTTTATTGTGAAATTAAGTGTTACATTTGTTTGAGCGAGGTATTTATCTGTGTGATGGTAAACATCCTGACTGATGTCCTCTTGCATGTATTACCCCCTGTGTGTTTATTCTGCATTAGTGCTGCTGTCAACTCTTTTCTTTAGGCATACATTATAGTGCCGCATTAGCATATTGTCTCATCAGACGTTTAGGTACCAAATTATTCTTTCTTTCCAACGGCTGTGTGTAGGGAGTTAAAAAAAGAAAAAAAAAAGAAACGCAGGGAAACCTTCAAGGATGTGTCATCCCTTGGCTCCGCTCGGGCTTTTATTGTAACACTGAACACGATTCAGTTTGACGGCTTCAAGAGAAGAGATGTTCTGGAGAAGATGAGCGGACAAAAACGGGAAGCGCGAAACCATGAGTGTTGTTTTTTTTAGTTTTTTTGTTTTGTTTCCTCAACAACACCGAGCAAATGTTTGCTTTGCTTTACATCCAAAGAACGAGTGATGCAAAGAAAGAAAGAAAGAATAAAGCTGCTGAAGGCCTCGTGTACAACACAAGACGAGGATAAACAGCCTGCTGGATCAATGTTACAAAGCGCTTCTTCCTCATTATAACATCTGAGGCCATTATCATCTTTCACAGGATCTAAAATGGGTCAGTGTGTTTTATAATTATCTTCCTGTGAAGCGGCCATTTCCTTCTTCTCCTTCTTCTTCCTCCTTGGACCGTCTCCATGCCACCAGCCGGCCCAGTACTGATCCAGCAGTGCAGCCAGTTTACTGCTGAGCCTATATGGCGTGGCCCCGCTCCAATCTTTAAATCTGTGTTTCGGTCTGATTCACTGGTGTCGACGAGTTCAGTTTATCCACTCGACGCTTTGTTGTAATTGTTGTAATTAGTCAAACAGATCAATGATACTTCGCTCATATGTCAAATCTGTGGAGAAACTTGGTGTGATTCATTTTCCAGAGCTGTTTCAGTGCTTTTATTTTGAAAGAATAGGATGTGAATGTGCACTGTTTATCACAAATTTAAGAAAAATATATGTTTCCTGTTATTATTTAAAGCTCCATCCAGTATAAAGGTATATGCTCGTGTTAAAGCTCCTTCAAAATAAAAGTAGATGTTTATGTTAAAGCTCCTTCAAAATAAAGGTAGATGTTTATGTTAAAGCTCCTTCAAAATAAAGGTATATGTTTGTATTAAAGCTCCTTCAAAATAAAGGTATATGTTTGTATTAAAGCTCCATACAGTATAAAGGTAGATGTTTGTGTTAAAGCTCCATACAGTATAAAGGTAGATGTTTGTATTAAAGCTCCATACAGTATAAAGGTAGATGTTTGTGTTAAAGCTCCATACAGTATAAAGGTAGATGTCCATGTGTAGTGTAATTATAAAGCAGCTCTAGGTTCTATATTAATACTGTGAAATATCAAAGCCTCAGTCCACAGAGAAATGCACACAGCCTGTATTCAGAAACTGAGCCTTAAAACCAGCCGTCAGGACTTCCTGTCACTTTGTGATGTCACAACAAAGCCCCGCCCCCTCACCACCTGGACAACACCATCTAACCAACACTTTGCAGGATTTGGTTTGTGTTACTAAATACCTCTGACAAAAAAACAAAAAAAAACATAGAAAGACTCCATTTCCCATAATCCCTCTTGGTGCTCTTGATGTTTGGATCATAGCTTCTCTCTGTGGAAGACGATAAACATATTGGAAATGATTTTTTCCCCCCACATTAGTCGTTCACTCCTCCACCATCTGCTGCTCAGAGAAACTCTGAGGGAAACTTGAGCTGGAAGAAAATTCACCACCAAAAAAAAACAAAACAAAACAAAAAAAAAACTGACCCAGTGGCTCACAATGTAAAAACAAAACAAAAAATGCAGCGAGGAGCCAATCGTCCTGTTTGTTTACACTAATTACGACTCATGTATCGAAAATCAAAGTGGCGACCACCGACAACTTAAACACGCTGCAGACACCTTCGATACTCAGACACTGCAAACAACCAGTCGCCTCGCTGCAGCAGCTTCACTAATTGAGTCCTGAGAAACACGGAGTCGCCGAGTCGAGCTCGTCTCTCTCTGACCTCCACCGACGCCATGCCTCGCCGTGCCGTGCCAGACTGTCACCTCTACCCTCAGTGGCCCTCGGCTTGTCCTACACTTTTCTTTTCTTTTCTTTTTTTTTTACACCTCCATCCCTACTCTCTCTCTTTCTTTCTCTCTCTCTCTCTATCTGAGGGGACTCTTCGGTGGAGTCCCTCTGCTCACAGTCACTTAATTAAACGCTCCCACGGCAACGGTCCACATTACAACGCGACCGACGGCTGTTAAATTAAGATGCTGTCACCGCCGGGGCCACGGAGGAGCGCTGGCAGGGTGAAGGGAAAGATGAAAGGGAGGAAAGAAAGAGAGAGAGGAAGGAGGAAGCTGCTGTGGTCTTCCTCTTCCTCACCTCATCCTTTTTCTTCCTTTTGCATCTCTTACATCGCCACTTTATCGTCATTTCTCTCTTTTTAAAATATCACAACGCATCAATAAAGCGACTTCAGCTGCACTCGTTTATTTATCTAGTTCGCTGCAGGATTTACATTCTTACGGCTCGTTACTTAGCGTAAGAGGATCGTGCACAACGTGTAAATAATACTTTACATCCCTGATAAACTTTTACTTCAGTGTGATAAGGGACAAGAGGGGACGAGAGAGAAAAATGCTTCATTAGAGCTTTTTATCTGAAAAACTCAAGGAGAAAAAGGACGATTGTATCGGTAGGCCTGTCACAATCATCACATAATCGCCTGATTGCAATTATTTGAGCGGACCGAAATTATTCTGCATAATCGTTAAAAAGGTTTCTCTTCATCTGTATAAAAACAACTGGATTAGACTGAAGAGAAATATCCTGTTTTCCACTGTTTGAGGTTGGACTGGTCCTCTTTTAATGACATCATCATGTTGTGCCTCCTCCTTCTTCTTTTTCTGCTACAGTTTAATGACACAAACTGTTCATCTCCAGTAGTTTCATTTCTAATATTGCATCTATTGACATTGGCATTACAGATATAAATGTCTCTTCTTCATAAGGTGTAGTATGTGTATTTTTAATTAACTATAGTAGCGACATTAAAATATTCAGTAAAAGACAATTTAATTGTTCGTCGACATTTTTTGTACTGCAATTTAATTAATTGTCAACTAACATTTCATGATTGCGACAGTCCTGACGATTGGTCTTTTATAAATCTGCTTCAGCAACAGTGTGGAGGTCCATCAGATAATACCATTAACCTCCACACACACACACACACACACACTCGGCCCACTCGTCCCCCTGGCTGAGGAGGAACAGATGAGAACGAGAGGAACAAATGGAAACCCAAGTGGAAATCCAAAAAAAAAACCCAACAAAACAAAAACTCTACATCCTCCGCTCCTACGTCTTTTTTTTTTTTTTTTCTCTCTCTGTCAACGGGACTCGGAGGGTTTAATGTAAATGTTTGTTTCTACGGTGATGCATCATTCATGTTTGGACGTTTTGTGGACAGCTGCTTTTAGAAAACAACACAATACCTACCTACGAGTGTGAAGGTATACACACAAAAACACACACCACACCGCCTCTTCATCAGGCGAGGTGAGCATCAGAATAAGGCCACCCCCCCTGCCCCCCTCCTCTCCTCCTCTCCCTCCCTCCCTCTCTCTCTCTCTCTGCCACCTTCCTCTACCTGCTGTCCCCAGTCGATCCCCGGCTAAAACTTGGCGGCAGATGTTGCAGTGCTAAGTTGGCTCTGAAGTGCCTCCCCGGCTCCCCGCGCTCACCCACAACACAGTCAAACCACATTAGATCTCTTTATTTGTGCCTGGGGCAAGTTCGGCACTGCAGCTGTGTCCACCCCCGCTCTACCTTTGGTGTTGAAGGCCCTCGGGCGCTAAATGTGAGACCACAAAAAAAAAGAAAAAAAAAACTGTTTCACTCTCATTTTTTCTGTCTCTCTCTGTCTCTCTTCTGCATCTGCTGACAATCCAGCAGTCTGGCTGCGGGCGGCAGCACTGAGGGAGGGAGGGAGGGAGGGAGGGAGGGAGGGAGAGGAGGGTGAGGGTGGAAGCTCGGAGCGAGGAGAAGAGGAAGGAAAGAGGGAAGGAAAGAGGGAAGGAGGGAAGGGAGAGCATGAAGGGGTGGCGTGGACACGCGGGTCCCCGTGCTGAACAGATGTCGGCGACAACCTGCTTCCTTCCACCTGTACACGTTCCTCCTCACCCCGCGGACGCAGCCGGCAGCAACATTCATGACCCTGGAGGTTTCCTGTCCGCCATCAAAGCCCCGCTCCTCCTCCTCTCCTCTCCTCTCCTCCCTCTCCTCCCTCTCTTCCTCCCTCTGCTCCTCCTCTCCCCCCTCTCCCCGCTCCCTCCACCTCACTGATGCCATCTACACCTGACCCCGTCACCGCACAGTTCAGGACAGACTCACAAGTTTACTTTTAAAATCCCAAAGCACACACCACAACATGTCAGGACAACAGAGCAACAACAATACAACAACTGGGTTTAAAAAAATACATTTTCTGATTCATATTCCTTTCTTTTCATGTCCGCCATTTCCTGTTTCCTCTTCTTTCTTTCCTATTTCCTTCCCTTTCACACTGGAGACGTAATTTGCAGGTCAATATTTTTTTCCGAACCCCGGTTTTCATTACGGGTCCTTTCACACCGACCGCGAATGTTACGTGGTGAAAATGTGACACAATTTTTTTTCAGAGTGAGGTCGATTTTTCTGAGCTTTCACCCGGCGAGTAAATGCATCAACCAATCATGTAGCATGAAAAGGAGGTACGTCACAACCCCCACGTCACAACCCCATGACAATGTTTCCCATGGGACCGCCACAGTCTCTCACAATAAAAAAAAAAAAAAAAAATGCGGTGTGAAAGGGCCTTTAGTCTCGTGCGATTGCGCATCAACAACATCGGTCCACAGTGGGGTAGTCAGTCAACACAGTCGATGGTAGGGTCATCATTACTACCGATACCGATGAAAACCCTTAGCCCTCAGCTAATTCTGACACTTTTACTTTCTGTTCCGAAATCTTGATCAATGTGCACTGCCCCTTTTTAAAAAATAAAGAAAAATTTGAAATTTTAAGGTGTTGGTATCGATTACTGAAACTCTGGTATCAAGATTCAAGATTCAAGATTCAAGAAGTTTATTGTCACATAGATGTACAAGTGCATACATTGTGAGAAGCTTGAGTTGGGTGGACGCTCCACGGTATTGTGACAAAACTACAAAGAAGACGAAGACGAAGACGAAGACGAAGACGAAGACGAAGACGAAGACGATCTGTCCTTGTGAGGAAGAAGTGAACCAAAACATGAAGAAGCTGCTCGGCTGGAAACACTGAAGGTCGTTGTCTGGCAGCATTTTGGATTTTAACAGTACGAGGACAGAAAGGAGCTGGAGGCCTCATGCAACATGTGCAAACTCCAGGTATAATAGTGTGGAAATAACGCAAATCAAAATCCATTGAGTAAATGAGTAGCGGAGCCCAGCTCTAACAACACCACCCGTCTTTGAACAGGTGAGGCTGCAACAGGAGCCCAAAGTGTAAAAAAAATAATCAAACAGAAAGTTTTATCAGTCCCAATAAACTGAAACAAAAGTCATGAATTTGATAGTAAAAATCTAATAAAACTGGAGTTCCAGTCCGGTTTTTGCCGCTGCACTGCAAAGATAAAGTATTGTATATTAACACAAACATCTGTCTCATACTGTGTCTGTCTCTGTTTTGTCCCTATTGTCATTTCCACAAGTCAAAAATCCTCCTGTTGGACGATGAAACATGAAACCATCACATCTGCATCGGGTGCTGTTTTTTTTTTTTTTTTCTCTCTCAGGACTTTAGAGCTGAAGCCAAGTTTCCTGTCTGACGCTCTGCCACTTCCACCACAAACCATCCTGACTGTTTTACAGAGCATGAAAAAAAAGAAGAAGAAAAAGAACAGCAGCCGTTAAATGTGACGGTGTTGATTTGACAACGTGTGATTTCTGTCTGTAACTCAGCTAATAAAGTTAGAAAGTGAGATTCAAAGAGACTCAGAGCTGCTGCTGCTGCTGCTGCTAAATGCTTCATTGACAACAATCAACACAAACTAAAGAAAATGTGGACGAGAAGGAGAGGATCATGGGAAATAATGTGAAATGACAGAGCAGCTACTGAAACAACTGTTTTAGTCAAATTACAAACTTCTCACTGTGACTTCTGTTGGGTCTTGTGTTGGAGAATACGATTTATCGTCATAAATTTTGACTTATTTTTGTCTTTATTAAGTAAAATTCAGCTCTTGATATTTGTGATTTGTCACTTTTTTGGATTAATTGTGCAGCCCGAAGTTAAATTTACAGTTTTATGGCTTTTTATGTGATGAGTTATTCCACCTGTGGAAATAAAATAGTAAAATAAACCAAATTAACATGAAGAAACTCAGTGTTATAGTGGATTTAGTCAAAATAAACCTGGATTAAATTATAATTTGGACGTCCTGCTGTGAATTCCAACTGTAAAGATACATTTTTATCTACCTTTTTTAAAAATCATTATTTTGAGGCAACTTCATGTGTGGGAAGTGGGAACATCTATCATCTTTACCACTGTTTCCACTTTCTGCTTCAGACTCAGACAGTCGGGTGAATAAACGCCGGCCTCGTTTCAATCTTAAAAAAAAAAACACAAAAAAAAACACAAGGCCTTTGCCAGGAAAATATGCAGGTTAGGTCACTTTCATGAAAACCCTGGACTCACTACACAAATACCAACACAAGCGGCCCATTTAACAAACTGTTAACAATTTATCATGGCAGCGAAACAAACTCACTGTATTTTTTTACGAGTTTAAAAAGAAACAACCATTAAAGCAGCCAGGAAGAAGGAGGAAGAGGAGGAGGAGGAGGAGGAGGAGGAGGAGGAGGAGGAGGAGGAGGAGGAGGAGGAGCTTCACAGACGGAGGAGGCGGTGGTTTGGTGATTTGTAGGTCAAACAGTGTCTGGATGATTTCAGGCCAAGTTAACACCAAAAAAAAAATCTAGGTTACATGTTAAGTGCTGCTGACGCTTTGATCCAGACTGAGTCACCGGTGAAGGACGTCAGGTTGCCTTGTGTGTAGGGATTCAACAATCCTTAAATATGGATGTTGAGATGGACTATGGAGATTAAAACAGATCAACTCTGTTGTTAAATCAGACTTTTTAAATCCCATTTGACTTAAGATCTGTGGACACTTTTAAAAAGCAGCTTAACACTCGTTTTTCTTTTGTATGTTTTCTGCTTTTAATGTGTTTCATGTCTTTACTTTTTTATTCTTTTATTGCCTCTGTAAAGTTTTTGATGCTTCCGAAAATAAATGACATTGGTCCAAAAGCTGCTAAAGATTTCCTCTCTTCACTGACTTCCTGTTAGGTTTAGGTTTTAAGATGTTATTGTTTGTTGTTAAAGCTCTTAATGGGTTTAGCTCTTATCTTGACCAAATTCATTTTAAGAACAGAGTTTGGGTTCGGGCTGTTTAAATGCACTCAATCGGTTTAGTTAGATTCTGTTGGATTTAAGAGCTTGTTTGTGAAATCTGTGCAAAAAAAGAAAGAAATATACATTTACTTATAATTTTGTTGCTATTTTTGTTTTTTAATGGGTTTATTTCCATCTGAAAGTCACTGAGGTGTGTCTTTGTTTCCCCTAACCCAGATAAAGAGTTCTACATTTTGTCTTTTGCTTTTACACTTGTTTTTACTTCCAGCATATTTATTTCATTTTATTCTATTTTATTTGATGTTTTAATATATACACAACACTTTGGTCGACTTGTTTCTTTTTTAAATGTGCTCTGTACATAAGGTTGGATTGAACTGGACTTGGAGGAACGAAGCAGCCGACAGGGAACACGAGCACTTTAGGACTGAGATCAAGTGGATGTGCTTCTGGCCCGGCTCCAGTTTGACGTGTAGCAGCTCCTCTCTGCTCCGACTGCGACTCTGAGCCACTTTAATGTCAGAAAAAACAGTTTTAAACCACGATATCTGGACCTGCTGCATCAATATTTACTGAGCCGCGACCTACAGAGTTTTGGATGATGTAAATTTTTCATGGTGCATCTTTCTGGCACTTGTGTTTTACACGGCACCGCGACGCCCTGAGCAGCGACTGTCAGGTGCGACGCTGAACCAACCGGATCGCTTTTCCCAACTTTCAGTCTGACATCATCGTGTGAAGACGTTAAAGGCCTCGATGGCTCCGGCTCTCAGACCTCCACCACCACCACCATGGTGGATAAAAGGACTAAGTATATACAGTAGGTCTGTGTGTGTGGATGTGGACAGGAAAAAGTTTGTGAGTTGTTGTTTTTCCCTTTTCCTTGGCTGCATGTTTCTGTGGTTCTACATCCCATAAAAACAGCTGTATGCAGCAGTGATGTGGGCTTCTGCAGTTTACTGACACTGTATTTAAGCCTGTAGGGGTGACATCATAAAAAAAAAGGCAGTGAGACTTTACATGGGAGCTGAAAATGTCTCTGGATCCCAGAGCTGATCTAGAAATTAACCTAAATGCTTCATCACTTCTCAAAGTCATTTTGGGATTAAGCCTACATCCAGCTCCAAGTCCGCAGCAGATGTTGCGGTTTGCTTCCTTAGGATGGTAAAAAAAAAAAGAAGAAAAAAAAAGGGGAAAACATCTGTTTGACTGGGACTTGTTGGCGGTTTCTGCACAGCGTCAGGTTTCAGAGCGCCGGTCCTGTCTCTGCAGGGTCGATGCGTTCCCTGAGAAAAGTCCAGTCCAGAGTTTGACCATATTAGGTCGTCCCTGTCCCTGCGCTTCCTCCCTGTGAGTCGTTGCAGCTGCGGCGGCTCGCAACAACAACGATTAGGTAACGGCAACAAAAAAAAAAAAACAGCAACACAATGAAAAACTTTTTGTGCCTTCAGCAGCTTCCTCTGCTGAGAGCTCAGATTATTGTAACACCGCAGCTGCAGCGCCGCAATAAAATAATGAGTGATTCAGTGTAATTGTGGTGACTCAAAAAGAGATTTGAGGCTTTTTCTTTCTTTTCTTTTTTTTTTTTTAGAAAGGTTTTAAGAGCATTTAATAGTCCAGAGAAGAAGGAGAAGGAGAAGAAGGAGGAGGATGAGGAGGAGGAGATCGTCCACGCTGCTGACTGATGCAGGATTTTCTGTTTCCTTGAATACAATAAACCACACCTACGATGAGACTGACTCACTGCCTGCAGGCTGCAGCTTTGTGCAACAACACAACAACACTGTGACGCTTATTCACTCTATCCCACACACACACAGGAAAACACACACACAGACACAGACACACAAACTTCCCTGTTTACCTCCAACCAACCACCGAAACCTTATTGCACGTCTGTGAATGTTGTGTTTTGTGTTGCAGAGCTTTTCTGGAAAATAAAAAGTTTCCATTGGGAACAGTCAAAAGCCGAGACGCCGACACGTTTCATCGGGGGACTCACCTTGTCTGCATTGGTGGGACGCATGAGGGACACTCGGTCGTACTGCCGCCGCAACAACGCCCACACAGCGTCCAGACGGCCCTGATGGAAGCAGGAGAACGGGGATCACATCAAAACATTTCATGGAAGGAAACAAATAAACCTTGTGTGGTTGTTTATGAGCTTCTACAGTTGGATCACAGGAGAAAAGAGGAGGAGGAGGATGGTGCTCACCTTGATGGGAGTGTACCATTTGTTCTCTCGGTGGTAGGTGGGGGCAGGTTTCTGAGGGCGGCGTTTCATCATCGGCTCCTCGGCCTCCTCCGGTATGGAGACGACGGCGTTCTTGGCCATCTCCAGTCGGGCGCCCTCCTCGGTCGAACCCTTTTCACCCCAACGCACCTGAAAACCCACACAGAAAACCAACAACGGGTTAATTGTCTTTGATTTTTATGATAATTATTAATGAATAAAACTATTTATTTAACCTGTAGGAAGATAGATTTGTGGTTTTAAAAGCCAAAAAACATCTCAGCTACTCTCTGGAGCTCTAGTAACAACAGGTCAGTGTCAGCCAATCAGAAGTGAGGAGGAGGCTCTGAGTCTCTCTTCTGATTGGCTGACTGACCAATAAAAAATAGAGCAGATTTCAGAATAAAACACTCAGAGAAACCAAATCCTGCAAAGTGTTGTTTGGATGGTGGGTCCAGGTGGTGAGGGGGCGGGGCTTAGTTGTGACATCACAAAGTGACAGGAAGTCCTGACGGCTGGTTTTAAGGCTCAGTTTCTGAATACAGGCTGTGTGCATTTCTCTGTGGACTGAGGCTTTGATACTTTCACAGTATTAATATAGAACAGTGGTCCCCAAACTACGGCCCGCGGGCCGCATCCGGCCCGCGCTCAAATTCCAACCGGCCCGCGGCCTCTGTCATCAAAAAAAATCAATAATATGCGGCCCGCCAGCACGTAGCTACAATTTCTTTCCAGCCTCGATATATTGCCATGTGCATGCCTGTTTGTTTTCCTCGTCTCTGGCCTCCAAACAGACTGAATGACAAGAGGCTTCACTCTGTGACTCGGTCTCAGCACCTGGGCACGTTTGTTCCATAGCGGAATGAAATGAAGGGAGTGAAGCCTCTTGTCAGTCATCCAGGATCTTTGTCTCTGTGGGGGGAGGCGGGGCCGCTACCACACACACACACACAGTGCAGCGTGTGAGTCTGAGGAGCAACGAAAGGTAACGTCAGTTGCCAACTTGGTGACTTTCTCCCTAAATCTGGCGACTTTCCAAACCCTCTCATCGACTTTCTTTTTGACAAAAGCCACTGGCGACAAATCTAGCGACTTTTCCGGTGCTGTTACTGTTAACAAACGCTTCTGGTTTGGAGACTCGGACGTGAAGGCACGTCATCACTGCTGTTTCCAACGAGCAGCGGTGCTGCCGTGAGCCCCCCGCCCCCGTCCCTACAGCCCCCACCGGCGGTGTCACGGAGCTGTCCCCGCTACAGAGACCCGCTCCACGCCGCTGACACCTCCACCACACCCGTCTTAGAGCGACATACACAGCCTCAGTCACTACTCACCTCATCTACTGTGATGACACGGTCAATATCTATTCAAGTGCAGTTTTGTTGAGACTTGATAAGCCATTTTATTTATTGTTTTGGTTGTGTGTGGTTTTATATTTGAGTGCATCTTTTCTTAACAGAGACAGGGTCTATTCTTGTTTTTGATTAGATTTTTAGATATGTTTAAGCTTCCTTTTTTCCCCAGACATTTAGGCTATGTCATTTTATCTGGTCTTCAAATATGAAAAGCAGAGTGATTTTGATAAAAAAAAAACCGTGGACTGGAACGTCTAAAAACTTGTTTAGATTTATGTATCTATGTGAAGAAATGAAAAGAATTCCATTTGCAATGAAAAAAAAGTATTAAATAGTTAATTTGCATTTAATGTTAATGGTTCAAAGGATGTCAGGCTGAAAGGTCGACCGACCCGGCCCCCACACATTTTTACTTAACCAAATCTGGCCCTCTTTGCAAAAAGTTTGGGGACCCCTGATATAGAACCTAGAGCTGCTTTATAATCACACTACACATGGACATCTACCTTAATACTGTATGGAGCTTTAACACAAACATCTACCTTTATACTGTATGGAGCTTTAACACAAACATCTACCTTTATACTGTATGGAGCTTTAACACAAACATCTACCTTTATACTGTATGGAGCTTTAACACAAACATCTACCTTTATACTGTATGGAGCTTTAACACAAACATCTACCTTTATACTGTATGGAGCTTTAACACAAACATCTACCTTTATACTGTATGGAGCTTTAACACAAACATCTACCTTTATACTGTATGGAGCTTTAATACAAACATCTACCTTTATACTGTATGGAGCTTTAATACAAACATCTACCTTTATACTGTATGGAGCTTTAACACAAACATCTACCTTTATACTGTATGGAGCTTTAACACAAACATCTACCTTTATTTTGAAGGAGCTTTAACACAAACATCTACCTTTATACAACACAGGACCTTTAAGTCAATTTTAAATCAGGCGTGGGCAATATTTAAAATGTTTTTGATAGTAATGCCTGATTTAAAAACAACTTTTTCTTCACATCTGTAACTCAGTGATACTTTATATTTAAATGAGCCTCAAAGTCCAAGATAAAAACTTAGATGATGGTGTAATTTCTTTTAGTCAATAACGGAAAATAATAAGTTATTTGTAGGCCTTGATTAAAGACAGAAAAAGAAAAAGTTGAACACACACTGTGAGTCCAACAGTCAAACTCACTGCACGGTGCAGCTTATTTATCAATAAGTAGGCTACTATTTACATGTGGTATAATGTGTCACTGTGTGAGCGTGTGAATGGAGGCCTGTGTGATAGTTAAGCTGTCCTGCTTTTTAATTGAATTCATCACATCTGTTGCAAGGAGGAGATAAAAAAAAAATCCACCATCGCATGAACGGGGGAGAGAGAGAGAGGTGATTAATTAGCGACACAGTTTTCAAGCTGTAGGTTAAGCCGTGACAATATAGAACAGCTTTTCAGAATCAACTCTGGGAAACATCCCCGACCCGCCGCCGCCGCACCATCATCATCATCAAGAAAAGAGCGGGGCCGCCATGAATAAAAGATAACGTCGTCACCTCGGCCCCGTTTGAAATATTGGCAGCGTCGGAGGAGGAGGAGGTGGAGGTTGTGTGTGTTTTGTTTTGTTTCTCTCTCTTCTCAGCGTGACGTCTTAAATGCGGACGCAGAGGAGAGATCCCTAACAAGCACCTTGTTCTCCATCCACAAAGGGAAGCGGAGACGGGGGCCTGTCGGTGGGAATCAAGCGAGCGTGAGAGGCGCCGGCGCTCGTGGGGGATAAAGTCAAGAGGTGTATACTGTAGGAGCTCCCCGAGGATGCTGGGAAATCCCTGCAATGCCACCAACTTCCTCGAGGGCTGGGGGGGAGGAGGAGGAGGAGGAGGGGAGTTCGCCTTTAAACCTGGATTCCCCACGGAGGAGGAGGAGGAGAGGGGGGGGGATAACAAAGAGGCTGCCAAGGTTTGGGAGTTGAGGAGGAGGAGGAGGAGGAGGAGGAGGAGGAGGAGGAGGAGGGAGACGGGTGAGGTGGATGTGTCATGTTGACAGCGGAGCTCAATCTTTCATCCCCGGCAACGACTTGATCCAATCAGGCCCGGACGGCCAAGGACAAGATGGCAGCGCCTGTCACGTCGGACTGAAGCATCAGTGGACTGACGAGGACGAGGACGAAGATGGAGACGGAGACGGAGACGGCGGCCGCTGCTGCTGCTGCTGCTGCTCCGCTTCTCTCCGTCCTCCTCCTCCTCCTCCTCCTCTTCCTCCTCCTCCTGTAACTCCACCACACACAAACTTCTGGCTCCACAGAAAAAGGCCGAGCGTCAGCAGCTTTCTCCGACCGTGATTCAGGTTTACTGGATGAACAGCTGTCGCTAACGCATCACTTCCTGTTTGTCCAGAAACCCAATGAGAAACCAGATCTTTATTTTATTTTTTTGTGGGGGAGGAGGGGGCTGAGAAAATGGTTTAAAGTGGTTTCTGCTCTAATAATTTCACATCTAGACACCGATGTGTCAAATGCTTGTGTTTCAACCGGGATCTTTTCGTCTTTGTTGGGCTTCCATACAGGATTTGACTTTTCTTTGTATGTGTTGTTTGTTTTGAATGTTTTCATCTGTACAATCACTTTGTAACTGTGTGAAGAAAGGTGACCACAACAGTTTTTTGCTAAAAAGAGAGATCTATTATATATTTACCCTTCAAACATGAACCCCCAGCAGTACGATATTAAAAACGTTCTTTAGTCACCCTCACAAAAGCTTGAAGCAGGATTTTTTTCTATTAATTATGTGATTATGTGATGTTGCATATTGGTTTGTTGCTTGTGCATTTGTGCCCATTTTTTATACTATATACGTTTGTTTTTTTTTACTCTATTTCCTCAGAATGATGAACTTTTGACTACGAAAAGTGTTCCTACTGATTATATTCATGTGATTATGGATTTATTTGGGTTATTTGGGTCCAATGTTTGCACTGTCTTAACGCACAGTGAGGCAACTTTAAGTCGAAGGCAATTTTTGTATTGTCCTGCACCTGAAGAAAACATGATGTGCGTATAAAAAGCCCTTGCTTTCTCAGAAAGGTGCTATATCAATAAAGTTTCATTATTCTGATACCAGAAGACATGGTGGACGATGTTTGGTGCTTTTTTACCTCCATACGTTTGATCCCTCCTGCTCCTCTGCCTCCGTAGTACGAGGCGTCCACAGTCGGCCACTTCTTCTTGGGCAGCTGCTCCGGCTCCTTGGACACAGACAAAGACATGGACACACTCACAGTTTAGTATAAACACGTCACCTGATATAAACACAGATCCTATGGACGAACACATAAATCAGCTCTTACACAGGAAAACAGAGCCGGACTGTGCTCACTATTGTTCCCTCAATCCCACTTATTAATAACTGTAAAGACGTGGTCGTCAGGAGGGAAGAGGAAACTCACTACGTCCTGCTGCAGACACACAGATTCTACATCTGATTTCATAATAAAAATGACTTCACTCAGTATTTTTAAGCCTTAAATCAACTCCTTCACCTCCTGAGTCACAGGGAGAGGGTTAAGGGTTTAGTACAAAGCTGAGACCAGGTGGTGATTAGCTTAGCTTAGCATAAACAACGTCCTACTATCAGCACCTCTGAAGATTTATTCATTAATACATAACGTAAACAACATCTGCTCTGGTCCTGCTTTCTTTCACTGGCATTCGTAGATTTTAAGATATTAAAGGGATAGTTCAACATTGTGGCAAATTGGCCCATTGCCATAATCCCTATAGTCATAGCAGTAGGTTCGTTACCTTTAATTGTCAGTGCAAGCTATTTTTAGAACGGCGGAGCAGAGCGGCGAGCTGCTCAAAGCTACGCTACGGAGGCTCATGGGATTTCTTGGTTTCTTTCATCAAACTCATCAAATACACAATCCAACAACTCCAAAACGCTCTGGTGGACAAGTTGTGACCTGCACATTCACCACACTATGAGATAATAACAGAACGTTACCAGACAGAGTTGTTTTAGAGGGAAATTCATGCAAAACCGCTGATGTACGTTCACTTCAGTATCAGTATCAGTATTTATTTCGCACAACACACATGATATTTGTAGACAGAGCAGTCAGGGGCAGTTTTTCATCAAACAGTCTCTGCATTTACCTCTAAAACAACTCTGTCTGGTAACGTTCTGTTATTATCTCATAGCGTGGTGAATGTGCAGGTCACAACTTGTCCACCAGAGCGTTTTGGAGTTGTTGGATTGTGTATTTGATGAGTTTGAAGAGGGAAACCAAGAAATCCCATGAGCCTCCGTAGCGTAGCTCTGAGCAGCTCACGGCTCTGCTCCGCCGTTCTAAAAATAGCTTGCACCGACAATTAAAGGTAAAGAACCTACTGCTATGGCTATAGGGATTATGGCAATGGGCCAATTTGCCAAAATGTTGAACTATCCCTTTAAAGCTTTTTAACAGTGTTTAGCTCCAGCTTATATCACTCTATAGATCCACTGCCTCCTACGACACAGTTTAAGAACGGAGTCATAGCAACTAAACTGTGTAAAAAATACATATAAAAATAGAAAATACAATCATTGCACTTTGGCCACCTGGTTATTTGTAAATGTGCTAGATCAGAAAAGCTGGATTGGACTGGATTTAACAGCTTGTTTGTGAAATTTGTATGAAAAAAAAAGAAAGAAGAAGATGTGAAAATAAAAGAGTCAGTTCCATCTTTAGCTGTTTTAATGCTAAGCTAAACTGATTAGCTATTAATGTGTTGTTTTAAATGTGCCTCCTTTTTATTTGTCAGTAAAGTGACAATAAAATTTAAATTGAATTGAATTAGCTCTGGCTTCATACTAAACACATATTACATGTTATTGTTCCTTTAATCTTCATCAGTGTTCTTGTATTGTGACACCAGCACATTGGTACTCACAGGTGGCGGAGGCCGGGACGGAGGAGGAGGAGGCGGAGGGTCTTTGATGACCTGGATAAACAGGAGAGAAAAGCAAAAGAGCGTCAGCACAAAGTCCACGGAGACACACACACACACACACACACACACACACATGCTCAAAGCCTGTCAGGACGAGCCCAGACAAGGCTGACGGAGGTGATTCATGACAGGTGACTGAGACAAACAGAGACGTCCCTGTGCATTGTCACCGCCACCGCCACCATCACCACCGCTGCTGCTGCTGCTGCCAGGGCTCCTACACAATTGAAATTTCCAGACCCTAATTTCCAGACTTCTCAGTAAAAATTTTTTAATAATTTGTGATATTTAAGTAAATAGATGTGCATAATATAAAAAAAGCATGCAATTTATCTTGTTTTCATTATTCTGAATGCCATTATGCAACCAAATATATCCAGGAGATTGTAGCTATAGGTACAATAGCACGTACAAAATAGTTAACCCAAATAACTTTAGATAAGACCAAACCAAGATAAGATAAATAAAATAAATATATTTCCATACAATAGTTTCCATTTTCCATACTTTTCCATACTTTCTAGAGGTGTACCAAAAAATCAATTCACATAAGAATCGCGATTCTCATTTAATATAATTCAGAATCGATATAAAATGTCCCAAAATCGATCTAAAAAAATAAAAAAGTATGCCTCCATTTCCTTAGAATTTAAAAGGCAGCATGTTTAACTGCACTATTTTTTTTAATAAAGAGGCACTTTTAATTTTGTTACTTAAGCAATATGTGATATTGCTTTTATGCAACTGTTTCAACAATTCCATCTAAGCATGGATACATGTTTAAAACTCAATAAATGTGAAAAAGAACCTTTAGTCATTCTGTCTTGCAAAGCAGACTGGAGTAGATCATGAGGATCCTTAGTTTGCACACTGATAGACTGAAGCAGAAATCATTACGAATCAAAACGTTTTGAATCGAAAATCGATTTTGAATCGAATCGTAGCCCTTAATTACTTTCCATAGTTGCATAGGAACCCTGTGCTGCTGCTGCTGCTGCTTTGTAGTCGCCCCGCTGACTACTGATTACAAGGATTCTGCTTGTAAACCAACATCAGGGGCCCCCCGTGCAAAATAAAGAAAAGCTGAAAATCAACTTGTTGACAGGAGGGGGTCGGGGGAGTGAGGAGGGGGGGTCTTTGGGGGTGAGCGCCGCTGCCCCGTTTAGCTCTTAATTAATTGGATGGGGTTCAGCGCTCCCGAGCAATCCCCCCAATCATAAAGTCCTAAGGAGTTAATTAGCTCCAATGAGATACAGAGGAGGAGGCTCGGGCTCGGCTCCAAGCGCCGGTGCTCGCGCTGTCTGGGTGGAAAGATGAGTGGCGGCACACACGCACACACACTTTTACACACACACACACACACACACACCTCTCCCTCTGCAGAGTGACCGGCCCGGCGGCATTGTTCATGACAACACTGGATGACATGGCACCTGAGGAGCAGGTTGTCCACAATGTGATTCCACTCAAGGACAAGATGCCTCCACCAGGATTTTCAGATGTGCATTGCAAAGCAAAAGGAGGTGCAGGTGGCGTGTGTGTGTGTGTGTGTGTGTGTGTGTGTGTGTGTGTGTGTGTGTGTGTGTGTGTGTGTGTGTGTGTGTGTGTGTGTGTGTGTGTGTGTGTGTGTGTGTGTGTGTGTGGACTGACAGTGGCATTTGTCAGGTGTCAGTCAGACGCTTCGCAACACTGACGTCCAACTTTCTTTCTTTTCTGACGGCACTCACTCCATCTGTGCGAGGGATCAGGGCGGAGGGATATGCTTTAATACAAACATTTACCTTTATACTGTATGGAGCTTTAATACAAACATCTACCTTTATACTGTATGGAGCTTTAACACAAACATCTACCTTTATACTGTATGGAGCTTTAACACAAACATCTACCTTTATACTGTATGGAGCTTTAACACAAACATCTACCTTTATACCGTATGGAGCTTTAATACAAACATCTACCTTTATACTGTATGGAGCTTTAATACAAACATCTACCTTTATACTGTATAGAGCTTTAACACAAACATCTACTTTTATTTTGAAGGAGCTTCAATGCAAACATCTACTTTTATACAACACGGGACCTTTAAGTCAGTTTTAAATCAGGGGTGGGCAATATTTAAAATGTTTTTGATAGTAATGCCTGATTTAAAAGCAACTTTTTCTTCAGATCTGTAACTCAGTGATACTTTATATTTAAATGAGCCTCAAAGTCCGAGACAGAGTGACCGGCCCGGCGGCATTGTTCATGACAACACTGGATGACATGGCACCTGAGGAGCAGGTTGTCCACAATGTGATTCCACTCAAGGACAAGATGCCTCCACCAGGATTTTCAGATGTGCATTGCAAAGCAAAAGGAGGTGCAGGTGGCGTGTGTGTGTGTGTGTGTGTGTGTGTGTGTGTGTGTGTGTGTGTGTGTGTGTGTGTGTGTGTGTGTGTGTGTGGACTGACAGTGGCATTTGTCAGGTGTCAGTCAGACGCTTCGCAACACTGACGTCCAACTTTCTTTCTTTTCTGACGGCACTCACTCCATCTGTGCGAGGGATCAGGGCGGAGGGATATGCTTTAATACAAACATTTACCTTTATACTGTATGGAGCTTTAATACAAACATCTACCTTTATACTGTATGGAGCTTTAATATTGTAATGGTAAATTTGAATATTCCATCACTTGTGACGTCCCTACCCCCTGCTTTCCCTCCAAGGTATCAGATCTTCTTTTGTTTGTTACCCATTTGTGTATTCTAATGTCTAGACCTTGTAATTGCATTTCAAGTTCCAGAGACACCCAACCTCTCATTTCCTCATGATATACTCAAACCCTTTTGTATTTTAAAGTGCATTGATTAGACCTCTTAATCACACTCCAGGATGTCGGTGCCAATACCTGAAAAGATATCCTGAGTAGGGGGCTGACCCCTGCAGCAGACAAAGGGGTGTGGCATACCTGAGGGGGTGTTTCCTCAGGTATAAGTGTTTCGGTCGCCCCATTGTCTTTGTCTTTTTATTAACATCACCCACTTGGGTCGAATGGACCTTTCCTTGCAAGGAAATAAAATCATGATGGCCGGCCAAGTCTCTATTTCATTTTTCACCAGCAACAGCAACAGAAAATTTCCACGACAATTTGGGGGCTCGTCCGGGATTCCTCGTGCAATCGTCTGGGATGGACGGCTGGCAGCGATAGGCCAGCCTGGAAAGAGAAAAGTTTTCCAGCCTCCAAACCTCAAAAAGAGGGGAGGGCTGCTACTGTCGTCCTGGATCGTTGCCGCTGGAATTCTGCGAACTAAGTCAGGGAAATTTCTCTGGTGAGCACTGAAATATTGACATTTTTTATTCTTTTCCTTTAAATTTGGGATTTAATTTGGCATAACATTTCCATTTCTGATTTTATCCACAATTGTATCTGAGTCTATGACTCAGGGATCAAAGTTTTAATACTTTGGGTTTCGCTTTTATCACTTGTGCGGGTTATATTAATATTTTATTATATTGATATATGTAACAAAGTGGTCCTTACAGAGACGTCTGTATTGAAATTGTCGTGCACGGCCTCCACAGCTGGAATGGGGAGTAAGGCTCCGTTGAGGCAGGTCTCCGGAGGGTCAATTGTGGATATTATGAGAACAAAAGAAATGTGGGAACTAAAATTTTAAATATTTGAATGTTTGTATCGCTGAGTCTGGATTCCCAGTAGGGGGATCCCTTGGTTTTTAGAAGAATACTGCTATTGAAGAAAATATTAACGGTAACAAAAAAGTGAAATGAGGAAAAAAGTCTGTAAATCATGAAAGGTTAAAAGAATGTTTACAGATGGCGAAAGCAACACAAGAATTGCTTCTTTAAAAAAAAAAAAAAAAAAAAAAAGAGAAAATTTTGAAAAAGAAAGAAATGCAAAAAATGCAACTCACACTAACACTACAGCACCAAGCTTGTAGATTTACTTTTCTTTGTTTCCACAGTTGGCAGCTTTGAAGCTGGATCCAGACCTCAACGGCCATCCACCATCATCCCTCAGCTCCACCGTCATACAACTCTGCAACACCCAGCAAGGGAAGAGAAACAGACTCCACCACGCCACAACAAAAACCAAGCTCAGGAGCAGCCCATTCTGATGTGCCTGTTCCAGCATCTTCTCCAATTGCACACAGACTACACCATTCCAATCAGGATATAGCCTTCAACATGCCCATGGTTGAAGTGTCAGGACCAGAAGGTACAACAATGGTTTTCTGTGAATGGACTACAGACATCAACACAGTCTGGAAACATGGACAACTCAGTCATGGACACAAAAAGAAAGGACACAGGAAGTTGGGAAGAAGAGTTCCCAGTGACATCTGCTATCATTGTCGCCAACATGGACATTGGGTACGTAACTGTCCCACAAGAACATCATCAACTCCAGCAAACAAACATAGACTGAGGATGGGGGTGGTCGGAGGGGAATGGATCCTTGCTGACAAGCTTGACCAACCTGTGGAATCTGAAAAAGGTACTGCACCACATTCACACACACCCATAGAGTGTATAGATTATACACATAGTTACAAATTGTATTTTAACACTGACACTAGTTATGAAAGAACTGAGAAAAAATGATGTGTTGTGTTCATCAGGTCAAAATAGTTACAGATACCATTACCATCCCACTTAAATGTGCAGATGGACCAAATGCCCCATTAACCTGATGGGCAGATACTTAATGTGCAAATTAGGCCTTTGTCTGGTCTCAACCCCAGATGTAGCAAAACAGACTGATCTAATTTGGAATCAAATGTTTTTCACACTACTTTGTTCACCACACCCTAGACCAGTATGCATATCAATGGAAATTGCAACCCTTAACGGCCTTTTCCAAGCTTGTTACAGAAGCCAGAAAAACAGTTTTGACAACAGAGGAACTGCATTGCACCTCTTGTGTCACCAGGACCTGATGAGACATATGAGAAAGGTTGGTTGGGAAAGAGAGTCGATAATGTGAGCACACATCTACCGGACAACACAGATGTGCTTTATCATTCTCTCTCACACCAATTCAATTTTGACATGTACACCACGAACCATTTGGTTCTATACATTTACACTTGCAATTAGAGAGAAGATTGGGACCCATTTAAGAAAAACAATGTAAGCGCGCAGCCGATTGGCAAGAAAACATCTGATCAATCTAGAGCTATTCTTAAGAGTTTAACATCTGTTGTGCACACTCAAAGAAAATCCAGCTGGTACCTAAAACACTTTTTTAGGTTTGTTTGTATGTTTGTTTATTTGTTTGTTTGTATGTTTGTATGTTTGTATGTTTGTTTGTATGTTTGTATGTTTGTTTGTTTGTTTGTTTGTTTTTGTCTGAAACAAGTTAAAACTATTTCAGCCCTACAGGAGGTCCCTAAGACACTGTGGGTTGTCAGTCACTATTGGCCTCATCAAATATGAACCTATTGTGATCACTCCAAAATCAAGAAGCTATCGATTTACATAATGCCAGTCTTTGAGTCTCTTAAAACAGTAGGAGTAATTGTTCCCTGTAAAGACTCCCCAGTTGGCACACCTTTGTTCACCTCTCCGCAGTACAATGACTAAAATTTGACACTGTAGCCTACTTTTAGAAATGTCCAACATTACTGTCATAGGATGCAATATTTTAAACCCTATCACTCTTCCCCCCCCACCAGATGATGGAAAGGGCATAACTGAATTGCTGTTTTCCAACAGGTTGACTCCCCAAGACTGGACCGACAAGAATAACCATTAACAAACTAACTAACTAACTCACTATCTAACCTGATTTGGTTCTTTCTTGTATTAGAACTGTTTAAGTTCACTCTCCTCTCACTATTTTGCTCCCACTTTGCTAATGTGACACATGGGTAAAACCATGTGTCAAAAGGGGGGATATTGGATGTGTATGTTTTGTTTTATACAACAGATGCAGCAAGTAAAAATCTGCCTTTTCACGATCAACGACCAGCGTCCACACCACTTCATGATTTCCAGCTGTAAAGATCACTGAAAGAGCATGCGAATGAAGGTGCATGCCAGTCACCGCAGGAAGGAGCCAACAGAGAAATCTGCTGTGAACCAGAGCAACACAAAGAGGAACTCCATGGAATCAACAAAAAACATCCAAACGCATAGAACCTTCTCCATCACACCTAAAACTGCCACAAGTGCTGAGGAGGCCTGATGGCCCGGAAGAAGATGATAGACTTCCTTTAGAACACAACGATCAAGAGATCAGAAGAACAGCGCAGGCATAGATATGATGCCCAAAGAATACATCCAAGAGGATTACATCAAAATTTCACTGCACCAAGAGACACACAACCCCAACTCATGAACCATAGTCCTCAACAGCCAAAATTCCACTGTCGTGTGTGCAAAATGATTCCTACCCTTGCCACACTTCAACTCCATCCATGAACATTCTGCCTACCCAAACTCACCACAAATAAGAAACTGAAACGTGGTCAGGCACTGTTCCATGTTTCTACCTTAAAGACATTTGTTCGTTGGAGAAACCAGCAACAACTCTCCTTGCCCCTTTTCCGTTCCTCTTTTCACTTCTCCACTTCTTTCTGAAGAACATCTGGACAAGATTTGTTGATGTCCTCAAACACCAAACACCTACAAAGCCACATAGACAATGTAGAATCTTGTGAACTCTACAGAAGACATGTCTCTGCTTTCACAAGCAATGACTGCAGTAAAGTTCAAGATTTTACAGAATCGTGTTGCACACAACTACGTTCTGGCTACATCAGGAAACTTCACTATCATCAACAGGACTGAATATTACATGTTTATTCAAGTTAACGATGTAACCTGACATGAAATAACACGTGACATGTGACAATATTACAATCGATTACATAACTCAGACACCACACACATTTGGAAGGTTGACAGAAAGTCAAGTGTCTGTCTAACATTTTGAATTTGTGCTTGTTTTGGTAATCACTTGTTTTGTCAGTCTGAATTTTAAATCTTTACATTTGAAAACCACATTTCAGATAACCTTCTATTATAGACAACCCTACCCCTCAATGCAGAACAACTTGTTTAGAACATGTTTAGAATTGACATAATTGTTTTCTTTACCCTAATCGTTTTATTGTAACTGATACCTGTTTTTCCTGACTATGATTTCTTACTTTTTCAACATTTTCCTTTTTCTAGCAACTGTAATAACGATTAAGTTGTGACTTTTTCTTGTGTGATTAATGAATAATCAAAAGGGGGAATTGTAATGGTAAATTTGAATATTCCATCACTTGTGACGTCCCTACCCCCTGCTTTCCCTCCAAGGTATCAGATCTTCTTTTGTTTGTTACCCATTTGTGTATTCTAATGTCTAGACCTTGTAATTGCATTTCAAGTTCCAGAGACACCCAACCTCTCATTTCCTCATGATATACTCAAACCCTTTTGTATTTTAAAGTGCATTGATTAGACCTCTTAATCACACTCCAGGATGTCGGTGCCAATACCTGAAAAGATATCCTGAGTAGGGGGCTGACCCCTGCAGCAGACAAAGGGGTGTGGCATACCTGAGGGGGTGTTTCCTCAGGTATAAGTGTTTCGGTCGCCCCATTGTCTTTGTCTTTTTATTAACATCACCCACTTGGGTCGAATGGACCTTTCCTTGCAAGGAAATAAAATCATGATGGCCGGCCAAGTCTCTATTTCATTTTTCACCAGCAACAGCAACAGAAAATTTCCACGACAATACAAACATCTACCTTTATACTGTATGGAGCTGTAACACAAACATCTACCTTTATACTGTATGGAGCTTTAACACAAACATCTACCTTTATACAGTATGGAGCTTTAACACAAACATCTACCTTTATACTGTATGGAGCTTCAATGCAAACATCTACCTTTATACTGTATGGAGCTTTAACACAAACATCTACCTTTATACCGTATGGAGCTTTAATACAAACATCTACCTTTATACTGTATGGAGCTTTAATACAAACATCTACCTTTATACTGTATAGAGCTTTAACACAAACATCTACTTTTATTTTGAAGGAGCTTCAATGCAAACATCTACTTTTATACAACACGGGACCTTTAAGTCAGTTTTAAATCAGGGGTGGGCAATATTTAAAATGTTTTTGATAGTAATGCCTGATTTAAAAGCAACTTTTTCTTCAGATCTGTAACTCAGTGATACTTTATATTTAAATGAGCCTCAAAGTCCGAGACAGAGTGACCGGCCCGGCGGCATTGTTCATGACAACACTGGATGACATGGCACCTGAGGAGCAGGTTGTCCACAATGTGATTCCACTCAAGGACAAGATGCCTCCACCAGGATTTTCAGATGTGCATTGCAAAGCAAAAAGGAGGTGCAGGTGGCGTGTGTGTGTGTGTGTGTGTGGACTGACAGTGGCATTTGTCAGGTGTCAGTCAGACGCTTCGCAACACTGACGTCCAACTTTCTTTCTTTTCTTTTCTTTTTTTCTTTCCCTACACAGTGGGATTGGCGAAGACGGCGTCGCCACTCAGTCCATCTGTGCGAGGGATCAGGGCGGAGGGATATGAGGGGTTTACTCGTCTGTGGTTTCAGGTTTCGCAGGGTTTTAACTCGTCTCCGGGTAAATAGTCACGACAGAGAGGCAAACTCCTCCAAAACACACAGGTCCTGTCTTATGTTTTCTCAAGATCTCTGCGACGTAAGTGACCACAGATGCACTTGTATTGATCGACCGATTGATTTCTCAGACTTTCATAAATCGTCCATCTCGGTCGTTGTTCGGCTGCAATCTGCACGACATTAATAAGATATAAAGAGCAGGTTAAAACACCAGAGAGCGTATCTTTATCCATCTTTATCTTGCTTGGATCTATACATGTTCCTAGACAGGAGAATATAGTCTATACATGTTGCTTTTTTTAAATATATATATGGTACTTTTAAAAGGTTTATACCAATTGTTTCCTATGCAATACATCAATTTGAGTATTTTTAGGCTGTAAATTTAAGAATGTGACACGTTTCTGCAGGACAACTAGAAAAATCCTGCAGAAATGTGAGGATTTGCTGCTGTTTTCTGTTGGATATCACCTGTGTGTGATTTGAGAGACATCAAATTAAGCCGTGTTGACATAAATATGGTGTAAAATGAGGTGTACGGAGAAAGGAGAGGAAGTGTTTCCTGTTCGGAGGGTCAGTGTCACACACACACACACGGAGGAGCTAGCCTATAAATACTGTGCATATAATTACTGCGAGGACATATCTCAACCTGAGGTGTGTGTGTGTGCAAAGTGGGAGGCAGAGCTGCGTCCATTAGTCACCAAAGACAGATACTACACTGTCACCACTGCTTATGCATTTGCTAAATTGGTTTTAGGAGAGAGAGAGTAAAAAAAAAGGGAAAAAAAACAGACAGAGCAATGTAATTATGGCATATCATAGATCCTAACAGCTGTTTGAGTCTCTGTTAAGCGCAGGGACACCGTCCACCGTCCACATTCGCCACAAACTGTTGTCATTAGAATAATGAAAAATAATCAATTAGCGTTAATTAATCGCTCTCTGACACACAACTGGCTGGAAGTGGATCCAGTGCAGGTCCAGCAGCAGCGTAGCAGCCTCTCTCCATACGGTGATTAACGTCGTTTCAGCCACACCTTACGTAGACAGGATTATCTCTCTATTTTTTTTCTATTAAGTGCAGCAGCAGATTTCCTGGACATATTGTGGGATAAATAAAGCATTATACAAATGACGCGGTGCCACGGCTGCTGCTGCTGCTGCTCTTTTCCCAGCTACACCTGATGGACAGATGTGAGGAGGAGCGCCGGGCGACGTGGCGGCATAATTAAAAACTAAACCGTGGGATGCTCGGCCATCTGACATCAGCCCCAGCAGCCATGACACCAGGAGGAGGAGGAGGAGGAGGAGGAGGGACGGTAGAGAGGGGGATCGGACCAATCAGAGGAGGCGAGGGCATATGGCTGTGGTCTCGGTAACCGTCCGATTGGACCCGATATTAATCCTGTTCGTTCCCAAACCTCAACCTCAAAACCGTGTTGTGTCAAGCTGTTTTTCGGGGCGGCTTATCGCGACGGATCAGTGGTCAGTGGCGTTTTTTTTAAACGACGTCGGCGCGTTGACGAAATATAAAAAAGTTGTGCAACATATTAAGAACCAAAAGTGATCAAAAAAAGTGTTGAAAAGTGAGTCCAACTCAGATAAAGTGGCGACCGAAGGCGACGCAACTCTGAGTTTAATTTCCAAACAAATCATAAACAAAGAAATTACCCCTCACAGCTTGTATGACCTCTCTGCTGGCAGCGAGCCACGCGGGAGAGAGAGAGGGAGAGACAGAGAGGGATTGTGGGAAAGAGGTTGTGCCTGCATGTGCATGTGTGTGTGTGTGTGTGTGTGTGTGTGTGTGTGTGTGCGTGGCCTCATCCCTGACTGCTGAAACCTGGCAGACTGGGGGTTTAAATATTAACAAGCCACACATGGCCCTCCTCTTCTGCCGCGTCCCTGGATGGAAGGCAACAGCAGCTCGCTCCACCAAGACAAACACGTCGGCGGCCAGACATGCTGCAGGGGGTTTACATTTTAATGCCTTTGTTGGTTTTCCAAAATATGCTTCCATCTCATCCTGGACCGGCTCCCCCTTCAGGTCCACAATGCCAGGTGACGTCTATCATTCAAGGGCCCGCCGTGGAGTGGTGGAGGTGGTGCAGCGAGGAGGGGAAGAGGGGAGGAGGAGGGGAGGTTGGGGGGGTAAATTTGCCTTTATCAGATCTCAGAGACACAGAGAGAGAGGAAAAAAAAAAAAAAAAAAAAGAAGAGAGCGGGGTGCACCATCTGTAGCCCCTCGCTCATCGCCCCCAACGATAATCTGTTGTGGATTTTTGTAAATGGTTAAGTGGGTGAGAGCGAGGACGTGAGGGCAGAGACATCCAGAGCTGAGAGGAACTTTAAAAACACACAGATTCACAGAAAGAAAAAGAAAAAGAAAGAAAAAAATGCTATTAAAGTGTCAAAAAAAGGGGGGAAACAAAGAAATAAAGAAGAGCTCAGAGTTTAATCGCACGTTCAAGGCTTGTTAATTAACAAGTTCCACCTTAACTAACACCCTGCTGCTCGCCGCAGCGGCAGCGGGACCGGGAACATGTGGCGGTCTGCAGGACTAATGAATAACCTTCAGACCTGCACATTCACAGAAACACTCATCAGATTCTCTTTAATCACCGCAGCGCCTTGAACTTTCAACTGCAACAGTCAAAATGTCTTTTTTTCCCTCCTCCCCGCGCAGCCATTTAGTCTTACTCAATATTTACACCAGTCTGCTCTCAGGTCCTTCACAAGCAGCAGGGACGCACACCGCCGTCTCCTTAGAGTCCACGATTTCACACTAGGGACCCATCGATATATGTTTTTGGTCTTTTTCTGGGCCGATAACGATAACGATTATTAGTAATCAAGGACACCGATAACCAATATTTATCTTTTGGTAAAATGAAAACTTGGATGTCAAAATTTTGAATTACATTACTTTGTACACTGTGAAAATCTGTGATAAAAAAAAGACTTAAAATGTTGGTAGAATAACACAAACTCTAACATAAATCAAAGCCAAAGGAGCGAATTTAATACATTTACTTTATTAATGTATTTAATCGGTTATCGGTTAAAAAAAACAGCCGATGGCGATTATCGTAAAAATACAGAATATGGGCCGATACATCTTACACACTCTATAAGAGGTGATCGATGACTACGAGCTTTAAATCTGATCATATTTTTAATGAAAAACTCACCGAGCTCTGATAAAGTAAATCATAGACACAGATAAATGAATAACAACGCTGATCGACAGCTGCGTGTTTATCAATCAGTATTTGAATATGAAGTATATGACACTTGTTGGAGACAAAACCACGTTCACATCATCTGGATTTACCAGGTTATCAGGACTTACTGGAAACATATACAGAGCATATTTGGTGTAAATATTCCCTTTATAATGTGAAACCATTGTTTGTATTTGGGGCGATTTACTGCTTGGAAATTTGAAGGGAAATTTGCTCTGATCTGGACCAAATGGACTGAGCTGTGTTACATTTGGACTTTCTGCATTCACTCTTTTTTTAATTCCAGAAGAAACAAATAACTTCTGCCATCAAACAGAAGGTTTAGAGTTCCACAAGCTGGACTGAACAGGCTGAGGAACTCTGTTGTCCCTCAGTCTGTCAAACTGTTAAATCAGAGTTTGGGCTCTAAGTCGGCTGCAGGGTTCATGTACAGACTGAGCACTGGCTGTTGCACCAAAGACACATTGTAATGTTGGATTTATGTTGTGAATGGAGTTAGGAGGTAGTTTGTGTTTTTCTTTAAATGTGACCTTTGAGGGTAACATTTATGCTTTTTTTTGTAAATGTATGTTTTTGGTATTTTGTTATTATTTGTGTGAAACCTTGGACGTCATGGGACGCAAGACAAATTTCAGAGTGATCTGACAATAAAGTGTAATCTTATCTTATCTTATCTTATCTTAACTTCCTGTGGACTAAAGAAAATCTAAAGTGTTGCAATTATTATTACATGTAAATGGAAAATTTTCAGAAACAAAAAGAAGTGTGTGGAGCTGGAGCAGAGACCGGGATGATTCATTTGTGACTAAACCACAAACAGACTCTGTGATTATTATTAATCACTTCAGTCCCAGGTGAGACTGATCTTAGTCCTGCTCAAACACAGATCTTGTTCATGTTGGTGCCGTCTGTCACTCACACGCTGCTGCCGCTGCCGCCTCGTTTGGTTTCTAACATGCGTTTGTTCACATGAAATGAATCTGTCTTTTCTCAGAACTCATGTGTATGTGTGTGTGTGTGTGTGTGTGATCCACATGCAGTCAACATGCTCACAGAGGATGTGGGAGCTCATGACTTCCTGTTTGAGGTTGTGTTGATGCGGTGTTGCTAAGCCACCGCGGGTGAACAACGAGGTAAACGGGAGGTGACGAGGTTGAGCAGATGTTTCACACCACTTCCCCTTCAGCGAGCGGTACGGCATCGAACCCGCTGAGCGTGTGCCGTGCGGCCCCCGACCCCGGCTTGCTGGTCGACAGCGGTCCGGTCTACGGTCAAAACTTCACGCGCACCGAGCCGCTGAGCTAACAATCCACCGTCGTTACAGAAACCAAAGTGTGCAACAACAGGATGTTTGCAACGGTGAGGATTAAAAAAAAAAACCACACACACACCCATTTTTCACCATGTAAAACTGTCAAACCTGCAGCCACCATCAGATTTAGAGAAGAGGAAACACGTGACACCACTCTGCATCTCCATCTGTGCAAAACCAGTGTGAATGAATCAGCAGCTCTGAGTTACTCACCACGGTGCAGCACAGAGGGAAGAACCACCACATGAGGGCCAGGGCCACCAGGAGCAGCAGCACCAGGAAGACGATGGCCACCGCCAGGCCGTCCGACTGCACACAGCACCGAGACACAACAGGAAGCAACAATTAACAACAAATACCTGTACATCCTAACAATAGCAACTTTGGTTTTGATTCCTGAGAAGAAGCAGCTGTTTTCTAAACTAAAACACAAGATATCAGACTGTTTATTAACCCCACACATGGGAAATCTGGTTGTTCCAGTAGCATTTGTAACATACAAGGTAAAAAAAGTAGAAGAATATGTAAATATAGAGATTTAAAGACATTTAGTTATGTACCAAAATGTTTCAGGAATATATATATACAGTTATTTACAAGAATAGAGTAAAAATATATACACAGCGCTGGTAGTTGTAAGGCATAAGAAAGTATTGCACAGATGGGAAGTTTTTTTTTTATTCTTCTTTGCTCCTGTTTTTAACTCTGTGTTTTTGTTTTTATGCTGTTTTTTTTTTTTAATGTTTTGTCTTTATGTAAAGCACATTGAGTTGCCTTGGTTGCACTATATAAATAAAGATGCCTTGCCTTGCCTAAAGCAGCAAGGTGTACAGTTTGTATAGTTATATAACTACTGTGGCTTCCCCAAGTTTTGTTAAATGTGGTGAATTGACACCAATAAACAAGAGTTTATGATCATTACTGCAAAAAAAGAAAAGATTTTCTTCCGTTTCAGGAGGAGGAAGAGGAGCAACAGACCATCACGCAATTTAACCACAATATGAGAGACTGAAACTTCACATGAGGAACTCTGAGTTATTTCTGAAACCAGAGCGAGGAGCTTCAGTTAACGTTAACTCACACATGTGGATGCGGTGATGGTGTGGGAGGCCGAGATGAAGGACTTGCCGTGGTTCAGGCTGACGAGAACCTCCATGGTCCTGAGGAGAGAAAAAAAACGTTGTTGAATCAGTGTCGGTGATGAACTGCACGGTACGGTGGCCCAGAGGGCTCAACGTGATGCAAACTCACAAAACATCTCTGTTTATGATAAATATAAGGCTACAAAAACCCAACTAATTTTGTTTTATAGCTTTTATACATACACATTCATGGGTAGTATATTCAGATTTAGCCAATAAACCTTGACAATTATTACACACTGAACCTTTAACACCAATTGTTTCCTATGCAATGCATCAATTTGAGTCATTTTAGGCTGTAAATTTAAGAATGTGACATGTTTCTGCAGGAAAACTAGAGGAATCCTGCAGAAATATTAGGTTAAATGCACCATAAATACATAATATGACTTATAACCTATCTGTCTTTGATTATAAATGTCCATGTTCAACACTAGACATCAGGCCCAAGTTGATACTTTCCATCTAAATTGAACGACTAAATAAAATTCCTGTCCAAATGTTCATCCATGTTGGACAAAAAACGTTGTCAATCATGTGGTTTTTCAGTCGAGGACTTTAATATTCAGGATAAACACAAAAACTCTGTGTCTTTTAGTCACATATTCAAGTCAAATTTGACATTTTTTTCACATTAAAATATCAAAATCAGCATCTGCCTCCGAGGTCAAACGCTGCATCGGCTGCAACTCGTGGCTTCCAGTTGCAGAATAAAGAGCTAAAATTGTTGCCATTGTCTGAGGAGCAAATCCTGTTTAAAGAGGAGTAACAAGTCTCAATGAGGAGCACAATGGGCGCAAACTGAGAGGGAGGAAATCCTCTCATTATCACGGCCGTCAGCGCGTGTCTGGATGAAGTAATCGGACCGGCGGTAACAAGGCTCGTGAACTCCTATGACTTATTTAGAGGTGGTGGTGGTGGTGGTGGAAGGGGGTGGGAGGGGGGGGATGCGAAGGCCAAAATGGGTGCAATTAAAAAACCCTAATGATGAACGGCACCGCAATTTCCATATGTCTATTACGCCCAATCCAATTACCACAGGTTTAATGAGAATTCAGGATATGGAACAAGTGAAACGCCTGAAATCCTCCCTTCAACACACACACACATTGAAAGACAGAAAAAAAAAAAAAGACAGAGTGAGGAGAGAAAGAAGTCGGCGGAGTGGTGTTATTGTGTGTGAGGGGGCCAGCTGTGAGTGTGTGGTAGCGTACAGGGGAGGCCTGCATAAAAACCGGTGCTGCAGAATAATAACAAGAGAGCTCTCTTTGCTTTGGATTTAGCCCGAGGCAGCGCCCTGGGCCGCTAATTCTCCTGTGGTTCAGAACAGATGAGCAACCAGACCATGTGTCCATTACTATGCACTGTATTCTAAATAGTCTGAACTGACTCCTTTGCACCTTTCCTTATTCACCCGCGCTAAATATTTAAAAAGAGGACTTGAAAAACCAGATGCACTTTGACACTCTGACTTGTTGATGCCTCCACTTTATTTGCTTATTGTTTTTATACGATTTGATTCTGTTGTTATGTTTGTCCTACTTTGCGTTATTATTAATTCATGTGTTGCTGATTTTTTTTCTTTTGTTCCCCAACGTCTTCATATCAGGAGCTCTCAGTTCTCTTTTAACTCGTGCTCTTGAGAGGTGAGCGATCACAAAGTTTGATCCCCACGGCTTCTCTGGTCCTTGAGGAAGATGCTTACATGTAGATGAACCTGTTGGCGATTTCATTTAGCTGAAGCCGACTTCCATTTCCGCCAAAAACTTGAGAATCACACCAATCACAAACCGTTTTTTGCACAAACGCGGGCTGAACGTGATGACGACAGAAAAGCGTCATCTAGCAGCTTCTATGTGCAACATGGCGGCCACCGAAGAGGAGCGTAAAGTTGTAGCATTGGTTCGAGAGGCTATACAGACAACAGAAACTCTCCGATTTTCTTTGCAAAACCAACAGAGGTCCTTGGACGCCATTGCTCCTCAAAAAACCACAATAACCACATTTGTTGACATGTTTTCCATCGCTCATCTGGATCAATGCTCCGATTGGTTTAGAGGTCTGTCCAGTTACATACGGAGGCATCGTGATCTTCGTTGGTTAGAGGAAGTCGGAGGTCAATGCACCTTCCCCGGATTGGCATTAGCCAGGCTAGCAAGATGCTGAACCCTATTACGATACAAGAGTTGTTTTAGAGGTAAATTCATGCAAAACCGCTGATGTGCGTTCCTGTCTGAGGCAGTTTTTCATCAAGCAGTCTCTGTATTTACCTCTAAAACAACTCTGTCTGGTAACGTTCTGTTATTATCTCATAGCGTGGTGAATGTGCAGGTCACAACTTGTCCACCAGAGCGTTTTGGAGTTGTTGGATTGTGTATTTGATGAATTTTATGAGGGAAACCAAGAAATCCCATTAGCCTCCGTAGCGTAGCTCTGAGCAGCTCACGGCTCTGCTCCGCTGTTCTAAAAATAGCTTCCACCGACAATTAAAGGTAATGAACCTACTGCTATGACTATTGGGATTATGACAATGGGCCAATTTGCTAAAATGTTGAACTATCCCTTTAAGTGTATGTTGTGTCATATGTAGCATGTTAAGTGTCTGAGTGTTAAGTCTAATGTATGTTAAATCTATGTCAAATAACTCCTACTATAAGCTTTAGATAGCTTCCTCAAGTGGCCACAATATGATCTAGCAAATTAATTACAATTTAGTGTCTATGTGAATAAAGCAGTACTACAACTACACTCAGGAAAACACGACTTCTGCTGCATGAAACTGTAGCAATCACAAACTGGCCTTGTCGCCTCTTTGTGAAACTGAAACCCAAACTCCGCAGGCCTCTGCAGCTCAGCGAAGCCGCTCGCTCGGGGTCTTTTGCATGTTAACTAAAGTGCTGGTGCTGAACGGGTGAGGGGAGAGGCTAATTCAGTCGACACCCTCAATCCGTGATAATGGTGGGCAGGTTGTTAATCAAGCTGGAGGTGTGGACCCCGGTGTGTGAAGGAGGAAAGCTCCCAAGCGAGTTAGACTGACGAACGCCCACACGCCCTCCCTTCCCCTCCCCTCCCTTTCCCTTTCCCTGACATCGCTGGACATCTTTAACGCACCACGACCCACCCATCCACCCAACCAGGCCTTTCTCTTTTTTTCTTTCTTTCCTCCCCCCTTTCTCTTTCTCCTTGAGACAGCGGCTGCTAATTTAGCGAGTTACTGTTGAGTAGGCAGAATCTGCTCCTGCACTCAGGCATAAGTCATAGATCCTCTTCTCTTTTTCAGCCTTTATTTCCAGGAATGTTACCAAAAGAATGACAACATCCATTACAGCGGTAATATTACAATTAGTGCTGGAATGTTTAGTCAGTCTATTGGTCACTCGACAGAAAATCAATCTCCTGCTAATCGACTGTTTCTGTCAGTGGAAAGATTTCACATGACGTCCTCGGTGCTGCAAACTCAAATACACAGGGCGTACCTTCTCCATCTAAACAACAATAAAAGAGTTTCTGGGTTCGGATTCCTTAAGTCAAGTTCAGGAAATCAAACTGATCCCAGAAAGCAGCGTTTTTCCAATGCTGTTGGGAAATCTGATGATGCTGCTAACCTTTATTTCTATTGTCTCTTTGATAACAAGCTTTTTTTTCCAGCAGTTGAATAATCCTCCATTCCAAAACAAACAGACAAGTGGATAAAAACCAGTAGAAACTACAAATAATGTTGTTTTTTCTGCAACACCGGAGGAGCTGAGACGACTTAACTATTGTGTCTTCTATAGGTAGCGATTTTCCGGAGGTTTTTACCGCCATCACAACAACAAATGAACAGGGGGATAAAACCCTTTAGACACAATAGCTGGGTTTCCATTACAGGTTTCGCAAAATAAAAGCGATATTTCTGAAATTTTGACAAAGTACAATTGCTATTTGCAAGTGTTTCCATTGAAAGGTGTTTTGCGAATGAGTCGAGATGGATGTAAGCATCTTGCATTTCCATGTGTTTCCAGGTGTTGGGACAGTGATCTCAGCTGCCGCTACAGCTGTTGATGTTATTGTTTTTAACAGAAGACGAAGGCAGCGCTTGATTGCTCAAAGGCAAAGCCCTTCATGTGTGGCAGCATCCACGAATAAGGGATTTCTGGGAGAGGATTGGGAATGCAGATTTCACAGATACAAAACTTCAGGATGACCCGGGATACGTTCAATGAGCTGTTGATGTTCTCAAACCGAAATAAGTGTTTCCATAACACTTTGATTTGATTTGATTTGATTTGAATTTGAGAGGTTTTCCAAAATGTAGGTGTTTCCATTACCAGTTTTTAATTGCGATATTTTGGTTTTGCGCATTTCTAGGGGTAATGAAAACACACTGAAAGAAGCAGTTTTCGCATCAGTGATTCTCCGATGCTCTCCAGTGTCTCCAGCTGCTGGGAGATCGGCTGTCCAACATTCAATATCAGCTTCTCCAGATGTCTGATGGCAAAAAGCCTTCGTCTGGTTTAAATCACCAATGTGTAGAAGTGTATAAACTGTAAAATGTGACTTAGAACCAGACAACTGTCCATTTGGAGCTTCTGGTAGGCAAAGGCACGCGCCGGAGATACAGTATGATGTCACTGACAGGCGATCTAATTACACCATAATTAAAATCACAGATTCCTCTCAGTTTGAGAATTTCTGGAAATATTTAGGGACAAAACTCTAACATATTTATACTTTTCAATCTAGGAAACTTAAGTTCAATTTAAAGTGTATATATACGAGCAAAACACAAGGGTTAAAAAGTGTAAAAAAATAAATTAAAAAAAAGCCAAGTGAGTGAGTCTTTTTTAAAAAGCTGTATGAATAATTGAAAACAACACTCCCTGTCATTTAACTTTAGTGCAGTGAGTGACAGTGAGGCGGGAGCTGCAGCTGCTCGGTGGGTCGCTGCTTGTGTTTGAGTAAATGGGAGATGAGAGGGCCGATCGTCACGGGGGCCGAGGGATCACTCAAAATTTGGGCAGAGGAGCGACGCGGGCTCCCAGGGACACCAGTTGAATGGCAGAAGGCTTCTTCTTCTTCGCCGCAGATCTCTGGCAGTGAGTCGGGAGAAAGAAAAAAAAAAAAAACTTTGTCCCTTGGCTCGATATAATGTGTCAGAAAGTAGCTAGGCCCCGCGGTGACACTAAGCTTTGGTGATGCGATACAGCTGGAGAGGCTGACAATGGTGACGCTAATGGCTTTTCAAACTTCGCTTAAAGATGTGGAAATTGAGGAGGTTGAATAATTCACAGCAGAGCATATGCGACGCCTGTCACTCGGCATCCAGCAGGAGCCATCACTCTCTGCTCTCTGAGTTTGTGCCGCTGCCGCCACCGCCGATGCCGCTGAACTTCTGACGGGAGGCGATGATGGGAGTCACGGAGCCCGGGACCAGATCAGTGAAGTTGTTGCTCCAGAGCGACGCTCCAACGCTGAAGCTAACGGATGGTTTTTCTGGCACGGCAGCTGGTAACTTCAGTCTGTTGCACGACACAGTGTCTTAACTACACATCTTCAAATACGTACTGTCTTTTTTTCCAATTGACCCATTTCCTTCCAATTTTCTACCCGTTTACTTCTATTAATTAACTCATTTACTAATGAGACGTGCAACAGCAAATCTGCATTACCTTTGTCAATATGATAATCCAACTAAGATTAGTTTTATAATCTATAAAGGCTATAATTAGTCTAATCTGTAACTCTATGAACTACACTTAGATATTTGGATTGTCAATTTTCATTTAGTTGTAATTATTTTGTTATTTTTATTATTTCCTGTTATCTTGGATAATGTTCAGATTTCAAGGTCCAAATCTCTCACCAGATTTCTATCTGTGAATGTCCATTAATATTTTATTATGATTTCTATCTATGGAAATAATGACTGGTACAACATCAGTAAAGTGTATGTATTTCTTTTGGCTCAGTACAGCATATCTGCAACTTATAACTCTATTGTAATGATAGAAATTGTGCAACATGATTATATTTTCATAGCTATTATTATATTCATATGTAAGGAATCTTGAAAACAGCTGGTTTATTATCATAAATCAAGCAATTTTCTGATTAATTCTCAGACAATAGAGAAAATGAGTGGAAATCGAGGTCTGAGCTCCACTACTTTAGTCTTTACTTTTATATTGTGAGATTAATCCAGATCAAACTGTCACATGTGGAGCTAGTTCAAAGTGGAGGTCACTCCCTGGATTCAAGTGGAGGCTCCAGTTTATTGATTATATTTATGTGTAAGGATTTTGCACGTTTAAGGTCAGACGCCAGCTCGCCGGCTCGCTGCTCGCTCCTCGCTCCTCCGATCCGAGCTGCAGCTTGGTCATGTCACAGCCACATGGAGGACAGTCAAACAACAGGACATTTCTATCACAAACATCTTCACATCCTCCCACCGGAGCAGATGGGAGCGCTGCAGCAGCTCCGGTGGGAGACGAAGCGCTTTAATTATTGACGAGCATTAGCGTTTAGCTATACTGTACCTGCTTTGTAAAGCAGGTGTCGACTCCCCGCTCAGTTATTCCTCGCCCTGCACCGTTATTGTGAAAACACCAGGTGAGGACATGCTGCTTGCAAGAGCGCAGCCACTTAACCCCTCCATCGACGCTCCCCAGTGGGGAAGGGGAGGAGGGAGGAGGAGGAGGAGGGGATGTAGGGTCTCCTGATGGAGATGAGGGGGAGGAGGAGGAGGGAGGGAAGGGAGGAAGGGGATGAGCAGATGCCAGCGTTTCAAGCCTGATGCCACAGCTGTCAGCGCAGATGATGCCGCTCCATGAGTGCTCCTACACAGCTCAATGACCAACTGAGGACACAGCGATTCCTGGACATGGAGCCGTGGACCGCTCCGGGTCCCCGGCGGGACGGAGAGGCTGCGGCTTCCTCGGAAATATGTCCCCCCAGCCATCAACGTCTGTGAGGTCAACACAGGAGTTCACAGAGGAGGAGGAGGAGGAGGAGGCGGAGGAGGAGGAGGAGGCCCCATGTGGACCAGACATGGTTAAAAAGCGGGAACGAGGGGAAGGAAGGAAACGTGCCATGAAAAGGTGATTCTTCCTCGGCTGACTTGAGCCGTGTTAACGCGGGCGCCCAGTGCAGCGGCGGCGGCGGCGGTCGGCCCGGTGGCAGCGGTGATGGGAGCAGCGGTTGGCAGACAGATGGACGGAGACGGAAGTTCCCGGGCTGCGGCTGCGGCTCCGGCGCGGCGGTGCAGGTGGCCCGGGGTGCAGGGATTGTCAGTGCATGGTGAATTATTTAAATGGGGAGCGTGGAAAAGGGAATGGCTGCATCTGTCGCACATCCTTTTAAAGCCCCTCCAACAGATGTGTTTACTCGCCGCCCCGTACCAGCTAACTGCTTAATGGGTCACCACCGGCAGCCAAGAGTTAATTAAGCAAGGCCTTCTGCAAATGGCGGCCGCAGCAGCAGCAGCAGCAGCAGCAGCAGCAGCAGCAGCAGCAGCAGCAGCTCAGGTCCTATCGGCCCCGTGGTTTACAGATGTAGACGCTCAAGTTCATCTTTTTACTGTAACAAGAGCAGGAGATGATGTTCTGCTCTGTTGGGTTTTTGAGCGCGTCTGCAGAAGCTGCTTCTGTTCAACCAGCTGTGTTCAATAATCTAGCTTTTTTTTCCTTTGCATCGATCAAGAGAAAAATCAAGTGACTGCACAACTGTGGGAAGAAAAAATGCTTTTTAAAAATAGCTAAAGATAAAAATCCCCTTCATCAAACTAGTGTATATGTATAATTATGCCTGAAATTTAAAGAAATACATTTTTCTTCAAGAAAAAATACCATTTTATTTTTTTTTTTTTAAAGCTAAAATTATTCAAGGTTCAAAAACCATCAACTGTTTGTATAATTGAAAAATGTACTGATTAATACATCTAATAAAAACAAAAGAAATGTGACAAATCTTCTGGTTTTCTTGACTTGATTATCTCACATCTCAACAATGTGAAATGTGAACGTATCACCCTGCATCAGTATTTTAAAAGACATATAATGATGATTGATGAGTGATAATAATGATTAAATAATCAAAAACTAAGTGACGCATTCATCCATAATGAGAATATCTGTTAGTTGTCGTCCTATTTACTGTTTTCAAACAGGTAACCATGAGCTAAACTGTGTTAATAAATGGAAATAAACTAAACAAACCAAGTACACGTGTGTGTTTACAGTATATGTGTGTTAATGTGTGTGAATGAATCAGTGTTCACATTCTCCTGTTGAGCAGCAGACAGAAACTCTTCATCTCTCTCTGCCAAACAGCCCAGGTGGAACAGTTTGACTGCGTGTTTGTCCAGACTCATGTAACATATGCAGAGAGGACTTTGAAGGAATTTAATAAAAGATGTGTTTTGTGTTTTTTTTTTGGCAAAGTGACTCGAGTGTTTTAATTTCTTTAGAGAGAGAAAGAATATGTTGTCTCTTCACTTCAGAGACTAATATCACAGAGTAGACGGGAGAGGACAGTCACTGCTCACCTGACAGCTGACTTCCTGCTGTCCAATGATGTGGGAGGTCACAACGACCTTTGAGCTGAGACCATTGTCACTACATGCCCCAAAAATACAACTTAAAGAATAAAAAAAAGAAAAAGACAATCTAAATTGAGCTGTTGACGACTCCAACAGCTCAAAACGAACTACAACAACTAACACTAACAAAAACGGAACCTAAAAGCCCAAATGAGGACGAGACAGATAAAGAGACGTCACTATAACAAGGACAACAACATGTTTTGGGAACTCTGGTACAAACGGTGCAACAAAAAACCACTTGAAGAAACAAAATAACTACACTTGAATCTTTTTCTCTTTTGAATGAGTCGTCTATTTTTTTTTTTTTTTTTTTATCTATGCTATTTTGAAACCGTTCCCTCTATTTATCTAATTGATCATTTATTAATTCTAGTACTTTTTCTATTATCATCACGTGATGCTTGACATTTAACTTTAACTTAATGCATAGCTAGTGCATACTGTAGCTGGGAGTTGTGAAACAGGAATATACAAAAGTTGTATTGAATGGGCTCTATGCACAGCTCCACTACTTCCTGAACTTAATGCTGTTCCTTTATTTCCTGTTTTTAATCCAGGTGTGTCTGAGTAGTCACTATGGTCAGACATACCTGGATTAATCAGTTTGTCCAATAATGTAAAACAGGAAATAAAGGAGCAGCATTAAGTTCAGGAAGTAGTGGAGCTGTGCATAGAGCCCATTGAACTGAATTGAATTGAACGATCAATGAAAAACTCGAAAGAAAAAAAGAAACAGGGATCTCTGAGCTAAAAGCTAAAAAACAACATGTTTTGTGAGGTTTGACCTTTGACTCGTGACAAAATCTCATCAGTTTGTCGTTGATTCCATGTGAATATTTGTGTTACTGAGAAATCACGGACGCTTTTCAACCCTGAAAACACACACATACACACATACGTAACGCCTCATGCCCTGGTTTATCGCTGCCGTACACACACACACAGAAACACAGCTACAGTGTTTTGGGGTGGATATAAACACATCACACTGAGCAGTTGTGGATTATCTGAGGTGAGGGGTTCAGGCTGACAGCGTCGTCCTGCGATACATAATCTTGTTTGGGAGCCCGAGGACCTTCAGGAGCCAGCGGCGCTCGTAATCATACATTTTTGATTGGATTGGAGTCGGCGAGGACATGAAAATCTGTTGTTCCATCTAGAAGGCCTTAGCGATCATCTGTTACGGTTTGGGATTAAAAAATAAATAAATAAAAAGGAGGAGAGATGACGTCGGGAAGTCAAACAATAGCGACGCATATTTACACTGTTTCCACTTGAATCTTTGAGCGTTGTATGGGATGTACAGTATGCATGTATGGGCTGTTTTTTCCTCCGTCGGCCTACATCTCTACAATGTTTACCGCGTCGGCTTCGCTCATCCCCTCAGCTACTGTTTTAACATACAGGCGATTTATAGATTTAGGGATTGTTGATCTGCACATAGACGACGATGTAAAAGCAGCAGGCGACATAATGTAACGTCATGCACGCAAAAAACAACAAGATAAATGTAAGAAAGATGTAGATAAATAAGAAAAACAGAAACAAATCGACAGAGATAGAGAGGAAGAGGAAGAGAGGGGCTTTAGACAAGAAACTAAAAAGAGGAAACAAGCCGGTTAAGAAAGAGTCCTGATGTTGGCGATGTGAAACACAGGACGTATTAGTGAACATCTGAGCGTGTGTGTGTGTGTTTGTGGGTTTGTGGCTTTACACGAGAAAACCATTTAATTTTAGGTTTTATTCAGATGCTGAGTTCACTGTCTGATGTCTATAATTGAAATTTCGCACTGACCTCACCTCACATCAGCAACACATCGGTTAATATGGAAAACTCACGTCATGAGGATATTACTCTACTGTACTTTACTCCTGCTGTTCCTTCATTTCACTATTGTTTATGAGCTCTAAATAACCATATTCCTCCGATTATTAAAAGGCTGTACATGTTAAAAACGGTTTTATTTTACTGCCGCTGTTGGATCTTGGCAGGAGACCTGAGGTTCAACACATGAAGACGATTGTACTTTATGATAATGTCTCGTTTATGTCGGATGACGTGTTATTTTTGGCGTCTTCCCACCATTGTTTTTTCCCACTTTTAGGACCGAAAACGGCACTTTAAAATGTTTTGACATCGTGTCAGAGTCAGAAAAACAAGACAGTTAAATGAGTTAAATGTTCTCCAGCTGATCCAAGCAGCGTGAGCGACAGGATGTCAATTAGGAGCTGAGATAGTTGATATAAGAGGAAAATAATTTTAAAAAGCTGAAATAGTCTCATTGAGGAGGTATTATGTTTAATTAATAAAAAAAACTTACTGTCCGACTTCATAGAGCCGTGGTGCAGGACACAGCAGGTAATCATTGCGCACTGCGCTCGGCTTCTGATCTGCAAAATCAAAAAAAAGGTAAAAACTCATTCCTGGGGAAATGAAACACACAGTTAATTGTTTGTTTGTTTGTTTTTAATCTTCAGAGACTTTGCTTTTATGTTTTATGAGCAAATGCCACTTCTTCTTTTTTTATCCGTTTCGTTATTAATCTTGAAATAAACACTAAACCTGAACCAGAGGAACATTATTTTATTGGACAAAAAAAAAACACAATTATGATGAGCCATATTCAAAAATCATTATCCATTCAGTTTTATTTGAAGAATATTTCAATTTCCAACAGGCCGACAATCTTCCTACTAACTCTGTTAAGTTTAAATACATTTTTTAAGATGAGATATTTAAATATGTAGTGTGATTACAAAGCAGCTCTAGGTTCTATATCAATTAAAGTATCAGAGAAATGCACTGTATTCAGAAACTGAGCTTTAAAACCAGCCGTCGGGACTTCCTGTCACTTTGTGATGTCACAACGTAGCAGTCACCCAAAGCCCCGCCCCCTCCCCTCACCACCTGGACCCACCATCCATCCAACACTGTGCAGGTTTCGGTTTCTCTGGGTGCTTTATTCTGAAATCTGCTCCATTTTTATTGGATCATTAGTTGGTCGATTCAGATTATTGATTATTTTCTCTCTCTCTCTCTCTTTTTTTTTTTTTTTAAATCTATGCTCAGCTCTCCGACTGGTTCAGTGGTGGAGAAGCCTCGGAGCATCTGTTCCACATATGCGCTGCCTGTTTCATAGTCGCCATGATGCCTGTCCATAATTATAAGGTGGCCCCACTGTTAAAAAAGGTCTGGACTCAACACATGCAAAAGCCAACGAGGGAATAAATAGCCCCAAGTGGGCAAATGTGAGACAGCCGAGACTGAGAAAGGACTAACAGGGAGACATCTGCTAATGGCCACTTACTTCCTGATTCGAGACGAGAGTTATTTTTTAACTGGAAAAAAATATGCTCGGGTATTTTAGTCGAGATGAAATGATGACAAATAAAAAAGAAAAAAAAAATCAAAAATAACTTGTCAAACAGGGAAGTGTTGTCATTGGCAGTCATCGATCCCACAGATCCTACGGCCAAATGAGAGCTCGAAGAGACGGGCGCTCGGTGCCAAATCCTGTTTGCTTCCTGAATTTATTTTTTTTTTTCAACAGAACAGACTGCAAACTCAAAAATAAGGAGCACAGTGACCTACATCGCTTCTTTTCTTCTGCTGTAATTAACATGACATAGATAAGGAAGCTGCTGTAAGGTTTTTTTTTGCTTTTGCAGTTCTTGACCTCCGAGCAGCGAGGGTAAGAAGAAGATGATGATGAAGACTCCCTGAGTTATATATACAGTATATATGAATAAATCCTCCCTGTTTCCTCAGAGATTTGAACATGTAAGGAACATTTAACAGATCAGAGTCGCTGGGGGAAAAATAAAAAGGGTGGAGGGTCTGTGTTTCTGCATGTTCGCAAGTTCGTGGCTCTGGGGAGAATCTTTTCCATCAGATTGGAGGAAGGCGACTATTACTATCAGGAAGCAGACAGTTTACTGAGTTCATCCTGTGGCCTTGTCCACATCATCCTGGACAAATAGCTTGCGCACAGGATGAAAGTGTGAAAGTTTTATCTTCTACTCTTGGAAAAACAGGCAGAAAACCTCCCTCAAATTTCACTCTATGAGCTTCCGGCCATCTGATATGGTTTGAAGGTTTTGTATAGCTGCAGTGGACGAAGAAGCAACAGTTTGATGTTGTGTTGCCTGCAAACTGACTCATTTATTTTCACTGCATTTTTTTTTTATTTGAATATTTTGGACTTCTCCTTTCCTGTGTGAAAAAATGACGCCACTTTTGTCAACACAAAACACCAACATGGCTCCAATTTGACCATTAAATAAACTAAACTGTATCAGTCTGAAGCTCATCATCGTCGTTGAACTCACCGATGGTTTTGTGGTCGACTATGAAGCTGCAGACGACGCCTTCGTTGCTGCGGCCGAGCGTGAAGCCGTTCCCTCTGAGGACGATATCGAAGGACTCTAAGGAATGTAAACAAACACGAGGCAGGAGATGAGGGCGGAGGCCGCAGAACCACACACATGGTTCATTTCTGTCGGAGTCGTTTGCTGATTGTGCAGACTGAACATCGCTCTTCATCTTCTCTGCATGTTTTTACTGCGTGCAGAAGAGTTTGAACCTTTGTAACGTGTGATGTGTTGATCTGAGCTGTTTGCTGCTGCACACAGAGGAACTTTAAATTGTCTCTTTTCAAACGCCACCACCTTAAAGGGATAGTTCAACATTTTGGCAAATTGGCCCATTGCCATAATCCCTATAGTCGTAGCAGTAGGTTCGTTACCTTTAATTGTCGGTGCAAGCTGTTTTTAGAACGGCGGAGCAGAGCCGTGAGCTGCTCAGAGCTACACTACGGAGGCTCATGGGATTTCTTGGTTTCCCTCATCAAACTCATCATGAACAATCCAACAACTCCACAACGCTCTGGTGGACAAGTTGTGACCTGCACATTCACCACGCTATGAGATAATAACAGAACGTTACCAGACGGAGTTGTTTTAGAGGTAAATTCATGCAAAACCGCTGATGTGCGTTCCCGTCAGGGGCCGTTTTTCATCAACCAGTCTCTGCATTTCCCTCTAAAACAACTCACCTAAATTGTGTCCGGTAACGTTCTGTTATTATCTCATAGCGTGGTGAATGTGCAGGTCACAACTTTTTGGAGTTGTTGGATTGTGTATTTGATGAGTTTGATGAGGAAAACCAAGAAATCCCATGAGCCTCCGTAGCGTAGCTCTGAGCAGCTCGCGGCTCTGCTCCGCCGTTCTAAAAATAGCTTGCACCGACAATTAAAGGTAACGAACCTACTGCTATGACTATAGGGATTATGACAATGGGCCAATTTGCCAAAATGTTGAACTATCCCTTTAATGAAGGTGGCCTGAGGTATGAGCTCAACATTTGGACCAGTGCTTCCAGTGGAAACTTCATAAAACTCCTGATGAACTGTCTTAAAACAGACGCTGCTAATTCTAAAGGAGCACGAGCCAAAGAAGCCGCTGATTGAGGGCGTTAACAGGGTGTTTTTTATAAAAAAGCTGCCAAACTTTCAATAATTCAGATTTTTCTGACGTTCAGTGGTGAGTTTTGAGACTCAGCTGACGGCCGATGTGCAGCCAGATGATTTACAGCGGCCCACATCCAGCTCGCTCCTTATCTCAGAGCAGACCAGCTCCCTCCCCACCGCCTGAAAAAAAAAACTACTGAGACATCTTTCCAATTACTCTTGGAAAGATGTCTTAAGTTCAGCGAGGGAGGGAGGTAGAGAGTGAGGGAGGAATTCCTGCAGAGGATAAATCTCACTGTGCCGGGCTCCGGAGGATCCACTCACCGTTCACACAGACACTGGAGGGCTCCACAGTCAGGATCTCTGTGCACGATCGCTTTAATATCTGCAGGATGGGGGGGAGAGAGGGGGAGAAAAAAACAAAAATAAAATGGGTTACATTATCGCTTAAGGGCCAAGAATAAATACATCAACTTCCTGGCCGTTATCAGCTCTGTCAAGTTTAGAAAATAGATTAAGGCTGCAACACCTGAGAAATGTCTCACTCCACGATCGAGGTGGGGGGGCGAGGGAGGGCGGGGGCTACAGGAGAGCGCTGACTATCAGCGGCGAGGAGGAGGAGAAGAGGACAGGACGGAGGAACGGCAGCTGTGTCAGCCTTTTATGGGAAAATTATGCAAGACTATTCCACTCCTCAGCTCTATTAAAAAAAAAAAGAAAAAAAACCTCGGGGATCCTGCATTATCATATAAAGAGGCCTGTGTGAGCGGCCGCCACCGCCGCCACGCTCGCCGCTATGATTCAATAAATCAACAAAAGGACAAACTATGCAAATCCCAGTACACAGCCTGTAAAAAGAAGCATATTAACTGCAATACAGGACACTTGAACCTTTCATTTGATGTTGGGCCAAACTTCAATCTGAGCGAGTCGGAAGGAGGAAGTGTTTACAGAGGCCTTATTAAAGATGATGGGTTGATATGGAATCGTTAAAAAGAGGGTGGGAGGGGTTGGGGAGGAGGGGGGGTAGTAGTGGTGGTGGTGTCGTAGATGACAGCTGGGAGGAAGAGGATCTGCTGCTGTTCCTCTGTGCCACTATTTTCCCCGTCTAATTACTTGCTTGGCAATGCCAGAGAGAGAAAAAAGAGAAAGAGGAGGAGGAGGAGGAGTAAAAAAAAAAAGAGGAAGATAAAAACAAAAGTGAGTGTTAGACGGGAGGACCCGAGGAGTCGGTGACATAGTTTTCCCACTAAGAGCAGAAATGTGGAAACATGGCTGCTCCAAGTAGGACTCGGCCTTTAATAGAGCGAAGCCCAGAAGCTGTGGAGGAGAAGAGCTGAAGGAGAAGGCTTCTACCTCTTCTACTTCACTTTGAATGTTCAACATGTGCAGCTCTCGTTTCTCTCATTCTCTCAGTTCTCTCATTTCTCTCGTTTCTCGGGGATCTGGTGACAAACATTATTTACAGTCTGCGGGCGGTCGTCCAGACACCTCGGCCAGCGTTGTAACCAGCGCTGGTTTGTTTTCACAGAGGACGAGGCTGTGGGCTTTTATTCTTTTTGACTCAGAAAGGTTGATGGTGTAGGCACATTATTTATCTCGGGGATAACATCCTGTGAGATAATGCACGGACGGATCGTACGACTAAAAAACTAAGAAGAAGCAGAGTTAAAAAAAAAAGTTAACAATAATGATGTGGCTATGCTGCAATCTGGGGTTTTCCCAGAAGATAATAACAACAGCAGCAGTGTAGAGCAGGAAATAAATAAAAGGCCTGACAGGGCGACCAGACCAAACTTTGACGAGCTCTCTCTCTATTTCTCTCCTCCTCTTTCTCTCTTCCTCTCTCTCTCTCTCCTCCTCTGTGGGTTTTGTCATGCTGGTCACAGAGGCAGTGCAGATCCTGCAGCAAAAGGCTGCACAGATGATCTCAAATCCTTTAAAATCCCAGCGAGGAGCGAGGAGGCCAACTAGTCAGGAATCCAGCAGTATTACTAATCAGAGAGGAATGCTGCGCGTTTCAGCTGGGATGGAGGAAGCCTTGTCACTGTGCTCGCTGCCTTTTCTCCTGTTCTTGTTGTTGTTGTTGTTGTTGGAGCTGAACATTCGTCTACAATCTTACAGAAAGCATGCATGCAAAAAAACCTAAATATATAGCTATTGAAAAAAAGGGTTAGCACCGTGCACGCTCTCTCAACACAAACAAATGAGAAGCACACACCCAATCGAAGGCTTTTCAGCACATTTGAATGTTAATTATTACAAGCTGGATTCACAGGCTCCTCAGAGATGGAACTGACTCCAGGTCAGCGCTGCCTGGTGGTGTGTCACTTTTTCCCCTGCATGTTTCATTTTTCGGGTGGTAATACTCACGCTCTCTCATTCTTTAATGATCCATCAGCGGCTACAACACCTGTTTTGAATGAAACGCGTGGTCGGCCGTGTATCATTCTTTAATAAAACCATGTTGGATGGAAGTTTAACAACACGCAGGATGATATGTGGTGAGAATAAAAAATAATTAGAACAAGAATGTCGTAAAAAAAAAAAAGAGATAAGTTTGAGCGAGGATGTGCAGAGAAGTGAGAAGTGTTTCCTACGATACAGATTCAATGTCAAAAGCAGCTTTGTTGCACTTTTTTTTTGCATCACACACAACAACAACAGAAACAGGGTTGTTCCAGTACATTTCCAGAAACTTTCCATGGGAAGTTAAGATGGGGAATTTTGGAAATATTCCAAATTGGAAACTTTCCATGGGAATTATGGGAATTTATGGGAATTATTGGGAATTTATGGGAAATAACTGGAAATTGGGGGTAATTTAACTATATCATAAATGTAAATATTTTGTTTTGTCATAAGCAGACATCCATGCAAAATAATATAATTAAAAAACATGCAGTTCAACAGATTTATTTGTGAGTAGAACTTTATAAAGTTTTAACTGTACTAAGTAAAATATTACTCACCCCCCTCTGGTTGTTTTAACCAAGATTATGCTACAATATATTTTCCCCAACTATATTTAAGTTCCCTGTTAAGAGTCAACCTTCAATTTAGTAAATTTTGGATTTATTCCCGTTTATTCCTATATATTTGCAATCCTAAACAGAAACAACTCACATATCCCTTTTCTTTTTTTTGTTTTTGTTTGGCTTTGCATGCTCTCAGCTGCATGTGTGTGTGTGACAGCCTCTGTCTCATCTCTGCTCTCTCTCTCTCTCTCTCTGCTGGCCTTGTCGGCTCTGACACAGATGTAAGTCCAGCTCAGGTCAGAGGTGCTGCGTGGGGATCTGGGCTTGGATTCATGTAAAAAAGAAAACACACGTTGCCATACAAACCCCCGCCTTGGCTGACCGAGGGCTGCTGCAAACGGAAAGTATCACTAATTGGCTAGCGGCGGGAGACGACGAGGAGGACGAGGAGGAGGAGGAGGAGGAGAAGAAGGCTGCATGGGAAACTTCGCATGAACACTGTTTTAGGGACAGGATGCATGGGGCTTTTATTTTGAAGTTTCATCACAAATAAGAAAATAAAGGCCGTGATTGTGTCGGCGGTGGCTGCTGCTGCTGCTGCTGCTCGGAGAAGGTTTTTGCCGCTCGGCTGAATGAAAACACTGTGAGGAGGATGTCATATGGACAGTGACTAACTGTCAAGCTGCTCCCACTCCAGTGTCTCGGTGGCTGTGGAGCCGCTAAGACGTTTCCTTCTCCGTCTACAACGAGCAGCTTTTCTTTTCCATGCAGCTCAGCAGGAAGTCCACTGAGGGGGTTTCTGCTTTGTTTTTAGTTTTTCGTTTTTTTCTTCTTTTTTTCTCAGCTTCTGCTTTAATTTGATGATGAACTTCACTGAAGTCAGGACAGGAAAGCCACCTGATTCCCAGCACCCAGAGTCTGTCAGGATGAAACCTGAGATTCATCTGGCAGCCACGAACGTTGACCGACACACATACACACACACACACATACACAGACACAGACGAACAGAAAGTGGTGGAACTTACAGAATTGACGATGCCTTTGAGCGCGTGGAAGCCATCTTTGACAGGAAACACTTGGTCCTTGGTGTCCGCGATATCGGCAAGCTGTCGGTGACAGGAGAGAGAGAGCGGAGCATGAAGAAGAAAGTACTTCTTTTTCCTCTTTATTCCCTCTTTATGACTGAGCACTTGTCTTTTTCCTTTTCATATCTCGGGCAGGAGGAGACGTAGCAGATGGCATGACTGTGGCAAACACTTTGCTCAACCATAAAAAAAAAAAGAAAAAAGAAAAAAAAATCATTGCAGCACAAACTGGGAGCAATATTGCCTTTGTTTTTACGACTTATTAATAAGAGCTCATCACAGGATGGTTACCATTGGTTACAAGGGACAGGGCCGCCATGTTGGAAGAGACACAGTTAAACTGCAGACATCGCTGACATAAGGAGGGAGAATCAGACTTTGGTGCAGCTCAGAAAGTGTCAACATCACCTCAGAATGTGAGCACAAACTCACAATACAAGTGGCGACCACATGTCTCTGCGGCCAGATTCATTTGTGAACAGTGTGACGAGCCAATAACAGAGAGAGAGTAAATGATGCTATTATACACAGTTTCAATTTGAAATGCCATACGATGTTCACAGAGAGCTTTAAAAAGGGATTATAGATCAGCTCTATAGCTTCTATATTAATACTGTGTGAACGTATCAGAGAAATGCACACAGCCTGTATTCAGAAACTGAGCCTTAAAACCAGCCGTCAGGACTTCCTGTCACTTTGTGATGTCACAACGTAGCAGTCACCCAAAGCTCCGCCCCCTCACCACCTGGACCAACCACCATCCAACAACTTTCCAGGATTTAGTTTCTCTCAGTGTTTTATCCTGAAATCTTCTTTATTTTTTATTGGATCAGTTAGAAAACAGTCGGCCAATCAGAAGAGAAGCTCAGAGCCTCCTCTGTTCTGATTGGTTCAACAACGACAACACTGTCCAAGGGAACTGTCCTACTGTACATTGGCCAAATTATTTATTCATGGATCTTAGATTTCATGTTATTTTAGAGTTTGGTTTTGTCAATTTTAATTTATAAATATATTCACAACAATATTATATATTATATATATTATATTATATATATAATCGAATCTTTTAGCCTTTATCTTATCATAATGTAAAATCATAATGATGTCTGTAACTGTGTCACTGGTACAAATAAAGAAACATGAACTTGACCTGTTGTTAACTGTTGGAAAACTACACTAAGGTGGTTTCTGCTTCTTAAAACCACAGATAGATCTTCTTATAGATCAACACTTCAACTAAAACAGAGGAAAAGTGTCAAATATTGGACCATCAACAGCTGCACTCCCCTGCACATCACTTCCTTCTTACATTTCCCATCATTTTTGGCGAAACATCTGGATCCTACTGCAGAATAACATCTGAAAAGTGAACTATGATGTGTTTTTGTCATGTCACCATTTACGTCTGTTGTTTTCACTGACATGACTTCAAATTGACCAAAGTTCTTCCTCCACCTTTTCCGCTCTCTTTACCTACTTCTTTAAAGGGATGGTTCAACATTTTGGCAAATTGGCCCATTGCCATAACCCCTATAGTCATAGCAGTAGGTTTGTTACCTTTAAATGTCGGTGCAAGCTATTTTTAATTTAGGTAAATACAGAGACTGCTTGCTGAAAAACTGTTCCTCAAGGCAACGCACATCAGCGGTTTTGCATGAATTTACCTCTAAAACAACTCTGTCTGGTAACGTTGTGTTATTATCTCATAGCGTGGTGAATGTGCAGGTCACAACTTGTCCACCAGAGCGTTTTGGAGTTGTTGGATTGTGTATTTGATGAGTTTGATGAGGGAAACCAAGAAATCCCATTAGCCCCCGTAGCGTAGCTCTGAGCAGCTCGCGGCTCTGCTCCGCCGTTCTAAAAATAACTTGCACCGACAATTAAAGGTAACGAACCTACTGCTATGACTATAGGGATTATGGCAATGGGCCAATTTGCTAAAATGTTTAACTATCCCTTTAAGACCTGTTTACTCTCTCCACACACACACAGGTAACAGCAATGATGTTGCAAGTGTTTACCTTTCTTTGTCACACATCCAAGGTGTCTGGAGCTAAAGCCCTAATCACTGAACACACACACACACACACACACACACACACACACACACTCCACTGCTGCAGATTAACACTAAAGCTCACTTACCTGCTGCTCGTCAAAGTCCTTGATGCCCACGCAGTAAACACGGGCGCCGTATTTCCTCGCCTCGTCAGCCTGCAGCGCAAACACACGCGCCCATGATTGATGTGCAACAGGTTTGACTCAAGATAATAATTGATATAAAAAAACACACACACACACACACACCTGTTTCACCGTGAGCTCGTGCACGTACACCTCCAGTTTCCCGTCCGTCAGAGCCAGGATGATGCTGGACGACTTCTGTCCCTGTGTCTGGATCTGAGCCGAGGCCTTCAGGTTCCACCACGGACGACAACACATCTCATCACAGTCTGATTATTTCTTTATTTCTTTATTATTTTAGTTTAAAAAGGATAAAACTGACCTCTTTTATTCCCTCGTGCATGTACGTTTCACCTGCTGGCTTCACGGCGTGCAGGCGCTTCAGACCCTCCTCGATCTCATATCTGAAAAACACACGGGTTAAAATAAACTTAGCAAAGTGTCAGTATCTTGTTCGTAATGATTTATGCAATAATATATCATTTTATTCTCGTAGTAACGATGAGAATAGTTTGTTTTTCTGGTATCAAAAAGAACCAGTGGGAATTCACTTTATGGTTTTTATGGTGTCAGAGGTCAAAGTTACAGTAAATGTACAGTGTATTATAAATACTGTCATGTATTAAGGTTTAACATGGACCACAGCTTCTGGCAGATGAGAGTTCAACTTTGTCAACATTTGTTTCCTGTGTGTTTCCTTTGAAATCTCTGATTGTAATGAGTGCAATATAAATTAACCTTATTGTTATTATTTTCATTATTTTAACTATGATCATTATCTCTAGTACCAAGACCTTATTTGTAAGATGCTGTTTCTTTATAATTTTCACTGTGAAAGGAACTCAAAGGACAACTATGTTGTTTCCTGTACTAGATATGACAGGAATCTAATTTTTTGTTTGTTTGTTTTTTTTTATTACATTTTTGACACTTAGTTTGAATTATTTTCTTAGATTTAATTCTATAAGATGCTGAAGAAAAGACAAAAGTAAAAAAAAAATGTGAATACTCATTATAAAAATAAATAACAGCAGTCTAAACCAGATCTGTGATTTTTTTCAACTCAGTATGCAGCATAATGTACTTCATTATATCTCATATGTGTAGCAGTGTGTCGAGTATAATGCAAATTAGCATTTCTGCTACAACCCAGCACATTTACACTGTTTATTTTGTACTGCTGTTCATTAACACATATTATTATGTCTATACTGTATAATAAATAAACAGTTTTTACACATTAGTTAAAAAATAAGAGTGTAAAACATGGAGTAAAGACTGTGTGAGTAAAAATCTTCATATATAGTGATGAAGAAAATCAATTTAATGACGTAAATGAACAGTGTAAGAAAGATAGACAAATGTCTGTTTCTGGTTGAATTCAGCACCGGACAAATTAAATGATTTCTTCACAATAAAAAAAACAAAAAAACAACCCATATTGTGATAAAACAGTGCTGGTTATTGGTTCACTCTGCCGTTCCACACTGACCAGACACTCAAACATAATGTGACTAAATCTGTGCTGTTGTTGGGACAGAATGACATAACGTCACAGCTGTTGATCAAATGTAAAGACTCAACAAAACGTACACATTTCTTACAGACATATTTAGACCACGCAGTGATTATGTTTCATACAGTAACCATGGAAGCAGCCACTGCAACCAGAGACTGTTACGTTTAATATGTTAATGTATAAAATAAAGAGACAACACGGTGAGATAAATGAGCTGCTGTCAGGTTCCTACCTGTCTCCTGTCAGCGGCAGCAGCAGCTGAGCTCTGGCTGAGAAAACAATGAAGGACACTCTCATTCTGGGGCTGGAGAGGAACAAGAAAAAAGCAACAAAAAACAAAAATTAGTCATGATTATAATAAGTCAAAATGTCTTGTTCAGCTCTGATAATAAACGACGACGTTATGCGATTTCTTTTCCTTATTCCACTAAAGCATCTCTTCACTCCTTCATCCTCTTTATCAAATAACCACCCACACACAAGGATAATGTAATAACAAAGGAGCCAGTGTGCTTTATAGGAAGATTTTCCACCAGTACAGCTCTGAATTAAATGGAGAATAAAAGATAACAACTAGCAAAAGTAAAGAATAAAGTATAAAGAGACACTCTATACAGTTATGTACAAAGATATATAAGATAATATAGATATACAATGAGAATGACACCACAGTATAAATATAGATACATATAGAATAAAACAAATAAATACAGAGAAATTCACCACTAACCAAACAGAAGGGGATTTTTCTTCAGCTAATATTAGTGTGTGTCTGTGTGTGTGTGTGACCTAAGCCTCTACAGGAAGTGATTAATCAATATTCATTCGAGGGAAACTCATGCTGGTGATGAGTCACATAAACACACACATGGACACACATCCTGTTACACACACACACATGGCCCGACTTTGTACCTGTGAGTGTTTAAAGGCTGTGATCAGACACTGGACACTGAATCCTCTCTGCACCTGTTTACACTCTGTAACGTTACGGCCGCACGCCGCACGTCGCACAAATACAAATGAGAATTTTTGCAAACACAGCTGGTTCCTCAGTAAATACTCAGCTGAAAGAATGAATGGTTGAAAGAAAGTGTCTTGTTCTGAAACCAAAGCAGTGCCACTCATTATTATGGAGGTAAAAGCAGCAAAAATAAAAGTGTAGAGAACATCAGCTGTTATACTGTATATAATCATGCACTTCAATACTGAATACTGCATTTTCTTGACCATTCAGCCCCTAAATCTTTGGTATTAACACTATAATTATACTATTCCAATCAAAAAGTGCAATTATCCTTCCAATAAAAGACATTTTCTTAACTTCTTAAACACATTTTTTGCTTTTTAACACAGGATTGTTGAACGATTGTCTAAATTTTGTAAAAAAAATAATAAATAAATAAACCAAAACATATATATAATTTTACATGGAATAATCTAAATCTGGGCTATAATTCAACGCCAGCTTTTGGTGCTCGACAGTTTTTCGTTACTTGGCTCTGCAAACAGTTCTACGGAAGTTGCTACCACAGGCCTGCTGGGATGGAGGAACCTCAAGATCTGCTCTTACTGTAGGATCGGGTCCATGCCTATGTTCCCACAGCCTTATGTTCCCTCAGCCCTATGTTCCCACTGGACTCTCTCTACCTATCTGGACTCTATCTATCTGGCCTGTCTAGCCTCTACCTGGTCTTTTTACTAAACTTAACCAACTCTTTTCTTCATTGCCTAAACCCAACCAATGGTGGGACCAAAGGGCTGTGGGAACATAGGGCCTAATTTTCAGTGACAACAAAAGTTAGAAATGTGGGAACATAAGGCTGTGGGAACATAGGGCTGTGGGAACATAGGAATGACCCCGTAGGATCAATCACAACTCATCAGTCGTCTACAAAGTTTGGGAAATGATCGACCTCTGAGATAAAATGTGCTGATTCTTACATATTTCAATTAGATGAATAAGAAAAGAGGTGATGAAGGTGCTGGTTAGATAAAGTTTTCAAGTTATTTCATGATAAAGATTTATAATTATCTATAGGCTACACAGGCACAGAGCATATTGTCCTAATCATGATGCCTCATAACTTCAAAGATACAGTAGAGCAATGAAAATGGTACTTTATGGTAATTCATCTTCACTTTGAGACTAATTTCTATTATTATATATTTATATCATTATTACCTAACTGCTGTATCTTGGAAACTGAAGCCAATAAACACTTAATTTTCATTTTTAATGAACCAATTCAGGTCAAATTGAGGTTTTCTGTCCGGTGCAATGTCAGAGCTAATGGATGTTTATTCCTAATCAGGGCCAATATGTACTTTTTATATATCATTATAATTTGCATTGGTTCAAGAAGAAGTCTGGTACTGCTTAGTAAAATCAGTACCTCCAGTGAGACTTGAGTATCCCAGTACTGAAATACTCGGTTACTTCCAACACAACAAGGACGTACACATGGATGCCCTCCCACGGAGCGAGCTAAACTTCAGATAATTAAGCGCACAAAGTGTTTCCTTGGGGGATCTGAAGCCTTGGGAGCATAAGGAGAGGTGCTGATGCTTCTCACCCACATGACACATGGCCTAGTCGCGATTCCATCCCCCGCAAAAAAACATAGCACACACAATCTTCAAAGCCACACGGACCAGATTTTGGCAGCAGCAGCCGCCGCCGTATACGTCCACATCCTGTCTGTGACTTTTCATTGCATCGCAGAACATACGTGGACTTTTTAGAGGCCAAATCGATGGCGACTTATCATGAAAAACTTGAGGAGCTTTTAGTGATGGTATGTGTACGCTATTACCTCATCAGTGGTTTGGAGATATTTTCTATTTCTAAGAAAGACTTGGGATGAAGAGGCAGCGATGCCAAGGACAAATCAGAGGGTGGTGGTTGGTGGTGGAGGGGAAGAGGAGGGGGAGGGATGGGGGTTGAAGAACTAGTCCAGTTTGCTCCACATGGCGGAACAGAAGTGCTCTTGGTGAGCGAGCATTGTTTAGCAGATTGTCCTCGTCGCCTTCCAGTGTTCTCCGTGTTGTGTTGCTTTACTGTACATTGTCTGCCCGTCAGCCGCTCTGCGCTCTGTGGCGGTGGCGGTGGGAGCAGGGGATGGATGGAAGTGTGGAGCCGGACCCCCCCGGTGCAAATGGCCATTCTCACAGCCCAGAAGACTGCTCCTCTCTGCCACCCACTCCCACCTGGTGCCTTTGCTATTTTCTTCAACCAACCACTTCGTTCTGGCTGGGTCGCTACCGTCTGTACTGTGCTGGCAGCCGCCGTTTGACTCAAACGTTATGCAAGCTGAACGTTTCAAGCCGGTTTCTGCGGTTTTGTCTTCTTTTTCTTTTTTTTTTGTGGTGATGAATTATGCACATAAAAAAAAAAAAAAAAAAAACGATGCCACGGATTCTGCAAAAATGATTGTGCAGCAGGTGGAAAGTGCTTTAAAACTGTACAACAGACTGAAGCCAATGTCGTCGCCTCTTGAATTATAGATATTTATCCCATAAAACGGCCACACTGATGAATTCAGGCAAAAGAATTGCACCATTCACCGAACTCATTATCATTTGCTTTCACTTTTCCTGCCATCAGCTCTGTTCTGTTCTCAGGGTCCAACACCGGCTCTTTTAAAGACGCTGAATATCTAATCTATTGATTTAGTACATGAATGTTTAAACCTTAAATCATTGCTCGCTCCTGTTCCATGGAATATCTGCAATTTTAGGGAGGATCATTTTCACTTCATCTTTTTTTTTAAATCTCATTTCAAAACATTAGCATGATGAAACACTTCCTGACACAACATTTTTTTTTCTTCATATTTTCCAGAGAATTTCCAGAGAATTCATGACTTTGAACACGAGTGACCTCTTTACTCACCTCACAAACCTGTCCGTCAGGTTCTTCACAAACGAGTAAATCTCGACCCAGTCGTTAGCGACGCTCCCGGACCTGAAACGAGAACGAGAACGGGACCAACAGTCAGCTCGTCAGCCGCAGCAGATTGAGTGTAAAATACTGTACAGTATTTGTGCTTTTGCACCACAGTTGGACATTAACACCGGCCACATGCTGGATAATTGTGCAGATAAGTCTGTGTAGTTACAGCAGCCACTTCAGCTGCTACAGCCCCTCACATGTTCACAGGAGCTTCGTCTTTCTACAAATCTAGTTGGCTGCTACCGAGTCAGAGCAGATTTCACCATGAAAAACAAGACAGAACAATGTGATTGTTGTGCATCTTCAGAGCTGAAATGAGTTGGCTATAGGAAACTTAATGCAGGTACAGATTAGAAATACAACAAAAAAGCAACTTGATACAATATAAAAGCCTGGAAAAAGTCAGAAAATGTCTAAGAAATACTTTTAAAATACACCTGCTCACATTTTAAGACTTTGTGACTTGGCTTTTGTAATGTTTTGTATGATCTTGAACGGCCACAGTTTGGATGAATCATTCGAAATCATTTCCCATGATGCTCTAGTGGAAATTTACAGGAAGAGACTGTTGTTTTTTTCCAGACTTTTTCTTTTTTTCTTTGAAATTATACAATATTATTACTATTAATATTACAATTATTATAGTAGTAGTAGTACACAGGTGTCGAACGTACAGTACGGCCTAGAGGATGAATTTGCCAAGTGTGAAAATTACATAGAATATTGAAACTGAATTGAAATATCACGTTTTTTTTCCTCGAGAAATTTCAGGTTGTTGATAATATGTTTTATAAAAAGGACACATTAATAGTGTATTTCTTTGCACTAAAACAAATAGTTCTCATTATTTATAGGTTAAAATGCTATAACTCTACTGGTCCGTATGTGGCCCCTGAACTAAAATGAGTAGTACAAGTACAGAAAGTGGGTAACTCAACATTAGAAGTGTCATGATTTGCCCCTTAACTGACTCTATTTTGACTTTGTATTCATGACTTCCTGTTTTATTTTGAAACTGCCTCTTATCATGGGTTCAAGACCAACCACAGTCACCTTTCTGTCACCTGAGTCAGCTGCTTCCTTGTTTGATGATGATTTTATTGACAAAGCAGGACAAAAAAAAAAGAAGAAAAAAAGACTTGAACCATCACGTCCAAGAAAACAACAACACTGACTGGAGCGCCATCCTCCAACAAGTAAAACCAACTTATTTTCCTCCCAACACTGGATTTAGTCAGTGACAGTGAATTCACCTGAGGCTGACAGAACAGGATAACTGCCTACAGTGGAAGCAGGGGGTTTTCCTTTGGGGTATTAACACTTAATTCATGTCTTTAAAACCAATTAAGTCTTAGAAATTAAAAAATAAACTCCTCTCTGTGACCAAGGACAGGCCAATGTGAGGTGGGTGTCAGCTCGTCGTAGCCCCTTGGCCCCCCCGTGCGCTCGCTCGCCCCTCGACACGTCAACCACAGTCAACGCAGTGTGTAAAATGTGCCCTTGATGTAACGACAAAGAGGTAATTAAACCAAATAATTGCAATCGGATGTATATGTGCGGAGAACATAAAACACAAGAGTTTGACCATTAGGAGGCTCATCTTTCATGCCACCTCGCTGCCAAACGGACAAGGTCACGGGAGGGAAGAGGCGACGACGGCCGTTAAAGGGTAAAAAAAGAAAAGTTCCTCCGATCTTTGACGAGGCCGGGTTGGTAATTATTAATTAACGGGAGGTTTGGTTAATTGGTGGTTAAGTGTTGGTGTGGGAGGTCGAAGAGGTGACGGATTAACAGTTAACAACACATCTGTAGCAGATTAAATAAAAGGTGTTCAGCCAGGGAGCTTCTAAGTTTCCAGCAGGCGAGAAGTGTGCAGATGTTTATCTATTGATTACAAAACTCCCCCTCCACCACAGAGAGAGAGAGGGTGGGGGCTATAAATCAGTCTCATACTGTAAACAGATAAAAGATTCATCATCGTGTGAGACGAGAGCACCGACAGTGAGTCTCACCCTTTATTTACCCTTACAAAAACTGTCTCAGCGTCTCAGCTGTTTCCGTGGTGACGTATGGACATACATGTGACCTCCACATCCAGACTTCATGGAGACACAGTTACGTAACATTCGACTCTTGTTTCTATGTCTAAGACCAGCTGGAAAAAGCTATGGTATGTAACTGTGCAAAACATTTTTTGTTCAGTTACTATTGTTCTTGTTCATGTATCATCATCAATGTTATTCAAAAAGGTCTCCCAACCTAACCCATAATGAACCCCATATCAAGGTGTATCATTATTTACATTCTCATTGATTTTGAGACTTTTGTTTTAAAGGGGAACTCTCCTCTGTGTTGCTAACCCTCCTCTCCTCCATGTGCATTTGTTTACAACGAAGCCGGCGAGAAAGTAATCAATAGAGTAGATAGATAACGTTATTTATCATCTACCATGTTACCATGTGTATATTTGTGTAGTCTTATCTGTCATAAACAAGAGATTACGGGTTACGGGGCGCGTTACGTTTGTGTGGCGGTGCCGCAGAGACGAGAGCTGGGACACCGGGTCGGAGGCTCTGATCTTACAAGGTTGGTTTTCAGCCAAGAGACGCTAGGTGGAAGGCAGAGAGCCTCCATTCTCCCTGGAACTAGTTACAAGTCATTGATTTAACCACCACTAGGACTCTGAAGCTGCTTAATTAAGGTAAAAAGTTTCATAGTTCCTCTTTATTATACAACAAGATTCAAGATTGTCAATATATCATATCATATTTTGAATGACATTATGATATTTGTTCAAAATCTGCCTTCAATTGATATTTTTTCAAATGTAAAATTATAGGCAAACATCCTGCTGCTTTATGCAAATGTAACTTTATAATAGATTCACCAAAAACTATGACTAATATTGTCCAGAAACTCTCGAAGGCCTCACTGCATTTGGCATAAAATATATGTTTTCCTAACAGTTGCCACTCTTATGGAGCTGTCGTGGTCCAGAGATGTTTTGGAGTTTTTTCAGACTGTGAATGCACCACGCCAATGTTGTATTCTTGGCAGAATCAGCGAGTACGGGAGGGTCCGACTCAGTTCTCCATGACGTGGGCTTCTGTGTTTCTTTATATTATGTCATGTTATATGGTGCTTTGATGCAAATGCACCGACTGGGCCTGTAGCAGGAAAACAAACATGGACGCTGAGTTTGATTCGATTCAACGTGCATTCAGATGCAGGTGTGATCAAGATCCAGACATTCCTGGATTTTAATCAAACTTCCCAGACACTTCACAGGACGTTTCCTTGGAAGCAGCTACTTCAGGGTTTAGAAAACCCCAAGCAGAAAAAACCTCTTCGCAGTGGCCTCAGTGTAATCATCATCATCATCATCACTTGGAGCAGGAATACAAAGATTTTAAAAAGGACCACAGCAGCAAATCACACCGACTAAACTGCTGACATTAGGACCTCAGTCTTATCAGTGGAACAGCAGGAAAACTAACAGTAGAGCTATTTTATCTGCAGATAAAAAAGTAAAAAGAAAAAGAAAAGTAGTACAACTATGCAACGTGACGCCACAACAAACTCAGGACAAACCAAGAAGGCTTTCAGGATCCACGAATACAAACTTGTACATGTAAACCAAACTGACCTCCGACTTACAAATGTATACAGACCCAGTTCCTACTTGCGCCAAATAATCTTGGTCATCATCCTGTAATTTTTGCCATTTAGCCGAGGGTGGGGTTTAGTTTTTGGAAATGGGTCAGGGGAGCAGAGTTTCAACCCAATGGCCCAGAGAGGGTGGGGTGGCACGTTTCCAAGCCGGGGGAGGACAGGATTAAAAACAGTTGCTGTCAAGTCAAGACTCTAAACTCGGTGTAATACACTTGGAGGTCTGTTTGCATTATGCTACTTGCAGCTGCAGCAGTGTGCCGTAGTCGTACAGTCGTGCAGAAAGTCTGGCTGTCAGGTGCGATCTGTGCTGTTTGATGTGTGCAGCTGAAGACTGAGTGCACACGAGAAACAGGAAGTGGCGGCGCATTGCCAAAGTGTGTGGTGCAAGATAGTTTTTGCATGATTAATACACTGACATACTTGAGCAAGAATTTATAAAAATCATGTTTCAGGCTTTTGTGTTTTTTGGTGATATCCTAACACTAGAAGATCGATGTATATATAACAATGGAAAGAAACAAAAATCCCTGTCAGCTGAAAGGATGTGATGATGTAACCTGGTTTATGACAGTTTTGTAAAGTAGCGAGCAGGAAGAGGTGACAAACCTCCGCTCTTCCTTTGCACCGCTCCCCTTCACTTGGCAGCGTTTTCCCACAACAATACATGGACATGGACAGACGTCATGAGCGAGCGACACGGTGTGACATGACCTTTGGTGGAGTAGCCTACTACTACTGCGTTAGGCTTAGAGCGAGGCCGTGGTCATGGTTAGACCAGTGTGGTTCCCTGCAGATGCCTTCGAGTGCTGCCATGAAACCACCGAGCGTTTCACCACCAACAACCGATACGAACGTCGAGTCATATGCTTTTATTTAGCTGAATCTGCTGCAGCTGCAGATTCATTTGGAAGTTCGTCACTGCGCCTCATCAACACGATGATGACATCACATTGTATACTCATCTGTTTACATGTTAATTTGATGCTACACATAAAAACAGATAATCTGAGCCGAAACACTGGTTAAATCATTGGGGAAGTAACTTCTAGCGCTTTTTTTGATTTGTTGTTTTACATTGTTTTGCAGCTTGTCCATATGTATAACAGTGTTACAGTGGCATAAAAACTATGTGATATATCTGTCTGCAGATATGTCACAACAAATCAAACCAAACAGGCCTCGTAAACAGTGAAGAGTAACTTGTAGTAAATGGGGCTTAATAGGACAAATGTGTGGTGAGGAGGTTGCCCAGTGTAACCACAGCAGGGGCTCCACTGTAGCATGACTGTACTGTAGCTACTGTATCTCATGCCTTGATTTCATAATTTCATCAACAGTTTGTTACAAACGACACCAACACACATACACCACCAAAATGTAACATAAACAAATGAACAGAGCAGAACCATGGGTGCATAGAAAAAGAGCAGGCCAGTTATTATAAAGACTACAAGAGAGCTGTGAAGGCAGCCCAAAACACTGAACATCTCACAACAAAACCATGCGCTGCACTCTCTTTAACCGTTTATGGACACCAGGGTTACCACATCTGGAGGAAAGTGTCCAAATACTTGTGTCAATCTAGATACTATGGTGTCCCATCCACCATGCAAAACAAAAGAATCACACACACAGTACAGTAGCATACATTTCTTAATAAGGTCACAGAAAACTCCCCCTCCCAGGCCCTGAGTATAGCCCAGCACATCTCTAACCAATGACCCCCTTTAACTTTACTTTATGTCAAAAAAGAAGCAACTTTCTGCAGCAACCTGAAACAAAAGTTCAGCTCAACTTTGTTTTAAATGTATTTCATGGTTTTACTTACTTGTCCAGGACAAAGTAGAGGTCGTAGGCTCCGTGACAGGATGCCTGCTCTGCCCAGCAAGATGAAGCGAACAGCCCCAGCAGGACCACAGCCACCGCCGCGGAGCTCCACCGACTCTTCCCGTGGTAAAGTTCATCCACCGCGGTGAAGAGTTTAGACTCCAACATGTTTGTATTGTTATTAGCCTACTACTACTACCACTACTACCACAATGAGACTGGTTTGAGCGTTGTACAGAAAGTTTATAAAGTTTCAGAGACACTTGAAGGCGGCGTGTGCATCCCTCGATGTGAGCAGCTACATGTCAGCGCTCTTGAACAAAAAGCGACAAGAGTTACCAACAACAGATTGAACCTGAGAAATGAAGGAAATAACCGAAGCGACGTCAGCAGCTGTGGCGTTTCTTCATCCTCCTGACTCACTCACTGCTCACTCACTCACTTCACATCCTCAATAATAAAGACAAACCTGCCTCATAAACTCGCCCCTAGCTCTGTTTAGAGAGATAATCTGAATCAGTGCTAAGAGCAAAACTTCCACCGTGCTGCTAAAAGTAAAGTTCACACACGAACACACACAAACTCTGTGGAGCAAAGTTAGGACGCCTTCAAGTGCTCCTGGAAAAGCTCGTACATCAGAGCGCTCCACACGGCACTCTGCTTTTTAAACAGTTGTTGTGAGTGATTACTCTTACTCACTACTAATAAATATGTTTTATCAACCATGCTGTAGATATCTTATTAGTTTATGTGGGGAAAAAGGTCATAGTTTTGCGTAGCCTATATTTTAAGATATGAATACAGTAGTAGAGTAACAGAAAAGACGACCCACCTGATTCGTATGATGTTGCCGCAGATCGATGCGCGCATGTTCAGGATTTGAATACCAACGTTACATCCTGTCTAAAAAGAAAAAGAAAAGGCTACAATGGCCTCAGGTGAGACGGTACAGCGTTGCTACAGGTGGACCCAACATTTACTCCACTGATGAAACCGCATTTTGAAGACATAAGACCAAAGCACAGACCACGACGATTGCAATTAAAATCCCGATCGACCGTTTTAACGGTTTGTAACGTTCAAGGTTCAAGTCCAAGGCTCAGTTTCTTTCTACTCTGATGTCTGTAACTTACCCCACTGTACCCCGACTGAAAGACTCCACAACTGGCACTTCTTCTCCTTGATTTGTAAGTAACTTAATGGCTACGTTATGCTAAATGTCTGTTTTCACGAGTTACCGACTATCGTTGTTATGCTAACGCTAGCTAACTTGCTATTAGCATGTTACGAACGTTGCTGTTGCTCGGCGCTGCTGCTGTAGTGTTTAGTGTTTGTAGCAGGAATGCTAATGTTGGCATTTGGAGCTAGGTCGCGTCTTGTTGGCTCCGTGTATCCAATCCATTGTGATTTTGCATCGTTATTATGGGTTTATCTGTCGTTTTCACTGGGCTTTGTTACACCTGTGTGACCGGGGAATGTGAGAGAAGGTGAGGGGTTTGTGGCCGACCAGAAGCCGGAAGTGAGGCTGTGGAAGTAAGTTAGGCCTATTTGTTAAATCTTCTTCGGAAGCATAATCCTTTTTTTCTTTTTCTTTTTCTTTTTTGTGACTAAAAAATATAAACCTACAAAAAGAGAAGAATAAGAGGAAAAACAGGCACTGTATGCACATATTGCAATATGCACATAGGCAATTAAAAATATAGGCTAATCTTTGGAAGTATAATCTAACTCTCCCTGATCAATAGTTAGCCTACATAAAGAGAAACAAAATTCCCCTTTTCAAGTGGCTTAAGTTTGTATTTCAAACTTTCCGACTGTAAATTGTAATAAGTTCACTTTACTTAAAAAAAGTGAGGAAACCGATTGCCTCAAAATTTCCAAGTAAAGTAGCTAATTCATTTTAAGGTGATATAGCTGAAAATAACTGTGTTTATACAACTCAGATAATGGCAGTAAACTTGAGTGAAGTTAACTCAAAATCATTAGTTAGGTTAACTATAAAATGCCAATTATGACTACTTAAACTTGTGAGTTATGTTAATTAAACAGTACTTGTGAAAATAAGTTATCCTTACAAGTTTTACAAGTTCACATTACTAGAAAAATATCAGGAAACCGATTGCCTTAATATGTTCAAGTAAGCTGAACTAAAAGTGATAAGCTATTGAAACTAAGAGACAACAGACAACAGTTTGAATGGAAAACAAAGTTTAATAATTAAACTTTTGTTCTGAACACAAATACATGTAAAAATAGGTTCCAGGCTCAGGTACACACTTACTAACCTTTTTTTTATATTACATATTTTGTATGTAAAATAAGATCACTATTTCAACTGAATGCGCAACTGTAATCATGATGTTTAAGACAGCTCCCCCTGAAACCTGCTCAGAGCTTTCTGATTTAAATTCTTAGTGGATGAGTTTAGAACTGCACTATCAATAGATATATCTTTCAACATAGTATATTAAGTCTGAGATAACTGGCTAAAGAACCTGATGCTGGTAATCAGTATCACCACAATCATGTCAGCATTAACACAAAAGGAAAAAGAAAAGCTAAAAGGAAAGTAGTTTCTTCTCATGAACATACACCATTTAGTAAAACAATTTAGTAGTCTGAAAGGGCGATGAGGCTCCCTCCCACAAAAAAAGGATCTAACAAGAAAAAAATATCACTTTTCCAATAAGGGTAAGGGATTCAATGTGACCCATAATGTCACGTCACATTCACATTGTGAACACATTCAGTCATTGCATCAGAAGATTTTTGAGTGATTGTATTTTTGGTTTTAGGGATTTATGTCCAAGTGTCCAAGCACCTTTTGGATGAGGTCAAAGGTGTACTTCAGTTGTTGGCATGTGGAAGATTTCCAAGGTCATCCATGACAATTCTTCCTTCCAAAATGATTGCAGTACCTGAAGACTGAAGCGCAGTGAGTCAGGGGAGGCCTGTCTGTCCTCAGGAACGATGGTCAGGATCCCAAGGGGGGGGGGGGTGAGACATGTCTGGGTCTTCGCAGTCCTAACAACAATAGCAGCAATAACACCAAAATTACATATCAGATGTCACCTTGAATTTCCACGGCAGAAACACAAGACAGCCACTAAAAGTAGTGGTAGAGAAGTAACTAAAACTAAAGCTATCAATGTAGCAGAATTAAATAGAGTGAACATCCTGTGGTGTGGAATTAAAAAAATAGTGATAAAGACAACTTACAAAGCATGTCTTGAAGAAGTCTGTGTTCTCATCTCCAAGGATCACAGGAAGGCCACGGAGGACTGCCGTTCACGTCGCAGCAATATCTGTACTGACAAATGTCGAACACACATCACTTAAAGGACAATCAACTAATAGCTCTGCACACACAATGGGGTTGAGTATTTTGTTCCCCACATGATACAAAATGTGTTACTTTGTATCTGAGAAACTTACCTCTGGTGTGAATTGTTGCAGATACTTAAGTTTCTGGCCAACACTTCCCCCCTTGCTCTTGAAAATCCTGTCTGTTTTTTGAGAAAAAAAACAGACAAATTATTATTCAAAGTAGAGATTTATACATCTTAAAACATGTTTGGAGGGAATCTTTCTCATGACTGAATCGTCACTGACACCATGTTCATTGAGAATTTGCTGAATGGCATGGAGTGAGGCTAAATTATGCTCAAGGTGATGCTATAAATGATCCAAATTTGTGATTTGAGCTTCTGCCTCATTTTTGTCTTGCTTTGTGGGATCACTAGAAAAATCTTCAACTTCATGTACATCTTGTGACATGCCTGGATCTGAATCAGGTGTGCTGGCAATGTCAGGCTTCAGCCGCTTCTGACAGGGAAGCCAGTCTTGAATAATAGTTTAGCCCCAAAATAAGCAGTACTTACACGTCCAAGGCATTCTGTCTTCAGAAATAAAAACCTGCAAAAGAAACAACAAAATCAATCAGTTAAACTGTAACTAGCCTTACTCATAGCACAAACTATTAGAACTGTACATGATATAAAAAAAACTAAACTTATCAACCAGCCCTGTGTCTGTGGCTCTCTCTCGCACATGCACACAAACACACAAACACAGGCACATGGACATGTCATAAACAAACGTGCTAAATCGCGCTAACCCCCCCCCCCCAACTTCACCGTCTCACCGTCCGTCCGTCCGTCCGTCCGACCGACGGGGGGGGGGGGGGGGGTTTCAACCGTTAATAAGCACGCTGTGTTTGCTGAAACCCCAGTAAATCCCTAAATGTTAACGTTACACTATCCTAGTAACGTCACATGAAGAGCTAGTTAGCTTTAGCTTTCACATGACTGCAAAGGACCGACTGGCAGCAACAACAAAAAAGAAAAAAACTGAACTCACAGATAAATTATATGATAAGAATAATGACTACAAGTTTGCTCCATACAAAACCAGTGAAACTTACCGTGTCTCTAGCTGCAGCAGCCGCCTTGTTGTTGTTGACGGTTTACCGGGCTTCATTCAAAGCACGTCGTCACTCGTCAGTGCGCAACTGCGCATGTGCGTTCGACGAGAGCTGCCGAATGCTGCCGAGTTGCTGCTGGTGATGCAGATGGGTCTTGCTCACTCAAACCTCTAAGTACAGGTTACTTGCAGCTGGTGAGTTTGATTACTTGCCTCAGCAGAAAGTTGCCTTTACTAAGTAAAAGTGAGGATAGTCAACAGAGTAAGCTGAAATTAGTTAAGGTCACTTTTCTTTTTAAGTGAGATATACAATTACATTTTACAGTGTGTCCCTAAAGGCTGCATCAGTCTCCAATCCAGTGCGCATGCTAGAGCTGCAACCAGCTGTTGAACTTTTGAGGAGTTGGATGTCCTGATATACACACACATACACACCCAACAACATCTGTATCATCTTTTGTTCAAGGCCTCTTAGTGAGCTGACGCCTGCAGTATTTACACAGGTCACTCACTTGGATTTCTGTTTGGTCTTTCTTCTGATTTTACAAGTAGCCTATGTAGTTCAAGAGCAAAAGCTGAACTCAATCTGCCAGGGTTTAATGTGGGATAATTAATGTTTAAATATATCCTCCAAAACGTTCCCAAGTACTTAATTATGTGATAAGAAATGTATTTAAATGTCTGTGTGAAACATTTAGGCTACATATAAAAGAAAAAGTTTGAAAGCTGTGGCCTGAGGCAACATATTGCTCTGGCTGTTGTCTGTTTTACACTAAAACGTTTACATTTGGTATACAAACTGCATAACTAAGGTTTAATACAGAAAGAAATCCTTTCATATTAGAGGATAGGCTAAGCATTTTTCTTCTTTTCTCATAATGTAAAAATGTCCCCAGACCTTTTGACATTCAGCTTTAGAGTCTGTCACTGGACCATTATATCATATTGGTTTGAATTATGTCTGTGAAACACTGTATTTAATTTAAGATAATCTGAACACGTGGCGACCAAAGCAGGATGCCATAACTCTTTTTCCCAATATAGAGAAGAACAGTCACTGTAAAGAAAACAGAAAGGTCTGTTGGCAAAATGTGAACAGGAAGAGGCTGCAGAATCTGCAGAGGGTCTGCCATATGTAAGAATAAAAGATGTTCCAAATAAGATGTCAGATAAGGACAAGACAAACACTGAGCTTTTCATTGGATAATTTTCAGGGTTTAGTGTGTATTTTCTAAGACTCACTTTCCATTCCTGTCTAGTTTGTATGTTTTTTTTATTCCTTCTTTTTCAGTTTTTATAAACCACATGTTCAAAGAGGCTGATGACCCAAGAATAACTTTCGGCAATAAAACTCAAATATATGGGTTGGATTAACTAGCTGTGATGTGGACAGAGTTGTGTGCAGTTTACTATATACTTTGCAGTGACTTTGGAGTAGTCGATGCACAATTAGAAAAACATACTTTGGTTTGCCATGGTAACACAAAACACCTCAGATATGATGTGTACCACAGCAAGAGGGTGGTGGATTTTCTGTGTAACGTTTAATTAAGATTGCCTCCGTATTCAAGACGCATTATGGGAAACTGCAGGTGCTTCCATCTTCAGCATGGATGGCTCATTGTGTGGTTTTTAAATCCCCAAACCTGGCAGACTCAATGCATTTCCCCACTCATTGATCTAGACAGGGAGCTGAACCCTCCCCCCCTCTACCTGGCAGTGTACCATGGAGCTGTATGTATGCATAAAACTGAAGCCTTTCTCCATCTTATTACAGCCACACTCCACCCACTGGGCTACGCAACAACATTTAAGCAAATGCAACATGTACGTGTCGCAAAGTGCATTTCCCCCCCCAAAAAAACAGAAGTCTTCAAGGCAGTAACAAGAAAGGTAATGTAAATGATCTCACAGTTGTAACTATTGCCTCTAGATGAGTCACGGTATTTCATAACTCCTGTGAACCTTCCCCTCAGGTCACAATAAACACTAATGAATGATACCTTCCCTCAGGTGGTGTTTTCCAGGACAGGAACTTCCAGGTTTGGTCTTATCTGATCACTCATGCCTTTTATTTGAACAAGGTGTGAGTAGCTGGCAGAGGATTTGACTTCAGGCTATAGGCAATTAAGTAAAAACCACTGACAGGCGCTCGAATTGAAAATGCCACAGCTGTTGTTGAGCTCTACCTGGTTTACCTCTTATCTGCTGCAACAAATGTCCTCAATAAAGGAAGAGTTGTGGATTCATTACACTTTCTGTAATTCACTTAAGCATATTTGTTTGCTGGTTTTACATTTCAAGGTATGTCATTGTGTAAGCATAAGACGGTGATACAAAATCCAGTACCAGCAGTGGAATCCATGTAAATCTACAAGCAAAATAAACATATGGCTGCCATGTTTATTTGGAGCTAAACCACCTATAAGGTTTCAACACATATTTTCTCCAATCAGTTTAATTTGCTTTAAACTGTTTCAACTAAAATTGTGCCATAGCAAGTAAACCAAAGTCTTGATTTAAGTCCCAAAATTCAATTTGCAAATGAAGTGCCATTTTAATTTTCATGCCCTCCTCACCAGTGACAGCCAGGATCGGGGGGCATTATGTTTTCAGGTTGTCCATCCGTTCATCCATCTGTCCCATTCTCAAATTTGGCACAAACATTCAACTGGACTCAAGGATTATTTGGAATTTGGTGGCCAAAGGTCAAAGGTCAAGGTCGCTCTGACCCCCACAAAACATGTTTTGCCCACATCCCACAGATTCATTTGCTAATTATAACACAATTCAACACTGATTTCTAATAGGATAAAATGATAATGTGATGACAATTTCATATCCATAGGGACAAAGGTCAACTTCAATGTGATCTCTAATGATCTGCAAAAACACCCCCAGCCATTATTCAGTGCTGTAAATCAGGGGGAGGTGATTGTGGCAATAATTTCCTTGGCTGGTTGGCGGAGGCATCCAACCACAATGCAGTAATTCCAGTTTAAGTCGCTGGTCAACAAGCACATTTACATGAACAATAAAAACACATTCACATTTGTTTCCTAAAAGTAAACATCCAAATTTTCAAAGCAAAATGCTCAGCCACTGTGTGATACAATGACAAGCTATACTGAGTCTGCACTGTCAAAGACCTTTTCCCCAGTTAATATACTGCACATTTTTTAAAACAAAGCCAAGCCAAAGTCACAAGTTCTTAGTGTTGCATTAAGTTTGCAAGTCTTTCAATTTTGTCAAGTTTGAGTGAGTCAAATTCATGCGTTTCGACTGCAAATTTTCCTCTTTTTGCCTGCCTTGACAATGAATTTGGCCTCATCCAGCACGTAACTGTTCTTAAAATACAGATGTGATAGACAGATGTGAGCCAAACATGGTCTCAAGATGATTTGGGGGAATCTGACATTCCAATAAATTCCAGTTGATTTTACACCATGGAAAAAGAAAAAAAAAACACTAGGACACTGTCCACATCTGCCCGTAGATCCACGTTTTGTGAAATCCTGGTGGCCCTGAGCCCTCGCTCTGCTCTCAGACTGAATACTCTCACCTTATAAAGTGAAAGAGCCAATTACTCACTCCACAGCGTCTACTAAAATGGATTATACAAAGCAACTAAATCTATTTTCCTTTGTTTTGTCCCAGTGTGGAAACTGTGCTGTCACACAACTCCATATCAGCGAGGTAATTACCACTAACACACCTCATCAAATCCGAATAGTCCAGAGAACAGCAACACACGAGTATAATTATCTGGCAAATCAAAGCCTAATTAGAATTTAATTAGAATGTTAATTCTTTTGCATGGTGTTTGGTTTCAGTATATGCTACCTAACTTGGTGTATCCTGATCAGGGCTCCATAAAACAAAGAGAAGCAAATCAACAGCAACCATGTATTTACGATTATTTGAGAAATGTATGTATGTGTATATGAGAATCCAATGGCTTGAGAAAATAGTTGTAGTACATCAATTTGTCACGGGGTTTTTGAGCTGAAAGGGGAAATCAAAAGTGACAGTTAAAACAACAATACTAATTTATGGAAGCACCGATGTGTTGAAGCTAATCAAGAAATAAACCCATGACAAAATGCAAAATTACATGAACAAACAAATATTTCTAATGGTTAAGATAAAGGTGCATGGTTACGATGCTGGCAAAGATCTACTATCAAATATTATGACGGACCTGAGGGATTTTTTAAGAGATCCATAGAAAGCCAATAAACCTTTGACTTTGCTCTATAGAACCATCTCTTTCTCAGTTCCTCCATCATTAATTGGAATAAAGTCCAACTCTTCATTAGTGTGAAACACCCAAATCTTAGAAGACAGTCTCCAAATTGTCCCAACACACCCAGAACAGTTCTAACAACCCAGATAAATACCTTTTATTGAAAAAATAAGTGGCCAAACAGGGCAGAAAACCTGTAATGTCAATATATTTTTCAAATGTTAAGTGATATTTGTTAGCTGATATTTATAATTCATGCTTACTGAAGGTGTTACAGTATGCCCACCTAAATGTAAGTGATGTAGTTTCTTGCCAGGAGCAGGTGCTAGTGGTTGTGCTGGTATTTTGGTGTGCTTTCCCAAAGCGTCAGCCATTGTTGTGTTTTCAAGATAAGAAGTTAACCAGCTGATAAAATGCAAGAGGGTGGAAGTGGCGCTGAACAGAGGGTGTATGGAAGCAAAGGACCAGTTAAAACTTGACTTGTTTTCCACCACTGGAGCAAGATGTTGACAAATTACCGTCGCAATCTTATACTAGTGGCCACATGACAATATCGACACCTTTTAACGTGCAGGTTAGTTCTGAAGGAGCTCCTCCTCCTGTGGTTGTTGTTATTCCCTCCACTGTTTGTTCTTAGTTTGGTCTGAATATGCTTCACCAGCTCATTTGCAACAGAAAGAATTTAAAAAACCTCAAACTTCATTTTGGGGCCTAAATGACATTGGCATCTGTAAGGTCAAACAGTTTTCCTTTCTTTCCCTTTAATGAAGATCTGTTAATTGTTGTAAAGTGAATGTGTCTTTAAGAGTCTGTCCCTTTGACTCCCAGGACAAACCATGAACACACTTCTCTGTTGAAGCCATTGAACTTCTGGCCAGACACAGTTCAGTGACAACACGCTGCTTTCTTTAACAGCTCATGAAAAATCCCCCCTTGCTGTGACAGTCTTTTGTGTAGAGCTCTGCTAAACCAGTTCCCTCCTCTCTGTGACTCACTGTGGTGTGTGAATATGTCTTTGCTGTCCCGTCGGCAGGCCATTGTGCGCTTTCGTCCTCTGAAGGTCCTTGAAATTCAGAAGTGCTGCGTGTTTACGACGCTTCATCAGGAGAGGAAAAAACTCGTTATTGATAATTGGAGAGGCGTCAGGAAATCAAGCCACCTCAAGAAACAGAACCAAAGAAGTATTAGTCACAATAACAAAGATCCATCGGGCCCTAATAGCGTCTATAACTCATAATTACCTTAATAACTGTTATTTTAGCTTGTTTTTCCTCCTTTGAGAAAGCATTGTTTGTCACTAATGGCATCTTAAGTTGAAATTGAGTGCCTTGCCCAGAAGTAAACAGCATCTATCAATCATGACTTGAGGCCAAGTGTCAAACTACACAAAAGCCAAAAGTGTGTGTCTGTGTGTGCGCGTGTGAGATGAGGCTAGTGTGTGTTTGGGCTCGTCCACCTGTCTGGTATATGTGTAAATGGTAATTATGCACACAGTGACCACCTTGTGTTGTCTTGAACACCCCATTTTTCATTTCAAAGCGAACACTCAGGCTCAGTTCAGTCAGTTTCAGCTCTTACTGCTGCAACAGGAGAAAAACTGTCATAAATGAAAACTATGCGGTTGTAATGTGTCCAAACTGTGCTATATATGGGTTTGAATAAGTTATACTTTCTGTGCGGTGGTTAGACCACTGCAGCTATTTGTAGCGGTGATGTAGTACTAAATAATTAGGCAACAAAATGAATCCCAAGACCCATTATGAAGAAATGTTTCACTGAGAACACTGAAGTTGGACGAGAGCGATTCTGGATGTCGGCCATGACGAAAGGCGGTGAGAGTTGAACTTGTCCAGCCACACATGATGACTGTGGCTGCTGGACACATAAAGTCGACCTGCAGCTACGTGAGATAAGGTGGAGGGTGTGTTTTGTATTTCCTTTCCTTTGGAACAAACCCAAGTCAAGACATTAATCTCCAGAATCCAGTTTATAGGCTTTTTGTCTTCGAGAACTGACCAATAAAGTTTGGATGTGGACCAGATTTTTGTCCGGCTTATCTCTGGCCTTGTATCTATGTCGAAACAGCTGAGCATTGTGAGCATTCCTCTGTTTATACTGCCCATGAGGATGTCTCCACATAGTGTGATTATACTGCAAACGATGGGTAACAAAATCCACAGCCTTTTGCAAAAACACACTAGCATTTAGCTGTAGCTAGCAGCATGATACTGTGGTCTGAGTTAACAAATCAAATATCTTTTGAAGTTTTTCCTTTTTATTCAAATACCCTGCAGTGTTTTTTTTTTTGTTTTTTTTACATGGATGAGAACAAGTTCTTTTCAGTACCAACTTGGGACTCAGGATTGGTAAATATTATAATAAGACACTGTAAAAACCAAGAGGGAAATGAAGCCCTACGGTGAAATGACTCAGCAGGTGCATGTTAAGATCCTGAGCTTGTTCAATTTTACATGAAATTGTTGCCAAATTGTCAAACCCTCACTTGGTCTAACCACTAATACACACACCGTACGACTCTGGTCGTCAGTTCATGCTTCAATTTTCACTGGCAGGGTCTGATGGGATGCAAACAGAAGGTGAAAAGATGTTAATCCCTCAAAAACCATTCACCGTATTCCATTGGCTTCACGTTCCGCCTGTCATCAGCGTTTTACAGAGGAACTATGCAAGATTTTTTTCCTTCATTAATTTTAAATTGTTAATTTATTCAACAACAATGGAGGCTCTCTGCCTAGCATCTCTTGGCCGAAACCAACCTTGCAAGATCAGAGCTTCCGACCCGGTGTCCCAGATGTGTAACCCGTAATTTCTTGTTTAAGACAGATAAGACTACACAAATATACTCATCATAACGCGCATATGATAAATAACATAATCCACCGCTCCATGGATTGCTTTCTCGTCAGCCTCGTTGAAAACAAATTCACAGGGGTGGGGGTTAGCAAAACATCGGAAAAGCGACTGGACTTGCATAGTTTCTAGGGGTGGGAGAAAAAATCGAATATCGCGATATCTTTTTTGACGATTTTTAATTTTCTTTTTTGAAAAAAACTTTTTTTTTTTTTTTAAACATTGTGCAATGTGCATTTGTTAGCCTTTTTTACATACAGAGAGTACAGGTTTTGAAAAGGGTTTAAGTTCACTTTATAATGGAGTATGTTCATTTATAGGCTCCTACAGTGTTTGTGTGCAGATAAAGGTTACAATGCAGACTAAAAATCGAGAGAATCGGCAATATCGTAGAATTGCAATTTAAATCGAATCGCCTTCCAAAAAATCGTAGAAGAATCGAATCGGGAGAAAAGCATATCGTCCCAGCCCTAATAGTTTCCCTTTAAAACGAGACACCGCAAAGCATTCAATGTGGGGGATGTATGTTTTTGTCATGTCCTTTGTGAGGTTTGGTTCACACATGCTTCTTTTGACTAATGAATAACTTACAATCCGAGAAACACCAGGACGGAGATCACTCTGGCACCCCAAACAAAAATCCATATAAAACCAAAAGACCAAACTGTCACAAAAAGCATCCATCATCACTGAGAACTACATATATGCGTCAGACTGTGAATTGACATACATGTGTGGATGTTCTTGTATAGGTCGGCCCTGCACCACGGGCCTGGTTGGGTTGGAAGCACACATCTGCAGCGGCTCCGTGGTCCTCGGAGGCAGACGGCAGCATTTAGAGGAGGACGGGCAGCGATGCATCGTCCACATAATGAAATGAATCCACGTTTGATCCTCTCCTCGTCTCCTGGTAATTGTTCTTGATTCCTCCTTTGTGTTTCACGCTTGACTCGCCGCTCATATCCGCTCGCCTGTATGAAGACATGCTCGTTCCCCCTATCAGTGACAGCGGAGTTCAGTGATTAACAAATTAAGGATCTTCTTTGCCTTAATCTGTCTTGAGGCTTTTTTTCACTTGGCTTCTGCAGAAACATGTTTGGCAGTGACAGCACCTCCGCTCCAACGTTTAATTGGATTAGAGGGAAGTCGGGATTAATACAGTCTCGGCCGGGGCGTCGGGGAGGGTCGGACGAGGGGAAAACAGGTGATGAAGTCATTTCAGAATTACCTTTTCAACTTCTTTCACCGCGTTGTTGAGACGTCAAGGATCTCTTTGGCGTGGAGTATCATGGGAGCCGGTGAAAGCCTGTGTGAGGGCGTATGGATTAATTTAGGGAAACATTAGGCTGAACCGATTAATGTCAAAGTGGGAACACTCAGCGGTTTCCTGATGTTCAGCGGTGGAGATGAGCTTCTTTTTAAATTCTCCAGTTTAGCTTGAAGCAATGTCTTTCTAACCTGACCGTAACATTTTCATGTTTCGATTGGCGAGTCATGTTCCTTTGGAGGAATGGTGCAACAAAGGCTGTACAACATCGTTGGGTTGGTTTTTTAGTAAATGATCCACACAGCCATTGGATGACTTTCAAACAAAATGGTGAGCAGATATTCATAGCTCCCTCTGGATGAATTGTATTTACTTTTGTGGTTTTGGACTTTAAATCTTATGCAATCATCAGGCTGAACTTTCTATAGAGTCCATCACTATGATTTGTGGCCAAAACTTAAATTGGTGGCATGGCCATCAGCCCCATGCTTTGGCTAGTGTTTAGTGTTAATAAACAATAGGGTGATTGAGCATGTGAACATCCTTGGATTATAATGAAGCAAACTCAGCCTAAACCAGTTTACTTCTGAAAAGGTAGAAAAGTCACTGTCCGACAGAAAATATTTGATCAAACAGTCTCTTGTGGAGACTCCAGCTTGACACATCACATTTTATATTTATGTCGGTGTTGAGAAAACAAGTAAAAGAAAGAAAAAATAATGCAAATACAATACAAATGGATGGTTTTATATTCATGCCAACAAAGATTTTGTTGATCTCCTCCAAGACGCTGTTGGTAATGAAGTTGTATTTCCATGTCTTTCATGCTGTGACGGATGAAATCAAGACTTCATTAAGGACAATACGGAGAGACGGTCAGATCTCTGCTCTCTTCTCATCCTGTTTGGGTTAAAAAGATGAGAGGAAGGAAGTGAAGGAAGGAAGGGGGCGAAGAGAGAAAACAATCTGAATCTAGATTAAAACACAGTTGCTTCTTGTGTGGGTTCATGTTAATGTTGCCTAAGTTCTCACATGTTCATTCAACATCCACTCTAATTTTAGCCAACTGTAAATCATGTCCGCTTGGGGGATAAGGGTGTTTTTTTTTTTGTAGTTTTTTTTTTTTTTACAGAAATTTGCAAAGATAAAGTAAACTGTAAATTCACAATATTTATTTGGAGTTGACTGATCGTGGCAGTGGCCAGTGCATTTATATACTTGACATGAGTTTTGTTTTCTCGGTGGATTCATAAAACACTAGATCTGGGCAGAAGGTTTCCACAAAGTGATTCCAGACCTCAACTGGAAAGCGGGTGGAATCCATGGTCCGGTCCAGACCAAACACATCAGACAGGTTTCAGTGTCGTATCATACAGATGATATCCCTGGTTCCTGACATGGAGTCAGACGGTTCACTGACGGCTTTGATGATTGCTTTGGCTCCATCCTGGAATAATCAGTGAAAAGAGGGGGACAAGGGGCAAAACTAATCACTTTTTAAAGTCCGGTGTTGCAGTACTGTATGTGAGTTGGTTTTAATATATACAAAAGTGAAGAGCGTTGCAATTTTGTTTTATAGCCAAGATAGTTTCTAAAGCACCCAACTGTTCACAGTGTTGTGTATAGTTGACTCAGGATAAAAGAAAAATTCATGTCAGGCAAAAGTGAAATATATGCCAAAACTGAATAGTGTGTTGGGGTAAAAGAAGTTCAATGCATTGCAATGCAATATTTCTTCATACTTGTAGAAATCTGAAGAAAAATGCATAATATCCAGGGCAGAGATGTTTGAACTGTCACAGCTATTTCTAATGAGTCACACTTAGGTGCACTGTACTGCATTTAAAAAAAAAAAAAAGATAATATGTGGTTGGTTTTTAGGTGTAAGGATGTTATACATGGTACAGGAAACCCAGCAGGTTGTTTGTCCCTCCTCTCCATATGACCTATAATATAACTTTAACCTAACTGTATAAGAAGATCTCTTCAATGGGCTCCACTACTTCCTGAACTTAATGCTGCTCCTTCATTTCCTGTCTTACATTATTGGACAAACTGATTAATCCAGGTGTGTCTGAGGAGCCACAATGGTCAGACACACCTGGATTAATCAGGTTGTCCAATAATGTAAGACAGGAAATGAAGGAGCAGCATTAAGTTCAGGAAGTAGTGGAGCTGTGCAAAGAGCCCATTAGTTCCCTCATGACAAAATGAACAATACACTCCTGTGATAACATCTTGTTTCTTTGTGTCAGCCACTAATCACTCCTCTGGTTGTGGCTAACAGAACCAATCAAAGCAGTACGTTTGAAACTGAATCACAGTGAAGTATTGTCACAGTTTCAATACATTGTGCTGATAATATAAGATGACCACAGTTTCTAGGTGAGTAATAACTTCCCTAATCATAGAATATGAGTTTTACCAGTTAGCTCTGTCCACTGACTTTGAACAGGTGGACTGATTGGACTGATGATCTCACCCGGAGCTGATCTCAGACCTGCGATCCCCCCCAAAAAACTGACAAACACTGACTACCTGCTTCCTCTTGGTGCAGACAGCGCCGCTGGTCTGTAAAAACACAACCATCAGTTTGCATCCACCTCATCCCTCTGTCTCACACTCACCCTGGCCTCCCCCTCCCTTCCTCCCTCCCTCCCTCCCCTCCATCCCTCCTCCTCTCTGTTTTATTTACTTGGCTGACATGCAGGCTTCGCGCTGGCAGCTTTGTCCATCAAAAGGCACCTGCTCCTGGTGATTGTTTGCTCACCTTCCTGTCCAGAGCGCTGCAGATGAGTGTCAGCAGCGTTTCTCTCTCACCACCTTTTTTTTCCCACCCCTCTTTCTCTCTCTCTTTCTCTTTCTCTCTCTCTCACGAAAGCCTGTGCAAACATCAGGTCGCCGCAGCGTCCTGGCGCATGCTCGTCTTTGGAGAAGTCACCGGATTTCATCACTGCGTTACATTCACCACATTTTTTGAAGGAGGGGTGAGGGGGGGTATTTTGAGTGTGTAAGTCAGGAGTTCAGAGTCTTGCTCAAGGACATTTCATCACAACGTTTGGCCGTTGATTGACACACCGCTTGTTACTGCAAGTACTGATCCTGTGAACTTCCAGGCAGAAGACGTCCTGTCCTCTGATATGAAGCTTCTCCACTCACCGTACAAGTCTCAGAAAATAAATGCTGATAATGTTTCCTTTCATTTTTTTCACTAAAGGCTAGGGTTGCACGGTATACCGGTACTAGATTGGTACCGGGGTACTAACGCATTTAAAACGGTACCATACTGCGCTTAGATGGGACCGGTACTTTCATTCTGCGCCGCCAGCAGCGGTGACGTCGCCGCGTGAAGTCGCCGCATTGTAATTTGAGCCGCGAGGAGCGAGAGAGCGAGTCACAAACGAAGCAAGGTGCTTTTTATCATTACCGTTACAGCGCCACCTGTCCATGTGCCTGTGTTTGTGTGTGTGTGTGTGTGCGCCGCGCGCGAGAGAGAGACGGCCGCCACAGCCTCGTTAATAAGTTTTGTTTTTACCGCGGATCACCACTGGCTGCATGCTCTCTCTCTCTCTCTCTCTCTCTCTCTCTCTCTCTCTCTCTCTGTCTCTCTCTCTCTCTCTGTGAGTGAGTGAGCACGGCGAAGCAGCGCTACGCAGAGATGAATTAACGGAACGATATTGCGTTGATGGGGGTGGGGGGAACAGAATCAATTTGGTCTACATATGGGAAACAATAGGTGTATGTTTGAGTAACATGAACATTTGTGTTTCATTCTATAAACTACTGATAACAATTTCTCCCAAAAATTACAACTGGTCAAAATAACAAAAAAAGATGCAGTGTTTTCAGACCTCAAATAATGCAAAGAAAACAAGTTGATGTTCATTTTTAAACAGACATTTTTTAATTTAGGAAGAGTTCAGATTAATATAGATGGAATGTTAATCCTGCAGCAGCAGTAACTGTTTACTGATTTCCTGTTTTATGGTCCAAAATTTTTCTATTAAAATAAAGCCAATAATGACATTTTTTGTGTTCTCTTTTTATGTGGAAAAGTACCGAAAAGTATCGAAAAGTATCGAAAAACATGTTGGTACCGATACCGGTACCAAAATGTTGGTATCGTGACAACACTACTAAAGGCCTAAAGCAGGCATGGGCAAACTAAGGCCGTGGGGCTTCTTAATCTGGCCTGTCAAATACTGGTCCAAAAATGACAGTAAACTTTGATGGCTCCCACTGAAACTGAATGTAAGTTTTCTTTTACGTTTAGGTAATGGCTTTTACATGTAATTTATATTAGTGTGCATGCGTATGAATAATCATGGTGGTGGTTGGAGGGGCCGTTTGGCGCGAAATGGCAGCCACACTTCCGTCAGTTTGCCCCAGGGCAGCTGTGGCTACACGTAGTTTACCACCACCGGTGTGAATGGGTATGAATGAATAATGGTTACTGTACGCGCTTTGGGTATCGGATAACGATAGAAAAGCGCTATGTAAATGTAATCCATTATTATTAGTTAACACAAACACTGTCCATCCATCTCATACTGGCTCGGCTGAAGTGTAGTTTGCTGCTTCATTCATGCTTCACCCTCTGACTTCTGTCCAATCATTCATGCCGTGATTGTTACAACCATACTTAAGCACTCTGCTGATAGACTGACCAATGCACTTTACTTTTGGAGGTGCAAGCTACTTCTCCCTAGCCTGGCTAACACCAGACCTCATCTCGATGTAGATTGAGATTCGGTCTGGGAACCACGCGTTAAATTTTTTGTATTTGAGGCGTGGTTTACGAAAGCCCAGAGCTGTTTATTGGGCACTACGAATGTCTATAAAATGCATCGGTAGCTACGTAGCTTAGCCAATGAGGAAGAAAACGCTAAACGTTGCTCTTTTTTCAAAATAAACTTGCGGTCTAAACTATTTAATGCACTTTCTAACGCTGCATCGACAGGTAAAGCGTCTGCCGCCATGTTGGATCGACAAGCTATCAACAAAGTAGCTTCGGTGTGTCGTCATCGAAAAACTGGCTCCATGGTTTCCAGGCTGACTTGCAGAGCGAATAAAATTGCGCGCAAGGCAGCATGGATATACTCAGGCTAACTTCTCCCATCAATGTAGGATGATATTTAAAGAAAGGTGCCAAAGTAACTGGAGGATATTACTCAGAAACACATGTGATACCACATGTCCTCTTCACATGGCCTCAGACACGTCGTCTTGTGCCGCATTACGTACGAGGAATTTTACTCCAGTCGTGATGCAAGAGAGTCTGAATGAAAATATAGGCAGCGGACACAGATGGTGTGATGACAAGGTGTAGGCACAAAGATAGGAGCCGGAGAAAGAGACTGAGTCAGCTGCACGTCTCTCTTAGTTACCACGGGAAGAGTTCTGCACATTTAGCAGTTGCGGTCTGAGAAATCATTTAGAAAACAGAATCACTGACACGGAGACAGACCACAGTGATGACAGTAACTGCGTTTGCGTGTACGTGTCCTTATCAAGACATGCACTTCCTGTGAGAAAATGAGGATAAAAGACATCATCTGTACTGTTGTTCCTCTGTGTTTAAGTTCCTGTTTCCTGGGACGTTTTGGCTCATTCTCATCCTAGATTTTTTTTATTGTGTAAGTATGTACAAATTTTTAAACATTGAGAAATGGCATACAGATCAATAGACTCAGTGGGAAAGCACTCTGGGTAACCTATAACCTGTATCAGCCTCTATTGGCAAACACTTAGAATTGCAGCAATATTGTCAGGCCCAATTTCCTCTGATTCAACTCCTCTTATCCCTCTCCTGGCAAGATTTGTAAATTTGCTCCAAATGAGAGTGCAGGCTGGAAAATCAATAGTGAACTGTAACCAGCTGCTCTTAAATCACCGGCCAGATATGTCAATGGTGTTTTTATTGCCTAAGGGCAGCAAAGAGTTTACCATTACCTCTCGAGTTTTAGATTTTTAGAAAAATCTAACTCAATTGAAGGCCCTGGGTAAAAAAGGATTTAGAGGACTGATCTTGCTGTGTGAGTTCAGGGAAGGCAGTCAAGAGAAAATGTACGAGGTTAAAGAATCTCAAGAGTGTGTGTGTTGGAGTGAACGAGTACATAAGAGGCAGGGAAACGCCGGTGAGTGGAACAAATAAAGACAGAGAGAGTGAACAGGCCGAGCGCACGCAGCCGCTGATGTGAAAGCAAAGTGGCCGAGGCTCCTCCGAGTAGCTGTTGCTTCACATGTCAGAGCTGTGGCGCGGCTCAGCGCTGACGGGGGCTGATTGCTGAGCGCCGTTCCCTCTTACAGCTTAATGATTGTCCCACAGCAGCAGCGCCCTTGTCCCCCCGGGGCCAAAACACTTTTTTAAAGAAGAAGAAGGAAGTCTACTGTATGAGCCTTGCTGTCGCTTAAGTTGGCAGCGAGTAATCCGTCCAACCTCGTCACCTCCAGTGCAGCCCGCGACCCCCCACCCCCCTCCCAACCACATCTCCTCCTCCTCCTCCTCCTCGTTCCACCAGTCCCAGTTCAAACTGCTGCAGGCGTTCGGAGCAAGATAGCGCGGCAGAGCGATTGCCGTGTTCACAGTTCATCTTGCCGATGTTTTTTCCAGCCTGTCATGGGAAGTCTTTGCACTTTTCCAGCATTGGAAGAGAAACTTGCCGGCACATTGTTGTTTTCTCATGGTGGTGGTGGTGGTGGTGGCCGGCGTCACGCGGCCTCTCCCGAGGACAGGTGCACCACTCCGCTCAAAGTATCACAGCACGTATAGCATGTATAGTGTGAATCCTTTATGTTTATGTTTATTGAGATCCCCATTAGCATCTGCATAGCATCCGCTATTCTTCCTGGGGTCCAAAACATATACATGGAGACAATAAAAGAATACACATATACACATTCACACTAAACAATATAGACATAGACATAAAACAACACAAACAATAAATACAGACAATATAGACCACATAGACAAATACAAAACAATATAATATAATATAATATAATAATACCCCTCCACAAATAATTAATTGACTCTACTATAACCACTATCTATATAATACTATAATAATAATATATAATACACTAACCCATATATTTATAATACCCATATGTTTATATCAAGTACCTAATCACGATTAATGGAAGTTCATTTTTAAATAATATTCTTTTAGAGCTTTTTTGAAAGCATATATACTATTTACTTGTTTAATATAACTTGGTAGTGAGTTCCATTCTTTCATTGCTCTGTAGATGACCTTGTCCCTGGTTGATATTGATATAGTTTTATGTTTGGGTAAAATAAAACAACCTTCAGCTGCGTGTCTTGTTAAATAATTGACTAAAAGAAAGTTTTTCATAGAAAATATATGGACTCTTTGTGGTTAAAACAATTCTCAAAAAAATCATTAACGAATACAGAAGTCTGTGTTTTACATCAAGCCAAGACAGAGAATCATGCATTCACATTGGTTCTAAAACCACAAAATAATGTCACATGCGCTGCTTTATTCTTAATTTTCTTATGTTCCTTAGAGATCCTTTCATTAAACTTTTACATTGTACAGTATAAGGATCACATGCATGGCTGTGTGTAACCTCTCGGTGACTGTACTCTTGTGTCATGACAGCTGTGGCTGGATAATCATGGTGATCACTTGCTTTCTTCATGTATTTTACCTCTTACAAAGAAATAATATTTCCACGTCCATATTTTTGTTATTGGCAGAAGGACACGAGACCAACACATTCTTGACATGAATTCTGGACCATTTGCCATTTGGAGTAAATGATCAGAATATGGTGCTGATCCAGGAGGTCCCTTCAGCTTTCTTGATATTTTTTTCCAATGACCTAATCAGCCACATGTATCCCATTAGTTTCTATCACTATGTATTTTCTAACGCGGAGCAAGATCGAGTCAGAAAATTTCATTTCTGCAGATACAGTTATTGTTGATCTTGAAAAACGTCCCACTCCATCTGGACCATTTAACGGAGGTGAACCTGTCTCTTAAAATCTTGTCCTTTAGTGTGAAATGAACTCAACAGAGGGTTGGGCTCAGGAAAAATTGCGACAAAACCTCAAAATGGTTTAAAATGGAATAATTACTTTCACACCAGTGGAAATTTTAAAGACTTTCGAGTTTTAATTGCCACACTTTTTCAAAAATCCCTCACATTGTTCCATTGTTTTCATATTTTTAATGCCAATGCAGTTTAAAGTTACATATTCCTTAATTTACGTTAGCAGCACCACTTTACACTCTTCTAATTGTTTTACTCTAAAGTGGCAATACAGGTTCTAACAAAAAAAAGAAAACAGAGAAATCTTAAAAAGTGCAAGTGGTTGTTACTGATACATAATCATTTGTATTCCGGGCATGTCTCCAAAGTCTGTATATGCAATGTGATGTTAAACGTGATGAGATATACATATCATCTGCTCCCCCAGCTTTGGCTGAATCAACGTAAACAATGGGCCGTGTTCTCGGGGCTTTAATGGATTTACCTAAGCAGTCACACTTGAGTTCACGCACGGACATACCTCCTCACTCAACTTGACAAGCTTGCCGCTCTGCATTTACTTTGATGACCACAAGTATCTAACACATGTGACAAAGTCTTCAGACAGACCGGGGCGGCGGTGGGTGGGTGGGTGGGGAGATGGTGATGGGGGGGTGGACCACCTCGCCTGCTTCCCCTCAGCATCACATCTCTTGACAGCTGCCATTTTCAGTACCGTGCTTCACCCTCGTCGCCAGCCGACCGCCAAGTCCCCATCAACTCTGCTTTCTTTCCCGCCGCCTTTTTCCTGCTCAAGTTTCCAGAACGCCACAGCGGAGGGAGCTAGCTCCGTGTCGCCGGGGATTAGCAACGCGGGTATGAGGGCTAAAAGGCCTCACCACGAGCTGGAGAAGACATAAAAAAACAAAATGAAAAACATCCTGAACTCAGAGCAGAGTCTGAGATGAGGCTGATGTGGAGAGGACGGTTTCTTTACAGGGGGATGTGAAGTCGATGTGACGACTGGCCTTGAGTTTAAACACACTGTTGTATTTGTGTCAAGTGTGTGTCTTTTGTCTAATCTACACCTGATGGTACTTCACATGAGTTTCAGTGTGGATTTTCATGATGCTGAATTGCATTTTGCAATAGATTAGTCTAGAAATAGTTATAAACTTGTAATAAATAAACTAGGAAAGTATCAGGAAAACTATCCGGTCCATGGACTAGGTCAGTGTTTTTCAACCTTGGGGTCGGGACCCCACGTGGGGTCGCCTGGAATTCAAATGGGGTCCCCTGAAATGTCTAGTAATTGATTTAAAAAAAATTACTGATAAAAATATTTTCTTAACTAATTATTATTCTTTTAAAATTATGACTAAAAACACCACACACAATCTTAAACAACTGTATTCTATACTTTAACTTTCTTGAATATAAATCGAGTTCAAATAAAATGCAGCATATAAAAAATATCTGAGCTGGTGCCAGGGCTGTTGTATAGGGGAGAAAGGTGATGATAATTCTAGGGGCCCAACGCCGAGTAGGGCCCACAAAAAACCCCAGTAGTCTAATCTTTGTATGACTAAATTATTCTGCATAAGACCCTGGCTAATACTCATAGTAATGCTGCATTAGCATCAAAACAAAGTAGGCTAAATAAAAAATGATAATACGTACGTAGTCTAAGAAAAAAAGTGGAAAAGTCAGGGGCCCACTTTAGTATTCTTTCAGGGGGGCCAGAATTCCTAGCAACGGCCCTGGCTGGTGCCACTTGATTGACGGATGCAGGGTCGCCAGAAATTTCAATTTGTAATGTCAAAATGGCGTCACGAGCCAAAAAAGGTTGGGAACCACTGGACTAGGTTCTGACGACCTGCATAAGGCTTGTGTAGAAGTTAGGACAGTCTTCCTCAATGGATGCAGTGTGTTTTGTTGTCATGGAGTTACAGTACCTCGTGAAAAACTCCAGTTCTGTCTGTTATCCCTATCAGTGTTATTCCAATCTGGACCTTTTTCCTTTTTGTCTCCTTTTTGTACCTTTTTAAGAAGCAGATTTGCATCAATTGGTGCCACCGCTGGCAAAGTCATGTCCAATCACGTCTTTCCATTCACAGTCTCTCCACAACTAATCTCCAGCTCTATTGCTGGGACCGTTACTTAATGGATGTTGATTTGACAGATAACGTTTCCAAGGTCAGTATTAACCGTGGCCCTGTTTGAATTGAAATTTTTCAAACCACCTCAACGTTGATGTCCTGTGGCATCCAAAACGACTTTATCTGGCTGAGATACATCCACACATGGGTCATTGACGTTTCCCACTGATAAATGAGCTGGAAACGTGTGGGTTTTGAAAGGAAATACTCATTTTGTCTCTGTTTTCAATGAAAACTAAGCCAAGAATGGAGTGTAATATTGGCCAAAACTTGACAGAAACCTCCCCTGCTGTGACAAACTGACAGTGTTGATTAGGAGCGTCACTACTCATATATGAGCTAAGATACACTGGCTGAGACACAAGTGAATCTCTGCTCCCCGCAGTTCTCAGAAGTGTAATCAATATCCACAGCACACTGCCTCCTCGCCAAGTCTGAGTGAGAGAAAACACATGTTAGGTAGTGTAGAAGTATCAGAGCATTCGTGAATGATCAGGCCTGGCCAAGCAGCTGAAGTGAATTCAGCCGTTGTTTAGGGAAGTTATTGTTTGGAGGACAGAGGAGCACAAAGACCTGTCCAATGTCAGCCCCTCGTATCCTAGAAAGCAGCAAAACAAACAGAAAACACCACAGAAAACTGGAACCGTCTCTCGCCCACGGTCTTGAGTTCAGCAGGAGGCAACAGGACATGAATTAACTTGTTGGTTTCCTCGGGGAGCCTTTTGTTTTATTTATTTGTTTGAGGTGAAGTTGTCGTGCCTCTCTGGAATTCACCTCAGGTTCAGGTCTTTGTCTTGAGGAAACCACTCAGGCCCTGGAACGGATTGCACAGTTTACTGGATTTCTTTTTTGACATGTTTATCGTGAGCCTGTGCTGCGTTCAGGGTTGCAAAGAGCCAGGTGTTATTCACAGTGACACCAGAGTATTTGGGGTCCATGCATAACCAACATTTCCATGGACAAAATGTTTCCTATTTGCCCGAATTGATGGTCAAATATAAATTCTAACCACAACTACTCAGAAGATGGGACGGCAGCCAAAATATTAGTAGCTGCTTATGATGCTTCTCAAAAATATGTTTTTTTTTTTCTGGATGGATGACCAGAGGGGGTTTGGCCAGTTGAGTCAAAGCTGGTTAGAAACTTGTTAAATCCACCAAATGTCTGACTGACCAACATATGTATTGGAGAGCTGTTGGTGGGTATAATGATGAACTCAGGCTAGCTGCTCCAGGGCTAGCTTATTAGCTGTCTTGTTTTAGCTTCTTTTTTTCTTTTTTTTTTTACAAAAAGTGAGAGAAAGAAAGTGAATATGAATATTCCCCAAGTTGTAAAACTTTCAATAATAAACTTACTGTGTCCCAACAAATCCATCACAGTTTTAACTTACCTTTAACGTAACTTTTACTTTTCTATAGCTTTTTGGCTACCACAAACTTAGCAGCTACTAAAGCTACTAACCAATTAGCAAAATAATTACCAGGAGGCAAGTAAAGAGAAAGACTAATGATAAAGTTGAGTATTAAATTGTACATTTTGATAGAAAGCAAAGTCTAAAATAAAAGAACAAATCATACTTTTTGTTAGAGATGCACGATAACTATCGGTACTGATATTGGCCAATATTTATCTATCATTTATTATCAGCGTTTTTTTGGATTGTTTTGTTTTTTTTGCTGATTCCTAGAACCAACTATATTATTTTTAATCCATTTGCCCCTAAATTGATTTGAAACGATAATAAATGTTTATTTTTTTAGAGTCATAAGTCTTAAGGTTTTTGTTGTCATTACACATTACATTATGTTGAGTTAGACAGGGCTATAATGTTAAATTCATCTTTACTCACTACATTTTAGCTTTCCATCTTAGCCTTAGCCATCTTAGAGTTATCGTGCATCCCTATACTTTCTGTATTAGCTGTTAGTTTGTATTGGGCCTCTGGCGTTAAAGGGGTCAAACGTTAGGCAGCCAGGCATTGAGTTGTGAGAAAGTGAAGTCTGCATTGAAAGTTTGACACGGTCAGCTTTTCAGTTGAGCAGGCAGCTGGATGTTCAGTTAAAGTCCCCTCAGCCTCTTAACATCACTTTGTGAGCATCTATAGGACCATCAGCTAACAAGCTCCATCTCAGCCCGGAGCCATGTCCCTGTAATGTACACCAGAGAGCCGCAGCATCTCCCTTCACATGGGATCCCGTTTGAGGACAGGCACAGCACAGCACACCACAGTTTTTTTTTTCATCGCGGAGCACTGTGTGAACTTTTAATGCGATTACCGGCCACATAGGATGACATGAGTCCAGGCCACGGCGTCCGTTTTCCCAAAGCAAACATAAGAGGTTTGGATGGATGGTGGGCAAATACCCTGCACTTCCCTCCTGGCAATCACTCCAGCCTCCTTCTCTGGTCATCCTCTAATTTCCAAAGGGTCACTAATCTAATATTAAGGGGCTGTGACAGTAATGAGTGCTGCGGATGTGTGGTCCAAGGCTGCGGGATTAAATGGGCGCACTTACAATACCAGTAAACTCAGGCCAATCTCCGCAATATTTAGCCGGACATTGAGCTGCAGTGCCTGAGCCTCAAGTCATGTTAGCTTAACACCAAACGCCACTCAAATACAAAGGGGGTGGGAGGTGTGTGTGTGTGTTAGTGTGTGTGTGTGACAGAGACGCTCCATTAGAAGCTTAGGCTCGAACCAAGGCCAAACATTTCAATGGGTCACATACTTGGCTTAGCACTAAAACATTTGCTGCTTCCCAAAGTCTCTCGCTCCAGTTTCCTCAGGCAGTTTGAGCGGATGCACCTGAGCGTCGCTTCAGCTTCTCTCAACTCCAGTTAAACAACCGGGGAGACTCATCCATCCCTGCTGCAATTACAGCAGATTGCTTAATTTGCACATGAAATCAGGAAGCCTATTATGCCTGCAGTGTATACCAACTATTCTTCAGGATATGCTGCTGTTTGTTTATTAATTAATTTAGTTTATTAATGATGACTCGATGGTCGACCCCCTTTCTCATTTTCAGCATTATGTAACTTTAATCTGATAAACATTTGGGTTTAATGAACTTATAAAACAATCAGAATTTGCAATAAAACAGAATATCATTCCTTTCCACACTCTGATGTTTTCTTTCTGTCTTTTGCATGCTCTCTATCAATCTCTGCTCTGCTGCGCTGCAGGCCAAGAGTATGAGACCAATTAAAAAAAGCCGGAGCAGGGTCCTACAACCGTCCTCTCTGCTGGCACACGTCCTGCTAACACGTTGCACATTCTTTGCTCCAGAAAGCCCCCCACACCCCTCTCCCATCCTCCAAAAAAAAAAAAAAAAAACCCACATAAGACAAAAAAGCACGGACTGTCGGCCCAGGCGTGCGTGCCAGGCTCAGACGCACAACAACAAAGACAAAAGCAGATCACAGTGGGAATTAGGGGATTCCCCAGAGAGCAGAAGGGACGACGGCAATGACGATGATGATGATGATGATGATAAAGATGATGATGATGATGATGGTGGTGGTGGTTATGAGGTAAATCTGCTGTGAAATCTGCCCCCCACGTAGAAAGTGCACGGGACAAGCGCCGTGGGCTTCAGCCAACGATAACGTGACGAGAATGAGGTCGATGTACCCCCGAGTGCATGACCCCTGACTAAGTCCAGGGAATCAGTTGCCGGGGGCGATGGTGATGGTGATGGCGATGGTGGTGGCTTCGTTAAAAAAAACCAGGGGTCAGTCATTAAGACCAGGATCCTTCTCTTGGTTTAAACGTCCTGAAAGGAAGGGAAGGGGAATGGGAATGGGAGGGGTGATGGTGGTGGGGGGCGTTGGGGGATTCAAAGCAATTATATTCAGACATAGTTATCCATGTCGACCAGGGTCAGAAGTTAAAAGATCCCTGGTGACTGCTCACATGTCCTGGGATGGTGCCCCCCCACAACCCCCCCCCCCACCCCTTCCGTGCCTTTAGAGACACACTGCAAGTCCTGAGGGATTTCTTTTCTTTTTCCATTAACGCCACCACTCTGACCCTGCAGAGCCATATGCTGCTGAAACAATCTGGAAGAAAGAAGCGGGTCAGTATTTCACTCGACTCTGGGGGGTGGGGGGTGGGGGGTGGGGGGGTGCGACCCCTTCAATAGTGCAGTCATAAAGTGAAACATAACACATGGGAAAATGTTTATGTAAAACATTATAGCAGTAAAAAGCCTTTTTATACAGTTTGTTACAACACATTAGCTTCAGTAAAAATGTCTCAGAAAGAAAACTAAAGGCCATAAATTGTTGTGTGAGTTTGAACAGCTGCAGCAGGAACACACAGGAATGTCTACGATTGTTGTCATTGGATAATTTATTTATTTATTAAAATGAAAATGTGATTATAATGCTGGCTAATGCAGTATCACTTTATCCTGCAGGCAAAGTAAATCTGGACGACACATGTGGACAAAAGTCACTGTGGTTCTGGTAAGTTCACACATGGGTGCAGATCCCGGGGGGGACAGGGGGGACATGCCCCCCCCCCCCCCCCCTCTAATAAAAATACCGTAAATTATTCAAAATTGAACAAATGTATTTTCAAACTTAACATTTTAGATTCACATCTAAAAAGAAATGATTGAAATGGTGGAACAAATAACGTTTGACAAATATTTTTCTGACTCCACATTCCATCAGTGGTCTCCTCCACTACGATGCAAATGGTGCTGCTGCTGAGGCCACGTGCATGTTCACATGTTCTCTGGCGGGGTTTTTGGACGCTCGCTCGCTCGCTCATGAATGTCCACGGAGGAATGCCCCCCCTACCCACCACCCTCCTCCTCACTAAGGCCTCTTTCATGTCACTGTCAAAACAACTTGTTAGCTCTCGGACACCGATCTCTTTCTGAATCCAGCTTTTTTTTAAACATTTCTCATTGGACCGACAAAAAAGGTGGTTGTGAACGATGATTGTGTTCATCCTGTATAGGTTTTTATTTTTATTCAGTTGTTCCCGTCCGTCAGCCGACATTCAATTCTGGTTCTCTTTTTCTGTCTCTGTGTGTTTTTGTCTCTTTTGAGATGAAACTTTGATGCACTTGTGAAACGCAGAGCTCTCCCTGTGCAGGGACTCTGAGAGCGGCCACACACACACACACACACACATATGCAAACACACATCTAGAGACAGATCGAATGCCCTCTATACTCAGCAGCTGTGCCCCACTGTCCCACACACACACACACACACACACACACACTGCTCTGCTCGCTGCCGGCGTCCGCATGCCGCTGCCCGCCGGGACCCCGCTGTGTGTTTGCTGCTCCTGGCTTTGATTTGCTGTTTTGTGCGACGTTCCTGCAGCCGTCCTGGACCACCATGGGTTCGGAGGGAGGGATGGTGATGAGGCTGTGTGTGTGTCTGTTTGTGTGTGTATAGGTTGGTGTTGGTGCTGACAGCCCCTCCTCAAGGTATTTCACATCAATTGTCATCTTCATCCTGTTTTTTTTTCTTTTTTCTTTTTCCTGCTCGTTGCTACATCAAAACAGCCCTCGCCCCCTCCTCCTCCTCCCACCAAAATGTTTTTCAAAAAGAGGTGCGACATTAAAATCGGGGACATAAACTTCATCCACATGGGGCGAGTGTGATGTGGAGACAGAGTGCAGAGCAGTGAGTCACTGAGATGTGGGATGTAAAGGGAGATTATACTGACTGATAGAGAGATTTACCTTCCACAGGAGTAGATAATAACATCCTTATTAGAAGCTCAGAATAATGTACACAATTGTCATCAGGCATAACAATTCAAAAACCCTGTATAATAAATCTTACTAGTATTTTATCAACTATTTCATGGGAAATTGTCTTTTATTATGCAAAAGAAGAGAAAATGTTTTTTAATGTATCAACCACCCCCAATAACCAATTCACAAACAGAGCAGCATCACCTTTTATTATCATCATTTAATTTCTGATTTAAATCTTTAGTTTTAAAATTACTCAAAGTATTTTCAAGTATTTATATTATCAAATATTTTCAGAAAAAAAAAGTGTTTGAATTTTCTACTTTGAAAATCAGCAGATTCTCTGTTTTATTATAGAGGTCTCTGGAAAATAAAACCAACAGTATAATAATCCTGTCCATCTGTTAGCCGAACTTTTATACCGCTTCACACAGGTGGCTTGAAAGGTATCTGTATAAATTAAAATAAATGACAAGTTATGTTTGTATTCATTTTAAGTTGTTTATTGTGAATTTCGAATCGAATCCCATCTGAAAAAGGATCAAATTAGTGTTTTATTAACAAACTTTTTCAATCGGGGGAATTCATTCTGTTTGAATTACCCTGCTTCATGTGAGACAAGGAGAGCAACTTCAGCCAAACAGAAGCATTTGAAGAATTTGGAGGATGTTGCCCCTGCCCCTGACAGAGGCAGACGTGCTGCCCGCTCCCCAAAGTGTGTTTCTGTGTGTACGGGAGGAGGAGGACGCCCTGAGGGCAGAGGAACCTGGAACATTAAGCCTTGCCATGGCAGCTCAGCGCCGCTCTGAGCCTTGAGCCGCTCTGGCAGCTTGCCTGGGGTGGAGGTTGCGGCGGTGTGGCGATGGTTGGTGGCATCGGGGTTTGGAAAAAATGCCCCCTCAGCTCGGTCCTTGTCGCTCTTCTGGGGGGCCACACGGCCGTGACTATACCTGTCCGAGCCGGTGGTGACGGTTTTGTCACTTTTTAAAAAGAAAAAAAAAAATTGGAATCACGAACACCACAGAAGGGAAAAGTTGGCCTACTACGTGGCCTTTGTGTGACCGTGTTCGTTTCAGCACAGAGAGCAGCGCACGTCAAAACAAATTTGAAAGATGGGTGCAATTTACAAAGTGGAATCAGGCAGGTGGGCAGTCTTGATGATGATGATGATGATTATGATGCAGACCTGAAAATGTGTCAGCGTCCCCTTTGAAAACGCCCCAAAATAATCACCTTTTGGATGCTATGCCAGGTTGTTCTCCCCCTGCTCTTGGGAGCGGAGCTGACAGACAAACAAACAGGATTTACATGACAGAGGGCCTTCAAAAGGAAGCTAAGTCAGCGCCGTGTTTATGAGCTCCGTGGTCAGTACAAACAGGAGCTGTGTGTGTGTGTGTGTGTGTGTGTGTGAGACCCGTTTGATTACCGAATCAGCAGAGATAATGAGAGAAAAGCCTCCACCAGCCAAGTCATTTTTAAAGCTTCTGTGAATTTCTGTCGAGCTTTTTCATCAACTGCACATCTGCGGCACCGCGAGAGTCTTCACTTGTTTCAAACGGGAGGAACAGATTTGAAGACACAGATGATTGAAATGTACTAATACATTACGCCCAATGGAGACCCAGTGTTTGTTTTCTTTAATTACTCTCCAGGAAGATTGTCACAGCAGCCCCTAATTTTAAGCTAATATTATTAATATTGACCCACATTGTTTCTGCTTTTTCACACTTGGACTGTTTTATTTATTTTACTTTTTCAAATATCCAAGTCCATTTCCCAGAGAGTTTGTTGGGCATTCGTTTACGTGTGAAAGGACTCAAACTGCACCAAACGTAAAGGCTAACCACTCCTAGCAATCAAAAATGTTGGTAGCTTATTCCTATTGATCGGTGAGCACCTGAAATGAAAACATCCCATATCCTATATGTTTTCAGAACCTTTGATGATGCAGCGATGATGAGTCCCGCTACTGAACAACTTCAGCAACAACAAACCTAGTGTCTGGTGTGAAAAACACCCTGCGATGGACCCAAGACCATTCGTCTGGACCGCACCCAGGTGTGACAGCAGCTTTCACACTTAAACAATTGTCCCAAATTCTCAGGGCGACCAGCCTCGGGTTCAGTCTGCCCAAGTGTGAAAACGCCCTTAGAGAGCCATCACACCCACATTTCATTTTTCTTGGAAGAGACGGCGGCGGTGTAGGTCCTCGCATGGCGCTAACCACAGCTAAAGAACAAAGTCATCTAGAGACCAAATAAGAGTTTCACTCCACAAGGTTAAAACAGTCACGAGTAGGACCCAACACAAAAATAGCAACTAACTTTGTTTGATTTCATGCTAATGTCTTATTCTTATCTACATGCGTAGCATTTAGCAACATGTCTTATGTTGTAGCTATGGTAGGGAACAATGTGATTTAGCACATTGATTAGCATAAAGAAACTGTTCCAGTAGCATCAACCAGCCTTAGTAAGAGCTTCAGCCATCATCGCATTCACAACATAGGACGTTATAGAGTGCCTAAGCGGAAGCAGGAAGTAACGGCGCCATGGGACCTCAACTCTGAAAAACTCGCCATTCAAATGAATGAGACTGAAAATTTTATTTCGTGATCCGATTGAATTGTGCCATGAGAAAAAAATATGTCCTCTACCTGTTTAAAACATCACGTTTCATGCCGAGAAATCAGCCGTTTATCATAAAACGGCAACAGAAGAATGTATTTTGTGTAAAGACCGCTCTACGGATTACAGATCTGTGTCCCACAGAAAATACGTCACCAACTGACACGGGAAAGGGCGGCATTTGGTGTGTGACGTCACCTACGCGACTTGTAGTCTTTCTGCTTACAGATTCTTCTGAATTTTATTCTACAATAGCTTTACAACAAACTGCTGATTTCTCGGGATGAAACGTGATGTTTTAAACAGGTAGAGGTCATATTTTTTTCTCATGGCGCAATTCAAACGGATCATGAAATAAAATTTTCAGTCCCGTTCATTTGAATGGCGAGTTTTTCAGAGTTGAGGTCCCATGGTGACCGTTACTTCCTGCTTCCGCTTAGGCTCTCTATAATTCACCCTCAGACTGGACACTAGTGACAAGACTGATCCAACTGGGCTGGAGCTAACGGGTTAGTATGCTAACCTTGGTAGGATGAAAATGGACAGACAAAGAAGCTAGATAAGAGTTAAAATAACCAGTTCTTTCTTCTACACCAATAATGGCTAGCTCTAGCAAATAATGACTTTAAAACCTGATGACTGGCATCAGTCAGTCCAGAGACCAAGTTCCACAAGGTTAAAACAGTCACAAGCAGGACCCAACAAATAAATGGCAGCAAACTTTGTTAGCTTTCACGATAATGTCTCATTTTTGTGTACTGGTGTAGAAACAAACGTGTCTTATGTTGTAGGCTACTGTAGGGAACAGTGTGATTTAGCATATTGAATAGCATTAAGGAACTCTTCATACATAGCATTAGCATCAACCAGGCTCAGCCTCAGCCATCATCAAATTCACAACATAAGACATTATAATTCACCCCCAGACAAGACAGTCCAACTGGGCTGGAGCTAGCGGGTTAGCATGCTAACCTTGGTAGGATGAGAAAGGACAGAAAAATAAGCAATATAAGAGTTAAAATGAACACTTCTTTCTTCTACACTGCTAATACACAGATTTTAATGCCAATGACAGCTATTTAGCTCCCGCAAAACGTACGATATACAACCTGAGACGGTTTAGATGTGAAGTGGTGCCGTGTTCATTTTTCAACGAGCTAGTGTGGCTAGCTGTCCTTAAAGGCCAAGTCTGGGCAACACATCCAACTCTGACTGCTGCTGTAATTGGATTTTAATAACTTTTAATCAAATGCACTGGCAGAGGCAGCCTCGTGCTTGGACCAGTGTGGTTAGTCTGAAGTCTTAACAATGCTGCAGGTGCAAGTGCGTGTGCCTATATTACAGTGTCATGGAAAACTTTGGGTCAAAATTTCTGTTAATCTGGACAGTTTTGTGTCCCTTTTTTCACTCTAAAATTGTAGAAAACAAAAATAATTCACCGATATTGCTTTAAATAATGCAAAAGAGTGTTTCATGTTTAACTTTCTGCCTTTTGGAGATCATTTCATCTTCCACATGCTTTAAACTGTTCACATTAACAGAAATTTTGACCTGGGGTGCCCAAACTTTTGCACGATGCTGCTATAGCCTATTATCTTGTCTTGGTGTCTCTCTGGCTTTCTGCAGTGGAAATGCAATCATCCCCAGTTAAGTTCCTGTGACTTCTTAGTACCTGGAACCAGTCGGTGGGGCGGTGACAGTTCAATATCCTTTATTTAACCAGGTAAAAAACTCATTGAGATTTAAAACCTCTTTTCCAAGAGTGACCTGTTTCCAGGTTGTAGCTTGTTGCCCCTGCAGGCCTCGGTCACCCTCCTCAGAGGCTCCCAGGCTACAGGAACCATTTATATTAGGATATGTTGTATAAAAAAAACAATAACATTGAGAATCCCTCCTAAATGCATTTTGAGAGACAATCGGAGACATTTTGAGACACCTGTGAGGGGGGACAACGTCCTGAAGCACCTGTGTCCCTGTGCCACCTGAGTACGAGCATCAAAGTGACCAAGTACAGGCCCTGTGTTCACACTCAGAAGATGGAAATGTTACCAGATCTGAAGCTCACAGCCTTGGTTTCTCTTTGTCTCCCTCTTTTCTTCCCTTCTTCTGTCCTTTTCCCTCATTCTCTCTCTCATTCTCTCCCTCTCTCTTTCTCTCTCTGTCTCTTCCTCTTTGTAGTTAGAGCACCAGAAGCTGTGGAGAGAAGAGTCCAAGCCAGCCAACAAAGCTATTGAAGCATCACTCCCCCCTCCTCCCTCTCTCTCTCTCTCCATCTCTCTCTCTCTCTCTCTCTGTCTTTCTCTCTCTCCCTCTGTTCAGGCCTTGCTGTGTTTTTGGCAGTTACTACTGACCATCATGAACGTCATTGCCAATTTTTGTGAAAACTGGCACATATGGCAGCTGAAGTGCCATATGCCATACAGAATATTTTTTGGCCGTTTCCCCCATTTGTATAATCGCTGGATCCGGTATAAAAGTGGCTCATTATTAATTCATTCCTTCCCAGTTTTTTTTTTTTTCCTTTTCTGTTCCCCTTTGTGTTTCTCTTTCTCTCTCTCCCTCTCTCTCTCTTTTTTTTATCATTTCCTTCATTTTTTCCCAGGTCCATTTGATGTGTATGAGAACAGGAACGACAAGTTAATTTAACGTGCTGTACGGGGGGGGATTAAAGCGTTTGGTTAATTCAAAGCTAAATGTGAGGGATTATTGCCAGTAGTGGAAGTCGGTCCTCGTGCATTAATCTTGTTGTTTGTGTTCTGCAGCAGTAAAACACACAAATTAGCTTTTAAATGCTTTACATCAGAGCTAAATTAGTGCGTCGTGACAACAAACCTGACTCTTGTGACATCTCATGGCTGGAAAGAAAGTCACTGTAATTTTTTTTTTTTTTTAAGTAATTATCTTTACGGGTTGAGCCAACTTGTAGCGTTAATTAAAAAAAAAGATCCAGGCCTGGTTTTCTAGTGTCTATTGAAAAGACCAAACCAACACCAACAATAGGCTGTTAGTCTCTCACTCTTTTAACGCTGTGGTGTTTCTGTGGCCTCCAGCCCAGTGGTTGCTCCTGGAGATCTTTAACAGGACTCAACAGCACCTTTTTTTTTTGTAAGGGACTATTTTCAGCGGCCGGTTAAAGGGATAGTTCACCCAAAATTCAAATTTCACTCATTATCTACTCACCCTCATGTCGACTAAGAGCTGTGAGAATTTTCAGAGTCCTCCGTCCCTTCTCTGAGTTACGGGGGGGTCCGCGCAGCAGTATTTGTCCATATAATGGTTGTCAATGGATACCAACTTTCTTCGTCCAAAAAGACACACCAAAAAACATCCAAATACCTCCATAGTGCTCGTCTATTGAAGCCTCAACATGAGAAATTGTCGGTCTCGTGATTTGCACTGACACAGGAAGAGCAGTGAACTGAGACACTGGGAGCTTCCGCTACAAACAAGCTTAAAACATAGACTTATTTAATTTTTTTCGGAACAATTTCTCATGTCGGGGCTTCAATACAGGATGGACATTACAGACGAGCAGTATGGAGGTATTTGGATGTTTTTTGGTGTGTCTTTTTGGACGAAGAAAGTTAGTATCCATTGACAACCATTATATGGACAAATACTGCTGCCCCCCCCCCGTAACTCAGTCGACATGAGGGTGAGTAGATAATGAGTGAAATTTGAATTTTGGGTGAACTATCCCTTTAAGTTGACCACAGAGCCCATGTTGATCATAATGAAGAGGTTTTGGACTCCGTGGCTCAGACCGGTGAGACATAGCGACAGATACGCAGCTTGTTTTTGATCACTGGTGATTCTGAGGTCTTGTTTAATCACTTTTTTTTTTTTTTTTTTACCTCTTCTTCTTCCACATGAACCAAAAAAAAAAAAAAAACCACACATCACTTCCTGTCCCGTGTGACGGACGGACGAGGACGTGCGCTGCAGAATGCGAGGAGAGGAGCTGTCCTGAAGCGTCTGGACCGGCTGGAGTCACAGTTGAGTTACATCACCGACAGGAGAGCGAGGAGCAGGAATCCACGTTTATTTATATAAATGTGTGATGAAACGAGCCAAAACCTCTTGGACACAGAGCTCTCTCCTTCTCTCCCTCTCTCTCTATCTCTCTCTCCGCTGCCTGCTCTTCCTCCCCTGTCTCACATGAACAGCTTTCACATTCCTCTTCCACTATCACAGGGATTGTCTCCTCATGTGTGTGTGTCTCTCTCTGTCTTTCACACACACATACACACACACACATGCACATTTTACACAAACATCCCACACTTCCTCTTTGCTTTGCTTTTGCCTCTGAGTGGCTGCCTGTCTCTTCCCTCTCCTCTTCTGCCCTCCATTGGAAAGAGGCTGGAAGGTCTGCAACAAACTCGCTCCTGCTCCAGTCTTCCTCCTCGTCCTCACTCAGGAATCTGGATCGTCTTCGTCTTCGCTGCGTCTCGAAGGTCGTCGTCCCATTGACTCACTCATCTGAACAGTGGTGAAGTCACAAACAGATAATCAGGAGACCCCCGAGTCCAAAGCGACTCCCTGGCTTCGCCCTGTCATCACGTTATAAACACTCAACAGTTTGTTTTTCCAATATTTTTGCTTCATGACCCCTCAAAAATGAAATGCACTCTAATGTTGGCTGATCTTTCCAAGCCTCTTTCCTTTATATTGAAGATGGTTTTAGTTTGTTTTAATGTATATAGGTTCAGAGATTCTCTACTTCTTTCCAACATGATCTAAATCAAGACGAGTTTGGTAAAGCGTCTCCTCTTCCTCTCACTTCACTCTCTTGTTAAGCTCTTTTTTTCTCTTTTCTATAATTTTTTTTGACAGCTTTATTTTTAGCGTTACACACAGTACGACACCGGTATAAAGAAGGAACTCCTGCCTACGTCATTTACACAAGGAGCTTTAAACTGGCCGACGGTTTATTCTTATGTATTGAATGACAATAAACCGTATGCTGAGCTGTACATGCAAGAAAACCAGTCCGATCCCAATGATGCGAAATATAAAAGATGACCTTTTTAATTTTTTCTTTCCTCTTGTTGTTGTTTTATTGTATAACACATTATCTGAGTCTAAATGACCATAACACTGATGTTAATTTGAGTTTTCTTGTTTCCTTCATCCCCAACACACACGTAGAGAATATAAACTAATAACAACTTGAACACGTCGATGGCTGATGCTGAGAAGAAGAAGATGATGATGAGCACCTTTCTGCTTCACATTCATGCAGGTGTGTGTGTGTGTGTGTGTGTGTGTGTGTGTGTGTGTGTGATGGTCGGTGAGAAGAGGCAGGTTGGACAGGTGAGGGATGTGATGTCATCGTCTCATGCAAAGTTTAGATGTGAAGTATTTAAGACGTTTTTAGGGAACAAATCTTCCTTTTATTTTATTTATGTGTGTTTGTGTGTGTGTGTGTTTGATACATGCAGTTGAATATGCTTTTTTTTTTTTGGTAATGGTCAAAGTGGAGGGAGATTTATTCAACAGCTCTGTTGGAAACAATAACTGTCAACACGTCCGCAGCCGAGGACGTTGACGCCTGCGTGAATAACTGCATTTTTTTCCTGTGATGTGTTTACCCATCGAAGATCAATGCATTAATCTCCCGAGCTGCTTTTTTTTTTTTTCTCTCTCCCCTCCTCTCTCCTCTGAAGCACAAAACATGCCTAATATTTGATGAGAAGCGGTGACAGGAAGACAATACGTCTGGGATGCAGCGCTGCCAGTGTCTGTCTGCTGAAATCCATTTTGCAGAAGCTTCTGTTGTCGTCCCCGTGACGCGCCGAGCCGAGCTGAGCTGAGCTGAGCTGAGCTGAGAGGAGAGGAGGGAGGGAGGGGAGGAATTAACTTATCATTACTAGAGAATTTTGCATCACAAGGAGAAGATTAAACATAAAGTTTCAGGTTCAGAAGTTGCTGCAGGTTTCTGTGAGGAAATATTGAAGAACGCCTGTTGATCCATATCGATGAAACTATGATCCTGTCAGAAAGAGCCTCCATTATTGATGCCGGGGCCATTTAGAGATGCTGCTGCAGGACGATGGCGGTTGAATTAATCATCCAACCTGCTTTTTTTTTACTAATACACTATTTACTCAACAGGTAATTTGACCTGATGGGATCAGATCTGCAGTTGGACAGCTGACACACACCAAAAGTTGAACGACTTGTTTGTGATGTTGCTGTTTGTTTCTTTTAAGTCGTGTGCTAAAATTGATCTGCTTCTTCGTCCCTGTTGCTGTCAGTCATGCACCTGTGTAGTTTGTGCATATGTCAGTTTAAAGAGGAACTATGCTACATTTTTTTCACTTTATTAAACAGCTTCAGAGTCCTAGTGCTGGTTCAATAAATGACTTGTAACTAGTTCCAGGGAGAATGGAGGCTCTCTGCCTTCCACCTAGCGTCTCTTGGCTGAAAACCAACCGTGTAAGATCAGAGCCTCCAACCCGGTGTCCCAGCTTAAAGACTACACAAATATACACATGGTAACATCGTATATGATATATAACGTTATCCACCGCTTCATGGATTGATTTCTCACTGGTATTGTTCAAAAACAAACGCACATGGCCGAGAGGAAGGTTAGCAACACGGAGGAGAAGAGACCGGACTTGCATAGTTCCCCTTTAAGTTGAGTTGAGTTGTGAAGTCTCTAATTTGATTCAATATCCTGTAAGAGTCTAATTTCATCTACACCAGTCACCATTTTTGTGACCATTGTTTCTCGTTTTGTTTCTCTCTGACACAGGAAGAAAAGAAAAAAAAAACCCTCCATGTTCTTAAACCGTCTTACAAAGATCTGCTTGACCCGGTTCTTGTTGCACCTGAGGAAACGGCCCGTTGTAAAAACACCAGTAGAAAGAAATCTGGGTGAGTCAGAGAACATGACCGTGACGAGGGCCAAGTAACAGAACAAGAGCAGTAAGTTTCCGTCCTCTTCAGCCTCACTCGGTTATTTCCAAAACATATTTCTTTGCTGTTATTTTTTTGGTGGCTAAAACTAAACTGATGACGATGACCTCCGTGTTTCAAAACCCAACCACGAAGCTCTGATTGGCTCTGATTCCAGATGTATTAGAATGGGTTAATAATCAGAAACATCTGGAACCAGGCGACACATCTGCAAATGTATTTCAGATTTTATTTATTTTTAAAATGGAAACAATTGATGGACACTGTTGTGTAAATGTGTGGGATTGTAGCCAAGTGGCTAATTTCCATCCCCAGTCCCATTGGTAGGTTGATGTTAGACATAAAAACAATGAAGATAAAAGCACAAGAGGCAGGACTACGACTATTATTATATAGAACAATGCATCATGATAGCACCTTGACATCTTACACAGAACAACATTAATTGGCACCTATTGACTCAGATAGCAACACGTAACTAGCATAGCACGCACATCCACATGCTAACTTTGAGATGCTATTCAAACTGTGAAGCTAATATTAGCATGCTAACTTCATCACAGTAATATTTTACATTTTAATAGCAAGTTAATAACTTAAATGACCACCTGCTGCTAAAATGTCCAACACTAAACATGTATCTCACTCCGCTACCGTTAGCATCAAGCTAACGTTATGTAATCACCAATGTTTGGACATAAAGACAATTCAACTTCTTTTGTTTCATATTTTTACGTGAAATTCATTCACAAACTTTTTTATTTTTGAACACACACTCTGCTCCTCCTCGGTGATGGAGTGTGTTGAACATGGAGCGTATTAAGGGAGTTGGTGTTCAGGAAAGAAACAATACACAGTTGTCAAATGGCCCAGATGATGAAGATGATACACAGTCACTTGTGCCTTTAAATACGCAAACAACACAAACGCAAACCCTCCCAGCAACAACACCACACACTCCCCCTGTGTCACATTCACACACAAACACACACACATCTTATCTCTCATTTTTAGTCACATTTCTTGCATCAGAAATAAAATTGAGCTGTCAATTTCTTCTTTTCCATTTTCTCTCCTTCAGTGTGGAAAATAAACTTCAGCACAAAATCTGCTGGTTTAATAAGAATGAAAAAATCAAGCTGAAACCTGATAGTAGGATGTCATAATATGCCATTTTTTTATGAATCAAATACACATTTCTTTGGAACACTTCTTCATGTTGAATCTTGAAAATACCTTTTAATTTAAATCAAAATGTAAGTTTATTCAAATTATGGATTTTCTCAGAAGCCAGCGCCTTCTTTTATTTTGAAACAATCATAATACTTACAAGATTTTGCATTAATTGTGCACACAAATTATTTTTCCATCACATATTTCAACAAATTTCTTTCAAAAAAAAGAAAAATCTTGAGCAGCGACAGCGCGGGTGAGGAACCAGCAGTCGTCAGTGAGCTCAGCTCTGGCAGCTGCATGTGTTTTCTACTCAAAGTCTATTTCAGTCCATTTTTATTCCTTCTCCAAAATGTTTTTCTCAGACATCCGGTCCAGGTCCGGCTGAGTCAGCTGAGCTCAGGTCACAGTCACCTGCTGCTGCTGCTCAGGTTTCATGTGGATTAAAAAAAACAAAAAAACAAGTGCTGTGAAAAGTTTGATTTGATTTGAAAAAGAAGCTTTTTCCTTTTCTTTAATTCCTGGAGCAGATCATCATCACATGCTGAGACCACTGACCTTCAGGTTCATTCAGTCTGAATTCAAATCTACATTTCTTCAGCACAATCTGTGAATTAATACTAAGATTTCTTTTGTTGTTGTCTATTTTTTTTGTTAAACGAACATAAATTCATGACACAAGTCTGTGGTGTTTATTTGAGTGAAGTTATTTGAAAAAAGTAAAATAAATTATATTATTTTGACATAATTCAGTGTTTTGACTATAAATTAAACACTGATGTTTTTTGGTTGGTTTTTTTTTTGCATTTCATTTTATCTATCTGTTATAGCCTATAGTTTTAATATGTGTGTGTACCTATAATATGATTAACAATATAAATAAAACGGAAAGAACACATATTTTCACCCTCTAGGCTGGGGTGTGCAGTTCAACATGATGATAAACTTTCATGGACACCACAAACATTTGTCATCATTCAATTCTTCAGTCTTTAACTGTAACAACATTTACACTGAATTTGAAAATAAAAGCTTAAAGAAACATTTACTGAAGTTTACACAGTAGGTAGGCTAAGTCTTAAAAAAAAAAAAAAAAAAAAAAAAGTAGAATCTGTAAACTGGGGAGGGAAAAAAAAGAAAAGAAACCTCCCGGCTGCACCTGACCTGCAGCTCTCGTTTCTCTCCATCAGAAAATCCTCCATTCATCCGATGCAAATTATACACGGGCGCCCCCTAAATGAGCCTCCACACAGTACAGACACAGACACAGACAGAGCAGCAGCAGCAGCAGCGGAGGAGACAGAGGCTGAGCTCCGCTGCTGCTGCTGCTCCGCTGCTGGGGGCTCTGGCCGGGATGCTCCGCCGCTCTGAGCGCGTCCAGAGCCGGGGAGGAGGTGCAGAGGGAGCCCCGGTCCTCGGTCCTCCTGCTCCTGCTCCTTTAATCTGTTCTGCACTAAAACCACATAGTGAAGCGAAGTCCGTCTCATTAGCATAAATTTAAATACACCAATACGTCACTCACTGTGCGTAAAGTGCCAAAGTTCACTGTGTTGTTTGAAGTCTTAATTCTATACTAATAGACCCAATAATAGCAATAACAACCATCATGATATTATTAATAATCATCATAATTATAGGCTAATCATAACATGGATATTAATAATGATAATAATAATAATGCCATTCACTGTACAGTAGTTATTTCCTTTTTTTTTTCTTCCAACCCCCGACTCCTTAAATGCCACTTTATTGTAACACAACCACCAACTATTGTGATTAGAATTACAATAATAATGGGAGGGGGGGTGGGAGAGGAGAGGAGAGGAGAGGGTGGTGGGAGGAGGAGGAGTGGAGGGGGGGTCTTTATCCCTGTGCTCGTCCATAAATCGCATCAAATGACAGTCGGCCAGTGAAGAGTTAAAGGGAGGAGACGGAGAGTGACACGCCTCATTGGGTAGATTATGTGCCGCAAACAAAAAGTGTGTGTCGGTGTGCCAGTCAGCCAGAGCACCGGGCCCCATCTGCACGCCTCTCTCTCTCTCCATCTCTCTCTATCTATCTCTCCCCCCCCTTTCTCTCCCTCTCTCCATCTCTCTCTCCCTTTATCCGTGCAGCTCTCTCTACCGCTGCCAGTGTCGGCGAGTCTCTGCAGCAGCAGCAGCGGCAGCAGCGGCAGCAGCAGCACCGAGGGGGGGGATGTACTGACACTACGGACCCAGATAAACCATCTCCATCACCTCATCCCTCCGCCTGCAGGGCTTCGGGGCTTTTTTTTATTTTTATTTTTATTTTTATATTCTTCTTGTTGCTGCTTTCCGGCTGGTTTTTTTATTATTCGCAGCATCGCTCAGTTCGCTTGTGGATTATTGTTCCTGCTCGTCGACGCTAAGGTAGGTGTCCTATCCTACCGGTGTTGGTGCCGGTGTTGGTGCTGTGGTTGGTAGTTGACAGAGAGAGAGAGAGTGGGTGAACCGACCGAGTCTGGGTTTGTTTTGCGCGGCACATGACATGCAGCCGCAGAAAGAAGAAGCGCAAGAGGAGGAAAAAAAAGAAAAGAGGAATAATCATTTAGGGAAAGAAACAAAAAACGCAGATGTTTGAGCGGCGCTGATTTAGGACAGTTTTCAGCCTGGCACGGCTTTAGCAGATGGGTTAAACAACCCATACCCCCCACTCACCCTCCCTCACCCCCCCTCTACTCCCAACACACACACACACTTACACCCCCCCCACCCCCCCTCTTCTCTCTCTTCTCTCTCTCCGCTTTCCTGCAGTTTGTGGATGTGCAAACATTCCGCTCTTTATCTTTCTTTTTTTCCTTCTCCTTCTTCTGCTTCTTCCCTCTGTCTCCATGTGTGACACATGTCATTCATGGGATGTTCTCTGAGTCTCTCTCTCTCTTTCTCTCCTCATCATCATCATCTTCATCTTCTTCATCATCATCATCAACTGACGCTTGTTCCTCTGAGCATAAAGCGGCTCTGTCTTCTGTCTGGTGCCGGAAACGGAGCGCGTTTGGACCGTGCGCAAAAAAATGTTCCACCGAGAACCGAAAGCCTTCCTTCTCTTCTTCCTCCTCCTCATCTAAAAGGTCAAAATGCTCCAAACCAAAGGGATTAAAAATATAGACTTGTCTCAACTATTATAGATAATTTAATCAGATTTTTCCCGCTTTATTTATTTATTAAACACGTGCAGGAAAAGCAAAAGCAAAACCCGGCGCTAGAAGCTGAGTCTCGGTGTGCGCTGCAGTAGTGCAGCCGTGGATCCTGTTGGATGGACAGATGACGGCTCCTCGTTAGTGTGATAACTGGTGAATAGTTGACAACAGCAGCCTGTTTGTTTCTTTAATTAGATGCGTAAAAAAATCTGACTTTACGCACAAGGAATAATAATAATTTAAAAAACAAAAAAACTTTGGCTCCAATTTGTCAGTTTATTTATTTTTGCCAGCGATAAATATGCAACTTATTTTATTATTTTCTTCATTTATTGCACAAGCTTTAGAAGTATAGTTTGACAGTTCATGATATGCGATATGTATAGAATTAAAGATGGGAATAAAAGTGGAGCTGGAGGCCCGAACAAATGTTTCTGCAGTCATCTTGTTCCTTAGAATTTAGTTGTTTCAACAATTTTTGAATGTTTTATTTAGGGAACAGAGCAAATGAGAGCAGTGCATTGAGTTATAGTATTATTATTTAAAGTTTAAGTCAGATATTTACTACTGTATCAGGTGCAGGTTTTGCGCGCACAGTTTCTGCTGAATTGAAGCAGCGAGAGTGAGGAGGGAAGGAAAGATAGATAGAGACAGAGGAGGAGGTGAAGGAGCCGCAGCCGTCTAAACACACACACGGAGAGGTTAGAAAAGGGAGAAAAGAAATAATTAACTGGTCGTGCTGCTTTAATTACAGTCTCAGAGGGGAAAGTGGTGGATTATGGTAATGAGGCGACATACGCTGCTGCCGCGTGGAGAAAGAGAGAGAGAGAAAGAGAGGGACAGAGAGATAGAGAGAGAGAAGGAAAGGTTGGCTGACATGAAGTCACTGACTCTGACAGTCCACTTGAAACCCATTGGACACGCTGCTGCCGCGTCCTGTGTCCAGACTAGAATAATAATAATAAAAAAACGACTTTATACACGTCGCTTCAAACCTACAGCCTGCTCCTATCACACAAATATTGAACCCTATAGAATATAATATAATATAATAACAATGATAGAATAGAATAAAATAAAATAAAAACATCCCATAAAGCCAGTTCAGATCTTTATGAAGCCGCTTCCTCTCTGACTTTTACAGGAATATTATTGTAGGAATTTATCGTTTTTCATTCCAACAGTCGTGACGTTTACAGCAGCAGAGGCCTGTTAAAGATCATATCATGTTTTAGCCCATATTAACTAATATTAATCATAATATTTATAATAATAATATGATTTTTAAAAAAAAGATTAATTCTGGCGCAGTCAACAGTTTATAAAACTAAAGAGTTCTTCACCGGTATTTACATTACTAATAACAATAATAACTATTTGAATTATTCTTCTAGCCTAATATTATTATCCAAATAATAATAAATTGTATTATTTTAATTACAATTTATTTTATTATTTGCCTTTTTTAATTATTATTATTAGTATTATTATTATTGGTGACCTGTGATCTGCTTTTTAATTTTTTTTTATTTGCTCCACTAATTGACAACATTGGTAAAGCGCGTCATCAATATGCTGAAGGTGAAGCCGTCATGAACTTATTACGGGCTTTGAATTAATTAGAAAGGCTGAAAAAAACCACACATACACACGCTCGCTATGCAGCTCCCAAACGACGCCCTCGACAGCTGCTTTATCCAATCTGTCCAGGAAGAGATTTATTTCCTCAGAGCAGTTTGACTCCACTGACTGAACCTCCACTACATTTACACACGGTCTCTCCTGTCATTAAACAAAATAAAAATAGATAAAGAACTAGAATAATAATCTGATCTCCTGGTGTGTGTCTGTCCTGCAGCAGTGGACATGGAGGAGTCCAGCTCTCAGAAGTTGGTGTGGGACGGGGACGCCAAAGCGGTGCAGCAGTGTCTCACGGACATTTTCACCAGCGTCTTCACGACCTGCGACATCCCGGAAAACGCCATTTTCGGGCCGTGCGTGTTGAGCCACACGTCGCTGTACGACAGCATCGCCTTCGTGGCGCTCAAGTCCACGGACAAACGCACGGCGCCGTACATCTTCAGGGTGAGTCCAGCGGCTTCTTCTTATGCTTCTTATTCATCTGCATCATGGAGGTTTATGTTTGTGTGCACTTGCTGCTGCAGGAGCTCAACGATACAAAGGCAAAGTGCAGTATCTGTAAAAAAAAAAATGCCAAACCGAGAAAAATAGCTTTTTGCATTTTTCATTGTCAGGTTTAAGCATCAAATTATGAATAATAGTCTATAATTGATTAGATAAAGGTGGACTGAATTAAATGTATTTTCTTTCTGACCATTTTATGGCAGATACTGCACTTTTGCTTTGGTTTTGGTGCAGATACTGCACTTTGCCTTGGTTTCACAGTGCTTTTTTGGATGGACAGCAAAATAAAAAAACAAATAACTCTGGAAATTTTAGTAGTACCAATATCAAATTCTAAATTCTAAATATGCCACACTTTTGATTGTCAAAAACAAAAGAATGAAAAAATGCAGATACTGCACTTTGCCTTTGTAGGGCAGAATATATGATTGGTGACATTTCAGTTTAACCCTCCTGTTGTCCACCTGGGTCAAGGAAGGAAGGAAGGAAGGAAGGCAGGAAGGACAAAGGGAAAGATGGGAGGAAATAAGGAAGGAAAAAGGAAGGAAAGATAGATGGAGGGAGGGAACAGATTGGGTCAAAAAGGAAGGAAGGAAGGGAGGGAGAGAGAGAGAGAAAGAGAGAGAGAAAAAGGATTGTGGAAAGAAGGAAGGGAAAAGGGAAGGAAAGAAAGATGGAGGGCCATTTGGATCAAAAGAAGGAATGAAGGAAGTAAGGAAGGGAAAAAGGATTGTGGAAAGAAGGAAGAGAGAAAGGAAGGAAAGAAGGAAGGATGGAGGAAGGGAACAGATTGGGTCAATTTGACCCAGAACAGGACAGCAAGAGGGTTAAAAACAAAATGAATAAAGAAATGAAACCAGTTAAATGTATTTTTTCCTGCTGGTCGTAGCTCTAACTGTGTCTGTGTGTGTCTGTGTGTGTGTGTGTGTTGCGTTCAGGTGGACACGTCGGCGGCCAACAGCACGTCGGAGGGCCTGATGTGGCTGCGGCTGGTCCAGTCGGCCCGGGACAAGGAGGAGCAGAACCTGGAGGCCTACGTGAAGAACGGGCAGCTGTTCTACCGCTCGCTGCGCCGCATCGAGAAGGACGAGGAGCTGCTGGTCTGGTACGGCAAAGACCTCATCGACCTGCTGCTGCTCAGCGCCAGCAGAGCGCCCGCCAAGAGCAAAGGTGGGTCATCGTCATCGTCATCGTCATCATCTGAAGTTCTGGTTTCATCGCTGTTGCATGTTTAAGAAATATATCACACATATAATGAGCATATACCACGAACTGGAGTGATATAGGCAAGGCAAGGCAAGGCAATTTTATTTGTATAGCCCGTTTTTACCAACAGTTTGTCTCAAAGGGCTTTACATGGCATCGTAACAACATCCTCTGTCCTTAGACCCTCACATCCACTGAGGAAAAACTCCATGGAAAACCCTTTTAACAGGGAAAAATTGGAGAAACCTCAGGGTGAGCAACAGAGGAGGGATCCCTCACCCAGGACGGACAGACATAAGTGCAATAGATGTTGTTACAGACAAGAAAACAGTTTATAGTTTATGACACAGAATGTGGGAAACATGGAAATGTTAATATTGCTTTTATAAAACGGTTACCAATAAAGGCAATATGAAAGAGGGATACGCAATCAATTTCATGTCGTTTTTATTCAACCAGAAATACATATTATTCAATAAAATAGCCTCACTGTGAAAAAAATAGTCCCACCTCTCTGGATGTTAGCTCCAAGTTTAGCTCTGCATCTTGTCTTTTCCTTGGCTTTTTTTTCCAGGTGAAAGTCACTGCTCAGTCCCCTCTACATGTGTCATAAACTAAAAACTGTTTTCTTGTATATAACAACATCTATTGCACGTCTGTCCGTCCTGTTGCTCACCCTGAGGTTTCTCCAATTTTTCCCTGTTAAAAGGGTTTTCCATGGAGTTTTTCCTCAGTGGATGTGAGGGTCTAAGGGCAGAGGATGTTGTTGTGATGACATGTAAAGCCCTTTGAGACAAACTGTTTGTAAAAAACGGGCTATACAAATAAAATTGCCTTGCCTTGCTCTACAGTTGTTAACCCTCCCCGGAGGTGAAAGTTAACCTTAAACATGTGAATTCAACTACTTTAGTCAATTTTTTAACATTGTAAAAACACAGACTGTCTTTGGCTAACGACTGCAACAGTACGTTGTCATGGATACATGACAACAACTTCCATTCATACCAGCGGAGTGATAGCCTACGCTGTGATAAGGCTTTACTGTAGAATAGTAGCCGTGGTATAGAGTGCCGAAGCGGAAGCAGGAAGTAACGGCCCCATCATGGGACCTCAACTCGGGAAAAAGTCTCCATGTAAATGAACGGGAGTCAAAGTTTTATTTCGTGATCCGATTGAATTGTGTCATGAGAAAAAAATATGACCTCTACCTGTTTAAAACATCACGTTTCATGCCCAGAAATCAGCAGTTTATCGTAAAACGGCAACGGAAGAATGTATTTTGTGTGAAGACGCTCTGCGGACTACAGATCTGGTGTCCCACAAAAAATACGTCACCAACTGACACGGGAAAGGGCGGCAGTTGGTGACGTCACCTACGCGACCTGGAGTCTTTCTGGTTACGGATTCTTCGGAATTTTATTCTACAATAGTTTTACAACAAACTGCTGATTTCTTGGCATTGAAACGTGATGTTTTAAACAGGTAGAGGTCAGATATTTTTCTCATGGCACAATTCAATCGGATCACGAAATAAAACTTTGACTCCCGTTCATTTACATGGAGACTTTTTCCGAGTTGAGGACCCATGATGGGGCCGTTACTTCCTGCTTCCGCTTCAGCACTCTACTATATGCTCATTATACCACGGTTAACAACCAATCAGATTGCCGGATTTCACCTTTCCGTTTTATTAATCATGTGGTAACGTCTGACTAATTTCTCTCCTCCGTCTTCCTCCTCCTCCAGGTTCGACCCACTACTCGTGTCCGGACTGCAGCCAGCGCTTCCAGTTCGAGTTCCCGTTCCTGGCCCACCTCCGGTTCCGCTGCACCAAGAGACTGCAGAGCATCACGGGCGCCGGCGCTGACGACGACGAGTCCGGCAAGGAGAGCAGCGGCGGCGGTAGCACGGAGCGACCAAACACAACAACAACCACCGCCATCACCACGACGCCAACCCCGTCCAGGACGAGCCCCAAGCTGGGCCGCTCCGAGGGCTTCGCCGCCGCGCCGCCGTTGGACAGCGCCAAACCCTCCACGGACTTCCACAACCTGGCGCGCGACCTGGAGAACAGCCGGACGAGCCCGCCCAGCGACAAGGAGGCGGAGATCTGCAGCGAGAGCTCGGGCAAGAGGAAGTTCTCCGACGTGGAGGACCGGGAGAGGGAGAGGGAGTGCCGGGCGCCGGGCCTCGCTCCCACCAAGTCCAAGGACGAGCTCGCCACGTCGGCGCAGAACTACCGAGGCGTGTACGGCCTGGAGGAGAGCAGCAGCAGCAGCAGCAGCGGCAGCAGCGGCCACCACCGGGCCTTCTCGCCGCCTCGGGCAAACGCCGAGGGCAAACGCAGCGCCTTCACCGAGGTCAAGAAGTCGCCGCAGAACCTCAAACACCACGGGAAGAGCCTCCAGAGCGCCAACTCGGAGAACAAAGATGGCGGTCGGCCCAGCGGCGGCGGCGGCGGCAACCCGTCGGAGAAGCACCTGAACATGAGGCAGGTGCTGTCGGAGACGCAGCCGCCGCAGAGCTCGCCGATCGGCAGCGCCTTCACCTCCGTCGGCCATTCGGGCGGCGGCGGTGTCGGCGGGGAGAGGAAGAGCGCCTTCAGCCAGCCATCACGCTCCTCCTTCTCCTCCCAGATCTCGCCGCTGGTGATGGCGCCCAAGCTGCTGGACTGCCACCCGGTCGTGGGCGACACCATCTCGTCCTCGCGGCTCTACCAGGCCGACCACCTCGCCGCCAAGCTGCAGGGCGCCGAGCTGGGCGCCAACTGCCCCGTGCCGGGCGTCGGCGTCGGCGGCATGGCCAAGCAGCAGAGCCCCTTCGTCTACGCCACCGCCGCCGCCTTCTGGCCCAAGAGCTCCGGCCCCATCCAGCTCCAGATGCCGTCGGCGCTCACGCTGCTGCCGCCGTCCTTCACCTCGCTCTGCCTCCCCGCGCAGAACTGGTGCGCCAAGTGCAACGCGTCCTTCCGCATGACCTCGGACTTGGTTTACCACATGCGGTCCCACCACAAAAAGGAGTTCGCCATGGAGCCGCTGGTCAAACGGCGGCGCGAGGAGAAACTCAAGTGCCCCATTTGCAACGAGTCCTTCCGGGAGCGGCATCACCTCTCGCGCCACATGACATCCCATAACTAACTGACTTTTTAACATAACGGACGGAGAAGAAGCTTTTTGAGGAACTCTGACCCTGCCTGGATCTAAGCAGCGCTCCGACGGGGAGATATATTGTAGGCCACATTAAAAAATACTAAAAAACACAAAAACCCCTTGCACTTGTTTTCACTTTGGACTTTTAATCTTCTAATTCCCCCTTTTTTCGGTCGGTTTACTTTTTCTCCTCCACTCCTGTACAAAAAATTGTCATGTTTTGGGTGTATGCAAATGCGTTTTGACTTGGAAAATGAATCTATTTATGAGGCACTTAAACCGTTTGAGAATAAGGGAAGATTTAAATATGTGTAAATGTACAGTAAGTTGTATTTTATATCATATAAATGCAAAACATAGAGAAGAAATACCAATGTAGTCACACACAACGTCATGGTTTACAACGCAGCAGCAGCAAGTTTTTTCATGTCTGTGTCGATGAATATGGACACAAATTGGGGATATTATGTCAGACTATATTTCAGAGTGCATGTAATATTATTAAATGATATTGATTTAAGATGCAGTCTATACATTACCCTGTAAATAATTTGTTTTATTTGAAATACAAAAGTGTAATATTTTGTGTCAGTGGGGAATAGTTTCAGTGTTTCTTCCTTTTGCGGAAATTTACTACTTGATAGTTTATCTAATCATGTTGAATGCATTGACAATAAAATAGCTTTATTTTCACCTCCGGCCTTTTCTGCACTTTTTTTATACAGTACACATGTAATTTATCTATTGTTAACACCACTTTTGCCTTTATAAAACATCACTTTTTTTTTATTAAGATCATATTAAATGTGTCAAAATTCCATATAAAAAGGATTTTTATATTTATTTTATTTTTAATTATTTGAACATTACACTTACATTTTAATACACTCAGTCTTAATTTAATACAACTGTACACAGGAAATTTTCTGTACAAAAGACAATAATTTGCTATTAGATGTTGACTTTAAATACCACCAGATCCATTATTATTAGTATTATTATTATTGACATGGATTTATTAGACGTGCAGCTCATACCTAATGAAGTCCTCCCCAGAGAGGCTGCATAAATTACAGGGGGAAAAAATCCTGCACGTCGAAATTTGAATGTTGTTCACATTTTAATCTTTCAGAAACGAAATACATTATTAGTATTTTTCAGAATAAAGGTTTTAAAAAATATATAGATTGATTTCTTATTCACATTTAGCAGCAGGAAATAGAGAAATGAAAGAGAATACAACGCATATTGTCATACGTCTCTGCGTGTGCGGTTAAATTCCCATCTCCACATTATATTATATTATTTTTTATTGGTAGAATAAACGCAGCAGCCGCGACAACAGCTGCGTATACGAAACACACGATCACTTCAAACCGAACAAACTAAAATCCTCCAACCTGTAAAAACACACATATACACACATCCGTGTTATAGTAGCCTACAGATATAAATATCAATCACCTACCAAGCCGCACGTAACCTTTAATTAATACCTGTAGAAGCTTCACATGAAACAATTTCATAATCAAAGTTTCTACAAAAATAAATTCCAATAAACAACGACGGTGGATCAATAATAATCATGATTAGTTACAGCTATAATTACATAACCGCTTGATTACAAAGAAGAAAGAAGGAGAAAAAAAACTAACAACAACCATCAGTGCGACCGCGTGCAGAATGGGAATATGTGTGAGCACGTGGAGGCGAAGGGGGAAATGTAAAATGGTTCAACAGCGACACCAAGTGGCCGAGTTGTGAACTACTGGAGAGAAGAGCTCAGCGGCCACAGTGGAGGTTTACAGCTGAAAATCATCTGAAATGATATAATATTATGTTATTTTTTCAATATAATAATGTAAATAATGTTGTTTATTATGATAAAACAAAAATAAAATCATCTTAAACACACTGGAATAAAAGATATCAAGATATCAAGGTCAAGAGAGAGAGAGAAATCAAAGTGGACATTATAAATACACTGTCTTACATTGTATATCTATTTACTCATTTGTTTAATTAATTGATAACATGTCAATGATCAGAAATGCAAAATAAAAAATATGAACATGATGGACTGTAGCTAAAGAAAGAAGCTCATTGACACCTGTTGTAAACCAAGAGTAAAGGTCAAAGGTCACAGTAGTTTCCTATTTGGGTTTTTTAAATGATTCATTCTCCACTTTAATTTCTATTTTTACATATGACTCAACTTTATGTCACAATTTTGACAAAACAATCCAAACTTTTTTTTTTTTTTTTTTACCTCTGTGCTGTTACATTTTCCCGATGCTTTCAGTTACATCACATGGTTTTCATCTGTTTCGAGGAAGAAGAAATCCATGTTGCATGTCAGCAGACCGCTCTCTCTCTCTCTCTCCATGACGACTGAACAAACTCCATCTGCTGTTTGAGATTCATGAGTAATATTATTAGTGGGATTAGTAACATAATCCAGACAACAAAAAAAAAGACGATAAGTGGTGGAGCTGCGTTGTTGGAGTTGGATCATTTAGTGATGACACGAAGAATAAAACTCTCACGTTTCATCTTATCCTATAAAAATGTAAATAAAGAAAAAGTGCAGGATTAAACAGAGCTGGGATTAAATATGACCAACCAAAAAAATGTACTGTTTGAATCATGAAAATAAAAGATATTTAACTGCTTTGTAAAAAAATAACTAATAAGAAATAAAATACAGCATGAAACAAGGTTACAGAGTTTTCATGCAGCACTGACAGTGAAACTACGGTGGCCCTGAGGTGCAGAAAACAACAGCAAATCTCAAACCGCCTGTAAATTCAGTTTGACAACACATGAGCTGCAAAAAAAAAAAAACACCAACACAACAAGAAGTGTTTCTGGGGACACAATAAAGTGACGGACTATAGGCCGGGCTTCCTGTTTGACGATAAACTGAGTGTGTTTGGTTTATTATAACGTCAATAACCGCCATGTCTTTCTGTTCCCATAAACACTTCTGTTGCGTTGGGAGTTTTGCAGCTTTGATGAAGTTGTTTTATGAATTTATGTCTTTGTATGTGTGTGTTTTTTTGAGTTGCAGTGCACTGACCCCTCAGGGCCACCGTAGGAACAAGACATCAGAATGAGGGACACAAATGCAGCTGCAGCTCTCTGTCTGGTTTTATTTTCTCTCCCTTTGAGGCAGCTGAGGCTCATGGGTAGTGTAGTGTTTATAGACCAATCTTCATCCCAACGCAATTGTCAAACAGAAAACAATTAACCAGAAGTTAGATAGTTTTTTCTCTATTCATATAAGTTTGTACCGATTTTGCATTTCCGGCGGAATTTCAATGGTTGTCATAGTTGCGGTAAACGCATGGATCTATTAACACTGGCTTTTAACACAGATGTCAATTTGTGTGATATCCATTGTTAAAGGTGTACAGAAAAGAAAATTGAATTTGAGCCCACTTTGGGTCATAAAATTAATGTAATGACTCATCTTTCAGACGTTGTAGGCCAAACTTTGTGCAAAATTCTATTTTTGAGTAAATCCGGGATGAAAGTGTGTATTTTTTTTTCGCATTGGATAATGCAGGCGCACGGATTATACGTCAGCCTGTACACGATTCACCAGCCACTGATATTGGATCCGTCATCCGTCATTCAAACGTCTGAGACACGCACACACACACGGACAAACAGGACAAACGGCCATTTCTGTACACCTTTAAAAGCTGGTGTGATGATCCATGCGTTTTACAGATCTTCACTGGAAAAAAAAAATCCATGCATTTACCGTGACTACCGAAACCATGGAAACGTTCCTTACTTTCTTTACTTGTCCTGTACTTCTCTTCTACTGTTCAATCAGTGAATTTCCCAAAAGTGGGATCAATGAAAAGTCTTATGTCTTATAGGCTATGATTTCTAAAGAAACAAAAGTTTAAATAGGCTAATTACAAATAAATACCTATTGGAGACTCTTGTGTTTCTAAGTTTAGGATATTTTTTGAAAAATAAGGTTATTTAAAGCAGAGGAAACAGCAGATTCTCCACGATACAACCAGAACTGTGTGTGTATCTGAACACCTGTGTGTGGACGAGCAGGTAAACTGAGGATAAGAGGCAGATAATAATAATAATAAAGAGGGTAAAGGTTGAGATCATCAGCAGCAGCAGCAGTTTGATGCTCACATCGATGATTAATTACAGCACCGGTGCACATGTCTGCACGTTACATCTCATCTCACATCGACCCACACCTCCCATGTCAGCAATCCAAACGGGTCAATCTCACCACCAAGGCATGTGATCGAGGAGAGAGGAGGGCGCTGCTAACCATCACACACACACACACACACACACACACACATACATACACACACACACACACACACACACACACACACACACACACACACACACACACACACACACACACACACACACACACACACACACACACACATACACATATATACACACACACACCCTTGATATTTAGTGCCCTCATGCTTTGCTGCTTGTGTCATCGTCTCTTTTGTACCCCAACTTACCCCCCACCCACCACCACATTTGTCACTGCATCACTCAGCGCCAGACAGTTTATATCTCTGCTAAGCTGGCACTTCCCTCTGGCCCCGGGCCCCTCGCTCGCTCACACTACGATTTTACATTTCAGACATTTTTAAGCCGAACAAGCAGGTCAATAAACCTCGGACCGATCCAGAGCAACAACATGAAACATGAAACATGGCCGCCACCGCTGCCGCTGCCTCAACTGTGTCCCTGAGACTCATTTATGACAATTTCACGTTTTTATCTTCTTTCACCTTCTTGTTTCTAATATTTGTAACTTGTCGTTTTATTTTGCCACTCAGCTCTTGTCTTGTTCCAGGTCTCTGAACTTCCTGTGTGATCCCAGTTGGATAGATCCAGTTGGAAACCAAGGGAACGCTCAACAAAAACGCCACTTCCGGTAAGAGCCGTGGGGGAAAACAAGCCATTCCCTCAGTCTGCCATAGAAGGCATTGATCTTAGTCTACTGTAATGAGTTGTTTAATACATAGCTCTTTCAGCAGAAAAATGATTCAAACTAAGACATGACATTGGACAAGCGTTTAGACAAAGGTTTAAAGGGATAGCTTAACATTTTGGCAAAATGGCCCATTGCCATAATCCCTATAGGCATAGCAGTAGGTTCGTTACCTTTAATTGTCGGTGCAAGATATTTTTAGAACGGCGGAGCAGAGCCGCGAGCCGCTCAGAGCTACGCTACGGAGGCTCATGGGATTTCTTGGTTTCCCTTATCAAACTCATCAAATACACAATCCAACAACTCCAAAACGCTCTGGTGGACAAGTTGTGACCTGCACATTCACCACGCTATGAGATAATAACACAACGTTACCAGACAGAGTTGTTTTAGAGGCAAATTCATGCAAAACCACTGATGCGCGTTGCCTTCAGGGACAGTGTTACGGCAAGCAGTCGCTGTATTTACCTCTGAACATGAAAAACAAGCAACTCGTGCTTATTTTGGAAGCAGATGAAGTTGCATGAAAACATCGACAAATAACATTTGTTACGCAGTAAAAAAATTCAGATAAACTTTGTGAGGTTGTGATGTCGCAATCCAAGATGGCCACTCTGTGCATCAACAGTCAATAAAAGCTGAACATGACTCTGTTTATCATGTAATGGTCTTAAGTTTGTGTCTTTACCAGCAGTATGTGCGACATTTACGTGCTGACAAGTTGTTCAGTTGCTTTCAGGCACAAACTACCACTATCATGTGTTGTTATTAGCTGGTGTTAGCTAATAGCCTAATGCTAACAACAACCATAGCTAAAGGGTTGTTTTTCTGTCTTAAATCTTGTGAATCAAGTATTTTGTTATGTTTTGTTTTTTGTAAATTTCACTCTTGTTATTAAAGACACTTTTTTCCATTCACAACTTCATTTGTCTCCTTTCTCTGACATTAAATAGGATCACAAATGCATGAGGGGGAAAAAAAAAACTGACTTTTATACTTTGCAAGATTGTTTCTTTGTTATTTTAGCCCAGAATCCCCAGATCATTACGAGACGTGTGCTTTCCGACCTTTGCAAAGTGTAGAGAAATATTTATTCATTAATTGAATAATATCTACGATCTGGGTACATGGCCTCGTGTGCATCATCCAGTGCTCTAAAGTTGTATCCTGCAGACTCACAGCTGCAGACACTGTAACCCTGTGATCAGGAGATGCTGAGGTGAAGGTGAATGAAGTTGTGTTCGTAGTTCTGTGTTGAGGTTGTGGGTGTATTTTGAGGGGAGTCGTCACGTTATCTACCGGCATCCTGCCACCTGTTTCTCTGCAGTACTATGATACATAACTGCAGCTGCATGCTACACACATTAGACAACTCTACTTCACTGAGTAAAACTTCGCCAACTGCACTCAATCAAAGTGGGTGACGTTCCGCAGCGGCCGACGCCAAACGATTATCTGCCAATGAGCCGTCAATCAAAGCGGGGATGCTGCTGCTGCTGCTGCTGCTGCTGCTGCTGCTGCCATCCAGTTATTTTATGTCGATGATGCCGGTATGTGACGGGCGGCATGTGGTGATGTCACCGCACTGCTGCCAGAGCCATGAGCGGGGCAGGCCAAGAAAAGAAAAGAGCGCGTATATTAATTACACGAGGAATGACAAAGTGATGGATCAAAGCTTCTGTCAAATAAATATGTAAGAAAAAAAAAGGAGAAAATGGAGAGATGCTGCGTTCAGTGTCGTCTCACCAAAGTCCAGAGGCAGCAGCTTCTTCTGCCTCAGAGCTTTCAAACAAATCTTTATTGACAAACTGAACCCCCAGCCAGCAGAGCTCACAGTGGCAAACCTTTTGTATAGACATATTTTTCTCTAATTCTTTTCCTACTATGGTCGCACTCTGGGACCTATAGAGCTGTAGAGCGTTATAGAAAATGACTGGAATTCTCCTTTACTGTAATATCAGATTGGTGCATCCCTTTAGTAAAGAGTACGAAAGTTGTGTTTTTAATTGTCTATGGATATTATCATTAATCCAGGTCATCATCATCATCTCTGGGCAACAAATTGAATCAAAGGCAACTGGACTTGTAGATGTCTTAAAAAGTCTTCCTAGACAAATACAAGTTCAGTTTGTTGCCCAGAGAAATGTTTTTAAATGTTTTTCAAATTCAAAAACATTGTGAAAAGCCAACAACAGTTTACGCTGATCGTACTGTACAGGGCCGAAGTGGAAGCCCTGAACGTTTGATGGTCGTCATGAAGACACAAAGTGCTCTGACACTGTTTGACATTTCCAAGTGGAGACGTGAGATGGAGACGTTTTGATCCGAGGGCGAAATAAAAAGCTGAGTCGTAAATCAAAAAATCACGACGGCTGACTGAGAGCGGTTTGTGCCAAGCATGAACCCAATCCTGTCGGAGAGATATGTCATATATGGAAATGTAACCCTCCTGTTGTCCTCCTGTCCTGGGTCAAGGAAGAAGGGAAGGAAGGACGAAGGGAAAGAAGGAAGGACAAAGGGAAAGATGGGAGGAAAGAAGGAAGGAAGGGAAAAAGGAAGGAAAGATAGAAGGAGGGAGGGAATAGATTGGGTCAAAAGGGAAGGAAAAAGTAAGGATGAAGGGAAGGAAGGAGGGAAGGAAGGAAGGAAGGAAGGAAGGAAGGAAGGAAGGAAGGAAGGAAGGAAGGAAGGAAGGAAGGAAGGAAGGAAGGAAGGAAGGAAGGAAGGAAGGAAGGGAAAAAGGATTGTGGAAAGAAGGAAGGGAAAAAGGAAGGAAAGAAAGATGGAGGGAGGGAACAGATTGGGTCAATTGGGTCAAAAAGGAAGGACGAAGGGACGGAAGGAAGGAAGGAAGGAGGGAAGGAAGGGGAAAAGGATTGTGGAAAGAAGGAAGGGGAAAAAGGAAGGAAAGAAAGATGGAGGAAGGGAACAGATTCGTTCAAGGAAGGAAAGAAGAAGGGAAAGAAGGGAGGAAAGAAGGAAGGGAAAGGGGAAGGAAAGAAAGATGGAGGGTTAGGGAACAGATCAGGTCAATTGGATCAAAAGAAGGAAGGAAGGACGGAAGGAAGGGAAAAAAGGATTGTTGAAAGAAGGAAGGGAAAGAAAGAAAGATGGAGGGAGGGAACAGATTCGTTCAAGGAAGGAAGAAGATGGAAGGAAGAAGGGAAAGAAGGGAGGAAAGAAGGAAGGGAAAGGGGAAGGAAAAAAAGATGGAGGGATAGGGAACAGATCAGGTCAATGGGCTTTATGCACAGCTAATCAATTGGTCCAATAATGTAAGACAGGAAATAAACGAGCTGGCTTATTTCAGGAAGTAGTGGAGCTGTGCATAAAGCCGAAGGGAAGGAAGGAATGAAGGGAAAAAGGATTGTGGAAAGAAGGAAGGGAGAAAGCAAGGAAAGAAGGAAGGATGGAGGAAAGGAACAGATTGACCCAGAAGGACAACAGGAGGGTTAAAGCAGAAGTAAGCGATCCGGTCGTTTTGGCTAACTTCCTGTCAGCCGATGGAGTTAGCAGTCCCCGCCCTCGTCCCTACGTCACCACATTCACGCGCATCCCTTGGCTGCACACACAGAGAGGACCGCCCCTTTATGCCGTTCTCTCTCCTCATTGGATAAAGGTTGTAGGAAAGTTTTCTCCTCGACTTACAGCAGAGCAGAGTGACTGACAGAAACACTCTATAGAAGTGATTGCTGTCGGAAGATATAACTATTTAAGACTTATATTAAAGCAGAAGTAAGTGATCCGGTCGTTTTCGCTAATGCTGCGTTCCAGGCAGGCTTTTGAAATCGTAAATTACAGCTTCAAGTCACAACTTACGACTTTGTAGCGTTCCAGGCAACCCACTCGTGTTTTTCCGACCTGTTTTACCGGTGAAAGTCACTATAACGGCCACTCGTAACTTCCGACCGGTGAACTCGTACCAGATCGAACTGGTATGACTTCACGGTCGGAAAAAAACGAGTTTCCTTGAACGCACCATAACAGTCCTCGTCGCTACGTCACCACATTCACGGCGTTCCTTGGCTGCACACACAGCCCTGCATGCCGTTCTCTCTCCTCATTGGATAAAAACTGTAGGATACGATAAATGTTTTCTCTTCGGCTCAGAGCAGAAAAGAGGGACTGACAGACCCGTGTTTCAGTCCAAACACTCTATGTAAGTGATTGCTGTCGGAAGATATAACTATTTAAGACTTATATTAACTCATTGAGTGCCGCGCTCCTTTCCAAAGTTTTAGTCAAGTGTACCGGCAATTTAGACCATTTTTGACTTTTTATGTAGAGCCATAGTGTATTCTATATTATTGCCACCAACACATACTGTGGCTCAATTGAAAGGTTTACCTTAATGCTTCAAGTGGCCACAAACCGTTTGTTTCTACGTGCCTCCGTTCCTGAGAAAAGTCAAGCTAAACATGGCTGGGTTTCACCAAAATCCCTCCTTTTTTTCTAGAAAAGGAGATAGAGCGTCTTTTATGAAAGGTGCGCTGTTTGTGTCTGTCGCTCTTCTGACACTCGCATTTCTGGATCAAAGGGCTCGTATAAGATAAATATATACAACAGTTGTTGTTCTATTCACAAAACCACCATCGGGGGCGGGGGGGGCGCCACTAAACAACAATAACACAGACGCACCGTGCCGTGTCACAGCTTCTCCCCGCGGAGCGTGAGGGTCAGTCGGCCACCGCGGCTCGGGAAGACCGGTCCCGCCGGTGGTCGCGGTCCTTCTGTGGTACGGGTCGGTGATGCCGGTCTGCTTTGGCCCAGAGACCATCAGATTTTACCGTGGGAGGACTTTGGGGAGGACACGGTGTTGCTCCAGCTGAAGACCGGGCGGACTGTCGGCTGAGAGCTTCCTGGTTCAGCTCCGAGCAGCTCGAGCAGCTGCTGCAGCCTCGCGGGTGAGAGCAGAGCAGCTGCGGAGCAGCTGCGCTGCATCTGCATGCAGAACTCGTTTGCAGAAGCCGAGTTATGATAAAAACTTCCAGATCATGAGCTGTCATGTGACTTTGATCGTCATCTATTTCAGTTCTCCTCGTCGTAGAGTCCCCAAATTTACATATAATGTGTATTAAAGTGTCTATTTTCATAATTTAAAAAAAAAGCAAAAAACGTAAAATTACGTTTTCGGCACTCAACGCATGGGAACGAAAAACGAGAAATTACGTGGTTGGCACTCAATGAGTTAACACAAATATATCACTCACTTCTGCTTTAACACAAACATTCTGCTTACTTCTGCTTTTAGGATCGGTTGTTCAGACTCTGAAGCATCCAAACTCACCTCGGTTTGTGGAGCTGTTAAAGGGTCGAGTCCTCGTTCAGACGACGACGATCCTCGGAGCTAACGAGGCTGTGAAAGATAAAAGTTCAGATCAGAGGTATCGGGTTCCCGGAGCGCTGCAGCCCGAGGCCGAGGCCCAATCCGTTTTTTTAAAGTCCTAATCCGGGGTTTACACAGGGCCCGCTCCTCCTCCTCCTCCTCCTCCTCCTCCTCCTCCTCCTCCTCCTCCTGCTGCTGCTGCTGCTGCTGCTGCCGTCTGATTAGGATATCGCTGTCACGTCATTAATTTTTAAGGTCTAAATATACACAAACAGCACAACCCCCCCACCCTAACCCCCCATCCTCCACCCTCCACCCTCCAATGCATTTGCACTATTTCTGTCCCACAATGCACTCAATCTACAGGTCCGCTGACAGGGACAAATTTACACATCATGCCCCCCCCCCCCCCCCTCCTCTCCTCTCTTAAGTTGGTCCGTACCTGTATTCAGGGCACGAGGTCCCGCGCTCACTCACTCGGTCTTGGATTCTTGGCATGGTGGCGAAGCCGAAGACTCTGCGGCGGTCGGACGACGGCGAGGCTCCACCTGTTGCAGGAAGTTTCAGCGAAGAATCGTCAACGACTCGACTCGACTGGATTCGACTGGATTCGACTCGCTGCTCGGGGTCACGTCCAGGTTTTCTGTTTCTTCTGTTTGTTTCTTTTGGGGGCTGTGACATTTTAATGAGTCATTCCAGAGCTAAACATACAGTCCCCTATATATATATATATATACGTATAGTATATACAGTATGTACACACACATACAGAGCGGCCAGTTTATTAGGGACGGCAGACTGTAAGTATAGGACCTTTTAAATGACTGCAGACAGATTGAGTGTTTTTTGAATTTGTAAATTTCTTTTAAAATGGTTTTATAAAACAATCCGAAATTGTTTTATTAAATTGTTATATGTGTATACAATTATAAATTAAGGATTCTAAATAAGATTATAAAAGAGCTTTACACAGTTTTACATAACATGCAATGCAATGCAATGCAATATAATGCAATATAATGCAATGCAATATAATGCAATGCAATGCAATACCATGCAATACAATGCAATTTAAAGTAAAAATTTGTGGGGACAAATGTTATAAATATAACTGTATATGTTAGTTAAAGCAGAAGTAAGTGATATATTTGTGTTAATATAAGTCTTAAATAGTTATATCTTCCGACAGCAATCACTTACATAGAGTGTTTGGACTGAAACACGGGTCTGTCAGTCCCTCTGCTCTGCTCTGAGCCGAGGAGAAAACATTTATCGTATCCTACAGTTTTTATCCAATGAGGAGAGAGAACGGCATGCAGGGCTGTGTGTGCAGCCAAGGGACGCCGTGAATGTGGCGACGTAGGGACGAGGACTGTTATGGTGCGTTCAAGGAAACTCGTAACTCCTGTTTTTCCGACCTGTGAAGTTGTATCAGTTCGATCTGGTACGAGTTCACGGATCGGAAGTTACGAGTGGCCGTTATAGTGACTTTCACAGGTAAAACAGGTCGGAAAAACATGAGTGGGTTGCCTGAAACGCTACAAAGTCGTAAGTTGTGACTTGAAGCTGTAATTTACGATTTCAAAAGCCGGCCTGGAACGCAGCATTAGCGAAAACGACCGGACCGCTTACTTCTGCTTTAAGTTATATTAGTTTAGATATTGAATGTCTTTCTGTCAACAATAATGTCCAATAGAGACAAATAGTGTTTAGTGATGATTTTTTTTTTTTTTTTTAAGTTTATTAACAGAAACAATGCATCAGTCTTAATGTCAAATTCAAACATGTAACTTTTTAGCCACAAATATCTTTTATTGTTAATGTCAATGATAAATGAAGACGTATCAGTTCGTGCTGCTGCTGTGATGTAAAAGAGAGGAAAGGTCAACGGTCACGGTTGAGTTGAATCATCGGCTCAGCAGCAGCGAACACTTAAAGTCCATTAACGGCGTTAAAGTCCAAACACACACGTCAGCTCTTGTGATTCTGAGCTTCGGCTTCGACTGTAAATGGTTTTTCGGAGGAAGACGCTCGTCCACCTGTCGACTCTGAGGCCGAGGCCGCGTCTGGATTTACGGCCGCTCGGCTGCTGTTTGACATCCATGATGTAGTGACTGTGTTTCACGCAGCGGGGGCTGATGGCTCGAAATGTGCTCGAGTTACTTTGTTACACATTCCACTGCTGAGCCCCCACCCCAAACTACACCCGACTACACCCACCCCGCCCCACTTTACCCCGCCCCACTGCCCCCCTCCTCCACCCTCCTCCATGCAGAGCTGCAGCGGCCTCTGGTTTTGGAGGCCTCGTGTCGGAGCCGACCGCAGCGCTCAGGTTGGACCGACATGAATCTGTGTTTCCGGAGCAGCAGCTAAAACAGCAGAGGACGTTCTGACTTATTTACAGACATCCACTTTAAGCTCACACACACACACACACACACTCACACACACGACCATCTCCACAGAGACCGCAGAGGAAATGCATGGTGACACTAGACGTGAAGTGAAGACGTCGGTGTCCTGTAAAAGCTTCATGAGATGTTCAATGTGTCAGACAGAGAGAAACTGTAAAATACAGCAATAAAATAAAACCATACTGAGCAATAAACTGAAAGTTTTGATCAAAAATCTGAATGAAGATTTAGATTAAGATGGAACGACAATAAATATCAGGGTCCGACTGATTTGATTGATCTCATTTTTGTCTGTGTCGGTCGGTAAGAAACGATGTTCAGACTTTTTTTTGTGTCTTCAGACTTTGCAGGTGAACGACAAACTGTCTGGTTTCATGTCGACATGATGTCGTTGCATTAGTGGCAAGGCAAGGCAAGGCAATTTTATTTGTATAGACCGTTTTTACAGTTTGTCTGAAAGGGCTTCACATACCATCATAACAACATCCTCTGTCCTTAGACCCTCACATCCACTGAGGAAAAACTCCATGGAAACCTCCAACCACAGATTTGTCACAGGTAACAAATGTAAAAAAAAATGTATATTAACAAAGTTCATGTAAAAAGGAGTAATATTGGACGATTAATCAATTATTGGAGGTTTTTAATTTCTAATATTGGTATATACAGTATAGACTCTGGACAAGGGGGGAGTTTTGTTTAAATTTAGTTTAAGGCTTTAATTTCAGTATAATTGAGGGTGTGGCCTCTTTGAGTGACAGGAGGGGAAAGGGTATACTTACACGCCTCCGCTTTTTACCTTGTTTATTTTTATTTATTTATTAGTTTCTTAAAAGGGACAGCATAAAACATTGTAAGAACAAATGTAAATGTACCCGAGTTAGCTAAAAGGCTCATTTCCATTGGTAGTCCCTCCCATCGGTAGTGACACATTCTGTACACATTATTATATACACAATTGAAGGACAATAACACACATCCACGATTGCATCATGCTCTTATATACTCTAGAAAAGAAAAAAAATCTGTATCAATGTTCATTTTTGTTTCTTAACAAGTCATTGTTATGGGAGGCATCGACGCAGCAGCAGCTCACTACGTTGTCTGTGGTTCCAGTGTTTATGTGCAACAGGCTGTTTGTAAAATTCATGTTGGTGTCAAATTAAACCTTGTTTGTTTGAGATTTGTACAAATCTGTACAAATAAAACAAACAATAACCTTTGACAGCTCAAACGAACTACATTTTAATCCCAACTTTACAACTTGACTTACTCAAAAAGTGAGACATCCTGTCAACTTCTTGAATTTAAAGTTTCTAGTAAAGTGCTCTTATTGTAGGAGATAAAAGGAAACGGCTGCATGAATGAAGACGTGTGTTCATCTCAGGTCGCTCTGCCTTTATTTTGTGTATCAGTGTGTGTGTGTGTGTGTGTGTGTTCAGGCCCAGTGAAAGGTCCAAATGAAGACGTATGGCGGGCCGGGGGCGGGCCAGATGCCGAGGTTGGATAATAGATGAGTGAAGATCAGTGCGACTGCTTCCTGTGAGAGAAAACAGAGCAGATTAATCTCAGTCTCCAGTCCCGCCGCGGCCACCCAGAGAATCACTTAACGCCAGAAGATCTGAGTCCGAGGTGTAAATATCTCCAGAGGGGATTTTACCGAGAGGATGAAGTGATGGACCAGAGGAAGACGAAGAGAAGACAGAGTCTCTGAGTTTCAGGAGAACCGATAAAAAGCATCTCAACCTGTGGATCTCCTGTTTGTGTTTCAAGTTTATTTGAGGTTTCAAGGTATTTCAGGTATTTCAGATCTTCTCAAAGCGCTAATGTCTCAAAGTCAGAGTCCTGCTGCTGGAGCTGCTCCAAGTTTAGGCCGTAGTGGTGGAGGATCAGCTGCTCTCAGCTGTTGGAGACCTCCAGTGAAGCTCCGCAGGACGCTTTTCAACACCTGAAATCCAACCGGCAGCTTCTCTCTGCTTCGCTCTGCAGGGGCGAGCGTCGCCTGGATGTGGAGAGATTTGTGTTTCGATCCATCACACAGATGCAGAAATCAAGGTTTAATCCAGCGGTGATCGATCATGTTAGCGGACGAGTGAATGCTGGTAAAAGTAGGGGGAGGCCGGCAAAAAAATACCGTCGACGGCAATGGAAAACAACAACGCCGTCTGGAGTTAAAGGGATAGTTCAACATTTTGGCAAATTGGCCCATTGCCATAATCCCTATAGTCATAGCAGTAGGTTTGTTACCTTTAGTTGTCGGTGCAAGCTATTTTTAGAACGGCGGAGAGACTGCTTGATGAAAAACTGTCCCTGAAGGCAACACGCATCAGCGGTTTTGCATGAATTTCCCTCTAAAACAACTCTGTCTGGTAACGTTGTGTTATTATCTCATAGCGTGGTGAATGTGCAGCTCACAACTTGTCCACCAGAGCGTTGTGGAGTTGTTGGATTGTGTATTTGATGAGTTTGATGAGGGAAACCAAGAAATCCCATGAGCCTCCTATAGCGTAGCTCTGAGCAGCTCACGGCTCTGCTCCACCGTTCTAAAAATAACTTGCAGGTAAGGTAACAAACCTACTGCTATGACTATAGGGATTATGGCAATGGGCCGATTTGCCAAAATGTTGAACTATCCCTTCAAACCACAACAGGTCATTAGTGTTTGTATTCTTTTTTTAGCCCCACTGGGAATAAAACTCAACAACTTCACTGGGGTCTGTCCGCAACATGGATTTAGATTTAGATTTAGATCTATAGCAAATGCACAGAAAATTAGAAATAAACCCTCCAAAGTGAAGATGAAATCCTTCAAATTAAAAGCAGTAGTAATGTGAATTTTCTTTCCTCTCCAAATTGGAAATGAGCTTATTTCCATAAACGCACCTCCACCGTGTAATTTAAAAAAGACAAAACAAACAAATTATGGCAATGGGCCAATTTGCCAAAACGTTGAACTATCCCTAAAGTTTTCTTAATGTGACTTTAAAACTATTAGATGATCTAGAAACGAACCATCATGCAGTTTACTCGTCATCCTCTGACAGCATCACGTCCGGCTTCTCTGTCACTGCTGTCGTTTGATTTTTGATTTTCAGTAAAATAACAAACTCAAAAGAATAAGGAGAAGAAGAGTCCAGGGACATTTTTCTTTCAGGGTCGTCCATATCCAGTGATGCTTAAACACACACACACACACACACACACACACACACACACACACACACACACACACACACACACACACACACACACACACACACACACACACACACACACACACACACACACACACACACACACACACACACACACACACACACTAACAGGTGGCCTGTGTGTTACAAGTGAACAGGTGTCTCTTTGTGGCTCGGCCAAGACACAGCAAGCTGAAAACAAACACACACACACACAGCAGCGTCTCTGAGCTGCTAATTACTGAAGTTCATCACCTCAGAGTGAAGTTTAGATAAAACACAGAAACTTCACATTCATCTCACACTCCACTCCCTCTCCTTCGTGATTTCTTCCTCTGGTTTCTTGCAGCTTGACATGGAGTCTGTTGTAGCTCAGCTCCGTCCGGCCGTCAGACGACGTGGGACTTGGGAACAACGTGCGGTTCGGTCGTAGCTGACAGGTCGGCGAGGGTCCAGACTCGCCGCCCGAGGCTCTAGGAGCGCCGATGTGTTGGTGGGAAGCTCCGGCATGTGTTTGTGGATTCAGCGAAGACGTTTTCTTTTGACGTAAACCGCTCCTTCAAGTCGGTCCAATCAGCTGGCAGCCATTTGTTTGTGTGTGTGTGTGCGGATGAAAATGAAACGGCCTCTTCACGTCCTCATTCTGGGACAAAGCAAGCACGAGTATAAACACTGTAAATCACAGAGGAACATGAAGGCAACTTGGCTGACCTCCGTGGACCGGGGCCGCCGCAGAAAAACCTTCTTAAATTATTAAGTGGCCGAAAAAGAATATGTACACACACACACACACACACACACACACACACACACACACACACACACACACACACACACACGGTCGAGTTAGTGGAGTCCCACGAGAGAGGAGCAAAATAATATACAAGGATCTGAGGCACAGCTCATTAATTCTGACCCATACATTCATCAGTGAACATATGAGAGCGGGAACCTGCTCAGCGTCAAAGAAGAAACAGAGCGCCGTGGTTTTTTTGTTGTTTTTTTAAAGGTAAATAATGTGTTTGTAGTGGAGGTCAAACATGTATGGTGAAGGTGCTCTTATCGTGAAAGTATCAAAGCCTCAGAGCCACGGAGAAGAAATGCACACAGCCTGTATTCAGAAACAGAGTCCTTAAATCAGCTGGCAGGACTTCCTGTGACTTTGTGATGTCACAACCGAGCAGCCACCAAGCCCCGCCCCCGACTTCCACCTGGACCTATAACACCATCATCCAACAACTTGTTGCAGGATTTGGTTTCCTGTTACTCCCATCTAGCGTTGCGGTTGTATATCGCAAGCAACTCAATCATATTTTTCATGCTGCATTCACGTGAAATTGGGCGGACAGCAGACGGACGACAGTCGCTGCATGTAACGGCATAAACAAGCCTCTATGTAAACAAGTGGTCCGTCAGCACGAGGCAAAACAATACATGTGACAATATGTTGTCATGGCGATGTCGTATTGTTTTACCGGCTTTCTCTGGACTTCTGTGACTAAAATGACATCTGGTTTGTTAGCGACGGCCGTCTGCCCGACTGCAGGTGAATGCAGCATCAGTGTAACGCTCCATTCCTCCTCACTGCGTTACCGCGGTGACTTTTCACAGACGCCACCTCGACCTGAGCCGACATCTCCGGTGTCTCCGCTGAGTTTCCGTGGTTTCCTACCGTCACGCTGCCACTGAACGTAAAAACATGGCGACACGACGACATGGCAGCAGCACCGAGCTTACCCGCTCCATGGAGATATGAATGATATGAACGGCTCATTCAGAGCTGAAAGGAACACTTCACTTTGTTGATGGGGGGGATTACTGATTAATGAAAAACAGACTTTTGAACGAAATAATCGATTTTCCTGAATAGATAACAGGAGAAGTTACACAATGTCCCTCTAACGTGTACGACCAGGAGAGGGCGCCGTCACTCGACCTTAAACACGTTGTACTATCGGAGCTCATTTGCTGAAAAACCACTTGACTCTGTTTGGAGAACGTGTCACGGCACTGACAGCTCAAATGCAGATGTTCCTCACAGATACACCTTACAGATGTTGGAGCGGTCTCATTCTGCAGGTCATTATCCAAAGATCATGACAGATAAGGACTAAATAAACTCTGAGCTTTCGATGACCTAATTTCTATAGTTGTTTCCTTTTTTTCTCTTCTGGATCTACAACTTTTTCTTCCTATATTGTGGAAGTTCATTATGTCCGAATGTAGTATTTGGTTGTTTTTTTTCTTTTTCAAGACAAGAAGTTGTTTCAATACCTTGTTAAAGGGACAATGAGGAGTTGAAAAAATTCCGCAACAATAAAAAAGTCTCACGTTAATGTGGATGAATCTACACTACCCACACTTGTTAATGGGCCCATTTTTGATAAATATATTGTTTTGTCTCTATCGTTATTTTGTTATTATTAGTGGTGGTGGAAATGCTGGGCGAGCCGACCAGCGTTTCCTTACTTTCGGTTTCGTGGCGAGTCATGAGAATAACGCGGCCGAATCGCCGTTTATGATCGGAACTACGACGGTATGTGATTGTCTTCGGACCTCTGACTTTAATTCTTGATGAATGAAAACATGAGTCTGTCTTGCGTCGGTCAAAGAATTGCCAAGGCTCATAAATGTAGTGAAAATGCTTCGCTTTTCCAAAACTCATCGTTGTCCCTTTAACAGTTTCAGCGTGTTCTTCCGCCTTCTTCAACTTCTTGTCTTGAAAAAGAAAAAGAAAAAGAGTTCTCTCTCGTTCCTATAGATCTGTGCTTGTGAGTAACTTTACCACAACGACAGTCAGTCTGACTCTGGACACCGGTGTTGTTGATGATGTTGGTGTTCGACCTCTCCACTACGACCCGGCCCAGATTGATCGCCGCCGCCTCCGCCTCCGAGGCCCCCACAGACGTTTGAGGGAACCTGCTGTCTGCGGTTTGCTTAGACTAAAAAGCTGCTAAAAGCTGGGATCAATTGGGCGGGGGAATCAATCAGGATCATCCGTGTTTATACGACTCAGTGGGGATTACCTCACTGTTACTGGAATGGCCTCACAGGAATGAGCGGCCATTAAAACAGTGCGACTAAACACTGGGCCGCTGTTTACATAAAAGGTAACGTGGGCTCGGCCCCCGGTGCTCTGTGTGCCAGAGACAATTAGGCCCCTGTGCCGGCCCCGTAATCCACCGCCGGCCGGGCTCGGGCTAATCAAATTCAAACATAGCTGAGACCCCTCCTCACCCCCACATCCCCCACTGAAAACAATGAGGGCCGGGATTACATGTGGAGATAGAAAATTAATAAGATCACACCACACTGGTCCTCTGTGTGTGTGTGTGTCTCTCTGTGTGTGTGACAGTGAACACAACATCACAGAAGAACAGTGAATATAAACAGGACAGGTGGATGATGAAGGAGTTACTTTTCTTTTTCGACCTGTGTTTATTTATTACAGCCGCAAACATCTGTCATCAAATGTCGGATTTTCTGTTTTGTAAAAGTTGGACAAACTCTAAAAGCTCAGTGTTTTTTAGTTTGTTCTTTAGTTTAGACGGAGGTTGTGAGCGATCTAAGAAAGTGAGAAAGCAACAGTGTTCATGTAAAAACTCTGGATGAAACCAGTTCATATGAGAAGTTTTATACTTTTTTTATTTTGTGATATGTGATATTTTATGTTGAATGTTTTGTGTTTACTGTTGTTTTTAACGTCATGTATGTGTGATTGTTACATCCTGTATCATCTTATCTTATGATGAATTTCCTTCGGGATTAATAAAGCAGTATCTATCTATCTATCTATCTATCTATCTATCTATCTATCTATCTATCTATCTATCTATCTATCTATCTATCTATCTATCTATCTAATCTTATCTTATCTTATCTTATCTTATCTTATCTTATCTCATCATGGTCCAGGATTTATTCTGTATAGGACAGAAGGACGGATATCAATTAGTGTTGTGGTCAAGACCACCTAACCCAAGACCGAGACAAGACCAAGTTGAGACGGAGTCCAGACTGAGTCCAAACCAATGTGAGACCATTACTGTATTCAGTAAGTATTCATAATAATCATGTGGCTTGATATATAGCCTATACATTATTCCTCAGCTAAAAATAAAATATAATTCTATATCAAATCTAATTGAAACAAAGTTTGGGTTGTACAGAAGAACACGGCACAGAACCTGCTGAAGTTTTCCAGATGATTACACAAGCAGATACTTTAATAGAATAATTGTAATGATTTTAAAGTTATTGAAATACATCACATAATAAACCAAAGTGAGCGAGTGACAGAGAGACATTTAAAAAACAACAACAAAGTTGTCATTGCAGCTGTGGTCTTGAGAAAAAATCCAGCTCGACCAAGACCGAGACAAGACCAAGACCTTGAAAATGTGGTCTCGAGACCAGTCTTATACCACTACACTAGTTTCACTGTCTATGAATTTATCTTTATTGAAAAATGTCAGTCAGTTCAGTGTTTAGATGATAAAAGCTTATGTTTAATCAGAATATAGTCAGGTGCATTTAAAACAACATGGTTTCTTTGTGTCAACAGACATTCAGATTCATTTACACCTGAGCTTTTCTGTCTGGAAAAACCTTAAAAACAGTTTGGACTTTAAGGACTCAGCTTGTTCTGTTTTCCTGCTGCTTCTGGTTTTTGAAACAACAGGATGAAGATGTTTTAAATTTTATTTTATTTTCCCCCAGTTCTCAGAAACCTGAGGTTTTATTTAAAAGACACGTGTAATAAAGGAACTAAACCGGTGACCTTCTTCTTTCTTCTTCTCTGACCTCACTGGAATATTTATTCACATGTATTTATTAATGTGTTCTTCTGGATCTATAAATAACTTTCTATGAAGCTTTTTGAGGTCTGGTGAGTTTATATTGTGACTCTGGAAACTTTAACAAAGGTGAAACTTTTACTTTTTGCTCAAGAGCTCTTAGTCAGGGGAGTCGGTGGATGTCTTTATGGAAACTTAGTGTGTATTAATCCACGATCTGATCAGATGAAACAAACGTCTCGTGAGCCGCTGCCCAGCCTCAGAGGACACGCACGCGAGGCTCGACGGACGCCTCAGCACGAGGACGGACGTATCAGACTAAACGCCTATAAATACAGGCGCGTGCGGCTCCTGCTCCACCTGAGGATCCTGATCCAGCTCCAACTCTCTGCACATAGACAGAGACGCTGCTGCTGTGTGAGGACTCGGCTTCTCTCTCCTGTTTATTTATATGTTTTACTTCTTCTCATTCTTCTTCTTAATTCTCTTTTTCCTTGTTTTCATGAATGAATTAACCATTCGCGCCCTCGGATCTTACTGAAACCATGTCTTCTCCCTGTGCGTAAAATGCTGCGCTCGGTGCGTCCTGGCGCGGACTATTCCTTGGAAAATGCGCGGTGTCAGTCGGTGCCCAGTTCCCTTCACGCCCCGCTGCCGTCGTGGTGGATCGCTGCAGAGCAGGAGTGGCATCACGGCGACAAAATCCGGATGAAAGAGCGTCCTTTAGAGCTCAGGCATGCATCGAGTAATGAGATCATTGGCGTTATAAATATCCCCCGTGCCAGCAAAACAACTCCGGCAGCAGCAGCTACTGCAGCGCAGCCAGCCAGCCGGGGTAATGCCCAGGAGCGCTGCTGCTGCTGCACACAACCGCTCAGGAGAAGGAGCGACACCACCAAGCAGAAACCATGCTGCCAGAAGAAGTGGCCTATAGCAGCGAGTAGCGTCTCCGTGCTGGAAGAATGAATGTTCCTCTTTACCTTCTTCTGACCTTCGCTCACTTGATTTGCTGCGCCGCCGGAGAGAAGCGCGTCTCCGTGGACTCGGAGCGCCAACAACTTGTGGAGGAGGAGGAGGAGGGGGGGAGCAGGTCCGGACGCAGGACGTGCAGGCTCTACTGCAGGGTTGGCATCGGCTTCCACCTCCAGATCCATCCCGACGGCAGAGTGAACGGCAGCCATGAGCCCAACCAGCTGAGTAAGTCTCTGCTTCTTCACTCACTCACTCACTCACTGCTGCTAAATTATACATTTACGACCAGAGTGCGCGTCCTGCTGCTGAGAACGACGCGCACTTGGATCCACGACGACTTTCAGCACCACTCAGCATTTACTCTCTCTAATTGACCCCCCTTGTATCATTTAATTTAAATGACTACCCACACACCCCCTCCTCCTCCTCCTCCTCCCCTCCTCTTCCTCTTGGGACATTTTAACAATAATGATTTACACGGGAGGCGCGTATGGAGCGCGCGCCCTAAACTTAGGCTGCGTGACCCTGTGAAATATCTGAGCGGCCGGCGGCGGCCCCACGCATCTGCAGCTTGACGAGCCTTGTTTGTGTCTCTCCGGGATGTTATGTTGGCAGGTAGAGACTATTTGTGGAAGTGACAGGTGCAGCGGCACAGACACCAGGATGTGTTGGATTGCCCATCAGCACGATTGTCATCACAACTACGCTACTACACACACAGAGAGAGACACACACACTGTAAAAGATATCCGGCTTCAGATTTACTACTGCTACTTACTGCTTACTACTACTTTTGAAAAATTAAAATAGGTCAAAATAAAGAGGAATAATAAAGTTGAGTTACTTTCTTGTGCAGATTCTGGTCTCATTTCTGCAGCGTGACCCTGTGCACATTTGATTTTTAATGCACCAATATCAACATTTGAACAGTTTAAAGTATAAATCAGAGCCACAATTATTCATTTTTGTGCATAACCACCAGCATTTTTCCACAGAAATGACGGTGATCAGTGCATTTGTTTGTGTCTGCCTCTAAAAAGTGGAGAAATTCATATATATATTAAGATCAGAAAAGAGAAGAGAGAGCTGCACCAGATTAGGATTCATTTATTAATCAGGACAGTTATTAAGAAGAGTTTATTAACATTTATTACACAACTGTCCTGTCTGTGAGTCGTCGTCCAGAGGCCATAAATCAGATTTCCAGTTTTTTACTACCCCCCTCCTCCTCCACATCGCTCACCGTGAAAGTGCACTTGTGCCTCCATTTCATGGTCCCCCTCCTTCAGACGAGTTGTCAGGTTACATGGATTTCACCGCAGCAGCCGTGTGGTTTTGAATCCTGCATGACAGCAGAGGAGACGAGCAGCAGGAGGAGGAGGAGGAGGAGGAGGAGGAGGAGGCTGCAACATGAGGAAGATTGTTTCAGGAGTTTAAACACAGTTCACTTCTGCACACACACACACACACACACACACACACACAACGGCAACACTGCGTTTAAATTTGGATTTTAAAAAAACATAAAAAATGGTTGTTGTATTTTGTTTTCTTTGCTTCTCCTGGTTTTCACTTCATCGTGAACCTGAAGGTTGAGTGATGCAGAACGTCTCAGGTCGAACACGCCATGGGCCAACACACAATATCACAACATTTTTTGAAAATAAAACTTTAAAACTTATCACTCAGGCACTTTCTGCAGCATTTCTCTGTATTAAACATACATGGACATCACACATTGTTTGCATGTGAAACAAACTTACAGTTAGTTACAGTATTTGTGCAGCCAGGTCTGGCCCTCTCACTGCTCCTCGCTGCTGATTGTGAAGTTTCCTTCTGACAGATTTGTGTTTGTAAAGCACAGATGTCTCTGTCTGCTGCATGGCTTCAGTCAGTGAAGTTTAATTTGTCAAACAACAAACATGATGATGATGAGCCATCATTAAATGTCAGTTTTAATCAGTCAGTTTTAACCCTAGAGGACATTAGGCCTAAAAAGGTCAGAAAAATACATAGCTAGCGTTGAGATGACAAGTTTTATGACGATTAGGGCTGTTGTACCTAGTTGTTTTTTTTGTTTTGTCTTTTTAAAGAAAAGCTGAACCAGAAGGAGGGTATGGATATCTGAGATAAAAACTAAAACGTTTCAGGTTTTCCAGTTGTAGTTTTACAGAACTTTGAACCTTTTGTTTTTTCAACTCAAAAGAATGAAAATCACATCTAAACTTTGCAAGGTTGGGGGACACTTGTTATTTCCTTGATAAAAAAATATATATATATTGTGAGTTGTTTTCTTGCCAATTTGTGACTTAAAACTTGAAAAACATGTGATTTAACACCATACATTTCCCCCACTCCTTCCAGCTAATTAAAAAAAACTACACTGACCCTAATATGCTGTCCTGAATGTGAAATGCTAATTTGAGATGTTTTGTGTTGTTGCTGCATAAAACGTTTTTTAAAAAGCTCTTGAGCTGCATCCGTCTCCTCAAACGTGGAGAAGCTACAGTACAGTACGAGCTGCAGAAAGAGACAAAAGCCTAGTAAAAAGCACACTTGTTGTCTGTCTGTCTGTCCTCTCAGGTGTCCTGGAGCTGTTTGCGGTTTCTCAGGGGGTCATCGGCATCAAAGGCGCCTACAGCAACAGGTTCCTGGCCATGAATAAAAGAGGACGTCTCCACGCCACCGTGAGTGTCTCAGATTGGTCCTACCACTCAGATCATCATCATCATCATAGGATGCTACTAAAGTCACTGTTCATATGTTGTCCAGTCATGCAGCTGTATTAGCTCCAGATGTTTTTCAGATGATCACCACCTCATCCAGCTGTTCTGGCTAACAAGCTAACGAGCTAGCAGCTGCTTATTTCTGGTGCCATGTGAGCTCAGGATTTACTCTCCAGCCTGGTCTTCTCCATGACAACCAAAGATAAATAGGCTCTTATGAATCTTTAGCTTTGTTCACCTGTTAGCCGCTAACGTCGTTGTCTGATGAGCAAACATTGGTCAGAAACCAGGAAGTAGCCTCAATACGCAGTGCAACCAAAACAATGAGCTAACAAAGAGGCTAAAAGGCTCAAAGTGCTGCTGAGTTGTGTGTTGTGTAATTTCTTATGACTCAACTCTGAACTGTCGTCGTCTCATTGTGTTGTGGAAGTAACTGAAAGATAGGGAAGATAGGATAAGGGTCACAAAACATAGTGAAAAGCGACCAAGGTAGTTGTGTGAGATGAGACGTTTAAAAACGGTCTTGAACGCTTCATTTTGTTCACCTGTTAGCTGCTAATTGCTGCCGTTGTCTGATGAACAGGTAGCCTACAGCGATGCTAAACCAAAACAATGAGCTACCAAAAAGTCTAAAAGACGAGTCTGAACTGTTGTTTTCTTGTTGTGTGGTGGAAGTAACAGATCAGTAAGACAAGACTGCAGACTTTTCTTGGACAAAACATGTGAGAAGCGAACAAAGTAGCTGTTTAAGCCTGTATAAGCCTGTTAGCTGCTAACGTTGTCGTCTGATGAGCAGGTAGCCTAGCGAACAGTGGTCCTACCAGCAACCAAAACAAAGAGCTAAAAGAGGCTAAATAAAAAGGCCCATAAAGCTGCTGATTGTGTGATGGTTGATGTGCTGGATGGAATTTGGATACTTCACCAAAAATCGATAATTCACCAATCATCTACTCACCGTCATGCCAAGGAAGGGTTTGGAGAACTTTCTGAGTCATCAAAACGCTTTATGAGTTCCAGGGGGGGTCCGGCTGACAACGGATTTTCATATAATGGCGGCGGATTGTGCTCACTATTGAATCGTCCAAAACACACACTAAGTATAAAACATCCAAATACCTCCATACTGTGCGAAATTTTGCTGTGAGATGTTCCTTTGTCATTGTAAACCATTGGATGTATGATGTAAAGAACATCAACAGAGCCACTGGGAGCTACTGCTCCAACAAGGATAAAAACAGAGATCACATTAATTTTTTCAAAAAAACTTTTTCATGTGGCGGCTTCAGGACACTTGGGTCAGTACAGACGAGCAGTATGGAGGTATCTGGATGTTTCATAGTGTGTGTTTTGGACGATTCAAAAGTGAACTCTATCTGCCGCTATTATATGAAAATCCGTTGCCAGCCGGACCCCCCCTGGAACTTCAAAAGCGTTTTGATTTGATGACTCTCTGAACCCCTTCCTTGGCATGACGGTGAGTAGATGATTGGTGAATTATCGATTTTTTTTAGGTGAAGTATCCCTTTAACAGACTCTCTTCAACAGTTGTGTGAAATAGAAGTTAAAATCACTGTGGAAAGTGACACATAGGCCTATTGTATATTGATGCAGATGTTTGCAGATGCACCAGCAGCTTTCCAATCAAAACGGAATATCTACTGACTCAATGTGTCCAAACAAACAGTGAATGTGCATGTGATTCAGAGATGAAGCTGTTATTCGGCGTCTTCCTGTGTCCAAACCCAGTGCAGCCATGTTTGTTTTATAATTTCCCAGTCTCTGCTGCCTGCAGCTCTGCATCAGCGTGTCACTGCTGTAATCTTTAGCCACAGTTTTGAAGACTTTTAAATCTCCCCCCACCCTAAACAATACACAGTAAACCCAAATCTGGCTGCAGCAGCTTGGCCTCGCTGGCGTCGGCAGGAGCGCCCGGCTCCGCAGACGAGTCATCTGTGGGAGCGTTGGCAGGCGAGTGCAGAGAAACTGCCCCCCCACCCCCCATTAGCATGTGTTAATGGGAAGAGCAGATTAAGTCCTATCTGGGATAGGCTGATAATATACAGAGGCGTGAGCCACAAAGTGAAAATCAATATGTTGGGTAAACAATCGAGCCGGAGAGTCGGCGAGCTGCTGCTGCTGCTGGTGTGTCACGCTGTGCGATGGCGATTTATGTCCCCACAGCTCCCGGTATTGTTTCATGAAGCCGTGTCAGCAGGGTGGGGGGGGGGGGGGGGGGGTTGGCGATGTGGCGTCTGTGTTCAAAGTGAATCTTGTTTGAAAAACGCAGCATTGTGACTGAGCTCTGTCCACCAGCAGATACATAATTCAGCAGAGGAAACTAACTTTTCTGTCGGTCGGGTCAAAGCAGAAGCAGCGGCGCAAAACAACATTTACATATGAACCGAAAAACATAACAAGATTGCGGGCCGTGGATAATAAGAGGGAAACAATGGGACAAAGTAAAACGCTGCACGCCGCAGGATGTCGCCTCAAACTAAAGACCTGATTGGGTTTTGTTCTGCTGGAAGTTTGTCCGAGTCCAGTTGTGTCTCATCTGCCTCCACTTCCTGTTACAAACTGTTGGAAAGTCTGGATTTGGTTGCTGATTTGGTCACTTTTTGTGGCTCCATTGTGACTATTCACTTTGACTAATTGATATTTCCTCTTATACGTATATTGGGAGTCTGCCCAGGTCATTTTATTTTGAAAACTGCCACATTTGAAACTAGCACTATCTCTGGTGGAATCACAAACATTGATTGGTCCCAAAGTCAAGGTTTTCATGAGAGAGTGCAGTTACCCATCCATATATCCAATGCTATTGGCTTCTGTCGACAGTAATCAATAACCATGATGATGAGTCCTTCCTTTTTTTTTTAGCTTCCTGTCTTTACTGGACATACGCAATCGTTCAGAACTTAAAGGGATAATTCATCATTTTGGCAAACTGGCCCATTGCCATAATCCCTATAGTCATAGCAGTAGGTTCGTTACCTTTAATTGTCGGTGTACTGTAAGCTATTTTTAGAACGGCGGAGCAGAGCCGCGAGCTGCTCAGAGCTACGCTACGGAGGCTAATGGGATTTCTTGGTTTTCCTCATCAAACTCATCAAATACACAATCCAACAACTCCAAAACAACTCTGTCTGGTAACGTTGTGTTATTATCTCATAGCGTGGTGAATGTGCAGGTCACAACTTGTCCACCAGAGCGTTTTGGAGTTGTGTGATTATGTATTTGATAAGTTTGATGAGGGAAACCTCTGTAGCGTAGCTCTGAGCAGCTTGCGGCTCTGCTCCGCCGTTCTAAAAACAGCTTGCACCAACAATTAAAGGTAACGAACCTACTGCTATGACTATAGGGATTATGGCAATGGGCCAATTTGCCAAAATGTTGAACTATCCCTTTAAACGGCTCTGATCTGTTTCAGGACGTCTTTAGTTTTCATTTTGACCTTTGGGTGGAATGTCCATTTGCACATAAGAAATCAAATCAAAGACATATAATGGGCTAAAACATACAACTTGCTTCATCTTCGGGACAAATTCATCTTCATTTTTTTATGTTTATCTTATAGGTTGTAGTTTTTTGTGAACTCTTTCTGTGCAGTTCAGCTTTACCAGCTTCATACCTTTGCACTCTGGGAGACTCCTTCTCCTTCTCCTTCTCCTTGCCTTCTCCAACCGTTTGCCGTCGCAGCTTATTCTTGCCTCCAGAGCAGCTCTGCCTCGGAGAAATATTTGTACAACTAAAACTCCAATCTGTAGCTACAGCTGCACTCTGCTATTTAACTGCCTCGATGATTTGGTGTGGATGTAAACCTTGGCAGAGGGAGGGATGGATGGATGGATGGATGGAGGGATGGAGAGAGGGAGGGCTCGGTCCTGACGGTATCAGGTGACATCAACAAACTGATCCTGTTGCCGTCGTCTGTCGTGTTTAATATTTGGTTGTTTTCACAGTGGCACTTTATTGGCTGAATAATGAGCAGACAGATGCACTTTGCTCTCGGTGACCTGCAACAGCAAAAGGCATCGCACACAACGATCGTACGGAGGGTTGAGGGAGGGTCACCTGCATTAGTTGAACAAACAGAGAGAGACAAGGGGAAAGAGAAATGGAGTCAGGGAAGTGAAACCTCAAGTACCAACAGAAAAGACTCAGATATTAAGGATTTAATAGGTGAAACCACCTCGTTTCTTTCTTTTTTTATTATTATTTCTGTCATTTCCTGAGACATTTCACAGCTGCCGTTTCTTTTTTCCAGCGGATGATTTATGCCGAAGACACTTTTTAATGTCAGATGAAACGTTTCCCTCCCACGGCTGCTTCATTTACAAGCCAACTTTCTTTAATTGTAGTGACTGCGAGAGTCTGTTTACCATTGACAAACACTCTCTCAACACACACTTGATGGATTGCCATGAAATCTGGTACAGATGTCCCCCCACGGTCCCCAGAGGACGCATCCTACTGACTTTGATGATCCCCCTGACTTCAAGGTTTCCATGTATCCGCTTGAAATATCTCTCGACGAGCATCGCTTTCCATCCGAGTCTCTGTTAACAAGATTTTAAAACCCACACTTTTAAAAAAAGTTGGTGCGTATCGGTGCGAGTCGGGTCGTAGAAGTTCAGGTTGCCGTCTCAGATTTTTGAATTAAGAAACATCTGTCAATAGAAGTGGTAAGGAAATATTATTTAGTCATCATCAGTAAGTAACTTTCCACCTCTGCCCTCGGTACAGCTAACCCCGGGGATCATGGGAAAGGTCCCTTTAAAAGAGTGTGACCAATCCAGCAGGGCAAGAGCCAGGTTAAACAGCTGTACAAGCATTATGATTTTAACAATAAGATCTCTGGAATCTGGCTGCAGCCATTAAATCCTATGAAAAGCTGCAGGGGCCAAATCTTCTTCCTGGTATGCATGCTCGTGTACGTGTGTGTGTGTATGTGTGTGTGTGTGTGTGTGTGTGTGTGTGTGTGTGTGTGTGTGTGTGTGTGTGTGTGTGTGTGTGTGTACACTGGTACGTGCTTCGGTGGATTTGTTTCCAAATGTGTAATTCCCCCCGACCGGTACCAGAGTATGGTTATGTTGCTCAAAACGCAGCGTTCTTGTTAAATCATGTCAATCCACCCGTATAGCAGCGACTCGGGAGCTCTGTGCAATTTTCTAATCATCTTTAAAAACAACAGCCAGAAGGAACAGTGGGTCACTTTGAATAACTTAAACCCGGCCGTCTGTAGTCTTCTGCAGCGGCGGCGGCGGCGGTGGTTTGCAGCGGCGCGCTCTCTCTCCTGTGACTGGCATGTTTACCAAACGCTGTAATGGCATCATTTTCTGCTATGCTGCACTCTTCAGCAAAGCAGAACAGTTTGTTTTATTTGAGAATGGCAGCAGGGTTATACAAGGAAGTCTCGGCACAGCACAGCGCGGCGCGGCGCGGTGCGGCGAGGAACCCAGGCTTCCCCGGGTAGCTACATGTTTCCCACTCGAGGATATTTTTAGGTACCAAACAGGAACGTTTAATGAATATCAGAAAACTTTCAGATAAGGGGCCGTAACGTATTGGTTTTTACATTCTCGGGATGGATATCATCATCATCATCGTCATCGTCATCATCATCATTATATCATCGTCCAGCCTCTGGGAGCCAAATAATCACAGTCAGAGCAACACTAATGGTTGTTGTATAGTTCCTCCTCCACCTTTCCAATGTCAGACTGTGTGAACTCCTCTCTCATGCTCTCATTCATCATTCGTTACACAACAACTGTCATCACTTCGCATGTGTGCAAAATCACAAATTCCTTCATCTCCGCTCGTATCATTCATCACATTTCGCTCGTCTCCCGTGACAGCGGCCTCTTCTCTCCACTCCGCCCGTTTGAGAGTGAAAACCCATCGACTGCAGTTTCTGGATCGTTTTTTAAAAATCAAATCTTCCTTCAAAACAATTTATAACATGTGATAACAACATAAAAAGAAACATCCGTATGACTTCACCTGCTACCGACCTCCTCCAACCTGAACAACCATACAGGGAAGCTTTTTGTCCAACCTCCAATACAACCCATGATGTGAGTGTCTCCTGAATTAGCAGGCTGTACAACACTTTTGTCGTCACGGTTACAATAATAAACTCACCCGTGGACTGCACCGACAGTGGCGTGCGTACCTACCTCCGTTGCCATGGTCATTGCAATAATAATAACGGTCACGGTTTGGTCAGGTTTAAGGAACAAAAACTTAATTGGTAAGGTTTGGGGAAAAAAAAAAAAAAAGATTGTGTTCTGGCTTGAAAGAAGTGACTCCTTGACTTTGGTTGTCATACAGTAGTTATAATAATAAAAACATGATGTGGTCCTCATAGATGGATGGAAGGATGGATGAATAGAAAGGAAACAAAGTATAAAGATAAAAAATATAACATTATGTATGTGCTTTTTACATCGTATTGTCAATCAATAATCATATATAAATTAAAAAAAAATTAATTTATACAAAACTGTGTTAAACTGGCACTGAAAACACAAAAACCAAAAGCAGCAGCACTGGAAACCTTATCCGTTACGTACTATTCCCACTTTGCTCCTGTCATAATCACTATGACCACTAGATGTCGCCTAGCAACAAAACGTAACTATGGGTGATAATGAACTGCTGCTGCACATCTCTCTTGTTTTACACATCGAACTGCCTTCAGAAATATATTCAAGCCTAAATCTGTGAATAAGAAGAGTGTGAAGAGCAAAAAAAACCCCACAACAACAAAAAAACAGTTATTAATCCATCTGTGTAACAAACAAACTGATCAACGGCCTGCGTGTCGACTTTGTAGCTGAAGTTTATGCAGCAGCCGTACTGAGTAAGAGACCAGTAAGTACCAAAGGAGGCTCTGCTGCTGTCAATCAAAGCATCTCTGTGATAAGGAAAGTCATTTAGGCCACTTTGAAAATCCGCCCCCGGGTTATTCTGGGGCTCGTCCAATCAGATCGCAATCAGATGATGTCATGTTGCCTCGCACTTGGGCCGCTTGCTTTGACATTTTCCCATCCTGAACTGAACACTGCTGTGAATAATATGACATTACAAATACATACAATCCAGCTCTGCATCAACAACAGCTCCTTCAGCGTTGATTCTTTAAGAGAATACGTTCACCATCAGCCTGTCTGAAACATAATAGATGATAGAGCCAATCATCAGTGTTGATTGTTAACAAACGTTCCTCAGAGGAGGGAAACACATCACAGTTTATCCAGACCATCAGAGAAAGACTCTCACAGTAGCAGACGTGCATGTGTAGATGGGTCCGTATGTCAGATCAGTATTAACAAGGAAATAAAATTACATCAGTGTGGAGAATCTGGCAGAAACTCTTCTCCTTCTCCTCCTTCTTCTTCTTCCAGATGCTCGATCTTGAAAAGGAAAGGGAGTCGTTATGTTTTCTAAAGACATTTATCTAAAGAAGAAACAAAGGGTCAGCTTTAGTGGTGACGTGCAAACATAGATCCCACATGTTCTGCAGCTGAGCCTTGATTACATGTGGACAGTTTGATAATTAAACAATTCATCAATAATACTCCCAGTGATTGATCTAAACTGTTGAACTTCAGTTTTACTAAGGTTCTTCAAGTTTTTATTGTGTTTCATTTTTAAGGTTTGATCCATAAAGAAATATATTTTTGGTTTCAAGAGCCAAAACCATCTCTCCGCTTCTCCCTGGAGTTCTAACAAGACAGAGTGATACAAAAAAAAATGGAGCAGATTTTTACAATAAAACATTCAGAGAAACCAAATCCTGCAAAGTTGTTGGAGAGTGGGTCCAGGTGGTGAGGGGTGGGGCTTTGTTGTGACATCACAAAGTGACAGGAAGTCCTGACGGCTGGTTTTAAGGCTCAGTTTCTGAATACAGGCTGTGTGCATTTCTCTGTGGACTGAGGCTTTGATACTTTCACAGTATTAATATAGAACCTAGAGCTGCTTTATAATCACACTACACATGGACATCTACCTTTATACTGTATGGAGCTTTAACACAAACATCTACCTTTATACTGTATGGAGCTTTAACACAAACATCTATACTGTATGGAGCTTTAACACAAACATCTACCTTTTGAAGGAGCTTTAATACAAACATCTACCTTTATTTTGAAGGAGATTCTTCATACTGTGTGGGTTCTTTGAGGTAACACCTGTTAATTGATCATCTCTATCTTCTCTTGCAGGAGTGGTTCACAGACGACTGTAAGTTCAGGGAACGTTTCCAGGAGAACAGCTACAACACTTACGCCTCAGTAATCCACAGGAACCACAGGACTGGTCGCGATTGGTTCGTGGCCCTCAACAAGAGGGGCAAAGCTAAAATGGGCTCCAGCCCGCGGGTCAAATCCCAGCATGTGTCCACCCACTTCTTGCCAAGGGTCAGTTTGCATGACAGGAGCGAGCGAGGCTTCACCATAGCAGACAGGAGCAAAGAGAGGAGGAAACCGCCGCCGCCGCCGGCTGCGCCAAAACCTCTCTTGGAGAAGGCGAACGTCCAAGCGGGAACGGCACCGAAACGGACGCAGGTCAAGTACTGGCCCAAGTACCGGTTTGGATAAACATTACAGGGTTTGGCTCTATGTGGAGGAATACATGGTTGGTAGACTTTTGGACATGTGCTGTAAGTCATGGGCGAGGCCGAAAGACTGACAATGGTCATTTGCCACATTCAAAGCATTCCGGGTATCTATGAAGTGTAGGAAAACCTTAAAGGGCTGCCAGGTGCCAACTACAGAGCTTCCCTCTCTCTGAAGAAGCTGTGATCACAGTTGTGAGTCGTCTTTCCACTTGAGTTGATGATGCTCTGTCCTGTTCTGTGTTTTCAGTTGTTTTCATGGTGACATTCAGCAAAACGTTCATCCATAACTTCCTCCATGTTCACTTGAAATCCAAAAATTATTATATGGTAAGTGTGGAGTGAGTAAATGGTAAGGTTATATTCTTTATATGGGAGCAGAGTAGGGTCCTTTAAGTTGTTTTGTTCTTTTTCTCAGCCCAGATTTATATTTTGTTTCCACAACTCCTTATAATATCTGAAAATATAAACATAACATGATATACGTGAACCTAATTACCCTCTTCTTTAGCAAAGATGGTGTCATCATTCACTAAAAACATTGGCCCTCATCTTCATCTTACAAAAGATGTCAGAAAATTATGATTACACTAATTATGATACACAATATTATCTTTAAGGATATGATGTTTTTTTTTGTTTTTTTTTAAAGAGAAGCCATTTTCATACAGCCCCTAAAGAGGTTTAAATTTGCAGGAAAGTCAAATGGGAGTACACTCATTTAGCAAAGTTAAAGTTATCTCAAAGTTCAGTAAGACAACATTGTTATTAAAGGTGTACAGAAATGGCCGTTTGTCCTGTTTGTCGCGCCGAGTTGTCACGAGCTGCAACACGAGTTTACCCGAGTGAGGAAAACGAATTTGATTGGTCGTTATCGAGCGGGCGGGATATTCAAAGCTTGAGGCGAGCCCGAGCTCCGTGTGTGTGTGCGTGTCTCAGACGTTGAATGACGGATTACGGATCCAATATCAGTGGCTGGTGAATCGTGTACAGGCTGACGTATAATCCGTGCGCCTGCATTATCCAATGCGAAAAAAAAAATACACACTTTCATCCCGGATTTACTCAAAAATAGAATTTTGCACAAAGTTTGGCCTACAACGTCTGAAAGATGAGTTATCACATTAATTTTATCACCCAAAGTGGGCTCAAATTCAATTTTCTTTTCTGTACACCTTTAATGACAGAAAGAAATGCATCTTAAAAATCCAATTGAAAAGTTACATCAAATAAGACCAAGAGGCATTTTCTATATTTAGTCTCAGGCCACAAGCCTCAGCATTGAGCAGCTACATCACCAGATTAAACTGGGAGACACAGTGACTCGGTATCGGAAAAGTGTTCAGACTGGCGCTAGCTAGTTAGCATGCTAACTAGTAGAAAAAATGTATATAGCATAATAACAAAAGGAACAAAACAAGAGTTTAACATCAGAATGAATCTTTGTGCAAAGTTTCTTCTTCTGGTCATTAGCTGTTCATGCTAATGTTGGCTATGTAGCAATAGCAAAACAAAACAAAAAAATTAGCACCTTTAAAATGTCTAAAATTTGGATGAATATGCAGAACGCAATTGTAAAATTAAACAATTTTATAATCGGCCAGGAAAGTAACGAGTTGCTGCATGTGTTAACATCTAATCCCACATATGTAGATGACAAAAAAATATGATTGCAAAGAAAAAAAGAAGTTGGTTTAACGCTAGAAAATAATCATATGACAGTATGTTTGTTCTCCCTGTTGGCTAGAGGGAAAATGATGTGATGAGTTTGAGTCATTTTTAGCTTCTTCTGAGACTCTGTCTGAAACCTGGCTTGGAAAGAGCTTCAAACATGTCTCCTTCCTAAACATACACACACACCAGCCAACTGTCCTTTCCCTAACACCAGATTTGTGATAATCAACATGAAAATAAAGACCGGCTCTCCGGAGACCCTCCCCTCCTCCTGGACGGACAGCTGTTGAGGGATCAAGGAGAAAACTGTCCATCAAAACTATATCATTTTAGCAACCGGCTGTCCCTCCGAAAAAATCCAGAGTCACGACCTCGCCGCATTCCACGCAGGAGGAGCGCACACACCGCCGTCACCACGGGGATAAAGATGCCGAGGAGGAGGAACGGGCCCGTGTTTTGGGGAAAGGTTTCAGGCTGTAGGTGTATCAGATGGCAAACAGCCGGGGAATGACCGAGGAGAGGAGGACATCTCTGGGGACGGAGACCATAAATTCATTCTGTCTTTTACTTTCTTTGTTAAGGACGAAACATGTTGCAGAAGCATATGAAGACATTTTTTTTTTTTGGATTAATAATGATCAAAGTCCCGACCTGTAAAATATAAAAGTATGAATCATATTTCTGTGCACTGATACATTTCAAATATCATTTCAGAGAGAGTGTAACCCAAGTGATTTACAAATGTGGTTAAGATTACAGGAGATATTACCCAACCGTTTTATTGTGAAACCTATACAGGCCCGGCCAGGGTTCAGGCCTGGTTCTTCTCAGATATCTCAGTATTTATATCAAGATATTTCTCCTTTTCACTCTGAGACTGTGCTTAATATTTTTGCTTTCATGTCTGTTGTGTGTTGTTGCCTGGCAGAAGGACAAAATAATGCAAAAACACATCAGGATCCCAGTTTTAAAGCTGTGCAGAAGTCTATTCAGTGTTCAAAGCTGTATAATAATCAATATAATGATAATAATATCTGAACCAAATGACAGATAATCATACATTTAATACACAGGTGTCACGTACAACTACAGGAACATGTTACCTGTTGACAGAGGCCCTTATTATAAACTCTAGATATCTTGATGCTGTTCTGTATTTGGTTTTGTTTTTTGACGATTTTCTGTGTTGTCATCATGTTGTTGTGTCTTCATACACATCCCAAAGAAATATTTTTTGTACCAGAATTTTTTAAAAATAAAAAACATATTGTATGTATCATGAAAAGTTTTTTTTAAATGTAATATGAATATTGCAAATAAATATATCAGTGGATTTTCTTATGGATTATGTTTTATATGAAATGCAGTTGTTGCACCGAGTTACGACGGCTAATACGGGAGATGAGGAGGATATGTTAGTAATGTGTGTCTCACCGAGATCCTGCTGGTCCAGGGGTCACTGTGGTCAACTAATGAAAGACAGGTGTCTGTGTGCATGTGTGTGTGTGCGTGTGTGTGATGACAGGACTGTGCTCGCTGATGTTCTCCAAGCCCTCTGAGGTCATGACAGTTCTTTGCTTTGGTCTAAAACAGACCTGAGCGCTGATTACTCACCAGTGTTTTCCCTGTTTTCGATATGAGAACGAGTGGAACTCCTCCTCCTCTTCCTCCTCTTCCCCCGACTCTAATGATTAAACATTATTAACGTGTCACAATGTCACAAAGTGAAAGTTTTGTCTTTTGTCTTCTGCTATATCTCCTCTGAGGACATAAGAGGCCAGAAGGGATTAAAGGCTATGTGTCTGCACACACACGCATTTGGACTGACCTCCAGAGCTGGACCAAGACATAAGCGAACTAAGCACCTGCTTAGGACCACTTGGCCACTAGGGGGCCCAAGAGCAAATTCATTTTAATTTTATTTATTTATTTAAAAAGGACAATTTACATTAATAACATCAGTTCTTTTCTCTTTTTAAGGAAGAGAAAAGAGGAAGCCCAACGTAAATGCACCGGGATTAGCAAGTAGCTAATTTTCACCCGCAGTCCTCTGGCAGTTTACATAAAGAAGATTTCATAACAATTAGACAGACACAGGTATAACAGGACAGACATAAAATCAGACACAATGTTGACAGGTGAAATAAGACAGACAGTACAATAAGAACTTGACAGAGCAAAACACAGGGATCAGAGGTACAAAGAAGTTCTAACAAACATTCAAGACAGGCAACAAGAACAAGAACCTGACATACAGAGCACAGACACAGAGAGGTAGAATAAAGTGCTATAGTGGCCATGCAAATGGTGAATGTAGCTGTGGCTGAGGCTGCTGTCATATAACGGCAATAACAGTGGAGAATATTCCTGCATCCTGGCCTCGAGTGGAGCAGGTGCAGGCCGAGGCCCAGGTCATGATCCCTGCCGTTCTTGGGGGGGATGGGGGCGTTGCAGAAGCTGGGGTTTAAGGGAATAGTTCACCAAAAGATGGAATTGAGTCTTTAGTGACTCCCCCTCATGCTGATGAATACTCCGGAGTAGGTTTTTTATTCCTCAAAGTGCATCTGGAGACCCGGGAGGCCGGTTCGTAGTCCAATGAAAACTTTTATATGAAAGTCAATAGCATTCGCATTCTGGGAAACTTGTCATACCCCTCAGTTTGAAGTGTGCCTCTGAAAAATCTCCGTTTGAAGGGCCAGATAGCTCTACCACTTCTTCCTAACCCTTGTCTGAACCAGAATTGGGACACCCCTATACCACTTCACGTGAACGCGCAAAACGAAGGGGTAGGGCCAAGGCCTAGGGCTAAGGGAGGAATTGGAATTCGTATGCCCAATTCCAATTCTAATTTTCATCCCTACCCCTAGCCCTAGCCCTAAACCCTTGCCCCTTGAAACGGAGCTACAAGGGGTAGGGGGGGTTGAAAGTCAACCTTTACGAATTGGGACACCCCTTAATAATGTAAGACCTGAAACTGAAACGTTCTGCTACCTATTACAGCAAATTTGTTTTCACAACTATTCCTGCACATGAGCTCTGTGATGCGATCAAAGAGCAGGAAAAAAGAAGAGTTTTTCAATGTAAGTTTCTAATTCATTTTGATCAATTAGATCGTCTCAGGATTGGATGTGAATTACTAATTGTCTTATTTAAGAGAAGCCCAATCAGCAGTATAGCGAGCAAAGTCAAAGGCCGTAAATCCAGACAGGAGTAATCACTTCCTGAGATGTTGTACATCTGAGGATCACATCATCTAGTCCACATGGTTTCCCTGGAGAACCTCGCTCTGTCATGTCGTCACATTATGACTCATGAGAGCAAACTCTGAAAACACAGATTTCATCTTAAGGACACGAAACAATAATGTTGTGATGGTGTTATAATAAATGTCATTAATGGTGGCTCCGTTCAATTCAGACATCACATTGAAATCATGATACCAGGTCTCTGAGACTGAATGTGTTTAATGGAATTAACACGTTTTATTATTTGCACAAGGTCCAGCTGGTGTTTGCATTGACTGCAAAGCTACTGCAAATGATTCCTCTGGTATACTCTGAATTTATGCACAAGTCATTTGTCCAGGATTAAGTTTAAAAAAAATAAAAGCACAACAAATAAAAATGAAAACAAGGAGAAGCTCTCTATGAAATGCTAATTGTTCTCATTGTTGTTTGATTGCATTTACAAACATACACTGGGAAATCAGGAGGAAAGAGAGAAGATTACTCAACACCGAGTTAGAACAAGAGAAGTTTAGCGTTTATTATTCATATTGCTGTTAAATAATGCAGCAGGTCTTTAAACACTGTGTGACCTCAGCACAGAGACACAGCTTGCGTGACAGTGTTTATTTAAAGTTTATCATGAAGAAGCAGCTTTCCTTGTGAACCAGCTCCTCTGCCATCTGCCTCCACTTCCTCTTGTCTTGTCCTCGTGTGTGTGTGTGTGTGTGTGTGCTGCCCACGTTGGCCCTATAAGTTACATGGCCGTCGCATGAGAGCTGCATACATAACAATATTTTTAATCATTACCTCACTTTCCGTGGACGTCATTGCAGAGCCGTTAAAAGTCACAGCGAATGAGAAAATTAAACAAAATGATAATAAAAGATGATAATGACAGCCAAGAGTCACAGGCTTTCTGTAAATGGAGCCGAGGACATTTACCGTAACGTTTTATTCTGTATTTTACAGTCGGTGAAGGTGCCAAAGAGCGGCTATTTGCCAGGATTTGGGAACTGACATCATGGGACTGGATTACTTTGTCATTGCATACGTTAGTCCAAGTCAGGTCCCAGTATGAGGACCAACCTGAGCCACTCTCATCTTCTACTTCTACTTTGGAGATTGGTTACTGTTAATTTAAATGAGTTGGAATCTGTGATTTACTGTCATTCATTTTGGAAGACAGAGTCACAAATCTTTAAAATGACTCACACTCCATAGTTTTTCTCAACCTGAGAATCACAAGTCAAGCCAAGTCAGTTATTATTTACATGGTGCCAGTTTGCGATTGTCAAGACAGAAATGGATATGATCAATTTATTCATTTTTAAAGTGAAGAAAAAAATGAAAATAACATTTCACACTAAATTTTTGTGCGTATTGTGCAGCTCCAGTATGAATGATAACTGTAAATCTGAATGCTGATAGTAATCAATATTATTAATTAACAGCAGCCTCCAAAACATTAAAAAGGTAATATAGTGAACTGTTACACTTTCCAAATTAGCTACTGTATTATTGTTAAAGGTCATCAAGGGAATCCCAGATGCTGCTTTACCTCTGGAGATTTGGGACCTACGAGTCTTTAGCAGCAGGTCTGTAGCAGTCCTCTTCATGGATCGGACACAAATTTGTGGACATCTAACGTCTTATAGGCTATCGGTTGGTCCTAAAGGAACCTAAGACAGATCCAAGGAAACAAAACGTGACTTTTTTTAACTGCACTTCACAGGAGAAAGATGGGGTCTTCAGGAGGAGCAGGAGGGCCAGTGAAAACTCAGATTTTGTTGTAATAGCCTATGTATGCTTTTAGCTGCAGTGGAGCTTGATTTAATGTAAATGAGAGAGATGTTGCAGTTTGCTTCAGCTTTCAGAGTTCGCCTCGCTCCATCAGTGGCACTTGACCTGTGAGTAGTTCAGAGATGACTATCAGTGCAAATCTGTTGCATCCGTCCGTCCATCCATCCATAAAATCCTCCCACACACTGGACGACAGGCAGAGTCCACTCCACAGTCTGTTATCACATGTGGTATAGCCACTAATTCTCTATGGCTGCCTGCAGCGTAGGCCATCAGAATTAACACTGGTTAAACAGTAAAGATTAGTGGTGTGAAATCGGATGCAGTACAACAACTAGCCTACTAACACTAATGCATTACACTCATGAACTGGAAAGTACAGAAAACCCAATTGTTTTTGTTTGAACAACAGGTTAAAGGACTTTATAAAATGAATAACGATGGAACGCACAACCTCAGTAGAATATAGAAAAAATAGGCCTACTTGAATGTGAGAAATGCAATTCAAGAATGATTGTAGGCTAAATGATACAGTCTATGAATATGAATTTTAGTTTTGTAGGTAGAAAGTCAAACCCTTCTTGGAGAAATGTTGGCACAGTGATAGCCTAGTTAACTATGTAGTGGTAGCTAATTCCTGGCAAATGTCTTTGTGTTGTGTAGTAGCCTATGCATCGTCTTTGTTAGGCTATAAACTAACACACAAACAAACAAAAAAACAAAAACGATTTAGCTCTGAGGTAAGTAAGTTTTCTGCTCTTTATTTTTGACAGGGGGGAACCACAGGAAACAACATCCTAAGTAGGCTATGACTTTTTCTAGGCCCTCTTCAAAAAAAAAAAAGAAAAGAAAAGAAAAGAAAAAAGAAAAAATATGAATTAATTTGTGCGATAAACTGAACAAGTGCTGTCCATTTTTTAATAAGTGCCAGCTGGAGGAATTGTATGTTTTGACCTTTTACAGTCTATGGTTTTGACCGGACACTATTTAAGAGGCCATTTTTGTGTTGTGTGTGGTTTGTTTGTTTTTAGGACTTCCGGGTTGGTTGCTATGGCAGCACCGTGTACAACACAGAGCACGTGAACATGATGGAGTACAGCACGGCCGCGCGTTTTCACGATTCAATCACTCGGTTTAAAACCTACGAGGATTACCTGGACTCCAAAGTAACGCGGATGGATTTACTTTACCTACAGGTGAGTGAGTGGCACAGGTACAAAATGTTGACGTCTGCCCTCTCTGTACTGCGTCAGAACCGCCTTGATAAAGTTGTCAATTTAAGTTTTTTGGGCCATTTTGTAAAAGTTCATGTTGATAAAACACAAGTTGTGACAAGTTTTCTGAATCTCCAACATCCTGTCTTTCATTCGGCGTGAAACAAATAATCTTATTCGGTCCTATAAACAATAAAACATCGTTTGTTTCAGCTATAACCTTGTTCTGGCCTACCACGACCACGACAGCTAGAAAGTTGGTTTTAAATTGATTTTTACGGGATTATCTGTCGTTTAAAAATAGTTAGATGATAGCCGAATTGAACATGGTGTTCTTACAATTGTTAATCTGTTTTATTGGACGTTAAAAGCTGACTTTTTTGTTGCTAACTAGCAAAGTAACACGGTTGCTAAAATTGTGAATGGAGTCTGGCCCACGGGGATCCGTCGTTAAAATGAAATATAAAGAGTGAGTGTTTGTATTATTGTCATCGCCGACATCTCTCGTTATTTTGTTGACAGTTTTCATTGACTAACATTAATTTTACTGTATTTATAGCACTATATGGAGTTGTACAAATGTGAACTGTAACAGGAGTTTAGGGTTTGTTGGTGTAGTACCTACGGACAGACGCTAGGTGGCAGTCGCACACAGGCTTGGTAGCAGCGTTTAAAACTATGGAAGATACAACTGATATGGTTATTTAAAGTCTTTTAATTGAAAATGGAAAGAGTAATATGTTATTATATAGATATTTTTGTTATAAAACCAAAACCAGGACTTAATTAGTAATAGGTCAATGGATTGTAGGTATCAAACACAATGAACAGAATTTACACCAAGTCCTATAGGTGCACTTTTACATAATGGTCTGCCTCATTGCCACTATTACCATAGTACTCATTCATTCAGTCTTTATTGAGAGCACCACCCATGGAGGATTCATAGTAAAAGTATTAGGATTGGGAAAAAAAGGTAAAACACCACAACAAGGCACTGAAATCTGTTAAATGAAACCAAAATGATCCACCATTCAAATAAAATGTCCAATAATTCAGAAGTCTCACTTTATGTCAATCATTATTATTACAACATACACAACACAGGTCAAAAGTTTGGAAGGAATATCACATTTTTAAAACAAAGATAGTTTCATTGATGACTAACAAAAAAAACATGAATGTTATATAAAGAGTCACTTATCCAAATACATTTTTACTATAATTATCAGGTATTTGGGTTTGTCGTGCTTAGAGTTTGCTTTCTTCAAAGTAAACTCAACACGAGGCATTCGTTCCACAAGTTTTTGAAGGTATGTGCCAGGAATTGCACTCCAAGCTTTCTTATGTAAGTTCATCATTGAGAGACTGCTGATTCGTGGGATGCACTTTTCTGACTGATCGATCCAGTTTGTCCCACACAAGCTCAACTGGAGGGAGGTCTGAGGCGTGAGGGGGACAAACCATTTTTCGTTTCACTGACCTTTTTCTATCATCATAACTTCTAGTTTCTTCTTCTAGTCTTCTCGGGGTGTAGTGAACTCCTTTGTTGGACACCATTCTGCGTTTTGCAATTTCTTTTTTCAGTGTACAAGTCTGTACTCTTGCACTCCTGTTTCTTTCCAGCCAATTCTGTGGTAGTTTGTCAGACATATGAAAACAGTTGAGATTTATCGGGACTGTTGTATGCAAACTCCCAAAAGCCAAAGAGCTAAAGTGAATAATGAAAATTGTGATTTGTTTTTGCACTGAAGTTGTGATTTTGCAAATCTTCTCAACCCTCTTTATTCTGTTGAAGGGATTACTTCACCCAAAATCGATAATTCACCAATTTTCTACTCGCCATCATGCCAAGGAAGGGTTTGGAGAACTTTCTGAGTCATCGAAACGCATTAGGAGTCCCAGGGGGGGTCCAGCTGGCAACGGATTTTCATATAATGGCGGCGGATAGAGTTCACTATTGAATGGTTCAAACCACACACTATGAAACATCCAGATACCTCCATACTGCTCGTCTGTACTGACCCAAGTGTCCTGAAGCCGCCACAGGAAAAAGTTGTTTGGAAAAAATGTATGTGATCTCTGTTTTTATCCTTGTTGTAGCAGTAGCTCCCAGTGACTACGCAAGATTTGCTGCAAGATGTTCTTCTGTGTTTACATCATATATGGTTTCCATGGTTTACAACGACGAACGAACATCTCGCAGCAAATCTTGCACATCTCGTGCAGCTACTGCTACAACAACACTAAAAACAGAGGTCAAATAATTTTTTTTCAGAACAACTTATTCATGCGGCGGCTTCAGGACACTTGGGTCAGTACAGACGAGCAGTATGGAGGTATCTGGATGTTTCATAGTGTGTGTTTTGGACGATTCAAAAGTGAGCTCTATCCGTCGCCATTATATGAAAATCCGTTGCCAGCTGGACCCCCCCTGGAACTCCTAAAGCGTTTTGATGACTCTGAAAGTTCTCCAAACCCTTCCTTGGCATGACGGTGAGTAGATGATTGGTGAATTATCGATTTTCGGTGAAGTATCCCTTTAACATTTATTCAGTAACATCAAATGAAGTGCATATCAATGAAAAGCAAAGTTTGATCATGCAGTAAATTCCCAAAATCCATAGAACTAATTTTAAGAAAGACATTGTGAACAGAAACTTGAAGATGCTTCCAAACTTTTGGCCTGTAGTGTTCAACATGTTAACCTCATTATGCCCTTAAAATAAAGCTGGCTGACACACAATTAAAGTCCATGTTTACATTTACCATTATTTCAAATGGAGGTGTCAGAGTTTATGTTTACAGCTTATAACTGTGCAGGTTTCAGTCAACCTGCATGTCAGAAACAGGCAGTCCTGCCTTCGGCCAGTAGATGGCACCCTTGTTAATGATATACCAAGCTGCTGCTGCTGCTGCTGCTGCTGCTGCTTTGGCCACTTTGTTTGAACACCTGTGTCCACACAGAGAAGAGAGCGTGTCCTATCTGACCTGATAATCAGCTGCAGTCAATCATATCAAACTCAATCACCCCTGTGTTGTGACAGAACCCAGTCAGTCCGGGTCATCTAACCTGTGCGGTCACGCCGACGATGACGCCTACTTTCTGATAAATCAGCTAATTATAAACCTATTTTTTTCGCCCCCCCCCCCCCCTGCAGATTATGTAATTTTAGGGACTTGTCACAAACTATGAGCGTGAACTCAGGGAACCGAGGTAGTTAGCAACCAGGTCGTATTACAAAGTCACTGTGGCCTTGGCCGTCGACGTTGTGGAGCATTAGTCCAAGTCCTGGTGTGTCGACGGTAAGAAGCAGTTCATTCAAATAGACTTATTCAATGAGCCTTGAAAATGAAGACAATGATTTTCAGGCCAATTTTAGGACCGGGCAAATGTCTGAGACTCATTTCTGGTGAGCCACATCAAAGTTGAAGGAAAATATAACTTTTCCTCTCGGGTGCGGACACGGGCCCGGCTGCGAGGATTTTGGGTAGGAGGACATGTGGCAGAAGCTTTGATCTGACAAGCCACATGGATTTGACAGCAAGATTTGGTTTTTAGATGATGACTTTATGGCTTGGCTTTAATGACGGTGGCTCTGCAAACGGTGATTGGAATAATGTAGCTAACAATCCCTACTACAGAGACACACACACACACTTAGAACATGAATGGACCTGTGTGTGTATGCATGAAATCACACTGAAACCACAAAACTGAACTGTATCTGCAGCTTGTGGTGTTGCAGAGCAGGATATCGCTTCCACATTTTGGGGTAGGGAGGTAAAATAACATCTTTAAGCTAAAAAGGCTTTAGTGGTGAGTAAATCCAAAAATCTTAGTCCGTGGTTGACATAATATCTAATTTCATCTCTTGCAGCGGTGATTAATGAGCAGGACTCAGATCCAGGATGTAAGACAATCTGGATTTATGTTTTATCTAAACCAGCCACTGATGCATCAATCAAAGGAGAATTAATAGTTTAGGTCATTTGTCAAGTAAAAAAATACCAAATATTCTTCTGTTGTGGCTTTAAACTCTCTTTTCTGACATGGTGAATTGAGCATCTTTATGTTTTTGGGGCTGAAGATGACACCTTGAGTTCAGAGAAAATCTCACCGGCATTTTTCATAACTTTTAAAGCTCAAATATTTTCCTTGTCTTCTGTGTTTTTATTTGAAGTGTTGATATGTGAGAAGATAAATCTGTGTTTTTAGTTTTTTTTTCTCAAGCCATAAACCATCTCAGTGTGGTTTTACATCTCCTTTTCAGGCTTTTCTCTCTGGAGGTCGGTGTCAGCCAATCAGAATGGGCCTCTCTTCTGATTGGCTGACTGTTTTCTGAGGGATTGAGTAGAAATATAGTGTAGATGTTTAGGTGAACAAATAGGCCTAATGCAAAAGGTTGGATGGGGGGTCCAGGCGGTCGGGACTTGGGGGCATAGTTGAGTGGTGACTGCTTAGTTGTGACATCACAAAGTGACAGGAAGTCCTGACTGGCTGGTTTTAAGGCTCATTTCTGAATACAGGCTGGGGGCATTTCTTTGTGGACTGAGGTTTTGATACTTTCACAGTATTAATATAGAACCTAAAGCTGCTTTATGATAAAAAAAAAATCATATCTCCCTTTATACAACACAAGACCTTTAAATATTTAACAATAAAAACAAAAAAACACTTGTTTGTTGCACCGTTACACCACATTTCAATACCAAAAACCTCCAACAGTCTCCAGATGTGACTGCGGGCCATGTCCCCTCTCCTTGACTGACTCCTCTCCCTCTCCCTCGTCTGTTGCAGAGCAGGGAGTTGGCTCGTGAGCTGGTGGAGCACGGCCACAAGGGCACGGTCCTGAGCAGGGAGGAATTCGAGGAGAAGAAAGCAGCTGCACAGGCTGCAGAGGCTGCGAGGAGCAACGCTCTGTACAACAGGAGCCGGCCAATGTGAGTTAACCCCCCCCTCCTCCTAACCCACCACCACCTCCTCCACCACCACCAGGCTCACTGAGGTGTGGTCTGCAATGACTAACAAGGGAGACAACCTCACACTAATCACCAGGCAGATGCTACATAGAATATCAGGAGACTCTGAGAATGAAGTTTGGTTTGTGTTAGAGTCTGAATGTGGTCGGTGAAATCTGGGAATCAATCAGTCAGTGCGGGCGAGGAGAAGAAAAGTTGCTCCTCTGGTTTCAGCCTCTTGGAGTCGGTGTCCTGTGGTTAATAGCTACCGATGCAGTGTGAAAGAATAATATTTCTTTCAGTGAGTGATCCTCAAGTCTTTTTTCACCCAGAATTTATCTGTCTGCTGCGGTGGTGGAAGCTGGGAGCGTTGTGAAGTCTCGGCTCAGTTTCAGCTCCAAGTCGGGTCTGGTTGTAATTTTATAAACGGATATATACGACAGAAAAGTGGCTCTTAACTCGCTCCCAGTGGAGTCTGATTAGATATTGTGCGATTGCTGTTTTTTTGTGTTGCTACATACGGTAAATAGTACTGGGCACTAGCACTGGACAAAAACAGTGTTTCAGACAGAAAATAGCAGTGGGTTTTTTTTTTTTTTTTTGCCTCAAGTGGCCCGAGGTGGTGTGGGTGTGTTGTTATTGTCCCCATGTCTTGACAGTTGCAAGAAACAGAGGAGAAATGTTCTGGCTGAATGTATGTGTATTGTTGAATAATGGTACATTGTGTTACAGGAAAAAGTCCCACTGATTTACGCTGTTCTTGTTTTATTTGAAACGTCGATTCCATAAGAAGATACATTTTTTTTAGCTGTAAAAAAAATCAGAAACAGTCTAAGGCTCCGATTCTGATTGGCTGTTTTCTGGGTGTTTCAATAAAGATAGAGCAGATTTGAGGTAAAAAAGGTAGGAATTAATTCCTGTAAGGTTGGATTATGGATCCAGGTGGGCGGGGCTTGGTGACTTGTTTAGTTGTGACATCACAAAGTGACAGGAAGTCCTGACGGCTGGTTTTAAGGCTCAGTTTCTGAATACAGGCTGTGTGCATAATGCATTTCTCTGTGGACTGAGGCTTTGACACTTTCACAGTATTAATATAGAACCTAGAGCTAATCAATAATGACAGCACACATCTAATTCTATACAATATGGGACCTTTAATTATCTATTCAGGCAGACAGTGAGGTGAATTTTAAACAAAGTGTGAATGCACTCAAAATCTACTGAGAGCTGCAAAAACAGAGCGAGTTAATAACTGTGCAGGTTTGAAATGTTTGTAGAAATGTGCTGTCTAAAAAAACACCAATGCAACTAAAGATTAATATCTTCACTATCATTTAATTTGCTAATTACTTTACTGATTAATCACTTGATTGAGTTAGAAAGATAGTGATAAAAAAACATTTACCATCTCTTAGTCCACCTGATGCCTTTCCTTTCTGTTTCCTTGTTTTGTCTGATCAAAGTCTAAAGATATTGAATTTATTATGACAAAGTCAAACAGCAAATTACATCCTACAAATAAGAGCCAGACGTCAGGTACATGACCTGCATGGAAAAAGACTTTTATTCGCCCCATCTGTCCAAATTCAGATTAAAAAAAAAAAAAATGCACTGAATGACAACAACTACAAACTGGAGAGCTGTGCAGAGCGGGCGGCCCCTCCCGAGGAAAGTGATCACACAGATTTTGTTCTCATTCTTGATAAAGCCATGTGGCTGTGGTATCTCCTTTGATGACAAGCCAGAACAGACTCCAAATAAGACCATTCACCACACACACACATACACACACACACACACGGCTTTGGAGTATCCAAACATTTACCTGCTAGGTGTTGCATTTGATTGAACCCTCAGATGCTTATCCAAACGTGCAGATGTCTCACCGTTGCCTCCCTCCTCCCCCCTCCCTCTTCCTCCAAACGTCTGTGAACATCAGTGACACTGGTGAAATGGGAGCCTCCACACCTGCAGTTACAGTGATATTAGGCCACAAAGCCTTTCATCTTGTCCCAGCAGGATCCAGGGAAATGTTGTACGGGAACACTGGGATGTTATATACACAGTAGTCTGTTCCGTTTCCAAGATCTACATCCATGTCTGTGGACTCTGTTTTTGAAAGGCCGCCATCCTGAATGAGATGTGTTTGCGTGTGCGTCCTGGATACACGATCGACACAACATCCAGTCAGACTCGCTGATTTGAAAAAAGGAAGATCTACGAGTACGAGTATCAAATTCTCACCTCGTGTAGGCTCGAAAGCTTTGCGGGTTTTTTTTTTTTACGACGGCTGCTGTAGTTTGTAGTGGATTCACAATGGATTCCAGAGCTACACCATAATAAATCATCTAAAATAAATACTGACATGTAATATATTGCGTTTTTCTGTATTGCTGCTTCATAGTAGGTGGCGGTATATTATCAATCATTTTACAGAAAGAACCTTGGCCTACGTTAAATGAAAACTTGAAACGTGAAAAAAAACCTTGTCAGTCATCAGGTGGGCTTTCCAGACTACTCCAGAAATCAATACGTTTTGCAAAAAAACTGAAAAAGGAAACACTTGCATATTCAAGTCGTTGCACCATGGCCCTTAGGGAACCAGTTCAAACCGAATCAGTTGTTGTATTAACTCACATAATGTAAACGGAAACCAACTCACAGATGTAGTTTGTCAATTTCTGTTTTGCACAAAACTGCGATGGAAACCTGACTACTGCATTGGTGTCAGTATTAAAAAAAAAAAAAAAAAAAAAAAAAGTCATTGCAATCAATGGAAACCAGTGTTGTAGATGATGTGTGATCTTTCTGACTGCAGTTTCAGTCCCACATGATCAAACAAACTCCAGATTTCTTTAAACACAATCAGCGAACACACACACACAAAAAAACAATGAATCAATTTAACTGCAGGAGCTGAATATCTTGCTGTAGTATTTTCACACTTGGATCCAGCCGTGCAAAACCAATGCAACTTTTTTTCTTTCCTTAACCACGTGTTTACTGAGCGTCAACACCACAAAGAGTAAAAAAAAAAATAAAAAATTTAAAAAATGGAGCAGAGTTGCTTCCAGTTTCCTTTTTTAACGACTGTGGAACCACCAGAGATGTTTGGTGCTAAACCAGCGCCTACATCCTTTTTTTAAATTTTATTTTTGGTTGTTGTCCTTTGCCATGATCAATTATGGCCTGGTTTTGTTTTTGATGGGCGCTCCTGCAGTGGACAGATGGAAATGCTCCGTTAATAATCGGACGTCGCTGGGAAAGACATCACTCAGAAGCGTCTCGCCGAGTGTTGTTGTTCTGAGCCGACCGGACCGCAGCAAGTGGGTTTTGAATCGCCTCCAAGGTAATTAACCAGCGGTGTTATGCTATTTCAAAAGGAAAACACTTTACATTGGACGCGATCCTGTTCTAGGTAAATGATAGCTTATAGCAAATTAATGTAATTTTTTTTTTTTTTTTTTTTTAACATTAAATAATAATCCGATACGTCTGCTTGTCTTTGAGGCTTCCTTACATTTTTGTCAGTCATTATTTGACCTCGTGACACTTGTGTGAAAAATCTTATTACGTTTCACCTGCTGTTTGGATTACGGCTCCAAAGCTAACAACCTGTAGGTGACTACGAGCCGACATGTGTTTTGTATATATATGTGGTTTTTGAAATAATTAACAGCTTTAATTGCTTTCCCACCCTTGAAAATTTGACATCTTGCAAAAGACCTTGACAAGACAGAAAAAAAAGGAAAAAAAAAGTGCAGCACTCGCAGACTTTTTCCATCAAAAGTGGTCAGTTTAAGTCGTGTGCCCCCCCCTCAAAATGCCTCTCTCTCTCTCCTCTCTGTCTCAATGCAGATTGCTCTTTCCTCTGTGGTTTTTCTGATTGGACTTCCACCAAACTGACCCCCTGACCCCCCTGTTATGGTCGCACTGTGAAAACACGGGCCCCCAGGATGCAATGTACCACCTGCAAAGTGGCTGAGCACAATCAGTACAGTGTTCACTGCTGACCGCCGCCACAAAAAGCTGGCAGCTGCACGGTAAACAACCTAAATGTAGTAAATCGCTGGCTGCAAAAGAAGAAGACGAAGAAAAAGAAAACAAAGTGAGGAGTTGGGAACAGCCATCGATTTGGATTTACGTTTATTATTTACTTCAAAATTTTGCTGACTTTTTGCACTTGCACACTCTTCCTCCATGCTGTTTTGGGAATGCCTCTGTAGGCCTTAAAGGGATAGTTCACCCAAAATTCAAATTTCACTCATTATCTACTCACCCTCATGTCGACTAAGAGCTGTGAGAATTTTCAGAGTCCTCCGTGGCTTCTCTGAGTTACGGGGGGGTCTGCGCAGCAGTATTTGTCCATATAATGGTTGTGAATGGATACCAACTTTCTTCGTCCAAAAAGACACACCAAAAAACATCCAAATACCTCCATACTGCTCGTCTGTAATGTCCCTCTTGTATTGAAGCCCCAACATGAGAAATTGTTCCGAAAAAAATTAAATAAGTCTATATTTTAAGCTTGTTTGTAGCGGAAGCTCCCAGTGTCTCGGTTCACTGCTCTTCCTGTGTCAGTGCAAATCTTGCATGATTTGCACTGACCGGCGGAACAATTTCTCATGTCGGGGCTTCAATACAAGAGGGACATTACAGACATGGAGGTATTTGGATGTTTTTTGGTGTGTCTTTTTGGACGAAGAAAGTTGCTATCCATCGACAACCATTATATGGACAAATACTGCTGCGCGGACCCCCCCCGTAACTCAGAGAAGGCACGGAGGACTCTGAAAATTCTCACAGCTCTTAGTCGACATGAGGGTGAGTAGATAATGAGTGAAATTTGAATTTTGGGTGAACTATCACTTTAACCTATGTCTCCTGAGGCATGTCTTTTTTCACTGCTCTGTCACTGCTCTGTGTTTTCCCCCCCCTTCCTTTCTCTTCTTTGTAACCTCCCCTCGCGCCCTTGGAGACCTTTAGTGCCTGCAGGTGTATAAATAGAGCTGTTTTCAATTAAGGCCGAACCTCGCCTGTAGCGTGCATCTGATCAATGAATGCCCCTGCACCTGTGGTAATAAAATACCAAGGGAGTGGAGATAGCGCCGTGAATGCTAATCAGATGTTTGCCCTGTTGTTGCCCTGTCTCATTCTTAAGGACAACACGCTTCCTCCTGACAGCTTGTGAGGCTGTGAGGGGGAGGAAAAGGAGGGGGGGTAAAAAAAAAAAAAAGACCAAACAAAAGGCCCGGTGCTCTCGTCAGACATAAGTGAAATTCAATACGTTATTGAAGAGGGAAAAAAAGGAAAGGAAACTTCAATGAATGAGATGCTTAGTCATGTTGTGTGGTTGTTTGGTTAGCGAGAAACCAAACAGGTCGTCACAATCAATAGCTGTTGAAGACCAGTTCCCTGTTGGAATTTAGATTAAAAAAAAACAAAAAAAAAAACAGATGTTTTTGATGAACAATCTTCTGATGTTTGGTCAACTTGTGTTAATTAAACTGTGGAAAGATGAATCTAAATCAATCTGATAACAAGGTCCTGAAATGATTTGAATCTGAACCATGGGGTCAGATTTGATGAAATGAAGTGTTCAAGAACAATTTAAAGATGTAGGCCATAGTAGTGTCATGTCACGACTTTTTACCACGGCAGAACATAAATATCTTGTTCTTTTTATGTAATATTCTCAAACTGCCAGATGTTGCCCGTGAATATCGAATACACCCCCCAAATTAAGAAGTCTCAACAGTTTAGCATTTTTTCATCTCGGAATAAGAATAACATTTGATCTAAAAAGTCAGAGACAAACAAAGAGGAGAAGGGGAGCGCTGCTGAGCAGACGTGAGGCCTCCATTTCCTGCCTGCTCCGGCTCTGGCTCGGGCCCAGAAGTCCATGTCAGCATATGTCCTGACCTCGCGTGTGCTCACGGCAGCGCTGCGAGGTTTCCATCAGGCTCCCCGCGATCTCCCCACAGCGCAAACCACAGCCATGCTCATTGTCCATTGTGCTGCTGCTACGTTTTTACAGTCCGCCTCAAGAATTCTCCGCTCTCTCTAACTCGCTCCTCTATATTAAAAGTGAGCCATCACTCGCTGCGCCAAGTAAAACCAGTGCCACGAAACACGCACGGCGAATACATTTCACTCGCTCGGATCCAGCCTCCAGATGCTTAGCGAAAATAAGATTGTGGATGTGACTGACATGAGAAGCCTCACAAAGCTGATCCCATAGGCTCATTTTTAGCGAGCCAAACCACCGCCACTCTCCTCCGCTGCTACTCTGGCGAGGGCCCTCGGGCGACGAGGTTTTGCAGTCTCTATTACATTTGCTGTCAAGCCAATTGCCTTCCTTGCACTTTGCGATTTTGGACGGGTGTGTAAATTTGGAGCTCTCTCCCCTGCAAGCTCTGTCCAGAGAGACACACATCCTGCCAGGCTTAGGCTCACCACCACATCCCACCGCACAGCACATACATCAACACACGCGGCAGTTCAGCAGCAGCTGGTGCAGCAGATAATAAATAACACGCTGCTGTTTGACCTGGATGTTGCCACTTTTTAACAGTCATTTCATATTTCATATTAATGACTTGATAAATGAAGCATGTGTCCTCGCTCTAGGGCTGCATCAAAGACACCAAGAAAAATATTGTGATTTATTTTAAGAAAATAATCCCAACTAAAAGTGTTGTAGAGATTTTTGTCAAAGGTGCAGGCAGGTGGACCCAGCGGCTTCCTGGTTTCACTGTGTTCTGCTTGTATTGAATCGCTGCAGCGTCAAACTGGCTATTTACATTCACACTTTAATTCTTACAGTAGCAAAATGCTAATTCTGGACAAACACAGAAAGGGTAGGACTGGGATCAGCCATGGCTGTAGCCTCTTAAAGGGATAGTTCACCCAAAATTCAAATTTGGGAGAATTTTCAGAGTCCTCCGTGCCTTCTCGGAGTTACGGGGGGGTCCGCGCCACAGCATTTGTCCATATAATGGTTGTGAATGGTACTCACTTTTCTTCGTCCAAAAAGACACACCAAAAAACATCCAAATACCTCCATACTGCTAGTCTGTAATGTCCCTCTTGTATTGAAGCCCCGACATGAGAAATTATTCCGCCGGTCAGTGCAAATCACGCGAGATTTGACACAGGAAGAGCAGCGAACTGAGACACTAGGAGCTTCCGCTACAAACAAGCTTAAAATATAGAATTATTTAATTTTTTTTGGAACAATTTCTCATGTCGGGGCTTCAATACAAGAGGGACATTACAGATGAACTGTATGGAGGTATCTGGATGTTTTTTGGTGTGTCTTTTTGGACGAAGAAAAGTGAGCACCATTTACAACCATTATATGGACAAATACTGCTGCGTGGACCCCCCTGTAACTCAGAGAAGGCACGGAGGATTTCAATTTTGGGTGAACTATCCCTTTAATTAAAGTATACCTGGAATATATCTGAAAAAAAAAATAATAATAATTATAAAGAAAAGTGTATACCTGGAATGATCCCTATCTATTGAAGTATTGCACAACAAAGTTATAGGGAATGTTTATGTTATTGCATCATTGATAGTTGATTAATATTTTTTGCGGTTTTGTGACGCAACCACTCAAGGTTCCAATTAGGACTGAATTATGTGACTTCATCAGCATAAATCATCAAAACACTGTGATGACTTGTGATTATTGGTGCTACGTGGTTTCTTCTTTTTTTTATTGAGCCTTGCACTTTTCATATTTGACAGTTTGATTATGTTTCAAGTGATTAAAGGTCCCATGTTGTCTATATTAGTACTCTACTCTGATCGGCTCACCATCTTGTTGTTATTAGACCTCCTACTAGAGAAACGTAAGGAGATGTAAAGCTGCATTGTGACGATTTTTGGTTCTCAAAACCGCAAATATATCTGCTTAAATAGTTTAACACTTTAAATAAAAGACCGGCAAAGCTTAAAATACAGGCCTTTTTAAAGGGACCCGAGGAGTTTGCTTTTGGTTATAAAAGAGTCTCATATTAATGTGGATGAATCTACGTTACCACTTGTTAATGGGTCCATATTTGATAAATATATATCGTTTTGTCTTTATAGTTATTATGATATTATTATTTAGTGGTTGACTCGTCCAGCATTTCCTAGTTTCGGTTTCCTGGGCCACTGCCCGGCAGATCGGGAATAATGCCGTCGGATCGCTAGTTGACATTGTTTATGGTCGGAACTATGACGGTATCTGATCGTCTTCCAACCTCCGACTTCATCAATGAAAACATTCTTGGCAAATGTTTTCACTTTTGTCCGTCTTGCGCCCGTCCAAGAATTTCACCGTGCGCGCGGAGACTCATGGGAAATCGCTTTCCGAATCTCCTCGTAGTCCCTTTAAGTTGGTGGTGTTACCTCTGGTTGGTGTCCACCACTGTCCGTTAGTTAGGACTAATAAGACCCAATCAGGAGGTGAGGCAGGTGTCTGCATAGTTTGTTTCCAAGGATCTCCATTTCATTCTGTCCAGACCGAAATGCAATGTAGACGTTTCTTAACTAAACCAGAAGTGTCCATTAAAGGGACTTGAAAACTCTGGAGTGAGATCCATGGGCCGTTAGTTGGACAAGATCGGAGACACATGATGAGGTTCTAAATGTCTCTTTGTTGGTTAATCTCCCCAACATTAGCCCAAAGATCTGTTGCATTTCCAATGGGCAGCGGTGATATGAGCCACTGATCAGATATGATAAAGCAGAAATGATAAAGCTGAACACGTTTGCTGATTAAATCCCACTTTGCAGCATCTCACTTCTTCAGATGGAAGGAAGAGCGAAGCCGTGTTGATGTGCTATTTTTGACCGTACGTGATAGAGGCCGCCTCGCTCTCACCACACCACACCCAGCAGACTATGGCTAAGTGCCCCTGATAAAGGGCAGGAAATGGTTTCCACATCACAGCTTTTCCCATCAGGCTACCAGGCCGCACAATCGTCTTCTCCTTTGTACTCCTAAGGAGGATGAGTGTCACGGATTAAGTGGCCTACAAGGTTCTCCAGGAGGCAAGGTCTGGAGGGAAGGGGGGGGGGTCTCTCATCTGTCGTTGAATTATTGCCACCTTGTTTTAATTGATTTCGGAGCGTGAGCATGACTCCATAGGTTTGGATGGAGTCCCGGCTCCTGAGTAGTTCCAGCAGTTTATAAACCAGAAATAAACCTGTAAGAATTTTCTTGCTAAGGAAATTCTTCGCTAATCAGCAGTTGAAATGAGTTGAGAAATAACTTTTAAATGATTTCATATGTGTTGCTTTGCATTACAATGTAAGCTAATAAACTGATGATGGAGAAACCACACTAGTAGACATGTGCGAGACAGACAGCCACTCAGCGGTGAGGGCCTGCTCCCTCCCTTCAGGACCTACTCCCTCTGAAGAAGATGATCTTCTCAAAGACGTGGAGGCTTCCCGTGGCTCTATCTACACATCCCACAACCTCTATGTCTCTTTCTGTCACTGCTTGGACGGCAGTAGGATATCAATCTTTCAATATTGAAGGATTTGCACGACACGCTCCCCGAATGGAACGCGTCTAAAAGTTTGCTTCAAAAAGAAGTCAGCATGAAAAAGATGACAATGATTTCCTTTGATCCGCACCCAAAAAAACATGCAGTTCGCAAGCAGCACGAAACGCACAATGTGCAACACCCCCCAACCCCCCCAAAAGCCAACGTGGCCACAATACACAAAGAAAACTCAGGTAGAATATCATGCGTAGCACATGTGTAACTGATACATTCAGCTCATTGTAATCAGAGGTGACAGAGGATTTTAGAAAAAGCCCAAAATAAAGTAAATTGTCATGCTGTGTGGAATTTCCCTTGACGTCCACCAGCCCAAAATAATATTTTCCATAAGATTCATTTTCCCAAGCACTCAGGAAAAATACTCTGGTACAGTATGTGTTGTTTCTGAAGAAATCACCGTATTATTGAAAGTTCCCATCTGTCATACTGTCAAAAGCTGCCGGCTAATGAAAGCTTCAATCTGCTAATCCGTCTCCAGAATACAAGGAGAAATTAGTTTTCGGAGCACAACGTCTTTTTACCCGACGTGACGTGAAATTAGCTGCTCGTTCGCCAGTTTGCTGAGTGTTTATTTGCAGAACGAAGGCTACGCATTAAGGAGGAACACCACAGGCCCCCATTCCTCAAATACATTTTGATATGGCATTTCCGTAATTATTATTATACAGGGAATTACTTGCTGGTGCAAATTTTGATATGAGTGAAAATGACTTTCACAACTTGTACAATTTGACCCTTGTTGAAGTCATTTCGGTCGTCACATCTCCTGCATTCAAAACACTAAAGAACCAGTCTAATTAATGTCTAATATATCCAAGAGCCTGACATTTGCCGTTGCTCTATAAGATCATCAATATTGTTCACTTCATCTGGGGCCTGTCACAAGGCTTCGGCCCAGCGCTGTCCTTCCTCCTCTCAGCTGTGCAAACAGATAATGAAATTGTCTCTCGAGTCCATCACAGAGATAAATCATTGTTGAGGCTGTAGGTCAGTGAGGCTTAGGTTAACACACTTCTGAAGGTGATGGACGTGGATATATTTGGTGGCAAACACACGAACAGCAGGCACTTAGGGAAAGGTGAAAGGGCAAGCGGGCCGGGTTTTACACAGTCGTGTCAACTTTGACAACATAGCACTGGAGGAAGCAAAGTATGGTTGATGTTTCATAACGGGTTCATGTGCATAAATTGCTAAAAATTTTATATCAAAGAATTGTTTTTCAATTGGAATCCATTCCAAATTTCCAAGATATTGCAAGTTGTGAAGAATCTACTCGCAGGAAGCACATTGTGGATGTTTTAATCAGCCCCGATTAGACTCAAAGAAGCATCAGAACTTCACTTGTTTTTATTCTTGTCTTAAAAAAAGAAAAATCGCCTATGCTTAAAGATGTTAGAAATACAGAAATAGGAAATCCAGAGCACGTCTCACGGGGTTAGACATTTACTGAGTTTAAAACATCAGCTTCAGGAAGAAGGAGCCTGGGCTTTGGTATGGTTGAACTGGTTTCACTGTAACGCTGTGTTTACACATGTGTAAACACACTTGGAAGGACGGTCGCTGTGCAGTAACAGCTGTTCGCCCCCCAACAGAGGTTGGACGAAGCGTCACATTAACTCTGTGGAGCATTGATTGATTTTTTTAATTCTTGCCAACGGTGCTGTACTGTATATAATTGATGAAATGATCGGAAACACTATCGAGTTTCTACAGCTGTACAGTTGTTGAGAAATTGATTGTTGTTTATCTAGCTTGATATTTATGGGTCTCTAGCCCCTAACGATAGATTACATTTCAACAGCCTTAGTCTTTATGGATCACGGTTCATTGGCCCAACAACTTCGAACAAACAGCTGTTTCTGGTACAAATCCTTCCTCATTCACATTTTTGAATAGTATTTGCTGCTTAATTAGAAATCTGTATATTTTCTGTATACTGTTTTTTTCTGTTCAACTGCCAGGAAAATGTAGATAGTCTTGAGCATAAACAACCAGTAACTGAGCAACACGTTGTGTGGCTGTTTTGCTGTTTTGTTAAACCATAGTAACTAGTAAATAGATTGTTGAGGAAAGTGTCAGCAGATCCTGAGTGTGTTTCTCACTGTTAACTGACACATAACAGCAACATACTCTTTGTAAAAATAATGTTATATCTGTAGGACAGATGTTCTTTTTTTTTTTTTCAACGAGCCAGATGATGACCGTTCACATCCCTTCCTCCATTCTTTTTTTTTTTTTTTTTTCCCATAATTCCAGGGCCCACCTGCCTTGACCACAGTCCAAAAACAAGACACTTAAAACACAGGCCCAGATCACAGTTAGCTTAATACCTCGTCATTAGCCACTAATAACCATCATTTAATCGTGAAATTCTTGTTATCCCTCCTAAATGAGGCTTGATAAGAAATTTGTTAATTGACGGGAAACTCAAACTTGCAGCGGTCCATGTGTTTTGCTGAAGTATTATTCACTCTCCGTGACTGTGTGTGTTGCTTTAGCTACTGGATGGGGTAACCCCAGTCACTTGCCTCCTCAACACCTGTGTTTACTTTGGGGCCTCGGCCCCCATGACCCAGCAGCAATCCTTCACTCACTCAGGAGATGGAGTGAAGTTCCAGCCTCCAAATATGTGCTGTCCCTGCACTTTTACCACCGTGTGATTCCTCTTAAGACTTTCATTGTGGGGCACGGGCCAAACGACAAGTATAAATTACAATCCTTTTCCAAATTCTGGTAAATTTAAACATTCGGATTCTGAGCTCTTTCACCATGATGTTAAGCTAGAGCAGAAATTGGCTGTTTGTCCGTGCTTGTTGTGGTTGTTGAGGCTTTTTAAAGTGCTTTGGGAATGGAAAGCGGATCTGAGGAGCCATTAGTGTAGAATATAACCGAACTTGTCTTGTCGTTGGCCCGAGCAGCAGACGGGACTGGATGCAGCAAAATTGTGAATATTCAGCAGTAACGTAAAAAGATGAAAGAAACAGATTTATAACTGGAGGGTTGCCGGTTCAAACTTGCAGGTGTGTTCAAGGAAGTTTGGGATTTTGACTTCCCCCTCATGACTTCTGTTCAAGGCCGAGCGCTCTGGTTTGATTCAGAGCAAATGTGTCTGTAGCAGCAACTATCCAAAACTTCCTGTTTACCCTTTTCCTTTGATCAGATTAGCCCTAATTCAAATCAACTGTATTTCATTGAGACAACGATCCTGCACAGCTTCCTATCACAGAATTCCACCTTCTCTGGTTAAATGCAGACCAGCTGTGGAGGAGCGTGTTTATATTTCTGAGAGAAAGGTTTTGCAAAACATTTTGTTTTGGTATCGGCGTATAAACTCCTAAACGCTACTTCTGTTTCTGTGTAGTTAGTTTAAGTGTTCTTGAGCAAAGCACTTGATGCTCATCACTACCCAATGATCAGACAAGTAGGTTGTTTGCTTCCATGATGCACTTGCAGTGTAATACACCAATGACTTCATCAGATAGGAAAATGTGAAAGTATGGGCTGCGCAACGAATCAATACCAATAGTACTATACTATCCTGCTCAGTTAGTGTCAGTGAGCCAATCAGCATGCAGCATGCTTTGACCACGATCTAATTGGATTGGCTGTTTATATAGATCCATGCACAAAGACTAGTTTACACCCTAATTTGTAGGTTATTGTAGCTTTCTTTGTGTTAAAAATGGATTTGATAGAATTGGTATTGTAAAATGTTTAATTTAGAGTCAGTATCACTAATTGAAGAAATATTTTTGAAGTTGAATTACTGGAAATTTAAATATTCCATAGTTCAGTTTTTTTTTTTTTATGTGAGGGTTTGATATCCTAAATAAGATATACTGTATTTATGGTTTTAAGTTAGAACTCATCTCAATGTGGCTCTCCAGACTCTAAATTGTCATAAAAGTTTAGATATTTAGTTTAGATTATTTGATTGTTTTAAATAAATACAAAAAAAAAGTTAAAAGTAATCCAACCACTGGTAGAAGACGATGTGTCCGGGTGTCATTCTCGTTGTGACATCACAAAGTTGCAGAAGGCCTGAGTGTTTCTAATCAGTAAATACTGTGCTTGAAATGAGACTTGAGGTGTAAATTTATCAGTTGACACATGGGAAAAAAAGTCAATTCAAACACATTCAGTTCAGATCAGTCTCTATACTGTACTATGAGTGTACCTCGACTGAACGGCCTCTCTACATTTCTCCCCCTCGGTGTTGGTAACCACATGACGGCCTGTTTACGGCCTGTGAGACGTTCACTCGCTGTGGATCTGATGAAAAGTTTTTTTGCACAGTCAATTCTGGCGGCAGGCCAGAGCTCTGTTGCTGGTACTGCAGTGTTAACTGTTCAAATATTAGTGCCAATGTTATTTCAGGTGTGGATACGGTCGGTGTGTGCCAGAACCTAGTTTCCATGGAAACGGGCCAGCCGAAATGCAAAAAAAAAAAAAGCTGCCACGGTATCGTATAAAGCCATTAAACTCTCTTTTGATTAATATTGCCCTGCGTTGGTGAGATTGGCGCGGGCAGCTGTGACGTTGGTGGGTTTTTTACACTCTTCACTCTCCTGTCAGAGCGGGAACGTTGACCTCTCAACAATATTTATGATCATTTCTGTTAAGAGGTGGTATTTGGAGTATTCGGGAGTGTCCCGGGAGCTTGGCAGGTTGGGTGAAGTGCTGCGTTCTGACATACTTGAAGCAGGTCGAGTCGGCCTCATGGCTCTGACTGCATGTCAGCCTCGCTCTCTTCTGTTTTTCTGCACATTCATTCATTGCATTAACCGATTTGATATTTGACTGATCATATATTTTGAAAATAATTCAGCAAATGAAGGTCATTTAGGTAATTGTGAGTGTTCAGTTAGGCCTGAGTACACTGAAGCTACAGTACAGTATATTAAAGGGTGAAAAGCTTCCATAAGGATCCTTTAAGGCACTGTGTGACTTTTTTTTTCTCAGGTTAAGAGAAACATTTCAAACCGTTTGAGTGTTGTCTTTTCCAGGACACTGGCAAGTGCAGGAAAAGAACTCAAAGATAACTTCCTGAAAGCCCTGGCAGAGCGCGAGGAGGCCAACCGCACTGGGAAAATGACTGTGAGTACATTATTACAGCACTCCAATTGCTACGTAATGGGATTCCCCTCAAATATTTCTGCAATTCCATTAGGATGGGAACAGAATCCATACTGTGTCAAGTTGAGTGGAAATGCCCCCCCCAACCCCCAGCTCACCCCGACCACCCCTACCCCCTTTACTCCAAAGACCTGAGAGCCCGCTGCCCGCCCTTCTCTCGCCCATAAAAGTGTGTTTACCAAACTCTAACTACCTCGTCCTGTGTGTGCTGTTCAGATGGAGCCAGCACAATAATTTATAAAGAGGGCCTCCTCACCTGAGGAGCCTTGAAGGGGCCGAACCCAATCTAAAGAGCATTTATGACCCTCCCCGCTATATGTAGTTTATTTAACCTTGCAGCAACACTTTGAATCTTCACAACATAAAGTGTATGATTAGTTTAAATATTAACTTGTTCAAGTTATGGATTAAAGGTAGCGTGGTATGCAAAAACATATACATAACATATATGAGCATATATATTGTGATTTCAGTGTGAATGGTCATTTTCACTTAAAACATATAGAATGTAATGATGATGATGTCTTTGTAGCGACACAACACTTGTTGGTGCTGACAGTGCACAACATTGTTAGATAGATAGATAGATAGATAGATAGATAGATAGATAGATAGATAGATAGATAGATAGATAGATAGATAAACTTTATTGTCTGTCACTCGTGACAGAAATTCGTCTTTGACAGGCTCGTATAAAAAACACTAAGAAACAAACATTAAAAACAAGAATGTTGTGACACATTTTACCCATATCAAAAAAAAAAAAGTTGCAGCTGCGATTTAGATATTGCATTTGGCCACACTGCAATTTCAGTAACATTACAATTAATTATGCAGCACTACTTACCACCGGTTGTTATTGTTCAAAAAATTCAAATAGCCATTAAATTATAAAAAAAATATAATAGTTCATGAGACTGTCGTCTAGTCTGAAAAAATATAAATGTCCCTTATTTTTACTGGCACAGCATAAGGAAAAACATGGAAAGACTACTACACTACGGCCATCAGAGGGGGGGTGGAATAGTTCCTGGTGATTATCGAAGAGTGCTTTTTCTTGGAATGCCCGTCCCTAACTTCTCGTGGCTCCAAAGGTCTGCTTGATACACATTTCATCACGTATGTCCATTCAGACATGTGTGAACATGTTTGTCACTAGTGTTTTTGGACTTGAGCTGAGCCGTCATAGTAACAGGGCTCATCATCATCATCACCTGCTAGGACTGTCTGGGTCAGGTGTGTTGTTAGGAGCTGAGGTGACGCATCGTTTTTGGTGTGGAAAGATGAGATAATTGGTGCAGCTGGTAGACGGTGGTTGATACCATGGATACGGAGAGCAGGAGGAGTTGGATTACAGTAGCCTGCCCATCTCTCTGGCAGACGTCACTGAGGCAGTCTGAAAGGTTTGCAGTGCCAAGGTGGAAGGCATGGCTGAGGTTTGTGTTGAAACTATGAGACCTTAACGCTTTTGTTGTCTTTCCTGTGGGGCTACAGCTGGAAACTAATGAGCTGCTGGAGTGTTTACTACAAGTTGTCCAGAGGTTTGTCCTTTTTTTGGACCACTAATACCTCATCACAGTTTCTGTTTGTGATCCAGTTTGTGATTGTGAGTGTCCTCTTGAGTAGTCCGACCACAACCTCCAGCACACGGAGGGGCAGCTGGCTGAAGATGGTCAGAACATGCCTTAAGGAGGTGGTTCTCAGCCTTTTTGGGGTCCTGGGAGGTGGGGGTGAAATTTGATAGAAACAGCAGAAACTGCATTTTAAATTGCATTATGACATTTATTCACTCTTTGAGGCAACTATGAGCTTTCAGTTGTAACTTCCAGAACAAAAATCATATTCTTATGCAGTAGCTTCTTGGCATAATGTAACACAACAGCATAGTTATGCAGTTTCCAGAAATATGTAACAACGTCATGTTGCCCTCTGTAGTTTAGGTAGATAAGGATAAGGCAGTTTAAGCTCACATTTGAATACAATTTGCCATTTCTATACAGTAAATGTCATAGGACCACTGGTTGAGAACAATCAGACTACACGAATTCAGGCTGATTTTCACACGATTTTGTTGTGGCCAACAAATTCCCAGCGCCGGGCTCCATTATGAACAACTAACAGACGTGCAGTGTAACATACCTGACGATCAGCGATTTTCCATCTACAACGCTCTACGACTCTCTACGACGCCCCAACACAAAGTCTAGCATGTTAGAATATTTTGAATTTCTTTGCCTAGTCTGACATCTCCTACGAGTCCTGATGGGTTGGGGTGATACTTGTAGTGTTGCCAGTCTCCCGACCAAGACACAGCAAGAATTTATGCCACTGTGACTGTGCGTTCACACCAAAAGCTTCCAAAACGTCAAAACACCAGAAGTCTATTCATTTTCAATGAGAGCCCGGCGACACTGAGCGACCAAAGCGTCAACTGGTGTCAGCGCGCTTCCAAAGCATCCAAAGCTTCCAAAGCTTCCAAAGCTTCACCAGATGAGAAGTTGAGCCATGGTTAACTTTACAGTAGGGTACTTGGCTATGACACGGTTCGGCTGCAACCAGTCAGAATAAAGATGTCCTTCGGCTCCCTTTTTTTTCCCTTTTTTTTGTTCTTCGGCTCCCCAATGACCAGCGCGATCGAACTTTGACGTCAGTCACGTGACAAGCGACCAAAGCGGCTGAAAATATTTGCTGCTTTGGAAGCTGTCTTGTCTGAAGCCCACCCTCGAGCGTTTTTGACGCTTTGGAAGCTTTTGTTGTGAATACAGTCATAGTTTAATCTCAAGACTCAAGACTACTTTATTAATCCCTTAAAGGCCAATTCCATTTGGTGGCTCGCACACCATACTCATAGCACAAACACATAACAGCACAAACACACACATAACATAACAGAGAAACCAGGAAAGAAAAAGAGAGTTGGCAGCTGTGTGCAAATTCTGCTAATTGCATGTAAGAAAATGAATAAATACATCATTAAAAATGGGAATTCTAATAAATATCACCATTAAAAGTACATCTCTAAGTCTAAATATGAGGTGAACTCTTACCTTACCAATGTCCATAAGCTAGGAAATCTATCTGGTGTTGGCTGACCTGGATCCTTCTTCTTGGTCTGAGGTGGTTTGGGCCTCCGATCAGGATGTTGTAGACATCCCCACCCAGGAGCAGACCTCGGGCTCAGGATAGTTGGATTACATATCTTTCCTCGGCCTGGAAATGGCCTGGAAATACCTCATAAACCCCCTCCCCTCCTTCCAGGAAGAGCTTGAGAAAGTGGCTGGGAAGAAGGACTTTTTCTTGGCATGACTTGGTTATCTTGCTGCCACCCCAGCCTACTGCCTACAAGGGGAATATAAATGTACAGATGAAGGACTGGAAGGTATTTTAATGTTTATTGCCCGGCCGTCAGAAGTGGAGCTTTACTGATTAGTGAGCCCAGGGAGGTGTTTTTAAATCATGGGCAAAACCTGCATGCTTAATTAAACTTGGATGCACTGGGGAGAGATTTTAACCTCTGACCATGAAGCTGAATATTTTTACTACAAACATTACTTTTAACACCGTCCTGTGTCTCTCTACTTACGGTTTATGATGAATGGAATGTGTGTCGTTTGAGCGATTGTACTCGGCATCGGTCTGCAGGGAGTGTTAGTGTTGACACACTTCAAATGATTCACTTCCAAGATGCCGGAGTACAAAAAAAAAAAAAAAAAAAGCAGTTTTGTTTGACCTCCGTTTACCTGCCCCTGTGGGAATTGCAATTATGAGATCACATGAAGTGCATAGAGGGGAGTAGAGGTAGTAACACCAGAAGTTTTCCCACTGGATGTCCACTGTGTAAACAGTACCATGCAAAGACCCACTCTCCCTCTCTCTCTCTCTCTAAGTCCTTCATGACTTTCAGCCGTTTGCGATACTGTAGAACTGCAGCTTTTTCCTCTCAAAGGAACTTCCAGTGAAGCGAGAGGCGATTTAGAGTATCTCTTCCTGTATACAGAAAAGAGAGCCCGAGTAAAAACAAGCAAAATATCATGTTGTGTATGCCCAACATTGTTTTGCTGACAAGATATTTTCCCACCTCTTATTTTTCATCTCTTAAGAGCTTCCTCTGCTGAAAAATTGGATTGGGATGGTGTTTATTTTCCTTTGAAGCCCACTCTGTTTAAAATTGAACCCACATTTGTGCACTTAATACCTCCTCTCTTTGAAACTGTTTAAGTAACAGGTAATCTTAATACAGTTCGACGAGGCTTGACCTCCTCGGTATATTTACATTACACAGATGTATTCCAGACAACATGTGCACATGTGTGGACATACAGTGAAACATGTGTCGTCTCCTGTTTCGTCCATACGTTTCGGTTGGCTTTTTGTTTTTCAACTACGTATTTTAATGGCAGTTTGCTGGTTTGCATCGATGCATGTGGTATTTATTTATACATACGTTAAACCTGCTGTTCTCATAAAAACATCTGCTAAAAATTGCAACTAACAACTTTAGTATGAAGGGAAGCTGGATGCGGTTTGGATTTCTTCCCTCTTATCTGCGCTGCACCTTGAATCCTCTCGATGAAAGTGTCAAATTACTCAACGCTGATCTTCGATAAGGTTCAATAATAAGACCACCCGGCTCCGTGGAGGTATCTTTCACACCGTTCAACGTGGGCTTTCTTAGAAGGCCTTTTTCAAACACATGACTCGGGCTCCCATCTGCCACGCTCCTCAAACCCGAGGATCAGTCCCACTAACACGTTCCAGGTCCTCATCGCTCCCTCTCTGCACACGTTTTAAAGCTCTCTAATGCAAAGCAGTCCCTGTCCAACAAGTGTTGTTTTTTTTCTCTTTTATATTTTATGGGTGCATATCATTGTTGTTTAAGGTATTTAGAGGTTCCATATTTTACACTTTTCCGGAGTTTTATTTGACGTTTTGATAACCATATGAAGACATATTTGTGGTTTTAAGTACCCTCAATGTAGTGATATATCTCCCCTCTCAGGCTTTGCTGTGGTGGAGCTCTTGTGAGAAAAGGTTGATGAGCCAATCAGGAGAGAGGAGACTCTTAGCTTGTCTTCTGATTGGTTGATTGTTTTTTTTTTAAGGATTTGTTTAAATTTAGAGCAGATTTCAGAATAAAACACTCAGAGATTCCAAATCCTGCAAGTTGTCGGATGGTGTGGGGGGCGGGGCCTGGTGACTGCTTTGTTGTGACATCACAAAGTTACAGGAAGTCCTGACAGCTGGTTTTAAGGCTCAGTTTGTGCATTTCTCTGAGGCTTTGATACTTTCACAGTATTAAAGGGATAGTTCAACATTTTTTGGCAAATTGGCCCATTGCCATAATCCCTATAGTTTTAGGACTGCTTGATGAAAAACTGCCCCGACGGGAACACATGTCAGCGGTTTTGCATGAATTTACCTCGAAAACAACTTTGTCTCATAACGTTGTGTGTTATTATCTCATAGCGTGGTGAATGTGCAGGTCACAACTTGTCCACCAGAGAGTTTTGGAGTTGTTGGATTGTGTATTTGATGAGTTTGATGAGGGAAACCAAGAAATCCCATTAGCCTCCGTAGCGTAGCTCTGAGCAGCTCACGGCTCTGCTCCGCCGTTTCAAAAATAGCTTGCACCGACAATTAAAGGTAACGAACCTACTGCTAAAACAATAGAGATTATGGCAATGGGCCAATTTGCCAAAACGTTGGACTATCCCTTTGAAATAGAGCCTTAAACTGCCTCCTAATGAAAAAAGACCCTGACCTATTCCTTTATACAACATGAGACCTTTAAATATTTAGCGATAATAACAATAAAATAGTGGTTGGCTGCACCGTTACACAATTGCAGGCTATGTCCTATATCTTCTTGATAGTATAGATCTTCTTTATAATCAAACAACACATTGACATCATTCATTCTTCTTTGGTTGCAACAACAGAACTAAATCTGCACACTCTTAACACACTTTTAACTAATTTAAAATCTAATTCAGGCACAAATTGCCTCGATTGTTTAACTTGCTCTTAAACTTTTACTGTCTTTGTTGTAAAGTCAAGCAGAGTTTACTTCCACGGTCTCAGGTGTCACCTACTGCGTTCATCATAAAGGGCCTTCGTCATTGTTGTGAAGGGTTGTGAGGACACAAGAAAATCATCCATTTCAGCAGCACAATGGGCGAGGAGAAGAGAATACTTAAAGCTGAGTTATTGGCATTCCTTTAAATGGATGACATATTCATTGTCATCTTCCGCCTCATTCATCAGAGAGGGGGGGTTTGGGGGGGGGGTCAGTCTTTTGTCCTCCTTTCATGTCACCACTCTGCCTTTTGAAGTCAGGTTGAAATTACACCTGTCAGTTAATACGCCTGTCAGGTTCTTCCCGTCTCTTCTGTCCGCTGTCACAAAAGATTGATATGGCAGACGTGACTCTTGATGAACAGAGCTCATCTTCCCTTTGTTTGCGACCCCTGCCCCCCCACACCCCTACTTCTCCCATTTCCCCCTCTTTAAAGGGATAGTTCACCTAAAATTGAAATTTCTATTATATACTCACCCTCATGTCGACTAAGGGCTGGGAGAAGTTTCAGAGTCCTCCGTGGCTTCTCTGAGTTACAGGGGGTCTCGGCGTAGCAGTGCATGTCCATATAACGGTTGCAAATGTATACCAACTGTCTTCGTAACAAAAAGACACACCAAAAAACATCCAAATACCTCCATGCTGCTCGTATGTAATGTCCGTCTTGTATTGAAGCCCCGAAATGAAACGTCAAATTTGGACGAACCGGGAAGAGGAGCTTCCGCTACAAACAAGCTTGAAATATAGACTTATTTAATAATTCAATACAAGACGGACATTACATACGAGCAGCATGGAGGTATTTGGATGTATTTTGGTGTGTCTTTTTGTTACGAAGACAGTTCCATTTGCAACCGTTATATGGACATGCATTGCTATGCCGAGACCCCCTGTAACTCAGAGAAGCCACGGAGGACTCTGAAACTTCTCCCAGCCCTTAGTGAGTAGTGAGGGTGAGTAGATAATGAGTGAAATTTCAATTTTGGGTGAACTATCCCTTTAAGGTAAAAGCAGAGACATATAATAGAAAGTGAGGCCTTTTTAAAAGCAGAGACATATAATAGGAACATTAAAAATACGTTTGATATCTTTGATATATTTCTTTTTAGGTCTGTAGAAGGAGCTGTGGCTCACAAACAAGAGAGCTGTCATCTCCGTCTCAGGCAGTTACTTTACACAGAGATATGACGTGATGTCCTTGAAGAAATCACAATAAGAAATCAGACTTTGCAGCTGCGTCCTGATATATTTGATACATCATGTAGACAGCCTTGCATACCCTTCTAATGAATAGCTCGATTTATAAACTGGTGATGACATACAGGGATAAAGAGGTTAAGGCCATAAGTGCTAGTTTTATCGGACTGGTCTTTTCTGATTTATTCTCCTCTACAAAGCTTTCAGGGCCTTGCCTTCATTGTGCTTTTTTTTTTTTTTTACTTCCCTGGCCCTGTTGCGAAAGCTGCCTCGCTGCCAAAAGTCACACACAAACAAAAGCTGCACCTGGGCAGCTTTGGCTTTATTTGCACTGGGTTAGAAGTTAAGTTTTTTATCAAATCCAGGTCACACCTGCGCAGGATGCCTGAGGGTGTCAATTGTTGGGAGGTTCACATCTGAAACTGAAGGTGTGCTCGCTGCTCGCTGCTGCAACCGCCCGCCCACCCGCCCACCCGGCTCTGTGTTTGTTTCCAGTTTGTTTGTTGAGAGGCTCTGGTGGTGTCAGTGTGAAGCTGCAACACAGACTCAGACTCGGGGTAAAACAGCAGCTACATGTGAAACAGTGAGTCTGACTTACTGGCCAAGACAGATCATCATCATCATCATCATCATACATGTGGAAAGTTTCATTTTAAATCACATTAAGTGCAGTAATTAAGGCAAAAAAATGGTGGAAACGCTCATAAATACCTTCAATTATTGTTGCTGTAATCGTTCTGATGGAGATAAATGGATATAGATGCAGATAGATATAAATACATCATAACTGAGCAGATGCTGTTGCTATGAGATCATATTTGTTTGCGTGAGTGAAGGTGAGTTTTATTTCTTTATATGTTTTAAAAATGGATTAATGTACTGTAAGATGCTCAGTAACACACAATGAATCATGATACTGTATATTTCCCCTTCATCAAGTTGTTGAATCACTATTATTGACTTCTAAATGATTTTCCACATGACTGAAGTACTTAACGTACCCCGAGAGTAGACTCGACTCGCCTTAAAGAAGCAAATAAATAGGTTTCTCATTCAGTGAGTGAAGCCATCCGTCACTCGGCAACAAGAGGGAACTTCATTAAAACAATGCACCTGGCAAAGTGCCCTGTCATAAAGAGTGAATGAGTGTGTTTGCTCTCAGCTCGTTCGTCCCAGGAGTCAGTTTGTTGTGTCAGTGAGGAATAAATCACAGTGACGAACAAGAAAATCACTTTTTACGCAATTAGGTGTACATTTTTAAAAGCTGATTGACAGGAAGGAGCCATTCATATGTCATAATAAACGTCACAACACCATGAAGCGATGAAGATATACGGTATGCTCAGATATATGTTCGGAAGAACAAGAATAAAACATGTTAAGAACATGTGTAGGCTTTGTCCGCTGGAGGCGAGAGTCGGTAATTGCGGTTACATAACGTGAGCTTGTGCGCTCTCAAAGAGCTAATTTCTCTGGCGATCCAGTTGAGCAACAGTTAGACCAAAGTGATGAATTTCTCAGCAGCCACATGAAACACGGTAATTTGTGTCAACTATTATTTTATCAGGCTTTAACATCCAGGTTCTGTTCTGTTGTCTGTTGGCTTGTTGTACTTACAAATGACTAAAACATCCAAGAAACTACACTGGGATTGTGAAAGGGTTAATTTTTTTTTTAGGTCAAACTTGCTGTGTAACAGAAAACTTGCTGATGGGCAATGATGTTAGCTTTCATTTCAAGATAACCTAGGGAACATCTACAAACTGGTTATTCCAGTTGATGGATGGCTTTTCTTTTGTAATAATGGAGATCCATGATGATGGGAACTGTGTTTGACTTATAGTTTCACATATAAATGCAGGAAAAGTCCTCCGACAACCAGCCACCATGACTTATTTTAGACTTTTTAAAGGATCATACCGTATCTTGTTTCCAAAGCTTCCAAATTTGTGTCACTCACTGGAGAAGAAGTGAAGTTTTCCCTCCTTTAATCTGACTGTTTAGTCGGACTAATTTGACTGTTCAGACATGATTTTTCAGTCTCCCACCCTTTCAGTTGTGGAATTTAGCTGGTTGGCCTGCGCTGTGTGTCTCATGCCCAGAGGGGACATCCTGCATAAAGGAAGTGTTTGTCTTTGGTCTGTGGACCCAGCGAGTTCTGTATTGATAAGCTCCTGTCGCTATAGATAATAAGGTGGTCAGTCATGCAGCCCAGAGATCAAGTATAGCATTGAAATTAAAGAGGAATTCCCAGCGCTATTGCATTACAAGCCATGTGTGTGTCCCCGCTGCCCAGTCCCTTTGTCCCTGTCATGGGCAGTAAAAATAACAATGGCAAGTTTGATTTCAAAGCAGCAGGACCAAGGTGGACAGTCTTTAGAAAGGAAAAGAGTCCTGCAGGGCTATCATATGACCTTGACTTGAATGGTGTCACAGAGTTGTGGAGAGGTGGGGATACGGCCCCCAACAGTTTGCAACCATCTATCAAGTGGACAAAAAGGAACTTTTGTGCGGAGAATCGACCATTGTGATATTTGAGAATCAGCTAATGAGCATCTATTTTCCTGTTTTAGTTCGTAGACTCGATTTCACCCGATACGGACGCAGAAACCCCCAACACGGTCCACCCTTAATGACCCTAACGAAACAACTTAACAAGCTCAGAAACTGCTGCTCTAGCTAATATTTTGTCTATTAATTCATCAGGGGTTTTTGTTTTTCTGTGAGCTTTGAACTGTAATACTCTGGGCTGCACTTTCTCACAGTTGCAGGTTTTGAGGAAAACCATAACACTGGACTGTGAAATATTACTCTTGGCTGATTACAACACGTAGATTTCATGGTTAGTGTCCTAGTCTATAAAAAGAAAATGGATAGCCACAGCATTATGTGTTATGTTAGTCCGTGCGGCCAACATGGCAGCTGTGCCCCGTCTCTCAGTGCACCATATCTGCCACTGAGGGATTTGGAAAGGAATGAGGAAAAGAAAGATTAAACTCACGTTGTATAAAAATCGTCTTTTTTAGAGCCTCTTGATAAACGGCAATCGAAAGATAATAATAGACGACAGTTAATCTCAATCGGCCGTTTTCTAATTATTTAGACAGGGTTTCTTCTGAGAGATGCATCTGCTATCAATAGCTAAGCTTTCATGTGCAATATTTTCTTGAATGAAAGCATAATTAGTTGGTTAAGTTACAAAAGCCAGATCCAGTGAGAACATGCCGAAGGCCATTTGGAAGCTGTTTCAGGGCGGATAAAAGGTTTGTTTACCCATGAAATCACACATCGCATAATACATCAGACCTATCCCAGAATGCAAGTGGCACCGCTCACCTCACTGTTTTGCCACTGAAAGAGCCACCCCCCCCTCCGCTATAATGATTTCTTCTGGGCCCCCCTCCCCCCCTGTGAACAGCTGCTATTGTCCGGAGACCATCGCCCCAAAAATGTGGCCCCTGGACCATTTTCAGAGCAAATGAAAACTGATACACTTAATCTAATCTCTAAGGATTTTTTTTCTTACTTTTTTTTTTACTCATCGTCTTCAGTGGATTTCTTTCAGATACATTAGGAAGACATTATGGACGTCAGCCAGGGAGATGAGCAGTCATATTAAACTGTCTACTGAGTATCAGAGGAAGTCTTGCATTAAATAGTGGCCATCTGGGACTCTGGATAAACGACGATTGGGCTTGTCACCAGGGATCTTGTTCTGGACACAGTTGAAGATTTATTGAGAGGCAAATTATTACAGGAATTACTTTATTTACTTTTGGTTATAGTTTCTTTTCTTGTAAGAAACTACCCTGCCTTATCTTGTATCCCTATCGCCTAATTCACAAAAACTGTAGATCCGCACAAATTCACAATCTTCAACCTGGGGATTCCACAACTTATATTTGCTTGGATATGTAAACAAAAAAAGAGACTGATTTCATGTTAGGCATTGAAGTAAGATGAATAATAAGAACTGGTCACTGACCTTTACTTGGGATAAAAGTTCAGTGTTTTTTGTTTTTATTTCTCAACACAGATTTAAGCTACAATCAATGGTCACCTTTACCCAAATACTAATGGCGGTTGTTTTCCCTATATTGCTCTGCTTAGGAAAAGTGTTGGTTATCCTAATCGATGCAGATGAAGCAGTGGTTCTCTCCATTGCTGCAGTATGATGATTCAGTTTCTTAGCTGCTGATGATTGGTGACTTTCCCAGAGGGACCAGACATCTTTACTATTGTTCGGCTACGCAAAGCTATAAGCCAAACTAATGATGATGTCTAAACGTTATTTTGTGCACGTACTGTAATATTTTTCAGAAAGTTCCCATCTGACACAATTTAGCCACATCTATAGTCAAAGATGAAAGCTTGATTCATGTGTTGGAGAAAAGAAAAGTTTGCTGCAGGAATGTTTTAGAAGGTCCACCTATAGGAACAGAGGTTGGGACCTAAATTAGCAGTAGGGGACGGTCCTGCTCCAGAGACTTCAGATCTCTCACTTCGTCATGGTGACAGTCAGTTTCTACTGGCTCTCTTATGTGGTGCAACAATCTTAAAGGTGTTCAGAAATGGCCGTTTGTCCTGTTTGTTGCGCCTCCTTCCACGAGTTCCCGCACACGTTTACCCGAGTAAGGAAAACCAATTTGATTGGGCGTTATTGAGCGGGCGGGATATTCAATGTTTGGGGCGAGACCGAGCTTAGCATGTGTTATGTGTGTTTAGCTAACTGTTAGCTAGTAGGCTAGCTACAACTACCACACGTAAACCCCGGATTTACTCGAAAAATTTAATTTTGCACAAAGTTTGGGCTACATTGTCTGATGGAAGAGTGATTACACTAATTTTAAGACCCATAGTGGGCTCAAATTCAAATTTCTTTTCTGAATACCTTTAAAGAAGCAGTCTTGATCTTAGATTTGTTATCTTTGGCGACACCTATGGCCACACGTGGAAATTACATGTTTTCTGGGCCGCACTTGCAACTGTCACGAACAAACACTGTAAAAAAAAAAAGTGAAGACTTTTGTGCAATTTCATCACTGGGTCATAGGGCAAATTCTCACTGTGTTACCTCAGTGAGTCTGACATAGATACGATTCCTATTTAAATGAAAACCTTTGAGATGTTTGGTAAGATTTACAAATTATGAAGTTAGTTAAGTCATCAGAGTAGCAGGCCTGTGATATGCAGTCCCTTGTCCAATCTGCTTGCAGAGTTCAGTCTGGCCAAACTGCATTGTGAATATTTTCCTTTGACACATCAAGGTCACAAGACATTTGATATGATCTTGTGCTGTGAGATTGAAATCATCCGTTGCTGTAATCAATCATTATTTACAGTCATATTATCTTTTGCATTCCTTTCATTTGGTCGTTTCATAGACTCATGAGCCTTGGCATGTTTTCACTCCAACTCCCGTCCATGTATTAGAAAGGCACAGGGTGCATGGGCTTGTTAAACAGTATGTTAGGGAGGACTGAACATCTGTGTTAAATACTACCTAAAGGTTTCTGGCCCTGTCCCTGGAGGAATGTGCACCTGCCATGTGCAGCCGGTGTTTTTTAGACTCCTCACTCTCAAGATCAACACTTTGTGTAACAGGTCCTGTAGTAAACCTATTTCACTCTGAAAAATAGTCCCTAAAATACCTTTAAATCAGCCATAATGGGAGAGAAGTGCATAAATAACGTTTTAGATAAAAACATCCTCAACAGAGAAAACTCCCACACACTGCGAAACGCCCTTGCATCAGATTGATTGAGGTTACAAGGTTTCGGTTGGAAAGACTTAGTATTGTTAGTTACTCTACCCAATGAAGGTCTTTTCAATCGAAAAACTGTAACCTCAATAAATCGGACTTTGTTGGCCATTTGGACCACCTGTCTGTTTGCGTTGTGCATACGTTTTTTAATTAGATAAAAGCTTCCTAAAATAACCATGGTTTTATTGATTGAGCCATACTTTTCCATCTTTGTTTACATTTATTCCTCATCTTGTCTTTCTGACAACATTCCTCTGGATTTTCGTCCAAAACAATGACTTTTTCCAGGTCTCCTGTTGGTTACTCACGGTCTGAGCTCAACTTGAGAGATTTGTCTGGTCCGTGAGGCTGCAGGTGCTGTGAGATTTATCTTTTAAACAGCGGCTTTAACTACTGCATCCATTTTGAAGAAGACAATACATAGCTATAATCACTCAGTCTAAAGGAGGACAGGGTACAAATCATCACTCGAGCTAATGTGTCATTGAGTAGATTTAAATCCAAGCAAATCAAATAAAGGCGAAGGCTCTGTTTTTGATTCAAATCAACAAAATCTCGATCCAGCTGCAGGCTATAGGACAACTTGCCAGACTCAGTAGAAGGCCTGTTCACCATGTTAAACCAAATGTCTTCATTAAAAACAGAAACCTGAACCTGGTTTTTGTTTGTTTTTGAACCTTGAAGACAAAGCCTGAACCAAGTCCAAGAGATTAGTAACCAATACTGACCAAATCCCGACATAGGAGGTTCAAGATGAAGCATCGAGTTGGCGTTTTATTCTGTTGTCATTACCATGGCAACAGCTGGCAAATTTACCTTGAATAGAGCCATGTGGGAACCTTGTAAATGATCGTCAAAAGGCACTGTGCTAAATTGACCATAGATTGTTCGAACACATAGGCTACTTTATGCAGTCGTAAAGAGGAACTAAGCAGGATTTCTGCCGTGGCTATGCTACATTTTTTATCAAAAAGCTCCGGACTAGTTGTGATAGTTAACTACATGACGATGGAGGCTCTGTGCCTTCCACCTAGCGTCTCATGGCTGAAAACCAACCTTGCAACATCAGTGTAGTACCTGGCTGCCTCCTCGGTGTCCCAGCTCTCGTCTCTGCACACTGCGACACAAACATGCTCCTTAACCCGCATTCCTTTGTTTATGAGAGTTAAGACTACTCAAATACGTCGTAACATCGTATGTGTTATATAACGTTATCCACTGCTGATTTTTCGCCGGCTTCGTTAAAAAAAAAATGCACATGGCCATGTGGAGGGTTAGCAAAACAGTGGAAAAGCGACCAGACCTGCTCTCTAAATCAAGCCAACTTTATTTCTAGAGCACCTTTGGAGAACATCTTGAGCCCACGCTGCTGTAGACTACTGGTAAGTAAAATAAGTAAAACACAACAGTTTTTATATTTTCATCAACAGGAACTCTAGAAGGTCAAGAAATCCACTTCCTCCGTACCTCAGAAGTCAAATGTTCGCTGTCTATTGTTTGGCAAAGATGACGACCCAACGCAACCTGACCTCAAACATCATTTCCAATTTTTTTTTTTTTTTTTCAAACCTGGCTCGACCCATCTGGTTCCATCTGGCTCGGGTCGGTTATCCATCCTCCACTTAAAAGCCTACAGTATAGGAATGCAGCAAACCCAACCAGCATCCGACAGTAAATCTGGAAGCAACTCCGGCAACACCACTTAATCAGTCGTATTCTTTGATCAGGACCAAATGATTTTGGCTAACAAGGTAGCCGCCCGCGAGTGATGAACGAATCCATTTATGGTGAAAACGCCGACACTCGATCTGGGAATTCAGCTAATGCTTATCCGGCTCTCAGCAACATATGGAGCACATTCTTCGGAATCTTCTTTGTTTTATCACTACACACTGGACTGCTTTGGCTGTGTATTATTCCACCTGAGTAAATAATGGACGGCATCTCTCCTACTCAGAGCCGTGCACATGTCTTCCAGAGGCGTCCAGTGCAGGCTTCAGCCCATCTACCGTCCCTCCTCGTCTTTCGGCCCAATAAACAGTCACGTACCCCCCCCCCCTCTGCTATCTCAGAGCAAGTCCAGGAGTTAGTGTTTTTGATTCGTATCCTGAGAGACCAGCTGCTATTGATGGACAGCTTCTCATCAGGTCAATGTCAGTGTGTCTTTCTGTTTCCTGCACAGAGTCCCACTGAAATGCCAAAGAATTGAGCTCATGGTTTAACTTTCAAGCTTCTAAAAAATCTAGACAGGCCAAATTCTCAGCATATTTTCATGTCATTGTAATGCATATTAACACATGTATGAGGTCCATGCCAGAGAGAAATGCAGATGGTTTGAGTCTGTTAACAAATGCAAGAGATTTGAAATCCGTTACATTTGAGCTACCTGCTATTAGAGAGGGAAGATTAACTTTTAAGGTCTGTTTTAGGGAAATTCACTTATTTAAAACACATTTGATTATGAAGTGAAAGCCAGAAAAGCATCAACAAGGCTTCTCCAAAAAAAATAGGAAAAGAAAAACAGTCCTTTTATTTATATAATGAAGAGGCACGTGACCTAAAAGCCACAGGGCCGTACCCGCAGAGAAAACAAGAGAGAACGAACACACGGCAATTAGTGCAGCTCATGTAAAGTGAATCACACCCTATAAATCAGTCTCACAATCTATCTGACACCTAAGGCTGCTATATGTCACATATAGGTGTTGAAACTGATAAAAGTATTTGCTTTAATGATCTTTGTTGGAGGGCAAACAAGAGTGAAATGCCGTGCACGCCCGTATTTGTCAGAGAAGCAATATGTAACCTATTTATCTTCTGTCAGATAGTGAGCCCCAGGACGTGTTTGTGATGTGTTTTCAATGCTTCGGGATGGTTGTACATCACTTCAGAGTCAAGTGGTCTCAAAACAACCTTTTTTTTTTTTTACAATATGAGACCTTTAAAAAACGAGGTGTGGGAACCATGAAAAGATGCGTACACTGATATTTGGTGGTTTTTCAGGCTGTATGATGTAGCAATAATTCACAAAATTGAAATGGAAACTGCATTTTTTTATATTTAGCTGATTTTTGCCAATCATAACTGTGAAGCAGACTGCTGGAAATCCGTTGTCATGTTTGATTAGAATTATATCACAAGAGGAGAAAGTCTTGCTTTATTTTCACGCCATGACTCAGTGGAAACGGAGATCGGTTGCAACTGTGTTTTGTCTGCTTTGTCGTCAAAAATAAAATCACTTTTTGCACAAAATTGCATCGGAAACCCGACTAATTACATCCCGGTGTGTCACGTGTTGGGAAGAGCTGAAGAGACGAGGTGTTGACAGTGTGTTGTGTGAAATAGAGGAGACAGGAGTCTGGTTGGGTTTGGGTCGTTGCGGTCCCGCGCAGTATAACTCACACTTTCATCCTAACTTGCTAAACTGTTGTCTAATTTCCCTCCACTTTGCGCTCCCAATTATTTCGCCGAGCTGTGCCAATAACACACGGCCAGATGCGTTTACATGTTGCTCTAAACAGCCTGTCAGAAAGTCCTTTCCCGGGGAGAATCCTCAAACAGGAAGTGCTGCGTTTTCCGGCTGCAGTTAACATTGGTGAGGTCGGAGTAAATAGAGGAAGAACCCGTACATTATTGGCCTTTTCAGTAGGAGGAACATCTGCCTGATGATGAAGAGACACTTCACCCCCAAGGAGGAACATATCACCCCATCGCTCACCTTTTATTTTGAAGCACAGCGCAGAATAACACTGTTTATTACAGGAGCTTACTGCAGCATGTTTTTGTCTCCACTCCAAATCACACACACACACAAATCCAAACTAACATTTGGCCAGAGTCGCCACAGTGGCCAGCCAGAAACCACCTGCTGCTTTAAAGGGACATTGTGTAACTTCTCCTGTTATCTATTCAAGAAAATCAATTATTTCGTTTAAAAATGTGTGTTTTTCATTAATCAGTAATCCCCCCCATCAACAAACTGAAGTGTTCCTTTCAGCTCTAAATTTGCCGTTCATATCATTCATATCTCCATGGAGCGGGTAAGCTCGGTGCTGGCTGCCATGTGGTGTCGCCATGTTTTTACGTTCAGTGGCAGCGTGACGGTAGGAAACCACGGAAACTCAGCGGAGACACCGGAGCTGTCGGCTCAGGTGGAGGTGGCGTCTGTGAAAAGTCACCGCGGTAACGCAGTGAGGAGGAATGGAGCGTTACACTGATGCTGCATTCACCTGCAGTCAGGCAAACGGCCGTCGGTAACAAACCAGATGTCATTTTAGTCACAGAAGTCGAGAGAAAGCCGATAAAACGTGGGTCAGGTAAACAATACGACATCGCCATGACAACATATTGTCACGTGTATTGTTTTGCCTCGTGATGACGGACCACTTGTTTACATAGAGGCTTGTTTATGCCGTTACGTGCAGCAGCTGTTGTCCGTGAGTTGTCTGCCCAATTTCACGTGAATGCAAACTCAACATTAATGTATTAATTGGGCTTTTATTGTGAAATAATGCACAGGAAGATGGGGTTAAACTCACCAAAAGTAGTAGTATAGTCACCATCTTTGTTTTTAGATGAGGACTATGGCGTTTTGTAACTTGTTATCTGTGTATTAGATTTGTAGTGGTGCATTGAATTCCCATTTTTTGCCTCGTGCCGTTACGTGCAGTGGCTGTCGTCCGTCTGCCGTCTGCCCAATTTCACGTGAATGCAGCATGAAAAATACGATTGAGTTGCTTGCGATATACAACCGCAACGCTAGATGGGAGTAATTCCTACACAATATACCTTTAAGTATTTTCTTTAGTTACGTACCGAAGTGGCTGGTACAGCAGATAAACCAGCCTGAGGACCGGTGGACGCTCCCCCGTCCTGTCCTCTCGGCCCGTCCTTTCAGCGGTGCGCCCCCTCACAGTCCTTCCAGCGCGACTTTATTTATCAGCTCTGTATTTCCAGCCACCATCTGGGCCAGCTGATATCACAGTGGTGGCCTGCTGCTTGTAATATGGATATCCCCCCTCGTTTATCTTATCCCCTATGACAACGCTAACAAAACAAAATCTGCTCATCTTGTCTTAGTCTATCAGCAAGCAGAGACCAGGAAGAGGGTGAAAAAAGATAAACAACGTTTTGCACCACAGCGTTGGCTCTTATTGCTTCGGACACTCTTAGTTAATGTTGTCTTAAACCACAAGTCGCCTTTTTTCTTTTCTTTCTGTAGTTATTTCAGATCCGCAGAAAGCAGAGATCAAACAAAATCACAGTCTCTATTATTCTTTTCCTCTTGCAGGGCTGAACTGAAGTGCATTTCATGGTTTGAAAAACACAGTAAAAACACTGTGAATTCCTTGTGCTGGAGTGTGACAGCCGGCGATTGCAGGAGTCTCATGGCAAGCCCAAAGGGGGAGCTTCTCAGCAGAGCTGCAGGCCAACTAAAACAGAATCATGTTTGAACACCTATTTCCACTGGGGATGGAGGGGGAGTGGGGGTGGGGGTGGGGGGAGGGGGAGCTCCACAAGCTTTAATCAGGATCTTAAAACAGGCGAGCCTTTGATAAAGACTGGGCTCTGTACATTTATCTTATTCCTCCGAGGGCCGCGCTGGCTGACGTCATCCACTTTGATCCCACTTTTTTTTTTCGGAGAGTGTCGGACGTATCTCTGCTGCCGATAACACGCCGGACCGGTCAAGTTGTGATGCAGAAGAAGAAAAACCTACAGCCCCACCACCACCTCCACCTCCCCCACTCTTCATATCCGAAGTGCATGAGTGTGTGTGGTATGTACTGTAGAACCTCCCACGTACGACGTTTTTCTCTTTTTTTTCTTCCTCCTGTATGGAAACAGTGCCATTAATTTTCCGAGCGCTGTCATAAACATCACCTCCTGGTTAAAGAGGAGCTGTGACAGGGTGCTGCCCCACAATGTGCGAGGGGCAACAATATTTGACTTGGACGTGTTCCTGGTGATGAGGCCAAACCCTGCGAGCAGGCCTCTTGGCAGATGTCATGCCTGAGTGCTTTGGAATAATGCTGATAGGAGCCGAGCTGGACTGGACTGTGCCCATGACAGGCCCGGCTGTTTAATCTGTGCATCAGCATTCAGAGCACACCAGGCTGTGGCACAGCACCGCTTCTTCTTCTTCTGCATGGACTCAAGTTGTGTTTTTCACGCTGTGAAATTTCCATCGATAATCCGACTGGTTTAAAACAATGGCAGCTCAAACCTGCACCGGCTGCACTGGAGCTCAAACTGTGATGTCTGGATGTGATGAGTTTGTGTTTGGAGCAACCGAGAGAGCAAAGTTGAAGATGTCGGAAAAAAAACGAGCTGAATAATAACAATACTGCTTTGCATGACAGTTAAAGGGACAACGAGGAGTTTTGGAAAAGCGAAGCGTTTTCACACTACATTTATGAGCCCCCGCGCGCACCGAGAAATTCTTTGACCGGCGCAAGACAGACTCATGTTTTCATTCATCAAGAATTAAAGTCAGGGGGCGGTGTTTAGCTCCCCTAAAAATATATTATAAAAAAAAGAAGAACAAAAAGAAAGAAAAAGAATTAAAGTCAGAGGTTCGAAGACGATCAGATACAGTCGTAGTTCCGACCATAAGCGGCGATTCGGCGGCGTTATTCTCATGACTCGCCACGAAACCGAAAGTAAGGAAACGCTGGTCAGCTCGCCCAGCATTTCCGCCACCACTAATAATAACAAAATAACGATAGAGACAAAACGATATATTTATCGAAAATGGGCCCATTAACAAGTGTGGGTAGCGTAGATTCATCCACATTAATATGAGACTTTTTTATTGTTGCGGAATTTTTCGTTCTGCCGATGGAGAAACTCCTCGTTGTCCCTTTAAACATCTTAATTCAGTGTCAGAACACCTTAAATATGTATTTACACTAAGGCCTGCCTGTTATTCAGCCCACTTCCATTGATTCACATGGGGTGGGAGCATCTGCATCTGGGAGCAACATAACACAACACACTCAAACAGCATCGCAGACTCCATTCTCCAAATCAGATCACACAGTCACAGAATCAAATCAAATCAAATCAAATCAAATCAAATCAAATCAAATCAAATCAAATCAAATCAAATCAAATCAAAGTGTTTAACTTTGTTACTCACTTGCAGGGAGAGGAGGCGGGAAAATAAACCCACAACTGATAGTTTGTTTTATCACAACCACAAACTGTCTCTGTGGTGTTTCCTCCTCAAACCATCTTGTCACTCTGCTCCTTCACCTGTCAGTCCAGTGGAAGAGCTGGTGGTGGTGCACAAGATGCTGAATTTCTGAATGTAGAAGTAAACAGATGTGCATGTAGCCTCAGTTTTTAATTTGGTAACACTTTATAATAAGTACACACTATTAAGCATTAGTTAAGCATTAATAAATACTGAATTCTTCATTTATAATGCATGAATACTCATTAGTATGTAGTTTATTAATACAGTTAGTGCTTATCAATGATATGTAAAACATTTTTATGCTTAACAAATGCTTAATGTACCTTTAATTTTTGTTTATGTAGGAAAATCATGTCCGACAAAAACATGAGCCATAACAGTATTTTTATATAATAAAACCCAGGATTCAGCTGCATTAGATTTAGCTGCATGTAATAAACTGCTAACTGTGTGTATACAGAGACTTCATTAGTTGAAAATCCATAGATCCATTATCCTTTGTTTTAAATAACTCAACTCTGGATGAATTCATCACAATGTCAGCTTCATACGAGGAACCACGGGCCCTAACAATATGGATTTAAGAGGTGCTAATTGTCCCAGTCCGTAGTTCTTGAAAAGATTTAGAGCCGCAGAGTGCAGTTGAACACAGAGGAAGTGCAGCCAGGAAGACAATGGGAATATTGAGAATTCCTCTGCGTCATTAGGGAAGACCAGGATTAGCAGAGACTTCCTGTTTGCGACTAGCTCGGGGGGCCAGACCAGCCTGTGATGTTGGCATTAAAGAAAAAAGACGGTAACCTTTTGAAAGGATACCTTAAACAAGCCGGCCAACGGGGGGCATGTTTTCTTTCCCATGACACATTGAGCTGCCACTTAACCCACACGGAGCAAGTTCAGCCCACCTCCTTTCCCGGCGTTCCCCCTCAGGGCCAACTGACGGATCATAAACTGATACTAAAGAAAGAGCTCGCAAAAGAGAAAATTTACGATAATGGTTTGTAAAATAACTTTCAAATTACAAGGAGTGGAGGGGCTCTGTTTTGTGTCACTGCGCTGCAGCCGTCACAGCTGTGAGCTGTTTGGTGCAGAGCTCCGTGGCACTTGACCCCATTATCACTAAACATTAGCCGTGGCACCTCAACACGCTCGGCCGCACTTTATTTATTTATCTGGGACTGCTGTTCATGGCAGTTTGTCACTCACATGTAGAGGAATTTCACCTGTAACGCCTCCGCCATGTTTCTGGTCACACACCATATTCATCTAATAGTTCATTACTGAACAATGCAGATAATTGTGCATAATATGAGATTGGATTTAGAGTATATTCTCCAACGTATAACCCCCCACTTAGACTGTTTTTTTGACGCCAATAACAATAGTTTCATACTGGCAAACATACACTGTAAAATTGAATTTTTTTTTTTTTTTTTTTTTTTAATTAAAGTTGCAGTAATCACTTTTTAATAGCGTCTGGAAAATAAACAAAGTATCAAATGACGAGGTAAGCACAGCATTTCAGTATCCTGGGCAACTTACCTGCTGTAATCAGCCCTGTTTACAGCTGTTTACAATGGAAACGCTTCATATGAACAACCAACCGTACACGACCTGCCCAGCACCAGACAGCAGTTACTAGTTGCCGAACATGTTCGAAGACTACGCTGCTAAAATATCAGGAACCGTAGTGTTTTTTTTTTTCATTTTTTGGCTGGATCGCAGTAGTGACACTTAAAACCAGCCTAAAAAACTGGCTTGAAATGGCTTGAAATTGAGTTCCACTTAGCATGAGGTCTTATGTATGCTGCATTTCAATCACTATTTCTGACTTGTTCCATCATTTAACAACAGCTTTAATGTTCTCCAGAGCAGCAAAAAGATTTAGAGCTGAAACTGGCAGACATATGGTGCCAAATTTATTTTATTTGGCGACGTTTATCTACTTTTTGAGCAGATTTGACAACATCCTACCCCACACCCCAATGAACGTAGGTGTTTACTGTACATCAATTCCACAACAGTTTTCAATGACATTCTCAGTTTCTCACATTATGGTCTAGTCATATTACTGGGTTTAAACTTAGTCTTATTTATCTCCATGAGTTGGTGGAGACCAAAGAAGGGATAGTGAATGAGTCGAACAACGGACAACAACATTCTCCACAACATCTCAATAATTTGACCATTATGTTTCCAGCATGTTCCATCTACAACTCCAACACTGGAGCAAATGTGGCCTCAGACAAGTTTCTGACTAAAAACTGATAACTTCTGATGTAGAATTGGATCGAAAAAAAAGGCTTCACATCTGGTCTCATGAATGTTTGAACTTTGGATGGTTCGCCTGTGAAGAATGCATTTCAGTACTGAGTTTATGCTACAGTTCTTAAAATTGACCCAGTCTGAAATACTTTGTGTAATGCATACAGCTGTTGTGTAAAATTACGGGAATTATAGTGAAAATCGGCGCAATCAAACCGTGTGAAACTACTTATACCTTTCTGATAATGAAAATACGTGGCGATCACGCCACTCTGTTTAAACTGAGACATATTTCTGAGCTGGTTTGACCCCGTTTTTTTTAAAGCTTCAGCTGTTAGGTATCATGTGCATTGGATGTTTAGGTTTACAGCTTTCACCTCGGTGTGTACCGTTCGTAAGATAAACAAGTCATCTGAATTTCTAAACACTGATTGGTTTAAGTTCTGAGAGCCGGACAATGTTGCGGAAATGTTTGAGCTGGAACTTAAGCCTGTGTTAAGAGTGAGTTCATCCAGGCATGTAACGTTTTAACCTTCGCCCGAGGTAAACGCAACTAATAAGAACTTCTCTAAATAAACAGGGACCCTTGCATAAAAAAAAAAAAGGTGCTGAGGAACAACTGCAGCAGCCTGAAGCCTGAAGGGTCGCCGCAGGCCTGGGACCAGAAGATCAGCAGATTGAAACCCTGCACAAAGATCTGTGACGGGGAAGTGAATGGCCGGTGCTCAAGGCCACCTTTTCATTAGTACCAAGGTGCCCTTGAGCAAGGTGCTTAACCCCAGATGACCCAGTGTGTGGACCCTAGTGTGACTGAGAATGAGGTTAACTCAACAGATGACAAGTTGAGTTGTAGGATTTTGGATGCAATACTGACATTATATGTAGTTTTGGTCTTGAAAGGATATTTTCAGTTCTATAGCTGGGTTTACATGGAGCCAAATTTTCCAATGAGAATCGGTTTAGACGTCCAAACTGAATGAAAATGCTCCATATAAACAGCTCAATAAGAATAAACAGGCCCATTTGGTTTAACAGGGACAGAATATTCCTTTTCCCAAACCAATCGAAAGTAAAATTATATAATGTAAATGGTGAAACTGAATGTTGTCTGGTTACGTTCTTTCTGCTCTGCGTCAACGTAAATACGTGGTGACGTTTCTTCTGCAAATGCTTGAGTGAAAGTGTCAAATCAATGACAACTGCATGCAGAGCTGATCAGACCATAGATCTCCATCTTTGATCACTCGCGGGATGTTTTGATCATAAGAGTTCTCAACGGGCCTGGAAACGAAAAATCGACCGGACTGCACCCGCGGGTGTTGAAGCCTGGACTCGACGTGGCTCACTAGCATTAATTCTCAGACCAAACCTGCCCGGACTTGACAAAAAAGAAAAGAAAAAGACCTGAGTCATTTCTATATAATGTTGGCCTGAACCCTGTGAAATGTCTGTTCTGAATCAATGTAAACTCCAGATCAGATTAATTCATATCACATGAAAACAGTTAGCCCGAAAGAGTCATTCGGAGGAAGGAAAAGGAAAAAGTGTCCATGTAAATCCAACTTTATAACTTTGTGCAGTAAATCCTTCAGGTTAGGCCTTTAACTGCATCTCACTTTAGTAACAAAGAGGAATTGGCTGGTTTTGTTTTATAAAAAAAGAAATCTAACCCTGTTTTTTAGATATGCCTTATAGTGGGTAATTGTAAACCAATAGGACACCAGTTAAAAGAAAGCAATTGCTATCAATTGTTTCTGACAGTCGTGTGAACAGTGGAGCGGTCTCGACCACCAAACAGGAGGCCTCTGCCTCGTTGAGATGGTTGGCATTCTTGGTACTTTCTCTGACATGTTTGGTCTGTAACGAACAGGCTCTGAAAGCTTCTGTCAACGGCAGAAATGCCTAATAACGTGGAAAGAGTTTGTCTCAGGTCAAAAGAATTAACCTCTAGTTGTGTGCGTGGCTAAACTTGGATAAGAGTCAGACAAGGAGCATGATAGTCAGGTCTTTCAAGATTTATTTTGGATCCCTCCCACTCTTAAAAACACACTTCAGTTAATTTTGCACGGCCTGCTTGGTATGTGTAAGATTTCCTCCTCTTCCCACCACACACCCTTATTGTTCCCCACATGAGGACACTCAGCATACTTGGAGATTAGCTGAAACCGAGGCTTTGGGGTATTGTGGCTTCACTACCAGGACACATGTTTGCCTTGTTAGCTTATTGATTCTGCTCAGTGGCTTAAGGCTCCTATTTTAAAGAGACGGCCTGCCTGTGGGACTTGTCACAGATGACACTAGTATCACTTTGATTTAGTGACAAGAAATGTGAATGAGAGTGAAAAAAAAGAAGAAATTTAAAGCAGTTTGTCATGAGATAATTAGAGAATCACAATGTAACACAATATCCACAGTGTTTCCTGAATGGTTAAGACATGATTAGTCAAATACGTCTCTGCAATGTGACATCAAACGCTATGAAATCAAATTCAGTGCTCAGTGTCTGTGGGAACTGTTGGGTTTCCCTCTGTAATAAAGTTAAGTTCAATGGGTTTTGAGGCCTTGGGATAATGCGCCACACAAGTAAAACTGAACTGAATTGAAAAATCTGAGCTGCTCTCTGCAAGCAGCAGCGCACGGCAAAGCAGCTGAGCTCAGCAAGGCAATGATGGCGTTTGATGCTTTGACTCGCAGTTTCCTGATGCAACGTCAGGCGTTTTGTGTCGGTAATATTAATTCACACTTCCACCACCTTCGCCACGAAAAGGAAGAAAATCACCACTGATGAGATTTTTCTTTCTCTGGTAAAGGCCTGTTTTTAATCAGTCAATCAGTAAAACAAAAGCAACGCATCCACAAATTGCACTGTTACTTGTTCAAATGCCTAACCTTTCATTTGTGTTTGGGTCACCAGTGACCCGTTTTCAGGTTTTAACAGGGGCGTAACCACTGTATTCTTTGGGGGTCCCCAAAACTGGTTCTGGTTCTGGTTCTGGTTCAGGTCCTGGTTCTGGTTCTGGTCCTGTTCGACCCGTAGACCGAGACAACAGTGAGAGACCTGTCCCCGACCCGAAGGTGCAGGGAAGCGACCCTCTCGAGAGTTTTAAATACATAAAAGTACCACATACATTAGTTTATAGCATCAAGGCTTTTTGACTTTGTCAGGAACCTTCATTTAAACAAAATAAAACAAAAAAACTTTTTTCACAAAATTCTAAAATGCTCTGGTTAAAATTATGACATTTTTGGTGGTTGTGGTTTTGACCCGGTTATAACGATAAGAACAATAGTGAGAGTTAAAACTGAAATCTTAAGTGCAACACCAACCTTTTAATGGATAAGGAAGCCTAACAACATAACCAAGAGATGAGGAACAAATGGGATGATACTGTAAATAATTGTTTTAGTGTGTTTTACAGCTGATTTAAGACTTGGGTCAAAGCTGACCCTAACACCATAGATGGTAGCAGAAAGCTTACAAGAGGAAGGTTCAATTGAAGCCAAGGGGTAAACTGACAAAAAAAAAAAGACCCAGGGCCCCACGCCAAAAAATATTAAAACCAATATTGTCATGCATAGGAAGCCTAACAATGTAACCAAGAGAAGAAAAACAAATTGGATGAAAAAAAAAGTTTTTAGTGTTTTTTACAGCTGATTTAAAACACAAAACTGACCCGAACACCATAGATGGTAGCAGAAAGCTAACACAAGAGGAAGGCTAAAGGACTTCTTGTTTACATTTTGTCTTCACTATCGAGCTACAAAACCTGTCAGGGAGGAGCTTAGGAAGCCACAATCAACCTAAGTGTAAACCATCAGTTCATTTCCATCTCCTGCCAATGTTGGTCTCTTTCAACCATGACAAGGTTCTTTCTGTGTCCTCCACCACGACATTCTTCATCCAACCATGACCCAGATCGCTCCCTCAAACCTCCACCAAGCACTTTGGGTTGACTTTCATTAACCTTGACCGAGCAGCCTAAATCTAACCGTACCCACGACGACCGCAGAGGTGGCGCGTCAGTAAACAGTCGCGTAAATCAAAAAGGACGTGTTTTTAAAACCGCTTAGCTTTGGAAGAGGACTCGGACCATGTGGTCTTGGTTGTGACTGAGGCCCGTGTGCGTCTGCAGCGCCGCTCTGATGTATAATCTGACGACGCTTGAACAATTACAGCGCTTGAGAGGACGTTTGCATGCGGCTCGGTCAGCGCTCCGCCGGCGTATCTCTTCTGTTACCACATGCAAACTGAAGCCTATCTGCATCTTCAAAGGCCTAATCATAACCTTGCTCGGCTGTGTTTATTTCTGTCTGCTGAACCTTTAATTACCAAACTGAAAATCAATCTCTCGCAGCTCTTTCATCTCTTTCTGTTTGACCACCTAAATTATTATCTGCGTTTAGCCACCAATAAAATCCTACCACATGGACGTAGTAGATATAAGAGGGAGACTGAACTTTCTGTCCCTCTGACAGGAAGTGGTGTCATAGGAGAATATTAATATCCATAGCACTGTCACCTCGTTTGCCTCTTGCAGTAGTTTAGAAAACAAGACCTAATTGGCTAAGGGAGGTCGGCGAATCTTTAAATCTGCAGTTTGCTAAATTGTTGGTCGGCTTATTAAAGCTCTGTTGGAATTGAGGTATTTATAGTTTCAAAGTTTCATTAGTTTCTACTTCTGTTTAGTTTTTCAGTTTGCTTTTTTATATCTTATATTTTAGTTTTAGTTAGTTCAACAAGTGATTAAACGGTTCTAGTTTTAGTCTTAGCTTTTAGTTCTTCAGGTATTTGGAGAAAAGCCTTGATTTTCTGTGACAGCTCTAAAGATGAACTTTCAAATTTGTTGGATTTTTCCCTTTCAGTTGCCTCCCACAAATGTTCCCATTGGTCCTCTTATCTACCTGGGGTGTTGTACGTCATGAAATTGTCCCATTTTGGACTATGGTGTTTTCTTCCTGCAACATTTGCCATTTCTATGAAAATAAAAACTAAGATAATTTAATCTGCAGCTGATTTTAGTTTTAGTTTTAGTTTGTATTGTTCATTGTAGTTTGTTTTTTAGTTTTCATTCATTTTCATTTTACTTAAAGGAGAACTATGCTAAGTCTGTTCGCTTTTCCTCTGTGTTGCTAACCCTCCTACCAGCCATGTGCATTTGTTTTCAACAAAGCTGGTGAGAAATCAATCCATGGAGCGTTGGATAACGTTATATTATACGTTTTACTGTACAAGGTGTGTATTTGTGTAGTATTATCCGTTATAAACAGAAAATTACAGATTATGGGGCCCATTTGTGTTTCTCTGATCTTATAAGGTTGGTTTTCAGAGACGCTGAAGAGACGCTATAGGTGGAAGGCAGAGAGCCTCCATTTTCCCTACAAGTCATTTAACCATCACAATTACTCCAAAGCTGTTTTAATCAAGGTAAAAATCTTGTGTAGTTCCTCTTTAACTAAATCGTGTTTTCACTGCTAGTCTTAGTTTGAGTAAACTACAATAACCCTGGTTGGAATCTGCCTTTAACAAACACGTTTAGCACCAAGTCTGCCAACAAAAAAGTAATTGCATTTAGTGCAAACATTTCTCCCTGCAGCTCTGCCCAGCCCGTGGCCCAGCAGTCATTTGTCTGTCTTAAGAGCTGATTGTGCTGTGTACACTTTCCCTCTCGGAGCCGTCCACCTGCGTGCCCTTGTCTGCCTCGGGAATGTGTCCACAAATATAAGAGCCTGATAACGCTGCACCTGTTTTTATACGTTATTTTAAGCAAGGTAAACAATAATCAGGGAATAACTCATCAATATGCCATGTGCAGGGGCTATTAGAGCACTTATGTGTGCGTTAGCTTCAGTTCTGGGGCGCATAATTCTTTATGCAGCTGCAAAAGCTCAAAAAAACAAGAGTTCCTATTTGAAGTGGGACGAGGCAAGTTTTTTATATTAATGAGTGTAGCGGTGCAGAGCCGTCTCATGGCTTTCAAAACAGACAAAAATTATAGTCATCTTTTATAAAGAGGGGCAGGGAGCAACGTTCAGACTCTTTTGGTCTCAATCAACCTTCCTCGGTGCATTTTTATGTTAAAAAGCACCTGTGTAATCATCCTAAATCACAGCTCAGGGCCCCAGCAGTCCACTTCCCTCCGACTGGGACGCCCTGTTTCCTACATCTACATCAGTTGCTTGTGTGGAGATCCGCAAAAGTGATTGGATTAAAATTTATGAAGAAAATAAAAAAAACATATCTCCACACACCGGGGAGTGAACCGTCCAGAGACAGCCGCAGTTAGAAATCTAACATATTCTCATCTCTGTCGTATCCAGCGGTTGTAATTAATACAGACTCTGCAGCTTTCTGAATATACATGAGCAGTGTACATTACATTATTAAAGTAAGGGTTAAACTAATGCCTGATACAACATCCTTGGATATGTTTTTCTTTGAGGTATCCACCGCCTCGATCCATGTTTCTGCCTTAACAAGCAAAGAGATTCAAGTTTAACATATGCACACATATTTTTTTTTTTTTTTTTGCACAAGCCTGACTCAGCACAATTCAGAAAGATCTAAACTCGACACAGTCCAATTATTTCCAAAACCAGGCTTCATTTCGTGATTATTAAAATAGTACCTCACTCAACCCCACATCAAATAATCAGCGTTCATGTCGTGCAGTAGATGTGAATCAGCGTGCGCTCAGTTTGGAGAAGCAGCAGGACAGAAGCTGAGCGATGTGCTGCGGTGGTCGGAGACAGCTGCGAAAACGTCTTATATCCACCACACGTCTAATATTCTCAGAAAAAACCCTAATGTACACTTTATTTTAAATATTTTTACCATTGTATCTCTGCTTTAACAGCCCTTCCCTTTCCTTTCCTGTGGAAATAGATATTTTACAACCGTTGAACTGCAGTACTACGCACAATCTACCTATGGCTCCATTGTATTCTTACTCGGGCCCAAACGTTGTAGATTGCTCAACGTTAAACATTAAAAAACACAGTCTGTAAATACATACAGCCGTAAAAACATGAGATTTTGGGCTATTTTGCTTCCTTCACATGTCTTCTTTCAGAATAGTGGAAAGAAAATCCACATTAAGGTGGTTATTTTACTTAATTTTGTTTTCTTTCGTCTGTAGATTTCTCTACTGTGGCAAACTGAGCTGCCTGTTGCCTTTGTATCAGCAAAAAATCGTAAAAGTCTGACTGACAATAACAATTTATGACATTTTACTATACAAATCTTTATACAGTAGGCTGTTTTCTCAAAATGAGTTTTTCCTCAGACTCTGAGCTAGAAATCTCCACTTCAGCAGCATTTACAGACACCAAACCTTCCAGTCTTATCCCTTTATTTATTATGAAGGTTATTACAGAGGGGTTTGTCACTATCATTCACAGCCTGATTTATAAAATGTTATTCCTTAAAACAAGGCAATTTTTTTTTTTAGGGCTAGAGACAGTAGACAGTTTTCAGAGTGATAAAATGAGATATCCAAAATCCCCTCTGTACTCTAATATGTCAACAAAATAAAACAAGAATTTTGAAAGGGGCTTTATCCATTGTGCTGATTTCAGTTCTGGAAGTGTAGATAGATAGATAGATAGATAGATAGATAGATAGATAGGTAGATAGATAGATAGATAGATAGATAGATAGATAGATAGATAGATAGATAGATAGATAGATAGATAGATAGATAGATAGATATTGTCTCATTTACATATTTAAACAGAATTTGAGAAAACTTGTAGAATAATTGTCTTAATGTAAGTAAAAATCTTGGCAAGTTTCATGGTGATATATTTTTTTTACCCTATTCGCCTGTAGTGTCTCACCGAAATCACTTTATGGTAAAATTATATTAGTATCAATCAGCACAACAGTTTTTGCAGCGGACTAAAGGACGGGGCGATAACGTTAACTGTTATGTTATTCATTTACTTGAGCACGACATCCTCCCATTGGACAAATAATAGCACAAGGACATCATTTCTATGTAAAACTAAGTCATATTGCACTTTATTAGAGAAAATGGAAACATTGGCGTCCATTGGCCACCTTTTGGCCGATTAACAATTATTCTGAAAAGGCTATTAAAGCAGTTGTTCCTTAAAAATCTAAATCTAAAATCTAAAATGAGGTACCCTTGTGCTTAGGTATACAGTAGAGCAGTGGTTCAGAAACTGTCTTTGATGGCATCATAAAGCAGGGACAGTTATCACAACACTTCAACTGACATTAGTTTTGTGTCTGTTAGCTTGTTTAGCTTGTTTTGAATGATCTGAAAGTTGTTTCCTTTGTTTTTTTCTGACTCTGTTCACATCGGCACATCAATTCTTTAAAGAGGGAGAGCTGATCCAAATCCCCCACACCGACTGTAAATCACCAGCTCACATCAGATAAGCCAAACTATCAGTTTAACCCAGCCTGATGCTTTCTGACCGGACTCTGATGAAGAGCTACGGGTTTTCACTCCAAACCAGGTCCAAAGAACTGAAGCCAATAAATAATCCACACACTCCTACACGCAGATGTTGTTGATGCGCTGTTGCCGTGGCTCAAACTGATGCCAATTTAAATGGATGAAAATAAACCAGAGAGGCTCAGATATACTATAACCCAACAACGAGCTGATAGATGCTTTAAAGTTGTGGCTGTGTGATAATCCCCTGTGGCCTCAGCGACCCCCCTTTTCACATAAAAGTAGTGGTGTGATCCCCTATAAATACAAAAATATTTGATATAGCAGCTTTAATGTTACGTTATAACGTTTATAGTTTCAGGCTGACCGGAGAGAATGTGTGCAGTAATGCGTTGCAGACGTCTAAAACTGGCCATAAAGCGGAGCTAGCTTCGCTCACAATCAATTTCACGTGAGCCTAAGTGAAGAACAGAGGTGCCGACCGATGAATTTTAAAGCTTCATTTGTATCATAAAGGCGGCGGCGGCCCCGGGGCCCCGCAGCGTATCATTTGCACATTTTGGCGTTGAAGCTGACAATCTCGAAGCCCCGTTTGCAGTTTGCAGCGAATGAATGAAAGGGGTTTGGCTTGGATTTAACTTGATGGACATATGGGCCATTGCAGGGATCACGCCTGTGACCTTTTAGTTACAAGGTGGTTGCTGTAACCACGAGGCCACCCTGCCGCCTTCAGCGCGCTGGTGGTTCCTGGCTCGACTCGGTTATATTCTCTAAATGTTAACAGACTGGGGGATACAGTGGAGCTCCGTGGTGTCACATGCAGCGAGCGGTTTAGGGAGGCTGGTTCTCATTAGCCCGCTGACTGGAATCAATATTGCGAGTATGCGCGCATGCCACTCGCGCACGCACATACGCATACTGTACGCACTCTTGTTTGCGTGATGTGTGCTCGCACGAATAAACGTGTTGAGATTCAGCTGTGTGTGTGTGTGTGTGTTTGTGGTTCACGTGAGATCAACAGGCAGGGACTTCCCCCTCTGTTTGGAGCTAATCCCCCGGCTGCACCGGCCAGATTAATGTGCACTGCAGTGGGAGCAAGAGCTGACAATTAGAAAAGCGCTTGTTCACTTCAAACCCTCACACAGAGGCCTGCTGCGACAGACACACACCACACAACCTTCACATCGGGGATCCCGGAGACGTGTAAAAAAAAAAAAAAAAGTCCAAAAAAAGAAAAGTCAAAACGCCTCAGAAGAGGATTTTGTAATAACGCATGGCAAAGCTGCAGCTTTGAACAGGAAGATGATTGTTTCATGTCTGCAAATTGCGTTTTGGTAGACTTGCTAAGATCAGACCAAACATTTTAGGGAGGAAATTGTGCCCCACCCCGTGGACTTTGAAGTCTGTTTTCTGTCAGAGGTTTTGACAGTTTAGGCTAAAACATGGGGAGCGGGAACGACGGGTAGGTGGGGTCGGTCGTGGTGGTGGTGGAGAGGAGGGGGAGGATGTGTGACGACCTCATCTAATCACTTTAAAGTCAGATCCGTGTAATCAGCGCTGCACACACTGCTACTGATTGCTGCTGAGTTAATGTTGGTGGCCACAAGGTGACGTCATTATTTAGACAATTTTCTTTTGGTCTCTGCAACACAGTTTTCTTAAAGGGACATTGTGTAACTTCTCCTGTTATCTATTTACGAAAATCGATTATTTGGTTCAAAAGTCTGTTTTTCATGAATCAGTAATCCCCCCCCCCCCCCATCAACAAACTGAAGTGTTCCTTTCAGCTCTGAATTTCTGAATCATTCATATCTACATGGAGCGGGTAAGCTCGGTGCTGGCTGCCATGTGGTGCCGCCATGTTTTTACGTTCAGTGGCAGCGTGACGTTACACTGATTCTGCATTCACCTGCAGTCGGGCAGACGGCCGTCGGTAACAAACCAGATGTCATTTTAGTCACAGAAGTCCAGAGAAAGCCGGTAAAACGTGGATCAGGTAAACAATACGACATCGCCATGACAACATATTGTCACATGTTGTTTATGCCGTTACGTGCAGCGGCTGTTGTCCGTCTGTCCAATTTCACGTGAATGCAAACTCAACATTAATGTTAATGTATTAACATTAAAGCAGAACTATGCAACTTGGCCGGAAATAGCTCGCTCCTTCGTTGGTTTCTCTTTTTTTCCCTCTCCGGGGCTCCCCCACAGTTCTGGGAGGCACATGTCACTGTCGTAAAAAAAAAACTCGCCGCCCCACCTCCTCCACCCCCTCCCTACACGTGCTTGTGTTTACTGCTGAAGGTAGAGAGCGGTGTTTGCTAAGCACGGAGCTAATGCTAACACGGAGCTAACGCTAACAGGGAGCTAATGCTAACACGGAGCTAACGCTAATACGGCCACACACAGACAAAGACACAAAGACACAGACATACACACACACATGAATAAAGGTTCCAAAACGCGAAGGCGTGTGTGTGTGTGTCATGATGTATTACATTATCTTATAAAAGATCCATGGTGTGTGTGTGTCTGTTAGCATTAGCTCCGTGTTAGCCACAAGCCGAACTTCATCAGTACAAACATGTTTCCATGGTTTCCTCCGACTTTCCGAACTCAAACCAATCACGATTCATGACATGCATGACGTCATCTGCGTTCTTATCTCGTACTGCCGTAAGGCAGTTTCTCGCGATAGTTCTATCCATTGATGAGATTTACACCGAGACGGAGGACTGATCTTGCAAGTGCGGTTTTCAGCCAGTGGGGGGGGTGAGCGCATTGGCCTAGACCCCATTCACCTCATAATAGGTCACTCTACCATCACAGTGACTCTGAGCCACAATAATTACAGCCGAAATCCTGCATAGTTCTGCTTTAATGTATTAATTGGGCTTTTATTGTGAAATTGTGCGCAGGAAGATGGTGTTAACCTCACCAAAAGTGCAATGTTCAGTGTATAGTCACCATCTTTGTTTTTAGATAAGGACTATGGTGTTTTGTAACTTGTTATCTGTGTATTAGATTTGTAGCGGTGCATTGAATTCAAATTTGAATTAGAAATCTTTTTTCAGATCATGTATTTGGCATTTTTATAAATATATAAAGCTATATTAGGAAAGTCATTATTTCTTCTTTACTTCTTCCATCTTCTCAGAAAAGGAAGAAAATTGGTCTTCGGTTCTTGTCTGGTGTCTTTCATAATCATATGACTTTGCTTCAGTGCAAAGATGAGAAGCGTTAAAAGCAGAAACTCAATAAAGTTTCCAATAAACGTTCTGTTATTATCTCGTATTAGTTAGCGTGGTGAATGTGCAGGTCACAACTTGTCCACCAGAGCGTTGTGGAGTTGTTGGATTGTGTATTTGAGGAGTTTGATGAAGGAAACCAAGTAATCCCATGAGCCTCCGTAGCGTAGCTCTGAGCAGCTCACGGCCCTGCTCCGCCGTTCTAAAAACAGCTTGTACCGACAATTAAAGGTAACAAACCTACTGCTATGACTATAGGGATTATGGCAATGGGCCAATTTGCCAAAATGTTGAACTATCCCTTTAAACACCACACACAGGAGGTCAGTGACGATGTGAGAAAGGAGTTGAGGTCGGCTTGTTGGCTTCACAAACCTCCTCCTCCCCCTGAGCTGAAGTTGGAAAGGTGTCAGCTGAGAAAGGGGGCTGAGAGGCGGAGAGGGGGCAACGGCGGCGGTGGTGGTGGGACGGTGGAGGGGCAATTGTGGTAAACGGTATCAAGATGAACCTTTTTTAAGCATTTACTATGTGGCTTCCTGTATCAGAGGATGCAAGATGTTGAGGAAATGACTCTGAGATTCAGTGATTTTTACAGCTTTATGCGCTTGGTCATGGTTTTGAGTTATGTGGCTTTTTTTTCGACATCCTGGATCAGTAGCGTTCGGACAAAAGGGCACAAAGTCTGGCAGAGGAAAACACTCTGAATCTGGTTGATCACACAGCCAGAGACCTACCAAGCTACACAGCAGCTTCCAATTGATCATTCTTTACACTAAAACACTTTCTTCTCTATTCGTAGTTGTCAGGCAGTACCATAAAGAGGTTAAAGGATCGGCGAGCGGCCGCTTCTCCGTGTCCTTTTCCCTCCGTAATCGGGCCTTTCACAAGCGAACATCTACGCCGCAGTTGGATCCCAGCGCAGACATGTAGTCAGTAAAAAACGTGGGAAATAAAGACACTAAACCCCTTAGTCTCACTTCATCTGACAAAAGCACAACCAAATTTTGTCCAAGACAAAGAAGGAAGGAAAATAATTATGTCTCAGGGGCTTTCTGGCGAGTGTGTTTTCACAGAGGTAATTCAGAGGACAACTCCCTCTCAACATCCTTGGGTTTTTGTGTGTGTGTGTGTGTATGTTTTGTTTTGTTTTTTTTCTTCTCTCCGCCGCTTTCTGCTGTCCACACCTGAGCTGAGACGAACACTTCCACCTGCGTTGGCTCCCATGCAGTCACACCTTTTGAAAGTTTCTTGGGTATCATATCTTAAGTTCAGAGATGGAACATTTCTCGTGTAAACAGCCTTTTTTCTTTTTCTCTCTCTCTCTCTCTGTGATGGCGTCAGAGGGTATCAGCTGTGAGTGGACTTTACCTCCCGAACGGACGGGATCAGACGAGCCGGCGTGGTTTCAGAGCAGCACATCAAAGAAACGTGCCTGTTGGTTTTACATTAGCGATGTTCTTCGCTTGTAATCTTTGAAGCCGGAGCGGAGACGAGTGGCGGCGGTGGTACGGTACCGAGGGAGGGAAGGAGGGGATCATGAGCAGGTGTAACACCTCATACGTTCAGAGGAAATGTAACTTGGCTGTATCTGAAGCTGTCAATGACTCCATCACTGATGTGATTAAATCCACACATGCAGGTTTGGTTTGGTCCAGTAAAGCGACTCGACAGCTCAGAGTTTATTTACAGTAGTTGCTTGGCACAGCAGTTTATTATCATTAATGCCCTTTATGCTTTTATCCGTTTTGGATGAATGACAGACACAAACAGTCGCAGCGCATCAGGCAATGGGCTGCAGCGTCTATGGTGACTCTGCCTACAAAATAAAAGCAGGAGAAAGTTTTTCTTTCTTTTTTTTTGCAGCGATGCAGCTTTCATTTCGAGCCAGTGAGAGCTTTTACTATCAGGGTTCCTACGCAAGTATGGAAAAGTATGGAATTTGATTTTATACATTTTCAGGTCTGGAAAAGTATGGAAAATGGAAGCTATTGTATGGAAATATATTTATCTTAATACTTATACAGGGTTTGGTCTTATGCAAAGTCATTTGGGTTAATGAGCTATTGTACCTTTCTCCTGGAAATTATTTGGTGACATAATGGCATACAAATTCAGAATAATGAAAACAAACAATTTATTGCATAATTTATTTACATGATACACATCTAATGACTCAAATGTCACAATTATTTGAATTTTTCTTTTCTAAGAAGTCTGGATATCAGGGTCTGGAAAAAGTTTTGGAGTTTCAAATGTGTAGGAACCCTGTATACTATACATCATAATATACAATTTTTTATTTATTTTTTTATCGATCAGTTTCTTAAAGGGAGAATCTGTAAGATTTTCCTAAACAACTTAATACAGACTTATACAACATAAATCACCTATGGGCTCCTACTCATGTGTCTACCTTTGTTTTGATGTTTTGGTGGAGTCGGTGTGTTTTCCTTAGCCAATGACAGCGCAGGTGAAGTTTGGCGTGCAGCTTGAATAAAAACTACCACCAAGATAGAGACTGGACGCTGTCAAGCCGGGAGGAATGGCAGATACACACTTACCAGTGAAGGGGGGGAGTGAGCTGTTGAGCCCAAGAGGAGGGGCCTTTAACTTTATCTTTGCTTATATTCTGGTCCATCATGTAATGGATGTGAGGAAAAAAAAAGCCAAACTTCCTCTGACACCTGTTTCACATCTTCTTGTTCGCATGATTCTGCAAAAATCAGTGTTTTCACAGAAATGCTATTGTTACCTAATACGTCAATTATATCATCTTTCTTATGTAACAGACAGAGAAAGCTGCTCTCACATCAGATTAGAATACCCTAATCAAAAACAGGGCTGGACAATAGGGGGGGGGGGGGGGGGGGGGGTCATTGTGATTATTCTGATAGTGTGATATGATCAGGATTTCAGCTTCAGTTGTCATTCTTTCATTTCATTTCTCACTTACTAAACAGGGCTCCAGACTCTTTTTAGTAGGAACACCGTGGACCCCTAACTTAAAACGTTAGGGGCACAAGCAGAACATTTGGGGGCAAACACTGTACAGTAAATCGACTTGCAAAGCAAATATTCACATTTCCGTTTCATTTATGATCCTCACACACATTGGCGGCATCTGTGGTGAGTTTGTCTCCAAAATAAAAGTATGAGAAAGGTTTTTTTGTTTTGTTTTTTGCAGCCAGCCAGTGAGAGCTTTTACTCTGAAAAGTTCTGTCAGGACATATTACTTCTTTGAGTCGCAGAAATAATGTTATTTATCTTTTCTCAGGGGGCGGTCATCAAAAGAAACTGCAGCTCTTGTGACATATTGTAAATTTAATAATATAATGATAATAATAATAATAATACATTTCATTTGTAAGCGCTTTTACAGATGCTCAAAGACACTTAACACTTTTAAAATCATAAAATAGAGCAAAGTCAGAGTGGAATTCAATTAAAAACAGTTTAAAACACACAAAAATGATATATTAAAAGCTTTAATTTAAGATGATGATTGATTATTTATATTGTAAACCTTCCAGTCTCAGGTGTATGTCAGTATAAGCTGCTGCTGCTGCTGCTGCTGTGTGTTTTCTTGAGGGTGTGTGAGTTCATGTATTTGTGCCACAGTTCCTAAGGATTCCTTTTGACACACACACACAAAAAAGCCAAGTTTTCCAGTAAGACTGAAATTAGACTTTCTCCAAGTAAACCCTCAGATACCATCATCCCTCTGGAAGGTGCTGGTTTCTCTTTAAACTCTAATAGGTGTTGGAGTGAAAGATCGGAATGTGTTTACTACTGCTGGATCATCGTCATGTGGTTACCGTACCAACATCTGTGCTTAAAGTAGTACGTTTGTGAGCTCGGGGCGCTGCTGTGTCTTGTCGAGCTGCAGATGCAGCTGACCAGTGTAACATGTACTTGCCTCCAATGAAAAATCTGTTAAAACATCCGTCTCAAATAACAGGAAGGGAGTGCACTCGAAAATAAAGTTGTTTGTGGCAGCCGCGTTCGTGCCCACTTTAGAACCAAGGGCACTGTGTAATTTCTGCATAGCAGCGCTGTGGCTAACGGCTGTGCAGTAATCCGGACCACATTATAATGATTTGTCTCCAAGGTGACAATGACAAGTATTTGGACCCACCACCAAGATGAATTTGTTTCTGTTTCCAGCCGAACCGACGGCTCACAGGATGTTTGTAATGTGCAGTTTAGCATCAGTCAGCGCCTGTCGCCGCCGTGCTGATGTGCAGATGCAGTCGCTCCACTTCCACACCACCTAATGACTTTAAGTAGAGTCTGTTAATACGTAGTGTTCATTCATAAATACTACAGCCACTTGAAACAGAATACCACTCACTGTGGCTCACATTTAATATCTGGATACATCACAGTATGCAAAGTGGGCATACAGTATATTCCCATATTAATATGAGGATGATTATATTGTTTTCTTTTCTTTCTTTTTTTTGGTTGTTTGTTTGTTTTTTAATATCATTTTTGATTTAATCATATTATAGGTCATGTTTAGACTTTAGACTTAGACTTTAGACCTTTATTGTCCCTCCAGGGAAATTCTTTTTCACATGACCATTTCTTCACATTTCGTTTCAGCAGACACATAAAAACACACACAGATTACAACACATTGCCACACATTTTTACACTCTGGCCAGGTTATCTTGGCCTCTTGTTAAGGGTCGCTATTATTTGTCGATAGTTTTGGCCATTAAGTTAAGTTAAATGTATTAGTCCCGTAGGAAATTTGTCTTGGACACATGCAGGCTGCTACATATACACATTCCCATTCATGTGTGCACAAAATCTCAATAAGACATAGAGGAAACTTATTATACCCTATATGATGGACTCATATAGCCTACAAATACAAATACATACAAATAAGAATTACTTTATTTATCCCCAAAGGGAAATGTATTTGCCTGGCAGTTCATCTAAAATGTAAAAAGCCTAATGGCTGTAGGTACAAAGGATCTTATATATCTATTATGAAGATTCATATACAGCCAAACCAATGGTTACTAACCAGGCATAATATACGGTTAATGAATAAGACACAACCTCAGTCAAAGGTCAAATGTCAAGGTCACTGTAACCTCACATCACTCAGATCATTTGTGATGATAAATATCACATTAAACAGGAAATATTCAATATTATTGGATGTCAGCCCAAACGTTCATGAGAAGCTCCATTTCAGTACAGATTACACTTTCTATTGTACTTAATGCTGAATATTTGTTGTACATACTGTTCTGTACTCGTATATACACCACCAGTTTGTAATATTGGATTTAATTTGTCCTTCCTCCTCTACAAAACATTTACATTCTACAAATGTGCTTCTCCTTTTTATGTTTTGGAGGAAATGTCACATTTTAAGCTTCACATTATTGTGTGTGACACCGTTACACATCAACAGAAGTTCACATCCTGCGTCCCACATGTTGTTATAGGTTCATGCAATTAGAGAAACGATTGTGGGGGTTTCTTAATGTTTAAAAAGCTACTGCAGAGCGCGGTACGGTAGATGCAGGACAGATGCTTCACTGACTCATAACTCCACAGGGGAAGTAGAAATCCTGAGGTCAGCCATGTTTTAAATTCTTTTTGATTTTCCAGTTGCAAGAAAAGACCTCGACCTGTGTGGGGAGTTATTACCCCAGCCCGGTGAGGTGATGACTGACGGTGGTAGCTTCATTGTGTTCGCTCCGTTGCTCCGTCGCGTATCGCTTTCAGTGAAAACAGCCACTGCTCGTCCACGGTGTTGAATCAGTTGTCGCGTTGTTTTCCTCTCTCCTTTGTAACACAGACTTATGAGAAATAAAATCCTTAACACAGCCGTCGTTACCTGAAGCTCTCGCCTCTGAAAACACAGCAGCTTATACTCAGAGCAGCCCCCCCAATGACAAGAAAAACCGAGAAAGACGTTTATGTCAAACATTCATGAACAAATGTTTAAGGGACTCAGATCTTGATCACAAGCTGTTCCACACACCTGTACAAGCAGATACCTGAGTGTCACACTGTGTCTGTCTTTTGTTCTTTTAACCCTCCTGTTGTTCTCCTGGGTGAAGGAAAGAAAGAAAGAAAGAAAGAAAGAAAGAAAGAAAGAAAGAAAGAAAGAAAGAAAGAAAGAAGGATGGACAAAGGGAACAGATTGGGTCAAGGAAGGAAGTAGAAGGAAAGATGGAGGAAGGGAACAGATTGGATCACGGAAGGAAGAAGAACGAAGGGAAAGAAGGGAGGAAGGAAGTGAAAAGGATGGTGGGAAGAAGGAAGGGAGAAAGAAGGATGGACAAAGGGAACAGATTGGGTCAAGGAAGGAAAAAGAAAGAAAGAAAGAAAGAAAGAAAGAAAGAAAGAAAGAAAGAAAGAAAGAAAGAAAGAAAGAAAGAAAGAAAGAAAGAAAGAAAGAAAGAAAGAGAGAGAACAGATTGGGTCAAGGAAGGAAGGGAAATGATGGTGGGAAGAAGGAAGGGAGAAAGAAGGATGGACAAAGGGAACAGATTGGGTCAAGGAAGGAAGAAGAAGGAAAGAAAGAAAGAAAGAAAGAAAGAAAGAAAGAAAGAAAGAAAGAAAGAAAGAAAGAAAGAAAGAAAGAAAGAGGAAGAGAACAGATTGGGTCAAGGAAGGAAGGGAAATGATGGTGGGAAGAAGGGAGAACGGAGGGAAAGAAGGATGGAGGAAGGGAGGGAGGAACAAAGAAAGGAAAGGAGTGGAGAAAGGAGGTATGGAGAGACAGAAGGAAGGGAGGAAAGAAGGACCCAGGAGGACAAGGGTTAAAGGTGAGTACCACTCTTTTTTTTTTTGTACGGTTCCACATAGAAAAGAAGAACAATTTAATATCAACTGCATCCGTCTTCATTGGATTTTTGGTTTCCTGCTTTCTTTCATGTGTAGCAGTTATTAGGGTGAAGAGATGACGGGAAGAAGTGTAAAACCTTGTGTTCTTTAGTTAAACTAAACTTTTAAAATCCAAATATGCAATAAAAAACTAGGCTTCAAAGAGAATCATGAGCCATTTTGCACACAACACATCAGACTCATTAGATATCTCCAAAATAACAAAGTCTATTGCATTTATCTAAAATAAATCAAGATAATCCAGGGGGGAAATTTGTCTTGGCCACATAGTGCAACATACTGTAGCTGCTAGCATAAAATAATCTGCAATATGAACTGGACAGGGACAGGATGAAAACAGCTGGAACACATGCTGCTACAACACAACTCATTATTCATATTCTGTATCTCAGTGTTCACAACATGCTAAAGAGTTGTCATTTGAGTTTTTTACATCGCACATGTTGGCTATATTAGCAAGTCCTTCATAAAGATATAGACACTTCATGTACATTCCTAGAAATCAGTATATTTATATTTAATTTCCTCTAAACAAACTGCAAGCTGATTTCCTGCATCAAACAAAACACATTTGCTTTTTCTCAATCATAATTAGTATGTAATAATTAGATTGTCATGCATTGGTGGTGGTTTAGGATTAGCTTTTAAGTGAAAAGGTTTTTCAAAATAAGACTCTTATTTTTAGATAAAGAAAAGACTCCACATAGATAAAGAGAAAACCTATATATGGCTTTTTGTTTGGACAGAAAGTTTTAAGTGAAAGGTTAAAAAAAGGTTGTATTTCATAGAATTTAGGATGTCTACTTTTACTACTGACAATCAAAACTCCAACAGTGAAGTTAAATGAGCCTCAGGAGTGTGAATAGTAAGAATAATTGGATGTAACGGTTAATTATTCTGCACAATCGCACCGTCTACAAATATCTCTTGTGTGTCGACTGTGACAGTAGCAGAGGAGCAAACGTGCCAACCTGAAGGAGCGTCTCTTCATGCAGCATTAACCCTCAAAAACTCTGCTTAGTCAGACAGATGGGCTGTTTAACATCCAGTAATCCATGCTGCTGCAGTTCAGGGTGATAAAAAATGTTTGCTCTCTGCATCTGGAGCAAACCTGTGCTCTGCCTTCTCAGATGTTGTTACGGGTCAGATTATTTAGAAATTCAGAATTCAAAATAGCCTCTTTTTTTTTTATCAGGCAAGTGAATCTTTGGCGATATTTCCAGACATGTGGACCGTTGGTGCGATGTGCCAGCGCGACCGAGTTTAGCCCTCGGACTTACACATTAAAATAAAAACTCCTGACAGGAAATGCAACAGAGAGGATTAAAGTGCCCACAGAGTTAATGACACCATAATCCCAGTTTTTTTTTTTTTTTGCATTTCTTCAGAAAAGCTTTTCGCAAAAAAAAAAAAAAAAAAAAAAAAGCTCACCAGGGGACCAGCAGCAGCTCCGTTGCACTGCTTTCACATATATTTTAGGCTGAACTTGTATTCTTCTTCCCACTGGTAATTTAAAAGCCAGTGGAATGTGGAAAATGATTGTAGGAGTGGAGGGGAGGGAAAAGATATGCCTTGCTTGGTCACTTTGGTGTCTGAAATCCGTAGCTGAGATGGCGTTTGACTGATTTGTGTTTTGACCACATGTGCCAGACCCGCCTGCTATTCTCAACCCGTAATTCCTCCCTGGATTCCGGCATGCGACTAATTTACTGTAGGGGCAGGATTTTTCTTTTTTCTATCCCAGGGAGCAGTAACTTTACCCCTTTTCTGTTACAGGGCTCTGCGCTGTAAGTGATGCCACCTGTCAGACTTGACAGCTTATTCTCCATATGGGGAAGGTCTTTATCAGCTGCAGTTGCAGAGACCAGGGAAATGTCTGCCACCTGCCAAGGATTTCAAACCTTTAACTCCGCTAAACAGGCGGCATACTTGTGATTCCATTATAGGTTGCCGATCAATTTGTCTTTTTTTATTTTTTTATTTGCCCGTTAATGGAGCAGTGAGGTCTGGACAGTGTATGTTAGTTGTTGTTGTTGTTGTTGTAGTAGTTAGATCAAAGTGCAGTTTGTTTCAAATGCACTCCTTCCTGTTGTGTCACACAGCACAACAGATGGTCGACTGGAACGGATCTTGCAAAAAAAACTTCACTGGTTCTGTCGCCACAGGTCTCCATTTATACACATTAGACTTTTCTCACCTCTAGGTTCAGTTTTGAAGAACCCATACGGTATAAAAGCAGATGTTTGTGTTAAAGCTCCATACAGTATACAAAAAATAATAATTTCTAAAAAGTTTCTTTAGATTATGTTTATTTAGTCTATTCTAAGACATAAAAACACTCCAAACTTTTTCCCCCCCAATGGCATCTAATGCATACCATAGAGGGTTAAAGCTCCATACAGTATAAAGGTAGATGTTTGTATTAAAGCTCCATACAGTATAAAGGTAGATGTTTGTATTAAAGCTCCATACAGTATAAAGGTAGATGTCCATGCAGTGTGATTATAAAGCAGCTCTAGGTTCTATATTAATACTGTGAAAGTATCAAAGCCTCAGTCCACAGAGAAATGCACACAGCTTGTATTCAGAAACGGAGCCTTAAAACCAGCCGTCAGGACTTCCTGTCACTTTGTGATGTCACAACAACACAGTCACCAAACCCAGGCCACCACCTGGACAACACCGTCCAACACTCACTTGCAGGATTTGGCTTCTCTTAGTGTTTTTTTTCTGAAATCTGCTCTATTTTTATTGGATCACTCAGAAAACAGTCAGCCAATCAGAAGAGAGTCTCAGAGCCTCCTCTCTTCTGATTGGCTGACACCAACCTGTCATTACTAGAGCTCCAGAGAGAAGCTGAGAGAGGAGATGGAAAACTACACTAAGATGATTTTTGGTTCCTAAAACCACAAATCTTGATCAGATCTTCTTATGGATCAACTCTTCAAATAAATCACAGAAAAAGAGTAAAATATTTGAGCTTTAAATAAAACTTTCCCTTAGTTGACCCAGGGGGAAGAAATACCATAGTTATACATACGTGAAGGGCTATCAGACTTATGTTTTGTCTCCTTATGACAAAAATCAACATTGAAACTGGTTTTTGGTTTTAGGGAAACTGGTCTAAGGTCATGTTTTCATGTCTTTTTTGCTGTAACAGGAAGTTGCTTTGGCTCCACTACAGTAAGAGCATGGTGTGACTCTGTTGCTCTTTCCCATTGAGCTCTACAGTTTAATGCTCCGGTCCAATATGTCCTCCAAAGTACAACTGTAGCTTCCAGGTCAAAAACCGTGCAAGCTGCTGTTTTTTCCCAGTTTCAACTACAGTGTTTTCCTGCCGCCATGCCTACAGTACATTGAAATGCATTGTTTGTGAGGACAATGAAAGAGCGTTCGGCTGCTTCCAGACCAACGTGAATTGACGCAGCCAGAGGAAAATAGCAAAGCTGCGCCGAGGGCCAAGTTAAGGAGGTTTTAATAGAATTTCTAAAACACCAATTGCGAAAAGCAGGATAGCATTTTCTGATTCCGAGTGCCCTGTAATTTGAAGTGTGTGGGTTCAAGCCACTTATTTTGTGGTGATGCCTTTACTGGCGGGTTCTCCAAAAAGACAGAGGCCGTTGCGAGCCTATGGGTTGAGCTAGCTGCCTTCGCCTTCCTTACTGATTGACTTGAGCCGCTTCCCCTTTGGTATCTGGCCACGGTCGCTCTGCCCTCATGGCTAACCTCACTGGGCGTAGCTGTCCACCATTGGGTGTTTAGAAAGCCCAATAGGAGGACACCTGCTTCTGGATTTATTTACTTCGTCTCTTGCACAAACAGCCCGAGCAGTCTGTTTATGGATGCAGATGGAGAACACATGAGGTAAACAAATGCACAAATCTGCCTTTTTCTTTTCTTTTTTTTTTTTTTTTTGCTAAACTGACTTCTAAACAACAACCAAACATCCTCCTATTCCAGCATCTGTATTTGCTGTGCATTACTTGGAAATATAAAGTAGCGTATACAGTATGTTGCATTATTACCTAATCTGGGCCCTAGGTCAAAAATGCTCCCGGCACGCCATCCCTTGCATACTTTGAGAATTTCCCAGAATTTCCCAAAATTATGGAAATACTTGTGGTCTTCAAGGACAGAGAATGACAAACAAATGAACAACCAACCTTTTGCATAGCGCATGCACCAACACGCCCTTTATTTGATGTGCAAAACCACACGCACTCATACACGTTGTTACGACCCAGATCTCTAGGAAAGAACAAAAACGCAGTAAAGCCAATGGGAATCTGACAGTAAAGTAATTCATCGTTGTAGTAGATCATTAACAAACTTAAATGGAATAAGTTCAAATATTTGAAAAGGAATGAGCAGAGGTGAGCTGAGCTACAAAGGAGAAGTAATTGAACAAAAAGCGAGAGAGGGAAAAAAGCCTCTAATCCGATGCATTGCACAGAATAAAGCAAACGTTTCTTACACCTTTTTGTGTGGTCTGGCTGGGCCTTTGTGCAGGGCTTTAAGAGAATACAGATATAACATTAAACCACAGTGCAGAGCAAGAAGTCCTTTTGAACAGTTCACTTGTGCATTTTTGTATCCGGTGCCAAGACATCTGTCTAGTGACACACCCTGTAATTATAAACGAAAGGAAAAAGAAATGTCTTTTGATTATTTCCATCCTTATTGCTTGCACACACAATCAGGCCTGTTACGACAATTACAACAAGAAGCCGTGGACAGCTGTACATCTGTGCGACAGCGAGACATCTCCCTAAAAACCGACGGCTCGGTGGAATCCCAGACGGTGACAAAAAATGACGAGGTTTAAAATACCATGTTTGCATTGTAGAGACTCAAATATTTGAAGTCATAGTGGCCACTGAATCTGTGGGGCAGAACTGAAAACGGTTCATCTCTTTCCATGACGGAAACAATCAAAGCCCCAAGCCTTTATTTATTTTTGTAGATATATAGACCTGTTTTAAAATTAAACTCGCTTTTAGACTTTTTAGTGGATGGAAAAGCGGCGGCATTTGCCAGGAGAGAGTTGTAGGGAGGTCTGGGAAGGGTGGCTGCAGTCTATCAGCAGCCCATGTGGAGGGTTATGATGAGAGGGTATGCTAAAGGGTGCTCAAACAGATTATGGTGACTCACAGCGCTGTGCAAACAGCTCACAACCCTGCACGAGTATCTGGAAGGAGCGCGCGCCGACACATTTCACAAAGAGCGAGTCCGTACAATAGGCATGTTTGTGTGTGCTATCTGTGCAGCTCGGTATCTAATGTCCATCAAGAAGCTCTGATAGAAACTGAACTCAGCTGCTCAGACTTTAAAGTTGTGCTGGTTTCAGTTACTAGTATGTCCATCAGACTCAAACACTGACAGGACTTCTTTTTTTTTTGACTGTAAAATGTCCGGTTCCTCTTCCAGTGCTTTTGCGGCTTATGCATCATAACATTGTTTTAACTCCTAGTCGTCTAAAAGACATGATGTCAGTTGCAATAACCAAAGGAAAACATCTGTTTTTGGCAGATCCACAGAGGAAAAAAACATGAAATAGAATCAAATTTCATCTCAGGTCTCAAAACGAGGATCTGTTTAAAATAAAGAAATGTTAGAGATATTTTAGGTTACTACAGGAGATGGTACAAAAGAAAACAGGCCATCACTTGCAGCTGTTAAAACATGGGAGTGGAGTTTCCATCAGTGTTTGTGGGTTGCAAAAAAACATATCCCATTCAACAGTCATCGTTATAAATACTCATCCTTTCTCATTGTGGCAGATAATCTTGTTTTAGTTTGTTTGTAATGGCGTTAACAACCTGTGCTCTAAATCTGAAGATATGCATTACCTCTTGCATTACTCAACAATTTTATTGGTGTGTTATCATGGACTTATTAGTGTCAACACTGATAATAAAAATGAGTGTAATGCGGTTTCTGAGAACATGTTTCACACTCACATTAAAATGAGCAGAGCATAGAGTCATGAAGGAGTTACCGTACGCTGCATGGCGCTGGCTGATGCAGGTTAGCGAGGCCTTGATGAAACCGGTTCAGGCTCTTCGTTGTGTGAGCTCTGGCTCTGAGTCACATCCTGCAGGAAGTGTGATTCAGGTAGATAGATGCCCATGGCTGCAACACACACCTCAGGCACATGTGGGCTCATCTGTTACACAGGATGGCTGTGTGAAGTCACTTTCAAGTCAAATAAGCAAAGCACCCTTCCTCGTCTCAACTCCTGAATCCCTCTCCCCAAACTGCCTGAAAAACACACACACACATGCATACACACTCCTTGAGGAATATCCAGAAAGGGGACATGAGTAAAGCCTGCCAGAAAAAGGGCTCCCACCTAAAAACATTCCTGTAGTACAGGCCATGTTTTCCTTACCCCAACAAATTTACACAGTTGTTAGTGATGGCCCGGGATTCCTCCTAAAGCGCAGCCCACCAATAATAAACAGTATGGCAGCTGACACCGCAAGACACCTGCACAGCTCCCTGACACTGCAGGATTGTTCCCAGGGACTGGGTGGGGGGATGGGGGAGCCGGTGTGGGCAGAGGTGGGCTGGAGGATGGGGGCAGGAGGGGCCATGGGGGCCGGCAGACAGGTTGGTGGTGTCGGTGTGTTTGTATGTATGTGTAAGGGGGGTATTTAAAGTACAAGCAGTCAGTGGTGCACACTGGTTTAATTACTTGATTTGATTTACCTGAGGAACCTTTAATCTCATGTATCAAGTCAAAATACTGCAGTATTAAATTATGTTTCTACGATATTAGATACTCTTACTTTGAGAAAAGTTATGTAAATGTGGTTTTTATACAAAAATATTTTTAAAAGAAAAGACACCACTTTGAAGCTTTGTGAAATTACTGAGCAGTCAAACTTACAAAGCTACATATAGCTAGTGTTCGCGTTAACAGCTCTTTAATGACCAGTCCTGTCTGGTCCAATAATACGCAGTAGTTCCTGCAAATTTTTCAGCTACTTTAAATTCCTTTCAAGCTTGAAATATAATTTGAAAACATTTTTTTTTTAAACATTTGTAGGTTTTGCTAATGTTACATAGCTAGCGTTAGCATTAACAGGTAGCCTACTAATCAGTGTTGCAAAGAGCTTCAGCCATTCTTGAGTAAACAATAATTTATGATACACCCTCTGAACAACTTTACTTGTTCAGTGCAGACTGGACGCAACTGTGAATCACATTTAGCAGTGACAGGGCTAGCTGGTTAGCATGCTAACTTACGCAGAAGAAAGAAAGTGATAGAGATTGAAACAAAAAAAATGGGTAGTTTTCACTGGCGTCATCTCTTAATGACCAAAGATGGTAAGTTTGATGCTTAACTTTCTTCAAGACTGTAAGTAAGCTGCTAATGCTACTGTTAGCTATGTAGCAATAGCATAACCCACAAATACTGTAGCCATGGGCTATGACAATGCTGGAAAGTTGAACTGCTGAGCATAAAAATAATGCATCGGACACATTTTCTTGGTGTTACGGACACATTTTTGAGGTTTAATACCCAGTCCTAGTGGTTAGCTCTAGTTTGACTTTTTGCACACACACTCACACACACAAACAAACACCTACACTCTCTCACACTCACACACATTCATGCACTCCTCATGGCACAGGATGTCAGGTGGTCCGGCCATTGTGTCCTCACCTGTAGGACATTGTCAAAGCACAAAGGAGGGGTGCAGTACGTGTCAGCCTGCTGTCAGCTTCTGTTTGACTTGAATTTGTAAATCCCTCTCTTTCAGCCACAGGCCTTTGAAAGATTAGCCACAGGTTTGTGGAGTGGTTCACATCTGTGTGGGTTTTACTTATTGTCAAGAGGCAGGGGATCCCTCCACAGTTTTCACAGACCTCAATAATTACAATTGTCAACACTGTTCAAGTTTCACTGTTTGTTTCCGAGCACATAAACATGTTCCTTGTGGATTTTTTAGAGGGCGGAGTACCCATGAGGATTTGAGATGCTTTGTTGTGTTTATTAACTTCATGGATCATGGATTTAAAGGAAACTCCCGCTCTACTGTTCTTTACGGGTTTATGTAACCTTCATCTTAAGGTCACCGGTGTTTTGCTTCCAGCCAGGTGAAATTTCAACTGTGTGCACACGAGAAAGAGTTTCAAAGAGGAGCAAACCGTATATTGAGTGTCACAAAGGCACAGAGCCTGTCCTACCTGAGACCTGCGCTCCGCTCAGCTTCTCAGGCACTATAACCAGACTGATGTTTGCCATAAAGCGGGGGCCTCTCGCTCGCTGCCCTGTGAGGTCACAGCACCTGTTCTTGGTAATTGCTGGCAGGTGACGTAAGGCTTCCACTTGTTTTCCATGGTGTAAGGTGGAGGTCCCCCTGGTCTCCCTCCCACACTGACGCTGGAAACTCATGTTGCTTGTTTGCAGCAAATAAGCGGTAGGGTCTGGCTCGGCCGTTCTGCTCCTTCAAGTTCCCTGAGAGTGGAATGAACTTTGGCTTACCTGTCAAGAGGCGAGTTAGCAAAGCACAAGTTATGTGTACATTTTTCTTCAAGCAGTTTCCACTGAAAAACACGTGGCGTTTTTTTTCTTTATTTTTTTATGAGCAGATGGATTTAAAAACAGAGAACATTAGATCTGATCCCGAGATTTTGATTATAACCAACAGATGTTGCGACCAAAAACTTCAATTGTCAGAAACTATGTTCTAATTATAATATGAATCTCTCAGATTTAAGACTTTTAATATCTGTTTCCATCGTTTTTGTGATTCACTGCTGCAACATATCAGTATTATTTGAATTGCCAGAAAATAGACAGGTCATACTAACAGGTAGGTAAAGGTTTCATTTGGGAAAAAGGAATGTGTAAATCGACCCATAACCAAAAGTAGCTAACTTTTACAGTTTGCACCAGTTACCGGGTCATTTGAGCTTAATTGATTAAAGACCAATTTAGCTGATATTTTAATGGCCACAAACCAAATGTGGCTGGCCTCTTTTTGCCAGGTCCACCTGATAATGTCTTTTCAAGGCTGGCTGCGTGAGGACAGAAGCCAGTAGATAGGGTATCTAGCCCAGGCCTCCAGCCAGCTGTAAACCTGATAGCATCTGTTTTAAACGTTTGAGAGACGTAGAGAAAGGAACCCTCTTTTCTTCTGAGCTCTGGAGCACTAGTTATCTCACGCCTTTTTTTAGTGAAGGGATCCACAGATGGCCCGTGTCCTGACAGTTATACAAATGCGATATCGCAAGCCGAGGCATTCTGCTTGGATCGTCTTTCTGTGTTACTGTAGGCCGACAAGTGGGACTCATTCATGCCCGTAGTAAACAAGAAGAGTGGGACACAAAGGGAGTCGTCCTCTCTCAAGGCGAGAAGTAAAGAAAAGCTGTTTTATCTTTGTGAAGGCAGACACAACAAGCTCTTCACACCTGAGTGTGCTCTCTGTTTGGAGTTCTTCTCATCCATTGTCATCATGTGTTATCTAAACCATCAAATCGACATGAAAAGATCATTTCATGTTCTTCTGTCACCCGAGGGGGTTTGGACAACTTCCCTTTCATTTCCTTTTGCCTGAATCAGGTGACAAAACCATTTGTCATCCTGTTTTTTTCTCCACGTTGTGTCTGGTCTGAGCTCACTTCAAAGACCTGCACTCTGATGAGCAGCTGGGAAATTTATTTGTTTTGTTTGCATTTGAGGAACCCAATCTTTTCTTTTCTGTTCTGTTCTTACTTATTGTTTTCTAATCAGAAATCAGTGTTTGGACTATGAAGAGCCCAAGGGTTGTTCCTCAACAATTTCAGGAAAGATCAGACATGAACTGGGCCTGTTGCTTTCATATTTGAAGTCAAACATGATCCACTTGTGTATTCTTTGTACCACTGAGCAAATGTGCCTCCAACACTCTTAGTAATGCTTGTTACCGTGACGATGAAGGTCAGATAGTCCGAGGGGAAGGGAGGGTGATTTTTTAAAAGAGGTTATGTCTCTCTGGTTTGGCTTGGTTTCAGATTGAGTTCAGAGGCCTGAACATTTAGACGTTGGTCTGTTGTTTCCATCCGTTCGCTCTCATTTTGCTTTTGTCTTGTAAAGACAAAACTTGGTCTGCTACCGTCAGCTGGAAGGTTGAGTGGTCCATCACAGCTGATGCTTTTATTCAGCCTGAAATCATGAAGGTTGTGCAGGCCAGACATGATATGAGTCCCTAGACTCTCAAATTGTAAATGGAAAAAATTGAGAAACCTCAAGTCTAAAGCAGTCATGTGCATGATGTAGAGTCTGTAGCGTTCAAAGAAACTGAATCTAGAAGTTCTGGTTTCATTGCAGGTCAATCCGTCAAAGGGATGGCCCTAATATTAAACCCATCTAAAGCGCTGTTTTTGTCTTTACTTGAGTTCCATGCCTCCTCGTTTTTCCCACAGTAATTAGCGCAACGTATAGTCTAAAGTTTTATCTCAGAGCTCCACATTGCATGTCATTACATTCTCGCCCTAAACGTAGGTGTGTTGGAACGGAACTGTGACTCTAGTTTCTCTAAGTCGCTCGAGTCCCACGCACTTATCTGAGCAGGATACTCTGTAGACGTCCCACCTCGGTTATCCCGGGCCATCGCAGGACAGCGGCACAAGTTGGAGTCGTTTCTGATTTGAGCCCGATTCAAAAGTATAACATGAGCCTTTGTATTTCAAAGTGGGAGGATTTGTAACAGATCTCTTCTATATGTCCACTTTTAACAAGTGACATTGGCCCCGCTGGCTTTTACTCAGGAGACGTTTGATGGCCATGATTATTTACACAGAGGCTTTCCTTCTTTCTCTCTCTCTCTCTTTTTTCTTTTACAGTCGGTCATTTTCATAAGGGATCATAATACTCTTGGACAGGAAGTATCTGGCTATATAGACTACGCCCACAGACTCAAGACCCAAGATTTTGAACCATACTTCAGCGGAAAGAAGAAGCTCATGCCAGGACGTTCGGATTTATGGTAAGTCTCCTTCCATTGTAACATGTCCATGTTGGTTGGGGAGGCCCTGACTCGAGTGGGATTTGACAAGATTTGAAGGGTAAGGAAATCTTATTATCCAGGATTAAAGATTCAGGTTGACGTGAGAGACCAATATAGGCTTGGAAGGAGCTGTGCAAAGGGCCGGTGTAGTTAGTATGTACAGCACCAGCCGTTGTGGCTTCAGCACAGATGTGGAATAAATATACAGTGCTGTAAGTGAAGCTGAGTAGCGCTGCCAAAGTGCTGAACCTGTCTGGACAAGACAGACGTGATTAGAGTCAAGATTAAAGCAGCCTTAAACCATGAGATTTTGATCTTCTTTTAATGTGCAGTGAATTTGTCATCACAGATAAGTGCAAAAGATTTGATCACCTCAAGCTTAAACCAACTAGATCAGTTAATTGACGGATTTACTTTTAGAGGGTACTTTATCTTCTTGCTGGTTTGATGGGGACAGGACTCAACATCAAAAAAATGGAAAACATGCACTGGGTTCAACTTCATTTTTGTTCCTTTTTGGTTTTAGATATTATATCAAAATGGAGTTTGGACTGATGGTCAAACTGAGAGTGTGACGGGTAAAATGATCAGTGCTGTATTTCTGTATTTCCATCCACAAGTTCCTGCTTATGTTGCCAGGAAGTCACTTGTGACAAAGATAAACACCATTTCTATGTGTCCCAAGCTTTTTCAACACTTTAACACAACTGGTTTGGAAACCTCAGTGCTTCTGCATTGAGGGAAATGTCCCAGTCTCCAGATATGAACCTATAGCTTTAAACCATAAACTGGTTTTGACGTAATGTCAACGTGAGACGGCGCTCTCCACCACCTTTATGATCTCTACTCATCATCAGTAGAGTTCCTGGAGAATCATTGACAAGGAAGTAATGAAGCCAAAAGTGGAACAACATTTGTTTTAACATTTGTGACCTTTAAAGGTCCAGTGTGTAAAACTGGGGGGAAAACCATGATATCCAGCGTTCAGATTCTAGTTCGCAGCGCTCACTCGCTCGCTCGCACTTCCTCCTCCTGTCGGCAAAGTGACGGTGGCCTCCAAGGACAAAAACACTTGTTTATCATAACTGAAACGACTGGGAGTATTTCAGGAGCATGGAGCGATGAGGTAAAGATCTAAACCATTTTACAATACCTGCTGTTTCCTACTGCTTCTTCTTTCTTATTTATGAACACGAAACTCTTGAAACACGCTCTCTGGCTGGCTGGATTTTCCATTCGGGCTGCCATACAAACATGGCGGCGCAAGATGGCAACACTCTCTAAAGCAAGACCCTTGTGAATGTAAAAGAATAATTATAAGGCTACGAAAACCAAACACATTTTATTTTATAGGGATTATACACTTATACAAATATATTCATGGTCAGTATATTCAGATTTTGCCAATAAACCGTGACAATTATTACACACTGGACCTTTAAGACAAGTTAGCCTTATTTTAATGATCAAAATGTAAGTTTCATATTTGACAAAATAAGTATAAAGAAAAAGACTTGATACCAAAGTGCTTTCAACCTGCTATATTTAGTCAGGATACATCATGTGCAGCATGTTGGACGACCTCATGCGTCGGTGCCAGTCGCACAATTCCAGCAGCGGCCACAGACGAACTGCTGACCTTACAGGTGTAAGCTAAAATCCAGGGCAGGTACAGTACCATCTTCATAATCCGTAGTGCAGCAAGGAGAGTCTGTGTACACAGAGAGTTGTCAGCAAAATTACCGGAGCCAAAACCATTCCCACATTCCACACACTCGTGCATAGTAACATATCGCCAACATTTTAGATACGTGCGAGAAATCCCATGAGCGCAAACACGACTGGACAGTGGGTGAGAAGGTGTCGTACATGGTTTTATCCAGAGTTCAGCCAAACGGCAGCCGACCTGCGTAACCTCACAGTGACACCGGGGCAGAACATGGACGCCGTGTGCAGCTTCATGTAACGTATAGCAAGGGTTTTATATCCACAGAATCTCTTTTTAAAGGGACATTGTGTAACTTCTCCTGTTATCTATTCATGAAAATCGATTATTTAGTTCAAAAGTCTGTTTTTCATTAATCAGTAATCCCCCCCCATCAACAAACTAAAGTGTTCCTTTCAGCTCTTAATTAGCCGTTCATATCATTCATATCTCCATGGAGCGGGTAAGCTCGGTGCTGCTGCCATGTGGTGTCGCCATGGTTTTACGTTCAGTGGCAGCGTGACGGTAGGAAACTCAGTGGAGACACCGGGGCTGTCGGCTCAGGTCGAGGTGGCGTCTGTGAAAAGTCACCGCGGTAATGCAGTGAGGACTGTGAATGCTGCACGTGAATGCTGCATTCAGGTGCAGTCGGAAAAACGACCGTCGGTAACAAACCAGATGTCATTTTAGTCACAGAAGTCGAGAGAAAGCCAGTAAAACGTGGGTCAGGTAAACAATACGACATCGCCATGACAACATATTGTCACGTGTATTGTTTTGCCTCGTGCTGACGGACCACTTGTTTACATAGAGGCTTGTTTATGCCGTTACCTGCAGCGGCTGTCGTCCGTCTGCCATCTAACCGATTTCACGTGAATGCAGCATGAAATATATGACTGAGTTGCTTGCGATATACAACCGCACCGCTAGATGGAAGTAATTCTAACACAATGTACCTTTAAATAGAGATTCAGAGTTGTTGTATAAGCACAGCGTGTTGGTTAATATTGAAAGCACGATATCTCTGGTTTACTGGAAAACCGCTGCGGCAGTTAAAAGACAAGTCTGCCTTTTATTTTTGGAAGTGGTTTTCCCTTTCTTTGAAACCAAAGTGTCAGACATGCAAAGCTTTGTTGTTTTATTTATCCATCTCTCACCATGTGTCCCGGCCGACACACAGGCCCGGCTCGTGGCCTTGAACTGGTCCCTCCTGTCCGGCCGGTGGAAGCCTTAACAAGCTCCTAGGTGTGAGTCATTGGGCGAGCGCGCAGCCTCCTCCCTAACGATGCTTTTATGAGGTCTCCCCCCATCTGACATCTGACTTCACACCCCCTCCGTCTCTTTTTTCACCCCCTTCATCAGATTTACACATCTCTCTCTCTTTATTTCCAACTTTTCTAACCGCGTCTTCCATGCTTTGCTACCTCTCCCCCGTTCTCCTCCCCTGCTCCATGTCATCCTCCCTCCCTCCCTCGCTCCCTCCCCTCCATTTTTTTTTTTCATCTCTGTTGGGAACAATAACACCCAGTGTGGTTGCCGCTAAGAGGGAGCAGATGCTGGAGCTGCTGCCCACTCAGTGCACTAAACCTCCCACCGCAGGACTCTGAATCCTGTCCCTCCTCCTCCTCCTCAGCCACAAAGAACACAGAGCAGCGACACCAGCGCCAGCTCCGGCCTCTACCTCCCACCTCCAGCAAGGAAGGGTGGATAGGTTCACATACACAGTCTGCAGAGTCTCCAAGAGAAGAAGGAGAAAAAAAAAGAAAGAGAGAGAGAGAGAAGTGGCAGAGTATCTCCCTGAAGCAAAAGTATGTGAACTTAGAAGACAAGAAGAAGACGAAGAAGAAAAAGAAAATATTGATTTTTGTGAAGTGCATGGAAAACCCAGCTCGATCCAGTCCAACTTTGCAAATTGACAGATTGAAGACGTTCTCCTTTGACATTTCCTTTCAATTCAACTCCCAAATTTTGTTCAAGACGCTGCGCAGAAGTTTTGTAGAAACGTTCCCACATTTTCTCAGTCAGTTCCATCTCAAAATAAGTGTCATTTTTATATTAAAATGTGCTTTATTTTGAATTTTACATCACTTCCGAGAACAGGAAGTAGAGCCCACTCTCTCAAGACCATTCATTTTATGTTTTGTCATTAATAGATGTTAAAGGAAATGGCTTAAGTCTGATATGACTTTACGACTTTATTTCAAAGGATTGAGATACCATCTAATTTACGAGGGAGTCCTTATTAACAACAAAAATACAAAATAAGAGTTCAGTCATCAATAGTACAGGTTCATAATAGAAAGTAAACAAAAAAACAATTTAGAGACACAGACGCCCATTCACACATGCTCACACACTACAATGCTCCACCGGCAAAAATAAATACATAAACTGAAATAATGGGTGTATATGTGGGATATGGGATATATCCGCACTATCTAACACATCTATCTCTTAAATGTTTTTTGTTTGTTTTTTCTCACTCACCTATATTCTTTAAGAGGCAGTAAAGAGTAAAAATATCAGCTCAAAGGGGCTTGATTTATTTTAGCAGGCACACTGGGTGGGTGGGTCGTATAAACATCATTTGTAAAGGCACATGTTGTAAGCCTCTGACCTCTTGGGGAAACCTGGGTAAATTAAAAAAAAGATCATTCATCAGTGGCCATGCTCAAAATCTTACCAAGAATATTTGTCTTATTTCTAGTCAAAACAAATCTCATTATACTTAAAAAAAGACTCATCACATTAGAAAGTAGCTTGTTTTTAGACACTTTTTACTTCTTTCAAGCATATTTTCACTTGAAATAAGTAGAAAAATCTGATAGTGAAGCAGGTTTTTCTTTCTTATTACAAGCACAAAAAACTTTGCTTTCGCTGGCAGATTTTTCTACGTATTTCAAGTAAATTTGTTTGAAACAAGTGAAAATGATCTAAAAACAAGTTCATTTTTAGGCGACGAGTCTTATTTTAAGTGGAAAGAGATTAGTTTTGACTAAAATTGAGACATTTTGACAAGAAAGAAGACAAATATTCTTAGAAAGATTTTGAGTTTTTGCAGTGGCAGAAATCAAATCCAGAATTTCCCTCTCTGCATCTGTGGAGAGTTTCTATGCAAAATCAGTTAATAACACAAAACCACAACAATATTGACAAAAAAAAACTTTTCTCTTGGCAAATGTTTACACACACTGATACAATAACCTAAATTGTGACACTGATACTACACATGTAGAGAAATAAATACATCTACAACATCATCTGTGTTCAGAGGCCAAATCATTACAGTTCTGTCTCCATTACTTTTTACTGTGAGCTTCCGATATAGACACACACACACACACACACGCACACACTTTTAAATGCACACACACTAAAGTCCTGACCTTCATCTAATTATCCCACAGATCTGCAGCTCCGTGTACCCAGCTTCCTGCCACTCCAGATGTGCCTACAGCATCTCTGATGTCTATTTAATGTTCCCCAGCAAAGTGACCATCTGTTTATGCGCTCTGGCTGCTGCTGCTCGCCTCCTTCCTCCCGCTATCTCTCCCTCTCCCTCTCCCTCTCCCTGTGTTTAGTAGAGAAGACGACATATATGGCAGTCCTAATTGACTCCTTCTCCTCTTTAAGTGTGTTTTGCAGGAAAGCTTCAAGCACATTACTGCCTCTAAAAAAGAAAAAAAAAAGTTAACAAGTGGATTTTTTTTTATAGCTGCGGTTGAATCTCTCGACCTCGCAATACAAACAGGCTGATTTTTATCTGAGGGAAGCAGCGACCGTGCCTTTATCATTCAATTAACCTCAACAGCTCTTTGCTAAGCTGGATCATATGACTCTCTCTCTCCCTCCATCTCTCTCTGCCCTGCGTGCATTTGGCAAAAAGGAGTGAAACATTGAACTTGAAGGATCTGCTGCTCGGCTCGGCGAACACGGCGCATGCCTCCTCCGCGGCCAAACCCCATACTGCCTCCACCACGCTCGGCCTCTGCAACGCACCTGTGTGTCTGGCTTCGTTCTCTCTGCTGTGAAAATATTTGCACTGCTGTCCTATTTTATTAACTTTTAATACAAAAGAGAAACTGTTCCAGCTCTGAAGGTGATTTGGCAGCTCCTTTCGGCCCTGCAGCAGCATTGTGTCTTGTGTGTGAGCTTTAATGGCGGTCGGTGTGATACGTTCTGTGTCACGTTGTGTCGATCTTCACACATGGCGCACACGCACTTTATTAAGAGCTGCGTCCTGGGAGGGTGTAAGAAAAAAAAAAAGAAAATCCAGTCGGGACTGTTTGTTCTGAGCAGCTGATACTGTTTGGACTGTGTTTGACAGATTAACTCAATGTTCCGCCGGCTCAAACCTCCAGGACCTCCTGCCAAGTTTGATTGGCTAGTGCTCCGTCCATGTCGTTAACGGCGAACATCTGAAATGGTGGCAGTGACACCAGCAGCTCTTATCTGTGAGCATAAATCCTGGTCGTCATGTGTGTGTGTGTGTGTGTTATCATAGCCGACTGATAAGCTGTCATTAACGAGCATTCTTTGAATATGAGTTAATAAGACGCTGGGCCGGTCCACTGTGTTCTCTGGGACTCATTTAACAAACAGGAGTTGACCTCTGACCTCGCTCAGTGGAGGTGATGTTACTGTAGCCTCCTGAGCTCCACTCACAGACAATACAGGATAGTATCACAGTGTTATGTAATGGCCCTGTGTGTGTGTGTGTGCCTTGATATATAACAATAGACAATATTTATCTCATCTATCTGTTTCTGTTAAGTGTGTGTAAAAGTCATTGAGTTCACTTTGTTCCCATTTTATCAATGCCATTGGTAACTTTATGTATAACATCACTGCGTTTTGCATATAGCGACAAAATATACACATATAAAGACATATATAACCCCAAAACATGTAACAGCATCAGTTTAAAACAATTATCACCTTGATTTTATATCCCTGTTATATCCTCTGCTGTCTGTTGGGCAGCTGTTGAGATTTTTATTATTGCTTTATCTGTTATATGAAAAAAAAAAAAAAAAAAAAAAAAGAAATCAATAGATTCAAGAAAAGTTAAAAAAAAATAAAAATAAATAGTGAACATTGCTGAACATAGATTTGTATTTAAGATAAAGAAGCTTCAAATACATTAGAAACTGATCAAATCAATAAACATTTTGATAATTACATGTTATTTAGTGCACTGATTAAAGGAATAGTTCACCCAAAATTCAGATTTCCTCCGGGCCTTCTCTGAGTTACAGTAGGGCTCCCTGCAGCACTGCATGTCCATATGACGGGTGCGAACGGAGCTCACTTTTCTTCGTCCAAAAAGACACACCAAAAAACATCCAAATACCTCCATAGTGCTCGTCTGTAATGTCCCTCTTGTATTGAAGCCCCAACATGAGAAATTGTTCCAAAAAAAATTAAATAAGTCTATATTTTAAGCTTGTTTGTAACGGAATCTCACGCGATTTGCGGAGCCGTGAACTGGGTGTCAATGCCAGATTTGGACAGACCAGGAAGTGCAGTGCTGGGAGCTTCTGCTACAAACAAGCTTAAAACAGCCCTCTCCCAGCCCTTAGTCGACATGAGGGTGAGTAGATAATGAGTGAAATTTGAATTTTGGGTGAACTATCCTTTTAATTAAACACATTAAAAGACTGTCTTTATGTAGGCCTATACACTAAAAGAAAGTTTAGAGTAGTGTTAGTACATACGGGGAAAAAAATATTTTTAATCTGATATTCAGTCAGTTCTTCACTTGAATCTGATTTCTCTAACTTTATTTGATCATTTTCATTGAACAACAAAACCAACAGGAACATCACAGCAGTGCACACGACCCACGGAGACGGACACACGTTACTCGTGCTTTAATATTAAGACATTCCCAGAGGAAACTAAAACTAACAGGAAAATGAATTAAAGGCGTTTGTATGGGTTCGTTAACGGGGTCGTCAACCATCTGCGATTCGCCGTTGAGTCAGTCAGGCCCATGACACCCCCACAAGGCTTAAAAGTAAATTCAACCCATTACACTCTGCCTCTCAACACCGAAGAGGCCTTTTTTGTGATTTATACTGGAAACATTAACTTCAGAAACAGTTACTGGACTTTTACTCTTCGGCCTCTACAGACAGAGAGAGAGAGAGAGAAGAAAAAAAAACTGAGCGAATACACATTCTAGGTATTTGCTCTTTTATGATATATATCGTCCAGCGCAGAGAGTCCAGCTCCTCTGAGCCCTATAATGAGACTGTTGACATTACCCTGGAAAATGACCGCCTGGAGATAACAATAGAGCTAAGCACGGTAACTGTGGAAAGTGAAAGGACACAGTGCACGTGTCAAATAGCCATGGTAAATGCATAGGGAACCATGGACGCGGCGCTGGGAGCACCGTCATTGTTTCCACCAAATCCAGGTTCTCACACTTTTACTGGTCCATGTGTCTGGGTGTGGTGCCATCCAGCTGCAGGAGCTTTCTTTGTGACCAAATGTGCACCGACCGTGCAGTTAGTTGCCCCGGTGACAGTTCATATGGGACACTGAGGGAGGTGGAGCCAATAAACACATCCAAGTTAACGTATGAACAAATTCGGCGTTGCTTCAAAAAAAAAAAAAAAATCCCTGTCAGTCTTTTTCATGTACAGTGTTAAAATATCTCACATCTGTCCCATTCTCCAGCAAAAGTATAGCGGTTCACCATGGAATAAAAGTGGTTGACCAAAAAAATGTTAATTGTTGTATGGCATCTCGGTATAAATAGTCACTGAAACACTGTCAGATCTAATTTACAAAGAGAAGAAGTTATGCATGTGTCTGAGAGCAGGTTTCAGACAATATAATTTTAAGGGAAAAACCTCAATTTGTATTTCATAATTGGGGCATTGCAGCAGTCTATTCTCAACCTGCTCTACTCAGCTCCGTTGGCAACTTGAACAAAAAAAAAAAAAAGAAGCCAGACCTCTTGTTCTATCATACCTTATAATTTTATGCATCAGTGTATTCCCCCAACACTGTGTGTACTGGTCAGAGGCATCCAGGGCATGTGTTTGGTGTAGAGCTGGTGCAACAGCTGCCAGGAGGCGTTCAACCGATATCTGAGACTTCAGGTTTAGTTGTGTTCAATGTGAGTGACACCTACGGACTCACCTTCATCTATCAGATCTTCATCCAAGTGGCAAATATGAACAAACGCAATCTGTTTCAACTCATAACACTGCTCTGAATGTAGCCTGAATAAGGCATCATTCAAAGATTCACAGTGTAGGATGAAAAAGAATGACCAACTCATTAATCAGGAGGCAGAAGTTAAGTCCAGTCGTCGAAACGAGGTCGGAGCTGTGGGTTGAAATTAAAATAAAAACGAGCTTCGCAAACGAAGATCCCAGATGACTGAAGATCACGTCTTGTTTTTTGCATAAAGCTGAAGGGATTACAGAGTCATCTCATTGATTACAGAGTTCAGGTCTATATCAGTCCACAGTCAGACAGACAGACTGTCTATAAATGGACACCGTTTGGTTCTGTGGCTTCTCTTCATAGACGAGGACGTCCAGCTAAGACGGCTCCAAAGACACAACACAGCATGACCAGTACCATGACGGAGAACCGGAGGAACTGCTTAAGGCTTAAAGACTCATTGAGGCTGGTCAACTTGTCTGTTCATGGGTCGACTGCACTAAAGAGTTTAACAAAGACCAGATGGATGGATGGATGGATGGATGGATGGATGGATGGATGGATGGATGGATGGATGGATGGATGGATGGATGGATGGATGGATGGATGGATGGATGGATGGATGGATGGTGAAACAAAGCTTTAATTCTTTGGAGGAACATGTATCACTATGCAAAATGTAAGGCAAACTTTGCATGTAAAAATGAAAACATCTTCTAAAAGCTGAAGAAAGGTGGAGGACACGTTATGATTTTGGACTTTGCTGCCTCTGGGATTTGGCTCCACATCATCATGGTCTCTTGATGACTCCAACACAGGACGGATGTCCACCTGCTGAAGCTCAGGAGAAGCCGGCGATGCAGCGGGACAATGACGTTGATCTATTTGAGAATGGCAAAGTCAGTCAAAGCCCAGACCATAATCCTGTTGAGATGCTGTGGACTGAGCTGAAGAGGAACATTCAGACCAGATATCCTGAGAAGATTGCACCAAAGTTCCTACTCTTTATATCACGATCAGTTCAAACTTTATGACCATTAAATACAGACAACATGAAAGGGTGCATTAACTTCCCCCCTCAAAATTCAACAACTATTTGAATATAGACAAAACTTCTAACACTGTTCATCATCATTAGGTTTTGTGATATAGTAGATTTTACAACAGAATTTATTCTTTTAATTGATTAAAGTAATGTCTGTTTGATGCATTTGCTAGTGTCTGGTTCTTTATGGTGTATGTGAAACCTGTCAAGCAATCTGTTCCAGACGAAATAACCTGCAAGTCTCAAGTGAATGGTTGAAATGTAACAGGTGTTAAGTCATTGGAGACGTCTATATCAAAGTGCAACAAGTTTATTAGACATGAGACTTGTCCTACACTTGTCACAATGAACTTAAACTGTTGAAGAAAGTCAGAATAAATCAAGACCGAGTCCAAAGAAAGTCTTTAATAAGTGTTTACCTGTCACCATGAAAGTATTTTGCATAGTCCTGATACATTTCATTTAATTTGTTTTGCAGTTAAGATTGTAGCTGTCTTTCTGTATGTCTCTGTTCAGCACTTTAGCCCGCATTTGTTGCCATGAAATGTGGTCTGCAAATAGACTGAATTTTTCCCCCCGGAGCTGGATCTGGGTCTAGATCTGGGTCAAGATATTCAGTCCTGGTGCAGGCCTCCAGAGATGGAGCGTTCCCCCTTATTCAGAAAAACTTGTCTTTGAGAATATGACAAGTGGCCAATCCAGGAAAACCATGCAGCGAGCAGTAGAGTCCGTCTCTGAATACCTGGCCCTTTTCATAGTCCAATCTGCAAAAAATAAGTATTTACATTTCCCAAAGTTGCATAGTAGGGGTCTGTGGGTTTTGGAAAGGCCACATGGGCAAGTTTTTATGTTGCTTGAACTATACGTTTGCTTTTAATTTGTAGGGAGGCATGCCTAATATGTTGCAGTCAGAAAATATTTTCACGGCCCAAATGCAAATGGGTATTTGCAAACAGGTTTTTATGTGCCACAAGAGATTACCTCTGAAAGAAGATCCTGCAGAAAACATCTTGACACCAGCCAGACAGCCAAAGACAGCAGAGGTTTCACAATATAAATGTAAGTTGTGAGATATATTTTACACAGTGTAGGTCATTAATTCTTTATGTGTAATGTCCATCATGTGTTGGCTCCGGTAAAGCATTGCAGCAAGTGCCATATAATCTGCAGCATGCTGGCACCTCTCCACAACGTTATGGTCCCAAATTTACAGCTTGTTTCTGACCCCCTCTTCATCACTCCCACCCCCCGGCTCACCCTCCACAGCACAATCTACCTTCTCCCAAATTTACACTGAGCTTCCTCCCTGAGGTCCAACTTTGTTCTTGGAACGCAAACTGTTGCTACGGCTGAAGCAACTCTTGTCGTGTGACATGTGGTGTTGTGTTACTGTGCTGTACAGCTCTGTAAGATACTAAAGCTCCACACAGTATAAAGATGTTTGTGTTAAAGCTCCATACAGTATAAAGGTAGATGTTTGTATTAAAGCTCCATACAGTATAAAGGTAGATGTTTGTGTTAAAGCTCCATACAGTATACAAAAAACAATAATTTCTAAAAAGTTTCTTTACATTATGTTCATTTTTTCTATTTTGAGACATAAAAACACTCCAAACATTCCCCCCCCCCCAATGGCATCATAATGCGGGTTAAAGCTCCATACAGTATAAAGGTAGATGTCCATGTGTAGTGTGATTATAAAGCAGCTCTAGGTTCTATATTAATACTGTGAAAGTATCAAAGCTTCAGTCCACAGAGAAATGCACACAGCCTGTATTCAGAAACTGAGCCTTAAAACCAGCTGTCAGGACTTCCTGTCACTTTGTGATGTCACAACAAAGCAGTCACCCAAAGCCCCGCCCCCTCACCACCTGGACAACACCATCCAACACTTGCAGGATTTAGTTTTCCTAAGTGTTCTACCTGAAATCTTCTCTGTTTCAATTACATCACTCAGCAGTCATTCAGCCAATCAGAAGAGAAGCTCAGAGCCTCCTCTCCTCTGATTGGCTGGCTCTGACCTATAGAGCTCCAGAGAGAAGTATTTGGTTCTCATTACTCCAAATATATCTTCCCTTGGACAGCAACACTTTGAATTAAACAGAGGAAAAGTGTAATAATAATATTATGTGCTTGTGTAAGTCTTTTCAAAACAAGGTGTCACAGTATATATCACATTTCAGAGCAATAAATTAACAATAAAAATTTGTACAGTGCAAATAAAAAGTGGTTTGGTACATAAAGATGTTTCAGATGAATCAGATGAATTGAAAACAGACGGAGCAGTGAAGCTAAATCTGGACTCATTTCATTTTGATTTTTCTTTTTTCTTTTCATTTTTTTAGTTAAACCAATTTTAGAGACTTGTGTCTTTGGTTTTCTCATTTCCATGCCTGGCCCCTCTCAGCTTCGACGTTGTGCTGAATCCAACCTTAACATGGGAACAATGCACCATTCAACAACTACCGTAATGAGATGTTTTTAATTCCCAACCAGCCCCATTGTGTTTCACATCAACACAAAGGAAAGATCTGCCAAATTAATGGCGGGGGGACGTCAAACAAGATATTGATCTTTGCTCAAGGAATCTGCACTTGATCAGTGGACTATCAAAGTAAAAATGTTAATACATCACATCCTCAAACCGATAAACTCTTAAAGCACATTAATTCATTGCGAGTGTCCCTTTGACTCCTGCTCTGCTGTGTCAAAAATAACAGAAAACCTAAAAGCAGAGCAGGATCCAATCGGATGCTGTAAATTAATCGGCCATTTATTTTGGAATTCAACCCTTTTCTTTGGTTTCAATTGCTTATTACCCACAGCTTTACTTTAATGCCGGGCTTGGCGAACTCCAACGCAGCGCCCTCAAGATCAAATTGGAAACAGACTTGTACCTTCTCTCTCCTTCTTTCTTAGAAAAAGATACAGAACTCTGCAGGTTGCTTTACTTCCTCCTCTTCTCTGCAAAGCAAAGATCTTTTATTTTAACCTGCTGCTGCTGCTGCTGCTGCTGCTGCTGCTGCTGGATGTCGATACGGTGACGGCGGCTGCGTATTAATGCGCTGTAATCCGTGAAGTTTTCTCCCCCTCTACGAAACCCGCCGAGTCGTGACCTCAATGTGATGTGGTGCTGGTGTGTGTTGTCTCGAAGCCTCCTGCTGCTGTGAGACTGTAAAGGGAAAATGATCCAGATAAACAGAACGCCACATGGTTCAGGTAGCACTCACCACTTCCACTGGATATCAGTCAAACTCCTCTCCAGACATGATTTAAATATCCATGAACTATTTACCCAGTAAGGGGGGGGGCTGGGAGCATCTGTGGTGAAGGAGTGGATGTATCACAGAGATGAGCTCAGTTAGCATCTTTTATTTGTGGTTATGCTGTATATTAGCTTGTACCTGGCAGTGGATGACACAGTGTTAGTGGTTGTGCCAAAGCAAACTCTTCAGGTTGGTTTGGCTCCGCCCCGCTTCCCCACAAATTAAAGGGATAGTTCACCCAAAATTGAAATTTCACTCATTATCTACTCACCCTCATGTGGACTTAGGGCTGGGAGAAGTTTCAGAGTTATCCGTGGCTTCTCTGAGTTACAGGGGGTCTCGGTCTCTCATATAACGGTTGCAAATGGATACCAACTGTCTTCGTAACAAAAAGACACACCAAAAAATATCCAAATACCTCCATGCTGCTCGTATGTAGCGGAAGCTCCTCTTCCCAGTTCGTCCAAATTTGACGAACCGGGAAGAGGAGCTTCGAAAAACTTCCACTACAAAACAAGCTTGAAATATAGACTTATTTAATTTTTTTCGGGACAATTTCGCATTTCGGGGCTTCAATACAAGACGGACATTACATACGAGCAGCATGGAGGTATTTGGATGTTTTTTGGTGTGTCTTTTTGCGATGAAGACAGTTGGTATCCATTTGCAACCGTTATATGGACATGCACTGCTACGCCGAGACCCCCTGTAACTCAGAGAAGCCACGGATAACTCTGAAACTTCTCCCAGCCCTTAGTCCACATGAGGGTGAGTAGATAATGATGAAATTTCAATTTTGGGTGAACTAACCCTTTAACAGGATTGGCTGCTTAGATCTGTGACATAAGAAGCCCCAGCTTTCTGCATCTGTTTTTTATGAGACTGTTATTGGTTTAGTGTAGGTCAAAATAATGTCTTGATACGTCTTGTTTTATATAAAACACATCATGAGGACATTAAAATCATTGTAATCTTCATATCTTTTTTATCTTCAGAGATGTGACTGTCAAAACACTGCTGAAACACAAAGTGTCACTGAGTTCAATTTGAGACGAACAAATAAAAAAAACATGCTTACCTTGCAAAGTTTGACTTGTATTTCTGCTCATGACTGGAAAATGGCACCACACCCGTCTTTTCACTGTTTCACGAGTTGCAGCGATGCAACGAGACGATCAGAGTCCAACCCAAAACAAAACTCTTGATGCTTTTGAGTTTGAGGTAAATTCAGAGACCTGTCAGCTGTCGGCTGTTTTGACTTGCTGCGCGTTTGAAGTACGTCAGCCACAAATGTCTGTGAGCGGGGTTGTGTACTGTAAATCCATTATTATCTTATTAACTCAACAGCCCTTGACGTGTTTCACCCAGAACTCTATTGATCGTGTCCAGACCATTAAGCACTCGGCTCCAGAGAGACATGGTTACATCACTTCTGGTTCACTGGCTCCTGGTTTGTTTGTTTGTTTTAGTTTGGTCCTGCACCTTTAGATATTCAGGAGAACTTTTCCTGGTTTTAAAGGGATAGTTCAACATCTTGGCAAAACCCCCATTGCCATAATCGCTATAGTCATAGCAGTAGGTTCGTTACCTTTAATTGTCGGCGTAAGCTATTTTTAGAACGGAGTGGGGCAGCAGGCTGCTCAGAGCTACGCTACGGAGGCTCATGGGATTTCTTGGTTTACCTCATCAAACTCATCAAATACACAATCCAACAACTCCACAACGCTCTGGTGGACAAGTTGTGACCTGCACATTCACCACGCTATGAGATAATAACAGAACATTACCAGACAGAGTTGTTTTAGAGGTAATTGCAGAGACTACTTGCTGAAAAACTGTCCCTGAAGGCAACACGCATCAGCGGTTTTGCATGAATTTACCTCTAAAACAACTCTGTCTGGTAACGTTGTGTTATTATCTCATAGCGTGGTGAATGTGCAGGTCACAACTTGTCCACCAGAGCGTTTTGGAGTTGTTGGATTGTGTATTTGATGAGTTTGATGAGGGAAACCAAGAAATCCCATGAGCCTCCGTAGCGTAGCTCTGAGCAGCTTGCGGCTCTGCTCCGCCGTTCTAAAAATAGCTTGCACCGACAATTAAAGGTAACAAACCTACTGCTATGGGATTAGGGATTATGGCAATGGGCCAATTTGCCAAAATGTTGAACTATCCCTTTAATTTCCTGGTATTGTTTTTGAATTTCTCTTTGAATTACTGTGTGGTTGGTTTTTATTGTTTTTATCTCCTCTTTGGAACCTAGATACTGTTGTAGGTGAAGATTGTTACATCACATCCATAGTGAGTATTTCCAGGCCTCTGGTCTCTTGGTGCGTCACAGCTCAGACTGAGAGCGAGAGACAGAATGCAAAGTCAGCAACAATACGGATTGGTTTTCTTGGTTTCTCATGTAAAGCTGACCTATTTTCAACTGTTTTTATTTGACAACAACAAAAAATAAAAACATGAAACCACGTCGCACCCTGCCTGAATTCTACGGGTTGCATTCTTTCATTGAAATACACGAGTTTCCAACTGTGTCTCATCAGCAGCAACGTCTGTGTGGGCCTGAATGGCAGCGCGACACAGACGGAGGGCAACATAAAAACAACTCAGTGGCTTCCAGTCATTTTTAAAAACACCTAACTCTTACTGTTATGTACCGTTTCCCTCCGCAGCTACTACAACTGGAAGACGCAGACGTCCACTTCCAACTCCAGCCCAAACTTTGAGGTGATTTACGACGACCCCAGCGGCCTGCTCTTCAAGAACAAGAGGGACAAAAAGATCCTGAATGTGGACCCTTTGGTAGGTTTCCCATCGTGTGTGTGTGTGTGTGTGTGTTGTTGCAGTCGTCCTGTTTTGTTTTAAAGCCCCCAGGGAGACAAATGGTCCGGCTAATTAGATCAGTTCACCTGTTGGACGGCAGTAAAAACGTCCCTGGAAAGCAAAGAGGCTATAGGTCAAAACACAAAACACAAAAAAAATAAAAACTCTTCAAATTCCTTTTTTTCTGCTCCAAGAACAGTTTTAAAAACTGATTCATGTGTCCAACAACTGACTCATCATGTACCCACAACGTCCTGTTTGTTTAGGACGACCCAGGATGCTTTGAATGCATCACCTCCTCCTACAGTACCGCCTCTATCCATTCCATTAAAGGGATAGTTCACCCAAAATTGAAATGTCGGGTCTCGCCGTAGCAGTGCATGTCCATATAACGGTTGCAAATGGATAGCAACTGTCTTCGTAACAAAAAGACACACCAAAAAACATCCAAATACATGCTCGTATGTAATGTCCATCTTGTATTGAAGCCCCGAAATGCGAAATTGTCCCGAAAAAAAATTAAATAAGTCTATATTTCAAGCTTGTTTTGTAGCGGCAGCATCTTCGAAGCTCCTCTTCCCGGTTCGTCAAATTTGGACGAACTGGGAAGAGGACGGACCTGACAAACCGGGAAGAGAAGCTTCCGCTACAAACAAGCTTGAAAAATAGACTTAGTTAATTTTTTTCGGGACAATTTCGCATTTCGGGGCTTCAATACAAGACGGACATTACATACGAGCAGCATGGAGGTATTTGGATGTTTTTTAGTGTGTCTTTTTGGTACGAAGACAGTTGCTATCCATTTGCAACCGTTATATGGACATGCACTGCTACACCGAGACCCCCTGTAACTCAGAGAAGCCACGGAGGACTCTGAAACTTCTCCCAGCCCTTAGTCGACATGAGGGTGAGTAGATAATGAAATTTCAATTTTGGGTGAACTATCCCTTTAACGTTGACACCTCTCTACTTGGCTTTTAATGAGTCTTGATTAATTGAGATCAAGAGAGACAAAGTGCATTTCTAGGGGGGGGGGTCAACGCTGTAGGAGAATCACTTGTAGAGAGAAAGAGAGAGAAAGACAGAGAGAAATCAGTGGGAGGGAAAGATATTTGCTTTCCACCTGCACAAAGAATTGAGGATCAAGGGGTCGAGACAGGTGCTTCCTCCACCTCGCAGCCTGACGGGGGCCCTCGGAAGACTAACGACTGACAGACGCTGTTTTTTCTCTCTCCAGTTTCCCCTCTCTGCTGGGGAGAAGGGGAGGGGGGAGCTTGTGGGGCTGAACTATTTTGAAATTGCCGACGGAGCTGTGGGGACTGCGTTTTTGAGGCCAATCGCCAAAATGGCAGCACTAGTGTTCTAGCTGCGGTCGAGCACCGCCCCGACCAGGCTGTCTATTAAAAACACAAGAGAAGGCATAGGGAAGCCAGACACAGCAAACCACCCCGTGTGCCCAGATCCCAGCTCAGCTCGGCTCAGCCCACATTGGCTCGGTCGGCACGGAGCAGCGAGCGCACAACCGATCCGGCTTTTTTAACCCACCATGAGCTCACTTAGCTGCTCATGTGGCCGCATTGCAGATCCGCAGGGGGAAACCTTTCCAAAATCAAGACTCAACATCAACTCCGTTTGGGTGGTTTGTTTGTTTTTCTGCCTTTGTCATATACCATGACCACTTTTTTTCTGTCCAGGCCAAATAAAATAAAAAAGTGGGTTGGGGGGAGTTTGGGCTGGTTCATATTTCACTTATGACAATGACTTGATTCAATTGAAGCAAAACCTCTTGAAGCTGACGTTTGAGGAACAGAGGAAGCTTCTGGGATGACGTGAGTGATAATGACACATTTTGGTTTCTGTAAAAAAATAGACGCTTATCATTTAAGTCCGCCAGCGATTCCCATTTTCTCTTAATGTGTCTATGATGTCGTTTTATTTTTTGTTTTTTCTCTTCCTTTCTTTTTTATTGGTCTATTTTTATTGATGCTCTTTTGAACTTGCAAAGGAAGACCGCCTCACTTATTAGGACACCCACAAGTGTGTTTGAGGTAAAAGTGTAAATTGAGTGTAATGGTTGGCCATGGATCCACTCCCACTAGAAGCTTTTTGACACACTTAGCCTTAAATAAATGCTCCCAGCTGCCAGTGGCTTCACATCTTGGCGGTGGGGCCGCGTCAGCTCGGACGTTCAAAGTAACGCAAAACATCTTTGGTGGAAAATGAAGCGTTACGATCATTGTCAAATTATGCAGCGTTCCACCTCCTCCTTTTTAACGCACTACCTGTTATTATAAAGAGATGTGCTGTGGATAACTGCTAACACACTCTCTCTGTGACAGCTTTGCATTCAGAGATGTTTTCTTTAGATTAACACTGAATCAAATGATTCTGTCTAACGGGAAACACACTGTATGTATGTTAACCTATCTATAGACTCTGTTAGAAACTATCGTATTTATCCAGCAGCTGCCACATATAAATGTATTTCCAAAAAGTATGAAGAAGGGTATTGTGGGTATCGGCAGGTTGTGAAGGCTCAGATAAGAGCCAACGTGCACAAATCATGCCAACCTGTACATCAGGATTGAACTATTCGTCGAAATCATATCAAAACTACAGTAGATACAGTGTTAAATACGTCAAAATAGACCATATATCATCAGAATTATCCAGCTACATAGACAACCTGGTACAAAATCCAATCAGCAGCATCATTCATTGTATTTTTCAGTGATAATTAAATGTAGAAATTCCCACTCCCTCTACAAGCTAAATGGTCACAATAATACCTAATGGTTCAGTAATGCAACATCCCTCGAAACACTTTGAAATGAAGGTGTTAAGCACAATTTCTACAACTTTATTTGTCCTCAATGGGGCAATTCATTTGCAGGAGTGGCATAGAGCATAAAACAACATACAAACACAAAACACTGACGTAAGCAATGGACAGACAACAGATATTGACAGTCAAAGGCAATAAATAATTGATAAAATTGAACACACTGTGCTGTTGCTAGACCAAGATGGCACAACGGAAAACAAAATCACCTTTCAATGGTAAAATAAGAAGTACAAACAGCCGTCGACCACCCTCCATGCAGCCCAGAGGAGCATGTTTCAGCTTCAAGTAGCCGCTTGATTACAACTTCAACTGTGACATGGACCCATCGCGGGTGAAATTAGTCTAATGCTTCTTTAACGAACCTTCCTTCACGGTATGTTCAGCCTGAAAGTGAAGCTAATCGTACAGGAAGTGTAAATGTAAATGTAAAGTCAACGGAAAGTGGCAGAAGTGGCGCCGCGTGAATCGGCGTCTTCCACACGGACTTGAAAACGTTAGCTTGAGCAAACATTTTCCTAATAAGAGGGAAAAAAGCAGCAAAGGACTTGATTTTTTTTTTTTTTTTTTGCGTTACGTTTTGAGATCGGTCCAAGTTCAGACCGACGAGCAAACACGGCGAAAAACATGGATTTAAACGGAAGAAGCAAAGTGGAAATTCACTTTGCATTTTAGTCTGAATGCACCATTATACACTAGTATAGCTAACACTGTCCACACAAGCCCTGCATGCTAACTGCTCCACCTCTGTGCTGCTGGGTTGCAGTGTGGACCGGGCGAGGACTCACACAGGACATTCCTGCAGTCGGACCTCTACATCCATGTCGTCATCTACGACCACAACATCAGGACAGTCTGAGCTCCAGACTGCTGCTGCTGCTGCTGCTGCTGCTGACACGTTCCTACATATGGCACATATTGGAGCGCACTGGAAGCCTCTAATTTGACCGAGTCGCTGTAGTCGCACCATCATTTACAAACTGTTCCCCTCATATCATGCATGCCATCTGGGTGGAGGTGCTGCAGTAAAAAAAAAAAAAAAGACTTTAAACTGAGGATTCCCAGAGGAAGAAGTGGGCGGACTGGTGTGACAACTTGGATGTTTCCTTTACAAATAACTTCAAATTTGTGACATTATTTTTCTTCTACACTGCAAAAAAGGGTCTTATTCTAATCTAGACGTGGCCCCTATTTCGTTCTCTTTTTTAAAATGTATTTATTATTATTCCGCTCTACATAGTGAGGACCGAGGCCCAGATTGGCTCCGTTTGTTTGACATTCCCTGAGCAGCGGTCGTAGTTGGGGGCAGGAACCTGCTCGGGGGACCCCGGGCTCGTTCCATGGTTTTAGCCTGGCATGTTTTGGGCTGTTTGTCTAAACAAATTAAAGGCGTAAGAGCTTTGAAAGATGATGGGGGTTTGCTTTTATGTCCTCCCCCAGGCTGCGGTAGCTCCAGTCGGACTGGAAGAATGGGTAATGGGCTTAAAGCATTCCGCATGTTCCCAGATGCAGGGCACACTTTGCAGGACATCAAAGTGCTCTATCATTTACATATTAGTCACTCACTCTGACATTTTTTAATGGAAGACGACTCCACAGCTTCTTCTTTAAAAAAAAAAAAAGATTTAGGACGTACTGAGGAAGTTAGGCAACTGATTCCCTTTTAATTACTGGATTAAATTTTTTTTTTTTTGCTTTTACCATTTAAGCACATGGTGGGAAGCTCTTCCAGTAACATTATCTGTGTTTACAAGCAAACAAATTACAGGACCGTTGTTATTTGTTCATAAGTTAATTTTCCGCCGACTCATCAGAAACAGACACAAGCAGTAATGTGCTTTCTGTCGGCTCCTTGAAAACAAACGGAAAACAAAAAATTCACCTTTCAATGGTGAAAGAAAAGAAAAGTTCGACATTACTTTTGGAAATATGTTTATTTGCTTTCTTAGAATCAGATATCTGTTCTAGGGACGACTAGATGTCCACTTGGCCCCCGGGGCGATGGACATTTTGGAGCCTTTCCTAAACTGGAGGAGTCGTATGGGGGGTGCGTTTCATATGACGTTGACAGGCCTTCAACCAACCAGAGGCCTCAGGAGACAGCGAAGTAACAAAATCCACCTATCTGCAACTTTAAAGCTCATAAATTAACATTTCATACTTTATTTTTAACGCCAACAATAAAGTTTCTCCTTTGAAACAGTATCATTTATTTTGACCTGCAGACTCGGCTATAGGCTGGCCTCACAGTAAGCCGAGCCAACTGCCTCCTGGTTTTATCTAGAAAACAAATAACTTTATTTCCTTCTTTAAACAACTTAGTTCTTTCTAAGAAAAACCTCTCACGTCTCCTCTGAGCCTCGCTGATACCAGAGCAGCCTCCGCCGGCCGGCTGCATCTGTTTGCCTGTTGACTAAAATCGAACCCCACTGGTCTCATTGAAACAATATGTGACACAGGGATATGGGTTTTGGTTCTGTAATAGCAGAGGGTTTGAGGAATGGGGGTCTGGTTTGGGGTTTTCCTAGTTAGTGTTTCTGTTTTTTGGGGTTTTGGTTTTAATTTTTCTTTGATTTTTTTTTTTTTTCAAAGATGTGAGTTCTGGGGTTCAAAGTATGTCTAAAAAATAAAAAAAAATCTGTGATTGAGTGGGTGAAAAAAATGATTTACTTTTTTTTCCCCTTTTTCTTCCAACATATTTTTAAATGTGTGTTTTGAGCTGCTTCTGATAAAATGGCTCTAAGAAAAACTGGATTGTCTTTGCTTTTGTTTCAACAAAACAAACTGGACGGACCAGGATTAGAAGCACATTTAGATATTCATTTTTTTCCCCTCCAGCTCTTTGTAGAAGCCCAGATTTAACCAGGACTGTCCACCTGACCTCCTCGCTCTCCAGTTTCTGTGTCGTCGGGCATTATAAGAACAGAAACAAAAAACTAAGTTACTGGAAGTGCACCCAGACAGATCATGTGTCTGTAAACTAATGATTTCACAATAAAGTCTAATTTAAATGGTTATATCCCTCTTCATTTCTTTTACTGGGCTTTTAAGCTGTTGGGGTTTCAACTGAAGCGTGGTTTTATTGGTTTGAGGCCTGACTTGCCCCTAATATACACAACATGAGGTAAAGAGGTGGATTCAGACTGAACTGGGCTCGACATAGTGCAGCCACTATTTGGCCAGTTTCACCCTATTTTGGTGTCTCGACCTCTGTGGCATCTTTAAGTATCTGACGTTTCATTAGCAGCTTTTGATGGATGAAGACTAAACAGCAAAGTTCTGCATTAAACCAAAAGTGCTAAAAACAAATCATACCTATAAAAAAAATATATAAAAGTTGAACAAATGCAGTTTTGTGACCAAATTTATACGACTTGGATTAAGACAGTTTATTTCTAGCATGAGGATGATGATGTGTTGGCCGAGGAGTTACTGGTGCCGACGATGCACGGATGAAACTGATGTCTAGCTCTTAAAACTTGTTGTAAAAAGTGAAAAAAAGAAGATTCAAGAACGATTTCAGTACAATTGTTTTAACACATATCAGCACTCGCTTTAAGGCCTTGTTCACACTGCTGCTCCAAATTGGATTTTTAGTATATCCAGATTGTATCTAGTCTGAACGACTCTGCTTCACATGAGTTGGGACAGAAACAAGCACAGTTCACCGTCGTCTGTGTTTGTTGGGGTTTTTTTTCTGGGCGTAGCCTGTTGCCATAGAAATCAATGTGGATAAGACACATACATGCAGATCAGATCAGGTCTGATCACTTGCAATATGTCATGTGGACTGTCGATCAGTGAGACCAGATTCTGTTACACTTTGACATGACACCTGTCATAAAAATCAGTAAATACTTGTGACAACTGTCCTTAAGTGTCATTCGGTGAGTTATGTCACTTTTGATGTAAAGTTAAAGCAGAAGTAAGCGATCCGGTCGTTTTGGCTAACTTCTTGTCAGCAGATGGAGTTAGCAGTCCCCTCCCTCGTCCCTACGTCACCACATTCACGCGCATCCCTTGGCTGCACACACAGAGAGGACTGCCCCTTTATGCTGTTCTCTCTCCTCATTGGATAAAGGTTGTGGGATACAAGGAAAGTTTTCTCCTCGGCTTACAGCAGAGCAGAGTGACTGACAGACCCGTGTTTCAGACCAAACACTCTATGTAAGTGATTGCTGTCGGAAGATATAACTATTTAAGACTTATATTAACACAAACATTCCGCTTACTTCTGCTTTAACGTTGTTTGGGATGTCCTTGTTATGACAGCTTGATATAATTTTTAAAATTTGGCAGTTAGGTCTGCTATGACAGGTTATGTTGTCTTTATGTCAAGCTGTCATAATAAGGTCTCAAACAATGTTAACTTTGCATCGAAAGTGACATAACGACACTTAACGACAGCTGTCATAAGTATTCATTGATGTTTATGACAGGATAAATGTTGTCCCAGATTCTGATCAGATTAGCAAAAAATCGGATTTGGGCTGCAGTGTGAACAAGGCCTAAGAGACTCGGTGATGACACCAGGACACATGGTTGGTGTCCAGACCAGTCGCCACCTCTCTTCAGCACAAAACAAAACAATAAAACATAATTTAAAATACAGTTTTTCCAGCCAACAGCCATCGTTTAATAAGAGACGCTTCAATCTCTCAAGACAGTGTCGCTGTGTTTGGTTCATGCTGGATTTAAAACCTGTAGCATCGGCCTCTGAGCAGGAAAGTGATTCATGGTGAGTGACGAGTTCTCTCAGTGCAGCGCGTGAACCAAACCTCCGGGCCGTTCAACAGGCGTCACGTTGACACTCATGAAGACGGACGACACTTTAAGTTCCCGCCTCACTGTGCTGCTTTGTCTTGTTGACTCTTATCAGGAGCTGCGTCAGTTCCAACATGTAAAAACTCATCTGTATTATTATGAAATATAATATTAGTCATCTCATTTTCTTATCACACCTACTCAGATCAGCTTACAGATCTGATACTTTTAGATCATAAATAAACACATTTAAAGGGATAGTTCAACATTTTGGCAAATGCAATCCATTGCCATAATCCCTATAGTCTTGGCAATAGGTTCGTTACCTTTAATTGTCGGTGCAAGCTTTTTTTAGAACGGCGGAGCAGAGCCGCGAGCTGCTCAGAGCTACGCTACGGAGGCTCATGGGATTTCTTGGTTTCCCTCATCAAACTCATCAAATACACAATCCAACAACTCCAAAACGCTCTGGTGGACAAGTTGTGACCTGCACATTCACCACGCTATGAGATAATAACAGGACGTTACCAGACGGAGTTGTTTTAGAGGTAAAAACTGCTTGATGAAAAACTGTCTCCGACGGGAACGTGCATCAGCGGTTTTGCATGAATTTCCCTCTAAAACAACTCTGTCTGGTAACGTTCTGTTATTATCTCATAGCGTGGTGAATGTGCAGGTCACAACTTGTCCACCAGAGCGTTTTGGAGTTGTTGGATTGTGTATTTGATGAGTTTGATGAGGGAAACCAAGAAATCCCATTAGCCTCCGTAGCGTAGCTCTGAGCAGCTCACGGCTCTGCTCCGCCGTTCTAAAAATAGCTTGCAACGTCAATTAAAGGTAACGAACCTACTGCTATGACTATAGGGATTATGGCAATGGGCCAATTTGCCAAAATATTGAACTATCCCTTTAACTCTTGATATTCAATGGCTTGTGGATCACAGGTGTTGTGATTATTGATCGATTATTGTGAGTTGGCTCCAGCTGACGTCACTGCCCGTCTCCTCCATAGGTTGCAGGGAGGGGAGAGGCGCGCGTGGACTGCTATGAAGGACACGGCATGCTAATATTATTGCCATCAGATGTCCAAGGGCGGGGAAATGCCCTAATCATTTCCTCCCGAGTGCCCCTGAAAGAGAAGCCCAGTGGCGAGAGGGGGGGTGTTTAAACCCCGCCTGCATGGATGGGCTGTTTGGGCTGTTTGGGGTGAGTGGGGGGTGAGTGGGGTAGTGGTGGGGGGGTTGGGAGTGGGGAGTGGGGACAGTACAGCATCCGGATCGGACCGTGATGGTACAGGATGTGTGTGCTTAACTCCATTGAACAAAACTAAATAGGGGAGAGAGCCTTTAATGCCGACAATAAGCCGCTTCATTCAGCAGCGCGGCCCAGACGCACAGCTCAGGAACCAGGCAGGGAGGAGGGGGCTGCTGCTCCGCTCTGCTCTGCTCTGCTCTGCCGCAGCACTTTGGGAACTGGAAATCAGTTCAATAAATCGATGGAATGTCCTTTAATAAAAATATTTTTAAAAATCCGCCTCGAATCAACTGACAAAACAGCCTCCTCCAGCTCCTGATAACACCAGATAATTTGTCCCCAGGCTGAATGTGCGTAAAAGTATCCCGAACAGGAAACTCTCTCTCTCTCTCTCTCACTCACTCACTCACACACACACACACACACACACACACACACACACTCAGAGAGAGAGAGAGAGGGAGAGAGAGAGGAATACCCAGCTGGTCCCACAAGCCCTATAATACCAAGCACAACATGCTTTACCTTCAATGAAAGCTGAGACGGGGGCACGGTTGACTGCTGGTCCCAGAAATCAGCTCAGAGCTCGGATACTGAACCAGGAGCAGCTCGGCTCGGCTCTGTGGGACTTTTATCATCTGCTGCCTGCAGCACGTTTAGACCTGCAACTTATCAAAAGCAGAGAGACAACTTTGGATAACGCTCTTATATATATATTATATATATATTTGAACTTTCTTCTCCTGTCCACCTTCCTCTCTCTCGCTGTGAACTGGTGTCAGAGGTGATGGTCTCATTTCCCCACAGAGGACTGTTCCTCAGGTGATGGTATGTCCTTTTGGAGATAGGGACAACTTCAAGGTTTTTCCACAGCTGTTTTATTTTTTTTATTTTTTTATCTTTGCTACCTTCGCTTTGGCTCGAGCATGGCTCTCTACTCTCGGTTTGTGGTCGTGCTGCTTTACGGATGGAGTTATCTGTGCGTTGGATACTGCGCGATGCTGAAGACAGACAATATCCCCGAGAGACGAAAGGTGGATTTTACGCATTCGGTGGATAAAAAGCATCCGGCGAAGGAAGAGCAGGATCTGCTTTTACAGGATACAATGACGGAACACATGCAGATGCTTTACGCCAAGTACAACCGGGCTGGATTTCCCTTCAAGGACGGAAACACCGTCCGCAGTTTCAAAGCGCACTGGGGTACGTATCCAAACTTTTACGCATGTTTACACCACGGGTTTGTGCCAGTCTAGAGAGGGAACACGTACACGACTGAATGTATAGATACAGGAGATACTTTTATTTCAGTTTTGCTCACTTTGATTTATACGCACAAGTGCAACAACGAGCCTTTTCTTTGTGGAGCGTGTGCGCAATTTAACCGTATTGTAAAAAGAAAAGAAAAAAACCACTAACGTCAATAAAGAAAGAATAATAAATCCTGATTTTAGCCTTAAAACTAATAAACTAAAGGTGGAAATCGGTGCCGTTCATGTGCAAAAGTCTGCTGAGCTGAAACTGAAATCCACCTGTTGATCCAGTCATGGAAATGTGATCAACCTGTTACCTCCTCCCTCCCGGTGCCAGAGGCAGAGATTCCGCACCACATCTCCGCATATAACTCAAAATTGTTTGCCGCCACATTTGTTTTCACGCCTTAAGATTTTACTGTCAGATAGTCTAGACAGATTTTCCCTCGAGCCAGCATCTGGCAGCTGCCCAGTCTGCCTGTGTGTGTGTGTGTGTGTGTGTGTTGCAGGCAGCAGAGTGTGTGTGTGTATGTGCATGTGTGTGTGTGTTCACTGCACACTGAGATTCTGCATTTAAAGTGCTTTTACATGTGTTTTCTCCGGGATGTGTTATAATAAATTAAATCTTATGAGGCCGAAATGACTTGGAGGCTTCGCTGTGTTGTTATCACCGGGACACGGAGACTGTTGAAGACAGTTTCCACTCGGGGTCAAGTTTTCGTTAGATTATACTGCCTCCTATCGCCTGTTAGCTGCATATCAAAGCTTATAAAGGGTCAGTTCACCCAAATTAGTAACATGTTTTTTTGTTTTTTTTTTCTTTTCTTTTCACTTAACCCCCAGTGGTATCAAGCCAGGCAGATGGTTTTGGTTTTATTTGGCCAGGTTCTGGGATATCTTGAGGTTACAGCCTCCACCCCGTTACAATGAACATGAGAGGAATTTAAATGGTGTTGCTTAAAGCACTGGAATACTATTTAAAACAAAGTCTCTTTCCAGAAACATTGTCCTGGTTACTCGGGATGATTCACTGAGAAAGATTTTCCCCTGGAACTACTATCCTCAGAAGAAAGGGTCCATTTTACAGCTGTTAAAATTGTGGACTGTCCTTAGAAACCAGGAGGAAAATCAGTTTATATTCAGTTTTTAATCCGATCTTTTCATAATTTAAACACACAAACCATGGCTTATCAATAAAACCATTCTTATTTAATAAGATCATGACCATCATAAGTGATAACTGTGTTTTCCTTATCGTTATATGCACAGGTACCATCAACAAGAAGCAGCTGCAGATTTTCAACCTCACTTCTCTCACCAAGTCAGAAGACGTTCTGTCGGCCACTCTTCATTATTACATCGGAGACCTTCAGAACGGCACCCAGGGCTGTTCCCGGTCCAAAAGCTGTGCTCGCCACGGCCCCCGGAGGCACAGCCACATCCACATGGTCATCTGGAGCTTTGCCTCCACGGATAACAAGATGAGGACTCTCGGACACGTTCGGATCAACGTGTCCACGCTCTACAGGGACTTCATATCTTGGCAGTGGAAGGACATAACTCGCGTGGTCAACCAGGCCAAGCACCACGACGAGCTGCTCATCGGGATCGACGTGGCCTCGCAGGGGCCCCAGCCGTGGAAGAAGCTCCTGTCGGACCGCTCGCCCTACGTCCTGGTCTACGCCAACGACTCTGCCATTTCGGAGCCCGAGAGCGTGGTAGCCACCCTGCAGAGACACCACTCGGTGGGAGGGGAGGGCTCCGCCGCACACGGCTTCCACAAACTGGGACTGCGTGAGCACAACAGCACCGAGCAAGAGCAGCCACAGCCCAGACAGAAACGCTCGGTGAACGTTCTGCTCCCATTGCAGAACAACGAGCTCCCCGGGCCCGAGTATCCTTACGAGACGACCGGCTGGGACGAGACGAGTCCGTACGAACCTTTTGAAAACAAGCAGGCCCGCCGGCCGCGGAAAAAGACTCGCAAGAACCAGCGGCACAAGATGCCCCTGCTGCAGTTCGACGAGCAGACGATTAAAAAGGCGCGAAAGAAGCAGTGGAACGAGCCCAGGAACTGCGCGCGGAGGTACCTGAAAGTGGACTTTGCCGACATTGGATGGAGCGAATGGATTATATCGCCCAAGTCGTTTGACGCATACTACTGCTCAGGGTCCTGCCAGTTCCCCATGCCAAAGGTGAGACAAAGAGTCCTGTAGTGACCTATGTATATGCAAGATGAAACTTAGATAAATCAAAATCAATCAAGGCAGCAATTTAACACTTCCACCAGTACTGGTTCTTTTGTCTCGGGATTTCAGGCCTTTAGATTTTATTTGCATGAAACAGGAGGGAATAACTCTGTGGTAGACCCGGTCATTACCCATAGACCTTTACACCTTTTCATAATGAGGGTTTGAAGGCCTGAGGTTACACGTCAGGCCTTGGTCCAACACTTCTAACATACAATCTGGTTTTCCCAACCGATTCTAGACTGTAGGCCAGGAACTGTTGACCAAACGGCCTCATTATATGTTTTTTTGCGCTTTATTCATGCAATATGGGAAACATTATGTAAATATAACAGACTACGCTGGGCTATCGCTCCCTTGTTTACTGCCACTGTTACTGCTCTGTATTATGTTAATTCAGAACATTTACATCAGAAGCCCCTGAGGCCTATCTGTCTTATATTATAGATGATAATACCACAGACAGAAATGTATGCCATCTGCTTTAATCTTCAACTGCCAAAGATGAACCAGATACACTGGTAGCAGTTCCTCCTCCTGCCTTTTATCCCGCGTATAGAATATTGAAGGAATGAAGATCAATAGGTCTTTGAAGATTTGTATCAGAGCTAAATTTACACAATTTAATGAACAATGATTAGTCCAAGGTGGAGACCTACTGTGCTAAACGTGCAGCTGAAGTGGTCAAACTTCCAACAGGAGCAGGTGGAAGACCTTATAATAGGTCTTGAGGCAAGGCAAGGCAAGGCAAAGTAAGTTCTTGAGGAGGTCCAACCTTGCAGGGAGGACCTCGAGTAAAAGTTTCTCTAACACCAAGTGGTTCTGCACATTTTGACAGAGCTCACAAAGAAATAAAAGAAACAAAAGAAGAAAAAAAACTTACTTGATGTTTAACACTAGCTCCCTCCTGCAGCTCGTGGCCCCCTGGTGACAAGATAACATCACAGGTATTTTAAACACGGCCGGAATGCACGAGCTCCATCCACTTAATTCATTACCTCGGAGTCACCGGCCTTTGTAGTTGGATGTAATTAGTCCCAGAAGTAAGGCCCAGGGCCTGAGGCAACCCCCTCCTACTCCTCCTTCCCCTCCTCTTCCCCTCCCTCTCCTGAAGGTTTGCCGCTCAGTCCGACAGGCCTGTGATCCTGTGATGTTGCTTCTCCTTTGTCAGGTCCGAGCTTTAGAAGCTGCTAAATAGCTGCTATTAAAAGGCGCTCCGTGACGTGCGGGAAGATCCCTGCTGTCACTTTAGTGGATCCCGCTAAGACCTGAAGCAGCTGATCAGGTGATACAGCTGTGTGTGGGAACCGCTGGCTTCCTCTCAGGCCGTCACCACTTTGATCTACCTGCAGCTGCACGTTGGATGCACTGTTAAATCATAGGTATGCTAACATGGCAAATGGACTGTGAAAGTTGTCAGCTGGGATCCAAAAGGTAGATACCTTTATATGGGGAAAAAAAGAAGGTTATTTCAACTTGGGTCTTAGTTCTGTGTATTTCACCTCTGGTTGCAATAAGACTGTCCCCAACCAAGTTACATCAAATGAGCATTCAGATGATCAGACTGACTGAAAACAGTTGATCCAGATTAACTAAACCACTTTATGCACCTGAAATGTCTAAAACTACAAGAAAACGATTTGCATCCACAATTACGGCAAGCACACTAGTTCAAAATAGAATAAAAAAGTTATTACAAATGCTATCAGTGACAATTGTAAGATTCTCCAATGGTGCTTTCTGTGATCTTGAATGGTAGCGGGGGGAATGAGTTTTCAAAATAAAACCCAAGCTGTCAGATCTTTCCTTCAAGTTTGTCTTAAAATAAAAGTTACATAACAATATAATACTGACTAGTGTAAAAGGCAAATGTTTGCTTTACAGATTTATTCCTCTTTTCTCAATGCATTTTAATTTAAACCTTTGATAAAGTTGAATAATCCTCTCGTCCCTTTTGCTTTAGGCTCTGAAGCCCTCTAACCACGCCACCATCCAGAGCATAGTGCGGGCAGTGGGCGTTGTCCCCGGCATCCCTGAGCCGTGCTGCGTCCCAGAGAAGATGTCTTCCCTCAGCATCCTCTTCTTCGACGAGGACAAGAACGTGGTGCTCAAAGTCTACCCCAACATGACTGTAGATTCCTGCGCCTGTAGATAGTTTTTTTGTTTTGTTTTGTTTTGTTCCTTCAAAGCCTTTTCACATAAAACTAAATGTCACACAGAAAAGAAAGAGAAAAAAAAAACAAGTCAACACATGCAGCCAAAAACAACAACTCTCTCCTCCTGTTCCTTTTAGTCTATACACTCATTTCCAAACACCCATTTTGAAACGCAACTTCCCTTTTGCACTGGAGGAGAGCCTTTTTTTTTACTGCCTGTTGTTCCGGGTGAAGAGGAGACTGGTCCGTTCGTGGGAAGGGATGGATCGTGTGAGTTATCCTCGTGGAAGATAACTGGAATGGAAAAGTCAAAATCTCCACGCTCCGATTTCACCTCGACTGCTTATTATCCCCCCGTGTCTTCATCATCGCTGCTCAGGTGGGCGATCACAGCAGGGTGAACGCGATCACAGACTCACTCTCAAGATATTTTACAAACACAGATCGAGGCATAAGAGACAAAAACTGAAGGAAAAATCACTTTTCAGGAAAAAATGATCTCAGTTTGAACTGAGGTGGGGGAGGGGCGGGGGGGGGGGGTCATTCTCATCTTTCTCTTCTTCATAGCTTGAAGTTGTCTTTGGTCATTACCACAAAGTCACCTCTGCTCGCACTTGCATGGTTTTTTGTTACTATGTGTATGTATTTATGTCTGTACTATCACTGTGTTATTCACTATATGAGAAGTTATTGTATAATTATTGGCTTGGCTGCTATAGAGAGATATATTAGGTTCCAAAGCCAGAATTTGTGATGTAGACGGTAGATAGCCTTACATATCTGTGTTTAGATCACTGCTCCCGTGTTTGTACAGAAAACCCCGCATTTTAAGAGTTTATTATATCCGGAAGAGTAAGCTACTTTTCATTCGTGGTCTTCGTTAACAGTCGGCATGGGCAGTTTCTGGAGGAGACACACGATGCCATTGCTTCGCCATGGGAAAACGATCAAGCTTTACGAGATTTCATTTTTGAAAGATAAAGGGATCGAACATATCAAGAGGAGAAACTACTATATTAAACAAGAGCTACAGTGCAAGTGTAAAAAAAAAAACATCGGACTCTCAAAGCCACTTGATGCTTGTGTGGGATTTCGAAACCTTTGTTGGACCCAATCATTTCAGAGAGGAATCAAATAGGTCACGGGACTTGGTGTGAGGGGACCTTGTTTGTTTTTTGGCTTTGTTTCAGTTCAGAAGATGTTGACATTACAATTCAGAGTCATACAGCATGTAATGACATTTACTATGAGGAAAAACTATCATAAACTCTCAGAATGCTTCTAGAAAAGTCAGTATCGAGTCAATATAAAGTGCTGGTCTGGAATCAGTGTTGCCTTGAAAACATTATCATCATCATGTTTTGTTTTAACTCATTTCATTGAAGTATGCCCAGATGTTTTCAAGGTTGTGATGGTGACGTACAAATCAAATTGACACTGTTTACATCAAGTGCTTCGGCAACTGGTGGCTCACAGGCCAAAACCGACAGTGATCTGTCTAATCACATTATTAGTCCTCACACAGTCACTGTAGTGCACGGTGCAAAGAGCTTGGTGCTATGACAGTGCTCCATCTTGGCAATAACAGTTAACAACAGAAAACATTTCTCTAAGTGATTTCCCTTCATAATAAACACACAAGAATGTTCAGTTGGTATTTGTTTTTTGTTTTGTTTTTATGAATTTTATTTTTATTCTGGAAAAAAAAAAAAAACAGGAAGTTCCAAATGTTATGTTATGCTTGCTTGACAGACCTCTGAAGCAGACGTGATATAAAGATATATCCAGACCAGAGCACCATGTGAACAAACAACAAAGCAAATTCCAGCATAAATGAGCCTAATTGATTAGAAAGAAACTTGCCGACCTTCGGTTTACAGTGAACGGGACTGTCTTGTGTGGAAGGACACCTCTGAGATAAAGATACAAAAGAAAAACAAAAATGAGCTGTATATTGTGAGCCAGAGAATTTTTTTATTTTTTTTTGACGGCATAGATTTTTTTTTTTTAAACCTACTTTTCTCAGCAGTTTTCTTAATAAATAAATAATGAATATGATGAGCAATACATATAATATATAATTGATTGATCAGGGAGAGCTGATCTGTTTTTCTGGGTCGCATTAACCCTTTAACGTTACTGTATAGAGTGGTTTTACATAAATCATGAGGAGATGTGTTAATTGATCACTTGTAACTTACAACAGGTCAACTTTAAACATCTGGCACATCTGGGGGTGATGGGGGGTACAGCCAACGTGTCGTAAACGTTGCCTCAGGTCGTGCATTATTGTCAGAGTTCATCAAACCAAATGTTTATCCAGAAACATCGCAGCAACCTTTGTTTTTCTATAGACTTTGTACATTGTGTTTGTATATAGCTCCCTGTATGTCGATGACACTCTATTGTCTCCTCGAGATGGAAGTGCCTTTTGAATGGGTGGATTTCTGCTTTTCAAAAGTTTGATTTGATTCATGAGCTGGTCAGAGGGACCTGGCTGTTCTCAGCTCAGTTTGCTATGAAGCTGAAGTCAAAGCTGAGAATCCTTTTTTTTTTTTTTTTTTAATGGTACAAAATAGTTGACAGTGAGTGAACATAGTGCATATTCTTTTGATAAGGATGCTCGTCAGTGGAAATTATTCTATTATGTATTTCAAATAATTCACTATTTTGATATTACAGAGACATTTATTTTGTGTCAATAGCTATGGGCAGATTGTTTAACTTTATATATTTTGTACTGACACTTTTTTTTTTCCCAGTTTGTGCTTCCTCATCTTGTGCCAATACAGATTTTTTTGTTTAGCAATGCATGCTGCAGAGTGGAGTGGCCTCCTCTGATTGCACCAGTGCAACACTGCAGCCATGACGCCTGCTGACCAGTTGTTTTATTTTCACAGAGCCTATGCTTTTTGCTGCATTTGAGACTCAACCCAGGTCTAAACTTCACTAACGTCTGTTGGAGTGCAGGTATCACAGACACGTATATACAGGACAGTATATCAGCAGTTTATAAGAGGTTATTCTACTTCACTGTTCAATCCTATCTTGTAAATGTTACGCTGTAGGTAAGAAGAAAAAAAAGAAATGCTTGTACAATAAGCTTCATAAAATATATTTGTATATGGAAATGACCTTTAACATGCATCTATTTATTTTCTGTATGTTGCATATCTTGTGGAGGTGTGGTCTGGGACAGGGAGACTGAAGCCCCGACATGTTGATGGTCTTTATATCTGTGATGGACATTTGTCACTACTGATGTGAAGGTGTGGTGAACTGTTTAAAGGTCTCCCCCCTCTGAGCTCTGACCCTCCTTACAAAGCATTCAAAGACATGAATAAAAGTATGCAAGACTCAGATCTATCCAGGATCTTTTTTCCCCCATTTGCAAACTTGAAACTTTGAAAGGAACGTGGCAGAAAAAAAACAAGAAAAAAAAAACACACACACACACAGCAAAATACTCCAAATTTATTCCCATTGTCTCACTTGTTAACCATTTTCCATTTCATACAAGTTCAATATTTCTAAAATTCAGTAGCAAAACTTAGATGCATACCTCTATTTACATTAATCTTGGTTACTTAGTGCTCAAAAAAGTAGATATTTACATTTTTTAAATCAATGTACAGTTTTTTGAAGGTTTGCATTGGATAAATGTAGTATGTGGTGAAACAGCCTAAAGCCTGTGCATAAAATAATAGCAACTACAGCATTTTACCAAAGTTTAACATCTTTTAAAGGTCCTGTATAGTATAAAGGTAGATGCTCCATACAATATAAATGCAGATGCCCATGTGTAGTGTGATTATAAAGCAGCTTTAGGTCCTATATAGATACTGGGAAAGTATCAAAGCCTCAGTCCACAGAGAAATGCACACAGCCTGTATTCAGAAACTGAGCCTTAAAACCAGCCGTCAGGACTTCCTGTCACTTTGTGATGTCACAACAAAGCAGTCACCAAGCCCCGCCCCCCACCACCTAGACCCACCATTCATCTAACAACTTGTAGGATTTGGCTTCTCTGTGTGTTATATTCTGAAATCAGCTCTATTTTTTATTGAAAACAGAAAACAGTCAGCCAATCAGAAGAGAGCCTCCTCTCTTCTGATTGGCCGACACCGAGAAAGGAGATGAAAAACTATAGGTTGAGGTGCATTTTCGGTCCAAAAAAAACATGAATATCTTCACACTGAAAAACTAAACTAAAACAATGTTAAAGTATAAAACATCGGATCTTTAAATTATCCTTTTTGTGCTAAAATACAACTGATACCTTCCAGAGCTGACGATGTTCAGGACCGTATACATGAGGTTTAAATACGTTATGAGGTTTGTGTAAAACTTTATTTTGAGGTACAGTTCAGTCAAAATCCCACACAAATGAAGCAACGAATGCTGCAGCGACGTCGTATTAGTTGTAGGCCGACCTGGACGTTAGCATTGACTGTCCAAGGCAAATTTCCCTCCGGGGACAATAAAGTTTATATTGATTGACTGATTGATCACCCTGGTTCCCTCAGCAAAAAGTAAACAGGATTTTTACAGTAGTTCTGGGATCACTGCAGAAAATCAGATCATGATAATGACACATTTGGTTGAGTGGGATAATAAACCCTGATGAACCACATCAAGGTTCCTTGAAGCCTAAATACAATTGGCAGATATCAACCTTATTTTTGGCTTTAAACCAACTACACCATCGTCAAATGACTTCAACATCGCCTGAACTAATTTTCTATTTCAAGTTGTACACACATTACTGTAATTCATTCACAGAATAAAGCGTGAAAATGTCTTGCTTCAGCCGACCAAACAAAAACCCCACAAACTTTGGGTTGAGGGAACCGTATGTGCTGAAATTTAAAGACTAATGTCCGGGTCCTGTGGCGCTCTATTGCAGTAGAGTCATTGTATTGACATTTATTTATTTTTAAACACATCAATATCCTGAAATCAGTCTTTATCTTAAGGCCACAGCTCATCCAGGAAACTCAGGTGCTTCAATACTGCAGACATACTGTACATATACTGTACACACACATTCACCTGTCAGTGTATATATACATACATATATATATATATATATATATGTGATATTTACAAAGTTCACTCACCCAGTTTGAAGGTTTACAGAAAGGAACACGTAGCTTGGATTGTATAAATTGTGTATTTTTCATGATTGTGCTTTACAGTATACAGTATATACATAGACACATGGTGCACTGTCCACTTCCTGTAAACCTCAAGTGTTTAAAAGTGGAAAATAAATGTCTTTTTTTAAACCCTGACCCCCTCATACAGTAGTAAAACCAGAGGGTTTTTCTGCTCTTCGCTGCTCCGCTCCTCTTCCTCCTCAGCGCCGCAGCCCGAGCTGAAAACTCACTTTCTGTTTAAGAAGCCGGGAACCGCAGAGTTGACTCAGCTTCACAAAGGTAAATATTTCTTCAGGTCAAGCACCGTACCGCGAGACGCTCACACTCCATAAGTGGAAAAGGTGTTTCTCTCTGTGTGTGTGTGTGTGTGTGTGTGTGTGTGTGTGTGTGTGTGTGTGTGTGTGTGTGTGTGTGTGTGTGTGTGTGTGTGTGTGTGTGTGTGTGTGTGTGTGTGTGTGTGTGGAGAGAACGACACTGTTAGCACAAATTCATTTGAATGTTTGGCGAGGGTTAGACGAGCGTGTGTTTGCCCTCCTCGCCACCACCTCAGCTCCTCAAACAAACTGCGACAAACCAGAGGGAGTAAATGCAGCAGCATCTCTAAACCACATCTGGAGCCATCGTGTGGACCCAGATGAAAAAGAAAAACAGATTCACAGGCTTCCGTAGATTCATTAAGGGATGTAGAGACATAATACTAGAGAGATGAGACACAAATACACAGACACAGTATGTCTGCTTCTGTCTCAAGGCATCTGTCAATAACAGAAGACTGAGCTTGGTGACATCGTGTAGCAGCGTGGGATCATGGGAGTTAGTATCTACACCACAAGTTGGGATCCCTCTATCATTTGGGAGTTGTTCTGACGTCTCCTCTTCAAACTGACCAGGTAATTAAAAAGCTGAATTAAATTGTTTTGCGTCAAAAATCGGTGTCATCTGAAGTGTATGAAATGTGGAATTGAAACTGTTGTTTTCTTTCATTAATTCCTGCAGGTTATAATTGTGGAGTCTGTTACGATGCAGAGTTTATCTCATCCCCTCTTAAATTTCCCTCTGGTGACCCAATCATCCAGAGTCAGCATCAACATGGACTTGATCCCTCACTGGCTTCCCATCCCACCACCACTGTGCAATAGCTGTGTTTGATTCAGGTGAGTTTATCCACTGCAGCCACACACACAGAGGTGACACATTTCTCAGAGGTGACATCAGGTTGCAGCTCTGCCCGTTCAGTAGTTTTTTTGGTGTTGAGGATGTGAAATCGGAAGGAGAAACGGTGACAAGATGGAGCAGAAGGTCTCAGAAGTCCACGTCCCAGCCAGACAGCTCGTCAGGAGGACTGTCCTCGTCCGGAGGGTAGCTGTCGAAGTAGCTGTGATCTGTCGGGCCCAGCAGCTGTCGAGGGAGAGGAGATAGTAGGACGGGCTGAGAGATTTTTTATAGAGAAACGTCAAACCACCTAAACTCACAGTGACAGTTTTTGTCAAGTTCATATCTTCTACTAGAAATCATCAATCAGGGGTTCACTCCTGCATCTGTGGGCACAGAAATGTTTTGTCCTCTAGGGAACAGGTAGAGCTGCACACTCCTCACAAACTCTGATACAAACCAAAAATCTCACTGTGAAAATGTAATATATAATATTTTAATGCCTCAGAGCTGCAGGGATATTGTTTTCAGGTTGTCTGTGCCTAAGTATCTTACAGTAGATATGATATCTCCATAATGCCTTAATGAAACTTCTTCAGATGTTCCACAAATGTCCACGTGGACCCGACGAGGAACTGATTTGATTTTAATGGTAGAATGTCAAAGGTCAAACTCAAGGTGACCTCACAGTCACTTTGAATTTGGCATACAGTATATGTTCACTTTGGATGAGGTGAAAACCCTTTGGATAAATATCTGTACTACTTACGTCTCTTTTGAGTGGAGATGGTAGAGTCCTGGCCTTCAGTCCTTCCCAGTTGAAACCATTAAACCACCTACAGAAATATCACAGTTAAAAGACGTACACAAATACTCCTGTTTTAAAAATGCATACCTTCAAACAACATAGATATCTACACATACAGTATATATTCAATAGGGATGGACATATCAAGCAAAAGCACTATTCCAAAACCAATCGGGAACTATTCAACCATTCTTCAAATATTTGACACCCTGTCTTGGAATCTAAGACTCTCTGTCTTATATAAGATAAGATAAGATAAGATAAGATAAGATAAGATAAGATAAGATAAGATGTGAGAATGGTTGTTTCCTTGATATTGTGACTTTGTGAACATTTTCCCTCAATCCTTTTCTCTGGAAGGATGTATCTGTATCGGTATCTGTATCTGAGCCTTCAAATTGTCGTCATGAAGGACAATAATCCTGATTTGGTTTGATTATTAAATTCAATAATGTAATAAGTCTTTTTGAATGCATTCCTCATGCTCATGCTCGCGTGCACTGTGCTCAGTGATCATCTAATTGCTGAGGTCACAAACCTCTGGTCACATTCATAATGGCCAGTTAGTGCTAATTTGTGCAGCTAATCTTTCCCCGCTGAGATCAGCAACACAGTGAGTCAGTTCCAGGAATACTTTACCTGTGCTTCTTGATGTCAGTTATTCCATTTTTCAGGTTGCCCAGTCGCTCCGAGGGATTTCGCCTGTAAAGTTCAGCAGAGCGCGAAATGAACAAATTACTGTTTTTGACTCAAGAGACTTTGGTAATCTACTCCTGCATGGTCCAAACTTTGAGTCTCAGTTGCACTTCAGACTGGATCACATCTAACTTGTTTTCTAACTTGTGTACCTGCAGAGTTTGCGTATGAGGTCCTCAGGTCTCTTGGTGATCTTCTTGGGGAAGTCCATCTTCTCAATGCCTTTTAAGATCAGAGTGTAGGTCATCATCTGGTCACTCCCTGTGAACGGAGGACTGTGGGACGCACATAGAAAAGATAGGCTATGTCATGTCTCAGTCTACGTGGTAAGTTTTGGTTGACACTTTTAAGTCTTGCTCTGGACTGGATCTACAAACCTGCCGGTGAGGAGCTCAAACACCAGGATCCCCAGAGACCAGAAGTCCACACTGAAGTTGTGGCCTTTGTTGAGGATGATCTCTGGGGCCACGTACTCCGGGGTCCCACAGAAGGTCCAGGTCTTTTGGCCACATCTGATCTTCTTGGCAAACCCAAAGTCAACCTGGGAAGAAGAACTGATAAGTTCACTGAAGAACGATGTCTTCTTGGCAGCGCCTGGGGACGGACTCACTGTTGGAGCCAGACTCTAGTGGTCATTAGAGGAACAGCAGGTTCTGGTATTTCCATGTTCATACCAAGGGGGGAGTTGTGGGTTCTACAAGTGAAGACCACTTCCGTGTTCAAAAAGCTGAAGTACCCCGGCGGCTTCTGGGGGCTGGCTCCAGAAGGGAGCAACTCCAATTGAGCCCCATGTTAAAATAGCCGACTTTACAGCTTAAAAAAACATATTTACAGCCTGGTACATTTTATTTTTTTGGTCTCAACCGATAGTTTCTACCCCCGCACACACTCTGAGGGGGGTGAATTTTTTAAAAACTCTACCGTTTTACTATGATTAGGTTTAAAATTCTCGCCAATTAGGGCGCGGAAACATTGAGTGACAGGTCCGAGCGGCTCCGTGGACAGCTGCTTCGAGGCCAGTGCTACGTCCATATTTTTTACAGTCTATGCATACATGTATATGTCCTTTTAGATAAAACCATCCATCTAAATTGAGTCAATGAATCGCAATTGAAGCTTGTATTTTTACGAGGTTTAAATCGACATCCCTTGTTTTTTAGTTTTTAGTATGTTTTTATCTTAACTTTGTATTATAAGTAGTTTAACCTATTTATTGCACTCACCCCACCTTTGGTGTATGTTTGCCATCGTTACTGTTGTATATTCTGGTGTGTATGTGTGTATTGTATGTACAAGGCAGTTTTTTCTTCTGGCGCTACTTGCCCAAGACAAATTTCTCTTGCGGGACAAATAAAGTTAATTTGATTTGATTTGATTTGATTGAGATCTCATCAATATAATGACATTATTAACCCTCACTCAGAACCTCGAGAAATCGTCCACAAATGCTACAAACAAAACCCGTTGCAATGAGGGTCTGAGAACAACTTGAGAAAATCTTGACCTTGTTGTGTCAGTTGTTTCATGTCTTCTAGAGGAGATACTTTCAATGACTAACAACAACACACTCACCAGTTTGATGTATCCCTCGGTGTCCAGCATGAGGTTCTCAGGCTTCAGGTCTCTGTAAAGGACGCCTTTGCGATGGAGGTAGTCGAAAGCCTCCGTGACGCAACCGACACAGAATTTGGCAGTGGGCTCATCGAAGCTTCCCCTGCAGAAGAGACAGAACGTCAAGTGTTTCTGCCGACAGGGAAAAGGTCAGCAGCTCCGAGAGCGTCCGGGAGGCTTCATTACACGAACGCCCCTGAACCCACTTCCAGACTTCCAGCTCTCGATGCGAGACAGGGTTCAGTCTGAGCTGCTCCCTCATTAGACGGTAACACCATCACTTTACGCAACAAGCCGGTAACATAATTACACCGCGACTGATGAAATTATGTTGTTGTTTTTCGAAATGTATGTTTCAGAGCTCTGTGTCTCCTACCTGTCTCTGAGCAGACTCCAGATCTCTCCACCCAGACAGGCCTCCAGCAGCATGTACACATACTTGTTGTCCTTGAACGTCCGGTACAGTCTGCAGAGAGAGGAAGACACAGGAAGTAAGTATCAAAGTAAGAGTATCAATGGAAAGGAATCGATGTTCTATTGCTCTGTATGTTCTTTATTTGTCTATGTTTAATTTTCAGGCCAAATATACATATATCTGCCACATTAAGTGCAAATAGGAAATCCTGAAGAAAGGGAAATATTTTCAGCAGGACCAGAGGAAATCCTCAATTTTAAGGATATTACATGCTCTTTACAAAATAAGAAGAAAAAAAAGTTAATGTTCTGATGCTGCTGAATAGCCAAAAGACGAAAAGTATCTGAAACAATACACAACCTAGAATTTTGAGTTTATTCTTTTGATTTTGTCTCTTAAAATCTGAAGAATTTATTTTCTGAGTTATGAGCTTATCCCCGTAATTGTTTTCCTCTCAGTGTGACAAGTTAATAAAAACTCCTCTGGATCATTATCACAATCTACTGCAGTGGAAAATCAAACATTTAAAGGCCTAATTTCACTAATTGTAGCTTAATGTTTGATCTAATTTGTCACTAATTGGTACTTGCAGTGTGATTAATTGTTAAAAGCAACTGAGGAGCATGTGCAGCTATTATATCACCCTGCACCCTGCATCTGATCCTAGATCAGTGAACATGAGAGCAGATTAGAAATATGAAGAGATAATAGTTAAAACACATGGAAAGAAGGTGAAATAATCACAGAGAGAGTGTATGAAGCGGACGTCGGTGGGGGGTTCAGATGTTGAAGAATGGCTTTAATATCGGAGCCTGTTCACTGCATTCAGTGAAATTGGATCATCAGTAATCTCACAAAAGGCAAAGAAAAGCTGCTGCTGCAATATTTCAGAACAAGTAACTAGATTTTCACAGCAGACGTCTCAATATCCCTCCCCTACCGAGAAGATGTAATCTGCTCGAGCCCTCCGCTGTGATCTCATCAAAAACTAATAAGCGCCGCGCTGGTTTCTCAGACTAATGGAGCAGGGTTTCATCACGGAGGATAAGAAATGGAAATGTGTCTGGGACGACGCACTTGACGACGAACGGCGAGCGCGCCTCGGCGAGGATCCTCCGCTCCGAGTGGATGTGCTCCTCCTGTCTGTTGTCCACCACATGCTTCTTCTTGATGACCTTCAGGGCAAAGGTGATGTCCTTGCCCTTCACCTTCACCTGCAGACGGCAACAACAGAGTGATGTCACCAGATAACAAGCGTGTACAGCAGACAGATGAGGTCCAGTAAACTCACTTCAGGTCTGAACCTCAAACAATAAATTTACTCAAGTAACATGAAAATCGAACAAATTTCCCATAATTCCCTATTGGGTCATAAAAGGTTTTACACAACTGAATTGTCGCACTCATCAAAGATAACTTATTGGACTTTGTAGAATGATATTGTAACATTTTAAGATGGTATTGACAAACCAAGATGTGTGTTAGCATACAGGCTAATAATAACAACAGTGTGAGTAGTCAAAATGTAAAATTGTAAACAAACATTTTTTTCTAGATGGCAATGATTTGTTCTTACTAACTTTAGTGTTTATGGCTACATTATCATTGGGAGACCTGCTGATGAACGAATTAGCTTAATTAGCGAACAACAACCTGGCTAGCCAATAACTTGGCCATCTTAAACAGTGAGGCAAGCTAGGCTAAGTTGCTAATACCTTAAGTTATTAACTGAGATAAACAGGTCAGTAAGTAGGTAGCTAGTCAGGTACAGTAGGTAGCTAGTTGGGTAGGTTGGTCGGTAGGTAACTGGTTGGTTGGGTATGTAGGTAGACAGGTAGATTGGTAGGTTGGCAGGTAAGTAGTTGGTTGGGTAGGTAGTTTGGTAGGTAGGATGTCAGGTAGGTAACTGGTTTGGGAGGTAGGTAGCTGGTTGGTTTGGTACATAGGTTGTAGGGGTGGGAGAAAAAATTGATTCACATAAACATCGCGATATCCTTTTTGATGATTTTTAAATCGATTTTTTTGGGGGGGTGGATTTTTTTGAAATATTGTGCAATGTGCATTTGTTAGCCGAGAGTACAGGTTTTGAAAAGGGTTTCAGTTCACTTTATAATGGAGTATGTTAATTTATAGGCTTCTACAGTATTTGTGTGCATATAAATGTTAAAAATGCAGAGTAAAAATTTAGAGAATCGGCAATATCGTAGAATCGCAATTTAAATCGAATCGCCATCCAAAAAATCGTAGAAGAATCGAATCGGGAGAAAAGCATATCGTTCCAGCCCTAATAGGTTGGCAGGTAGGTAGCTGGTTGGGTAGGTAGGCAGGTAGGTCGGTAGGATGTCAGGTAGGTAAGTAGGTTGGTCATTAGCTGGTAGGTAGGTAGGTAGGTAAGTAGGTAAGCAGGCAGGTAGATGGCTGGTTGTTGGGGACATAGATAGGTCAAAACTAGTCAGATAGGTAGCTAGTTAAGTAGGTAGGTAGGTGTGTTGTCCAGTCGGTCGGTCAGTTGATCTGTCGGTCGGTTTATCTTTCAGGTTTTACCAGTTCTACACGTCCAAAGCCACCGACGCCAAGTGTAGCAACGACTTCCAGGTGGTCGAAGGGTCTGGACGGAGAGAACACCGACACCATCTCCTTCAGCTGGAGGACGTCAGGAGACAGCGGCTGACTCTGGTGGCGTGACACCGACCGCCTGGATGGAGATGAAAACATTAAAGACGACTGGAACTTCAAGCAAAGGTGTGTTTGGTTTCTGTTATCACGACTTATATTCTCCCTCTTTCATAAAACCTACAAACATCAATGAATGAACAGCCTTTGTTCATTGATAGATGGATCATTAAAAGAATCAAATCTGCCTGACTAGGGTTTCATCCGCTTTATTCTGCCGGCACCACTTCTCCAGAACCACTCCACACAGGTTTTAGTATTTGATCCATTTCTATATAAAAGCTCTCTGTTCAGATCTCCGGCCTGAGCTTCTGGCGCCGCGCCCACCTGGCGTGTCTCTTCTTGTCGTCACGATCGAGTGTTGCCACGTAGCCTTGGAGGTACTTCTGCAGCTCATTGAAGGTGCCCACCGTCTGATCAAATGTCCTGGAAAAACAAAAACCGCACGTCAACAATAGAGCCACTGGAATGCCAGATGTGATATACTTCACAAACCCCCGACTTTGATCCTACTGAGATAAAAGAACAAGGAAGATCACACCAGCACAATGTAGATGTTTCTCTCATCACAGCGCGGGGTAATCGGACGACACACCGGACCTTTCATCTCCAGAGGTTTTACTTTAAAATGATAATTTACAGAACAAAAGTATGCATCAAGAAACATCCGGATACTCACTCTCTGTCGATGACAAGGCACTCCACCCCGTTCTCCTCAGCCACGATGTTCGCTGACCTGACATCATCACTGAGAGACAGATAGATGGACATCACAAACACATTTTTGTACATAAAATGAAAGCGAATCAAATCAACATAAACACATAACATGTGGGATCATGGGAGCTTCTCCCAGTTTGGATCCATCCAGGAGGGTTTAACCTGGAGCAGGGGTCTCCAACTTTCCAACTCAAACAGACCAGGTGATAATAATTATTATAAACACTAAAAAAAAGCTATTTCACAAAATAAAGTCAGTGTTTCACCAATGCCGTACGACATCTGATAAGTCATGGACCAGATGTTCAGGAGTTTTGGTTTTTTTTTTTTTTCACCAGCAGCTGGATTATCAGACCAGGAGATAGAAACTGGTTTCACTTTAGACATCAGTGATTCCGCAACACCTTTGGATGTTTGAAGTTGAGCTGTTTGATAGTTACTCAGCTTTTTCCTCTGATGAGTTAAGATCCAAAATCCCTTTAACTCGTTAAAATATATAATTGAAAGTATTTAAGATTAGGATTTATGTTCACAATGTGGCTCAAAACTGGATGAATGTCAATTTTTAGCATTGAACACACAATGCCAAGAAAGTAAAGAAGTGCACAACTAAGGTTTTTAAATATTTTTAATATAATATAAGATTTAGTCATTTTTAGACATTTTATATCAAAAGTTACTTGATAAAACTTAACTGTGGCTGTTTTATTGTTGTTTATTCTTAAGGTGACAACACACATCGGTTAAATTAGTAGTGTTTACCTTATGAGCGCTTTCTCTCCAAAGTATTCTCCCTTCTGCAGCGTGTTGATGAGCTGCGGCACCTTGTGGGCCTCAGTCATCTGAGTCACCTTCACCTGCACAACACACACAACATCTGGAGTTTTAAAGCCTCTTCACAGCTTTGGCTTCACATCTGCTTTCAACTGGTTTTACAGTTCAAATAGTCAATGTGTTTTGGTTAAAGTATCATCAGAAAATACAGAATTCATTTGTAAGTCAAAAACACAAAGAACATTATGCGCTATTTGTTACAAAACCAAAACAGAATAAAAATGTTTCTTCAAAACCAATCAAACCATTTTTATTTGTTTTAGCATTTTTTTTTATAAATCTTTTTTTTTTGGTTTGTTTGTTTTGTTTTGAAAAATGAATTAGAAAAAACATAGATTTTTACGTTATTTTAGTTTAGTTTGGAAATAAAAATGTGTTGAGCACATGATTTTAAAACTACATTCATTTGTATTTTTGGTTTCAACCAAAATAACAGTGTTTTGTTTGTAACTTAAACATGAGTCATAGAAATTGATAATACTCAAACCATATTCAGTCATGATAACGGTTGTTAACACAGCAGTGGCGTCATGAGTTTGTGAAGCGTTAAAAACCACTGGTCCATCGTGGCCGTGGTCGCTCGTCCCACTCGTGGCCTCGGTGACATCACAGTGACATCACAGCCTTAACGGCCACGGAGCGTTTTAACTAAGTCTGCCGTTTGACCTCGGTGACCTTCACCTCCCCTGTTTTGCCTGGTGGCTCTCCAGAGTTTATCCCCTCCCAGGTCGGCTAGTGAGCTAGTTGAAGAGGGGGCAACAACACAGTGGAGCCATTTCCTGTATTAACCCCCCCACCCCCCCTCACCCTCCCTCCCAACTCAACAGCATGTGTCCTTCTCTGGTTGGGCTAGCTTGGCGCTGAGGAGCCGCTGTCTCATAATGGCATTTTCAAAGTCCCCAGTGGACGCTGTGGCCCCTTCTCCATCTCCCCTCGCTCCCCGGTGTCAGGTTGCTCACTTATCAGACAGACGGGTGGAGGATGTGAGTCTGGGGGCGTCCCACTCCTCCCAGACTCTCGTTGTTTTGGTGGAGCATTGGGCAAAACTGGTTTGTTCACTGCAAAAATTCAAAATCTTACCAAGAATATTTGTCTTATTTCTAGTCAAAATGTCATTTCTAGTCAAAATAAATCTAATTATAGTTAAAATAAGACTCATCACATTAAAAAGTACCTTGTTTTTAGACACTTTTTACTTTTTTCAAGCAAATTTTCTGACAGTGGAGCAAGTTTTTCTTTCTCATTACAAGCACATGCTTTCACTGGCAGATTTTTCTACTTATTTCAATTGAAAATTAGTTTGAGACAAGTGAAAATGATCTAGAAACAAGTTAATTTTTTAGGTGATGAGTCTTATTTTAAGTGGAAAGAGATTAGTTTTGACTAAAATTGAGACATTTTGACAAGAAATAAGACAAATATTCTTGGAAAGATTTTGAGTTTTTGCAGTGTTATTGTCATTGTCTTTGATCTATTATTTTGATTATAGCTTTCATGCATGAGGTCAATTGCAGTCTTTGCAGTGTCGAGCTTTATTCACGCTAAAACGAGTCCTGCAGGACTTTGTAGGTTTTTTTTCTGCAAGCAGTGTCCTCATTAGTCCAGCAGAGACATCGTGCAGCATTGTGTGACCAGGGAAGTAGAGGATTTATTATTCTGTCGTGGTAAAGACAGGATTACGGCTCGTGTCTCCGGCCCAAACGAGCGCCATTGTTGTTGCAGAGATTGAAAATACACCGTCAGCAATCTCCACAGCTCAGCTCAGCTCAGCTCAGCTCGGGTCGAACACATTTTCATTTTCTCTTGTTTTTCCTCGGCGGCTTTTTATTCACTCAACTGCACAATTATCTGTTTTTTAATTAAGAAGTCTTCATTTTCAAAGGCGCTAACCTGAGAGAAATGAGTTTATCTGTGTTCAGCAGAGACTGTGAAGGTCACACGATGAGACGCCCAGACAGTCAATAACACTTCAGACAATAAAATACACAAACAAGCAGCACAAACTGTTCAATAGTTCTTCACTGTGGTTGAGGGAGAGGCAGATCAGTGTTTGGTTCAGGACTGGAGGTAGAAGTGAATCATGAAGTGAACTAAACAGTGTTTGCTGTTTGTTCGTGTCGTCTGTTATGTATAAGACACATTACGTCACCTTCCCTTGCGCGATGATGAAGAAGGTGCTGCCCTCCTCTCCCTCACGGATGATGTACTCTCCCTTGTCGTAGTATTCCTGCAAGGGGGGAGAGAGAAAAGGGGGGAGAGAGGGGGTGTTAGTGCAGTGGTTCTCAACTGGTGGGTCGGGACCCAAAAGTGGGTCACGGACCTGTTCTGGATGGGTCGCGGACAGCTGGTCAAAAAAAGTAAATATTTAATGCGCATGTGATGTTGGATATGTCTTTTATTTTGAAATATAACTTATTTTGAAAGGCACGCGACATTTGCACACATGCAGTTGTGATGGTCCTCCTCAGTTTCTTATTATTTGCTCTGAATGCAAAGATATCAGTTTCTTATTAATGTGGCCTGAATGCAGTGAAAATACCTTGTTTTGTTTTGTGGGTCTTTATTTTGTGCAGTTTGATATTTATTCACTTTTGTGAACATGCTCTGAATGCAGAGATGCATTAGAAGTCAAATATATCATGTTGTTGGTCTCCATTTTGTGCAGTTTGATATATTTGTATTCACTTACATGCAGTTGTCATGGTCCTCCTCAGTTTCATTCTTGTGCTCTGAAATGCACTTTGCTCAATAAACAGCTAAATTAGTTTTTAAAGGCTTTAACAAAAAATCTTGGTTTGAATTCTATAAAAGTGGGTCGTGACTTAATGACCATGGGAAAATGTGGGTCCCAGAGTGAGACTAGTTGAGAACCCCTGTGTTAGTGGGCATTGGGTGGGAGAACAGTCAGAGCTGAACCATTACATTGATTTAACCATTGACCGGGTTGGTCTAATTCCTGGTAGCCGGTGCCCCTGCGGGAGGAGAGCCGGAGTTCAGCCGTCGATGATGTTCTCTCTCCTCACTTGAGCCTCTCGCCCTGCCGCTCAGGACGAGGCGTTCGGGGGTCGTGGGGTTAATGACGCATTAAAAATATTTGTCAATAGTTTATCTGTGTTTTCGGTGTGTGTCACAGGGTCGTTACGATCGCGGTCAGTTTGTCAATGTTTGCGGTTCACTCAACGGTCTGTGTGTTAAATTAACTGTTTTAAATGTATACGAACCAATTTCTTTAGCACAAATCAGTAATCAAAAGAAAATTAAATAAATCCCTGGAATGGATGTGGCACCACAAATTTCGTTGCACTTACCTGTTGCAATGCCAATAAAGGCTATTTGATTTGATTTGATTTGAAATAAATAAAAACACGTATCAATCAGATTTTCGCAGAGGCGATCAACTAATCAATGCAATAAAGTAAATGTTATTGATATGTATCATTAATTAGCTTCAAAGGAGTTTGCAGTCTACCTGTATACATCTCCCTCTATCATTTCAGCACTAGTTGATTTAAGTGTGTTGTTGAGTTCTCAGGGCCACCGTAGGCCTCAGCATTGTTGCCACGATTACCTGAAGAGTGAACACATTTATTTAATTGTGATTTTTTTTTTGGCCCATTGCCAGAATCCCTATAGTGTTAGGAGTAGGTTTGTTACCTTTAATTGTCGGTGCAAGCTATTTTTAGAACGTGCATCAGTGGTTTTGCATGAATTTACCTCTAAAACAACTCTGTCTGGTAACGTTGTGTTATTATCTCATAGCGTGGTGAATGTGCCGGTCACAACTTCTCCACCAGAGCGTTTTGGAGTTGTTGGATTGTGTATTTGATGAGTTTGATGAGGGAAACCAAGAAACCCCATGACCCTCCGTAGCGTAGCTCTGAGCAGCTCGCGGCTCTGCTCCGCCGTTCTAAAAATAGCTTGCACTGACGATTAAAGGTAACGAACCTACTGCTATGACTATAGGGATTATGGCAATGGGCCAATTTGCCAAAATGTTGAACTATCCCTTTAAAGCATAAATTCGGATTAATTGTTGAGACTAATTTATCTCTCAGCTCAACCTGAAGGAAACAAGGAATCAGAAAACACACCCCAGTTGCTGCAGAGTAAAGATTTGACTGTGAGTCGGTGTTTGGTTCAGTTTTATGAGCTTCATAAAGCTGAACGACGTGGATGAATTAAACACTGAGGTGAACAGTGTGTTCCTCTCTGAAGCTGAGTCAGCGAGCTGCCAGATCACCTTCCATTTTAAAGCTTTTAGGTGAGGTGAGACAGAACGAAGGTGACCAGGATGATAACGGCCGTCCGTTCTCTGGGACGGACGCCAAAACCTACAATCCCCCCCGTCCTCCTCCTCCTCCTCACAGCTGAGACAACCAATCATGGCTTGACTGCAGATGACCGCGGTGAGAAGTGAACAAACAAATCAGAGCAACCAAAGTGGCGTAAACACGTGTCCCTGGCTGTTTACTGTCCAAACTCTCGACACAAGTGGCGTTTTCCTCGAGCGTCCGAGCCTGTTTACGTCCGGTTTGACGCCCGGAGACGACGCGCCAGGGTTTTGTTTATAAAGCCTGTCGGGATGATACAGTGGCCGTTGGAGGAGAGCGACAGGGTTTGAACTGAACCCTCCCCCACCCTCCCTCCACCTCGTCTCTTCTGCACCGTCACCTTCCTCTGGTTTGGTTTGGTTTGATCCGTGTCTTCGTGAGCTTAGAATTATAAGGTTCTATCTCCGTTTAGGGTAGTTCCGAGATATTGAGCATCAAAGTTCCAACTCGGAACCTTTGTATTTTATGAATAACTAATCAAAATATGTTGAAAATTTAAAAATAACACCACACAGGCATTAACAGACCACTAATGGATGATATTATGCAAAAAACTCAATTTTGAAAAAAATGGAGATAGAACCTTATAATTCTAAGCTCACGCATTGTCAGTGACAGTCAGTGGAGCAGTCACAGCTCATTTTCAATCTGCACATCTAAGTGGAGGAAACACAGGAAGAGCTCGACCTATTTTTAAGACAACCAACAGCTCCCCTTGAAAGCATCGTGCCGCCTTCGAGGAACTGTTAAATATCAGTTTTGACACCAGCACACGTAAAAGAGTCAAACAGGGGTCAAATGTGTCAGTTATAGTTTGGTTACGGTGGCCCTGAGGGCTCAGTCCACATGGTACAGTACAAAGTCAGAAAACAACTTTCCGGGGACACAAAAAGTTGACGGACTGACTGACTGAGTGACTGACAGTGTCCCATCTGTCACCGTCAGCAGTGAACTACACATCAGGAGCATCAAGACGTTTTCCTGGAGGATTCACAGTCGTTCTGACCTCGAGCTCTCAACTTCGCGAGCAAAAATATAACAAGAAAGAATAAATGGACCGACCAATCAGATCCACTGATCTGGCAAATAAATGTAATGGTGCGCAGCGATCAAACCTATTACAGCCGTGTGTTCATAATTTAAGAAATGGATCAGATGAGAAGCTCCTGTGACACATGCAGCTAAATCATTCCAAATAATATATACAGTAATAAACAATTTTTGTATTTTGTGAATTTGGAAAACTTTCTTTTACCCAGGTGACATTGTTGCCAAATTTAACCAATAGTTTTTTAAAGTGTAAATATGCAAGTCCGGTCTCTGTGTTGCTAACCCTCCTCTCCGCCATGTGCATTTATTTTTAAGTGAGAAATCAATCCATAATAACGTTATTTATTATATACATTGTGTATATTTGTGTAGTTTAATCTGTCATGAACAAGAGATTACAGGTTACGGGGCGCGTTTTGTGCCATGAGAGCCTCCATTATCCCTCGTTGCAAGTTACAAGTCATTTATTTAACCATCACGATTACTCCAAAGCTGTTTAATTAAGGTAAAAATGTAGCATAGTCAAGGTAAAATGTTGCATAGTTCCTCTTTCAGCCTCTAAAATCAGAGGTCTGTGTGAAAACAGTGACCTTAGGTGGAGTCAAAGTCCCACTGTCTGTTTAGACTATAGTATCTATAGTTAGTAAGATTTATTTTAATGTTTTTTCACCTTTCACCCACATGAAAACTCAAAACTAAAAAGACGATTATTTCTAAAAACTAGGAGATTTGAGAAAACTCTGAGTTTAGGTTAGGTTCCTGAACGTCACATCGTAGTATGCAACAGAAAATGCTTTGACGTCAGGTGTGTGACCTTCATTTACTGTGAGATCTCACATACAGACAGAGCTCCACGTTGCGTAGATGAAGATCTTTATGAATACAATCTGGTGTGTACGATGCTGTTATTGAAAACAGAGGGGGAAAAATCTTTGTTTAGCTACGTGTTCAAATGAGCCAACTTCTACGTGTTGTGTTCGAATGCATCGCAGGATCATCAGTGACTGAGTTGATTCTTATTTATCTATTTTACATTTTCACTTTCAACAGGACTCGTCTCATTTCTCCAATGAATCGCTTCAATTCAATATCCAGTCTGCACTAATCAGACCCAAAACCTGTCACAGAAAGTCTCACACACACACACACACACACACACGCACACACACAAGCAAAACACACTAAATTCCATTCTCCCACTGTTTGACAAGAAGCTTCAATATTATCTGGCTGGTTCTCCATGAACATCTGCACCACTATTAGGTTACAGCCCCACTTCCCTCTCCCTCCTTTCCACTCCCCGACAGCCCCTCCCTCCCCAAGACGTATCAGACTCGGCTCCATCACCGGCGACAACGACTGTGTGTGAGGAGTGAGCGAGGAGTGTGAAGCAGCGGGGACGGGCGAACGACCTTCAGGTTTTTTCGTTGTGAAAAGACGCTGAGAAAAGCTGTTTCTGACCCCGAAGCCGTTTTTTCTCATTCGCTGTTGAAATACAATGCTCGTGGCGGAGAGACGGAGGAAGCTGCTCTGCTGCACGTCTCAACACACACACACACACACACACACACACTTTTCCGCACTTGTGTGTTCTCAGACCAAAAGCCTGTCACTGGCACATCTTTTAGAAATCACTCGTCCCCCATTTGAATAAACACCTTCTGGGGCCTTGGTCAAATAATTATGGTAACAATATACAGCGGCCGGCGATGACAGGAATAACATCGGCTCTGTTCATCAACAAGTTAATTTGCGAGGTCTCGCCAACTGGAGGCAGAGCGAATATGCTGACACGCAGTAATGGTATATGGCCAAATGGTAATGATATTTTGACAGCAGCTATCTGCAACGGCCGGGGCTCCCACGAGCTGCCAGAAGGGTTGTGCAACACCAAGGCGAAGCGAGCACAACGAAAAAGTCAAATTGTCCCGCCAGTGGAGTTACACAGAGTTTGACAGAATGACTTACCACCTCCAGGCAGTCCACTATTTTGCTTAGCTTGTCCTCTGGTAGATTAGCCAGGAGTGAAACGCTGACAGGAAAGACAAAACACACATGAGCAAACATTCAGTTCTGTATCTGCAAACAGTCACACCATGCCAGGGACATTTTCAGCACATCTACATTCAACGTGTCAAAGACGTCAGGTTAATGCAGCACTTTTATAAACAGTGTAGTTGATCAAATTGTTCGTGAAGTCAGAATTATACAATCACCAACTTTTCATTTTTTTTATAGGCTACTTTGATTTGCACCACATTTTACAGATTTCCCCCTTAATGTCGCACATGTGGATTATCGGTGGGTGCTGCAATTTACAGATATCATCCAAACGTCTCATATGCAGAGAATGAAGAGATGCTATAATTCACAGGTGTCCCCTAAATGTCTCATGCAGATCTTGGTAAACTAGAAAAAGAAAGCATTTCCAGCAGGAAATGCGTGTGAATGCTGAAAGGAGCTGAACACTATTGCTGAATTAATGCTGAATGTGCAAAAGCAATGCTGAATGAGCTGAAGAAATTGTTGAATCAAAGCTTAAGAAACTGCTAAAGCAATGTTGAAAAAGGCTAAAGGCTGAAACATAACTTGTAGTATGAGTTGAATGCCTTTTCAAGGTAAAAAGCAGTATGCTTTCAGCATTCACACTTATAATACAATTTACAGATGTCCCACAAACGTCTCATATCCAGATTTTATATATACCACAATTTACAGATGTACTTTAAATGTTTCACGTGCAGACTATTGGTAGATCCGAAAATTTGCAGCTGACTAAAACATCTCACATCTAAACTATCAGTTAACACTACAATTTACAGATGCCCCTTTAAAAGTCTCATTCTCATATGTAGACTTTTGGCAGAAGCTACTATTTACAGATATCCTGCAAACATCTCATATGCAGACTAACAGTAGATCTGATAACTTGTAACTAACTTCTAAACGTCAGTAGATGCTGCAATTTACAGATGTTACCTAAACATCTTACCATGTAAACTATCAAAAAACACTATAATTTACAGATGCCCCCCTAAAAGTGTCATTCTCAAATAAACTTCTGGCAGATGCTACAATTTACAGATGTTCCCTGAAGTCCTCATATTCAGATAAAGCTACAGCACACATCATCCAGTGCTAGCTCATCGTGATGCTAACCTGCGCAGGAAGTTGCGGTACTGTTCGTGTCGCGTCTCGGCCGTCCTCCTCATGATGTTCTGAAACACCTCCCGGTCCAAAGCCCATGTCCGCACTTTGTTCACCGCTGTAAAAAAAAACAAACAACAAAACATCCATCAGACAGTGGGACATAGTTTGGGATTGACCTACTGACCCTTGACCTGATTAGCAGATAAACTATGAAGGAGCGTTCACCAGGAGAGACATGTCAAACTGTCAAGGTGTTTCCATTTCACCCTTAATATTATTGAGGTCACCCTGAGGGCTCAGCAGCCAGTCAGCTACTTGGTTAAATATACAAACCTAGACAAAGAGCACTCTCACAGTTCATGGTATTCACTCTACAGAGGTGAAAACCAATCAGAATGCAAAGCTGTGGATATCACGCAAAGCCTTTGTCAACACACCCACACACACACACACAAGCTTGTTTACTTCGCTCTAATGGTGCATCTGATTGTCCCGCTGTCATTATCGGGCGAATCCTGAGCTTTAGGGAGTCATGGAGCTCAGATGAAGGTCAGCGAGGTGTCGGATTACAGAGAAGATGTGATGTTGAAGGGTCTTCAACAGGATGGGAAACACACAGCGCTGGGCACAGAGGTCAGTAACGTAATGTAACAAAACATGACAACTTTAGCATCTTTTCAGCTCAATATCTTAGTAACCTTCAATATCTGCATACCGGGAAACATGACTTCTTATTCTAATTTTTCCAGTGGTCAAATGAAATTATGTTTTTACTCTAATATCTATTTTTGCCTCAATTTTCTCACCAGTTAAAGTCGCTAACGAAGCAACAAGGACGAGAATCCCTCACTGGCTTCCCTCCAACAAACACAGCTGCAGATTTTACTTCCTCTTCATGTCTTGCTACGATAAACAGTGGTAGGTAAACACGTCTATTTAAAGGTGGAGTGGTGTTACTGACAAAACTTGGACAAAAAAAAGTCTCATGTGTTCAGATCCTTCCTTGATCGTTGGTTTCTTACCTGCATAGTCGTCCAGATATAGGAACATTTGCTGGGAGCCATCTTGGATCACATTTTCCAGGCAGACGTCTTAACACATCTAAGGTTCTTACCAAAGTGTTTCTCCACCCGCTAGAGATTTGTTTTGTGTTATTAAAGGTGTACAGAAAAGAAAATTGAATTTGAGCCCACTCTGGGTCATAAAATGAGTGTAATAACTCATCTATTAGACGATGTAGGCCAAACTTTGTGCAAAATTCTATTTTTGAGTAAATCCAGGCTTAAAGTGTGTATTTTTTTTTCCGCATTGGATAATGCAGGCGCACAGATTATACGTCAGCCTGTACACGATTCACCAGCCACTGATATTGGATCCGTCATCCGTCATTCAAACGTCTGAGACACGCACACACACACGGAGCTCGGGCTCGCCCCAAACTTTGAATATCCCGCCCGCTCGGTAACGACCAATCAAATTCGTTTTCCTCACTCGGGTAAACTCGTGTTGCAGCTCGTGACAACTCGGCGCGACAAACAGGACAAACGGCCATTTCTGTACACCTTTAAATGGACTCACTCTGGACATCTGAACAGTGGCTTGGACTCAAAACATTGTTGGAAATACAGTTGTTGCAGATTTGTTGCACTGCACATCCACGGTGGGAATTTCCCTAGCAACTTTTTTCCAATCTTGGTTTGAATTGTCGCCCCCATTTCCTCTTGTTGGCAACAGGAGTGGCGCCCATTGTGGTCTTGTGTGACAAGTGGTCATTTGAGTTACTGTTGCCTTTCTATCACCTTGAACCAGTCTGACCATTCTCCTCTGACCTCTGGCATCAACATGGATGTTTATTTTCTCTTTTTTTGGACACTGTACAACTCTAGAGACCATTGTGAGATCAGCAGACCATTTTTCTTCCCTGTTCTGATGCTCAGGTTTGAATTTCACCATGTCTACATGACTAAATGCAATGGTTTGCCATCATGTGATTGGTCTGTTAGATATTTATAGACCCATGTGTGTTCTTTATATTACTGTCGAGGATATAGGTCCATTGGGATCAAACAGTGTTTGAGTGTTGTTACAGTGTTGTTGTCACATTTACAACTTGTCGATTTTCATGAATATAGTGCTTGATTGTAATTTCGTTAATGTTATTTACATGATAATGTTCTTCATTGTTCTGTGTAATATTTTCTATAATATTTTCTGACATTTTTTCACTGTTTTAATACAGTATGTAGCTTATAAATGTTTTGTGTATGTATGTGAATGGAAATTGGAATCAGCTGGCTTTGAGTTAAATAGTGGACACACCCACTGACCTGGTAACGCTGAGGACGGCTGATTGCCGAAACGCGTCCGTTTCTCGCTGCCGAGCAGTTTTTATGAATTAAAAAGGGTTTAACTTAAAGTGAGTGCTGTCACAACCCTTTTTTTGACTTTGAATTTTTTTTGACTGGCACCCGATTCACCTGTTCATACGTTGAGTTGAGCACGCCAAGTTTGCTGATTACCTGTTAGATATTTGCCTTAATACGCGGTTGAATAGGTGTCACAGTCCTAATTTGGATTATTTGTCTTATGATATTAATGATGTTTCCCTAAGATCTGTGGTGGCTTATAGCTCAGGTCTGTCGAGTCTTTACCTCGCACCGAAGCCGTCCGGGTGCAGTTGTACAGGATGGCCAATTCCCCAAACGTGGTCCACACCGTGATCGATGTGAGCAGCTTGTTGTGCTGAAACACGTCCAGCTTCCCGTCTGTAAATATGAAACAAGGACGATCAATAGTTTGTTATGAACCCACATTTAGGACACAGACAGTGAAGAGACACAGGAGACCGGAGAAGGACACGTGCTGCAGACAGGAGCTAATTAACACTGCGGCATCTGTCGGGTCAGTGAAGACAAGAGACGACAGACTGGTTGTGATTTTCATGGTGTCAGCAGCAGGTGGAGACAGACAGAAAAAAAAAACACCTGCAAACAGCTGCATGACTCAGCAGAAACACACCTGCAGGTTTTACAGCTTTACTATAATTCTGAGACATAATAATGATACAATAATGATGCAATAAAGGCAATTCCTGCTAAAATATACACCACTATCTGCTAAAACAGGTGACTGGTTTTAAAGGTACAGTCCACCTGAAATTCTTTACTTAAATGTTGAGAATTATTATAAACACATCAATATACCACAGTAACTTATTTGGCTTTTTATTAGCAAATATTGCAAATATTGCTTTCATAAAAACCTATTTATGGAAGTCTAATGACAATCGTGTACAAATGAAAGCTTTCTCGTGGCTTATACATAGGTGGTGGTGCACCCAACCGAAGCTGCCATGTTGCATTGTCATCTTTGAATACAGCAGCCAAAAATCCCTGTGTGTTGTCGGGGGCGGGGAGGGAGGCACAACTGAAAAATGATACATAGTTTAATTTTTCAGTTGTACACACGTTTGTTTTCACTCGTCACCCAGCTGGCAGGGTTTCCATGAATGGAAAAAGACGTGCAGCGTGACATTATGTTTAGGCTACATGACTCCAGATTGGAAAAAAATTTGACTCTAAAGTATTGATAAACTTCAACAACAGAGACATACATATTTGTAACGCCACTCATTTTGTTTAATGAACGGGCCGCTCCAGTTTGACTGTAGCCGCTAACGAAGCTAACGGAGCTAACGGAGCTAATGAGCGCTGCAATCTAGATTCTGAACGCTAGATGTCACGGTTCCCTTCCCATTTTACACACTGGACCTTTAATGGTCTGACTGGGTCAAAATATGAAGCTGTGGTAAATAATTAAAACAACAAATTAACCTCTTGAAAACTCTTTTCCCACAGTGAATGAACGAATGCATTAGTAGTTTGAACACTACTGATGAAGGATCAATGGATCAAAATTGGATAAAATCAACAGATAGAATACCTAAAATGTAAAATGTGCTCTTATTAATCCCCATCACTTCCACATCATGTGCTTCTTTGAGCCAATAAGGAGTCAGCTGCCCAAACAAGACTCCGCCCACTGATGAACAGACCTGTCGACACCGTCACATGTTCCTCTAGCTTCTCATTGGACAGTAGGTGTGATGCGATGTTTAACCACAGTTAGTCATGACGATGATGATGCACTGCAAAAACTCAAAATCTTACCGAGAATAGTTGTCTTATTTCTAGTCAAAAATGTAATTTCTAGTCAAAACAAATCTCATTATACTTAAAATAAGACTCATCACATTAAAAAGTAGCTTGTTTTTAGGCACTTTTTTACTTTTTTCAAGCAGATTTTCTCTTGAATTAAGTAGAAAAATCTGATAGTGGAGCAAGTTTTTCTTTCTTATTACAAGCTCAAAAAACTGCTTCCACTGGCAGATTTTTCTACTTATTTCAAATAAAAATGTGTTTGAAACAAGTGAAAATTATCTAAAAACAAGTTAATTTTTAGGTGATGAGTCTTATTTTAAGTGGAAAGAGATTAGTTTTGACTAGAAATGAGACATTTTGACAAGAAATAATACAAATATTCTTGGAAAGATTTGGGGTTTTTGCAGTGTGATGATGAGACACCTACCTGCCAGGACGAACAGGTGGTTGCCCGGCTCCCCCTGCTTGATGACGAACTCCCCCTGCTGGTAGGTGCACTCGTACATGCACTCCACCATGTCTTTGACCTGCTGCAGCTCCAGCCTCTTCAGGTACTGGTTCTTGTTCAGGGCGTCCGTCAGCAGCTTCTTCACGCTGTCGACGACACAGAGCACAAGCAGTCAGGTGTTATAGAGATAATAATAATAATAAAAAGAGGGTTCGATTCCCGCTTCCTCCAGTCCACATCATGTCAAAGCGTCTCTGTGCAGGATATTGAACCTCAGAGCGTGAGAGAGATTGAGAAAGTGCTGTGTGAGTGCTCCTCAATGTGGTTTGTAAAGTGAAGCTCTTTATGTGGTCGATAAGAAAATGTTCAGTATAAATGCAGTGGATGAACTCATATGACATCACAGAGGGAAATAGGAAGTGCCTCTCACCATCTTTAGTTTAGTTTCTATTCTTTTCTACTCTATGCTCCACCCTCAGTCACTAATCAATCAGTTCCAGTTAATTTCTTACATTTCTATGCAGACGATACACTGTTTTATTGCTTATCCTGTAAAGCACTTTTTCACTTTAGTTTAGAAAGACGATTTATAAATAACATTTAATTAGTTTACTTTCCTTTTCCTTCCTTCTATCCTGCATCAACCATCTGAAAATATAAACATCCTCAAAGCTGTGAGTGTTTTTACTTTTTACTTCTGGAACTAGTTGATGTTGACTTGATGTTTGGATTGGAGCTGCTGCTGTCTGTTTCTGTCTGTGTAGCTGCTCAAATCATAAAAGTTTTTAGAGTTTGAATCAAAGGCAACTGGATTTCTTTTAGGCTCTTGAAGATGTCCCACCTTCAATCGGTTCTTCATTTCTAAACCCTCTGAAAAACAGAGGTGCTGGGTTTTTCTGAACATCTATGCTAAAGCAGATGGGACGCTCGTCTGAGGATACAGATGTTCATGTTGTGGACAGAGATGACAGATGTTTCAGAGACCATCTTTGTTCATCTGGAATGACCATCATTGAACAGAATAAGCGGCGGCTTATACGACAGTGATCATTACCTAAAACACCGTCTGGAGCTCCTTCTCTGGTGGGTCAGTGGTTCTCTGGACCCCACCACCAAGGTTAAATATACCCACAACAAGTGTTTAGAGGTGAAACATCTTCAAGAACCTAGAAAAAGAAGTCAGATTGTCTTTGAATCCAATCCTTTAAGACTTCCACTGAGTTTCCTCTCAACAAACAACTGCGACGCTGTTAAATTCTTTCTCTGTGGTTCGATTCCTGAGCCACCGCGACGCCCACATCCACATTTCTCACACAAACGATGCCCGTTCGTTCACAGCCTCTGGTTTCCCCTTCAATGATAAATCAAGTTTTTTTTTTTTTTTTATGTTAAAAAACATAAAATAATCATGAGCTGTCAGAGTTGAGCGCTGTGCATTTTAACAGCTGCAGCGAGAGGCCTGTAAGAAGACGAAGAAGAAGACATCACTTGCTTCGGGGAGCAGTAAAGCAGTGAGGGTTAAGAGCCCCGGCTGAACGCAGACTGTAGATCACGGGGGCGGGCGGCGCAGGTGGTGGGTGGTCTGTTTATCCACCTTATCGTGTGCAGTAAATTATCACTCTGGGCTTTATAAAAACACCAGAGCAGATGACAAGCAGCTCTTCATCTTCCTCTCCTCCCACCTGTAGCTGTGTCATTACTCCATCTGCAGCTGAACACTTTGAGTCTTCTCCTTCTTCTTTCTTTCTTTTTTCTTCTTCAAAGGCCCAGCCTGCATGAGAGGGTCCCTGAATGCCTCATCTCCATCGGCCTGGGTTATATAATCCAGCCCGGTGCTTATTAGCGACACATGTTTTAACCATGAGGATTAGATTGAGAGACGGAGACTCGGCACGCTCACATTTTATTCACTGCAGCGGCACCAGAGGAACAATTTGGCTTTCATGTCGGAAAAATACAACACGACTTCCTGCTCTCATTAGATAATTCTCTTTCTCTGTGTCGTCGTTGTTGCTGCTGCTGCTGCTGCTGTTGTTGTTTCTCGTCAGACACGAGCTGGTCGCGTCACGTGACGTGAGGTCGCACATTCAAACTGGATCTGATCCCTAATGAATCTCTCCTCACTCCCTGCTGTCACGTCGCCAGAACAGAAAACAAATGAAATGAAAACACGACTGATGAATTTGGCTCTGAGCTCGTTTTTGTGTTTGTTCTCATTGAAGCTGCAGGGGGAGAAAATAAAAGGCTCGATGCCACATCAGAGGAGAGAGGATGTGGGTGGCATGTGTCGACCGGCCTGCAGAGCAGCGAAGGTAAAGTCAAGAGGTGTTTTTGTGTTTTTTATCTGTTGGTTATTACTGATCCACATGAGGTTTTGTCTGTCACCTAAAGTAAACAGCATTGATATGACTGGTTTCATTTGATTTTAAAACTCAAAGGCTCAAACACATAAGAAGCGTTCAGGGTCCTTAGGTCGTCTCAGGTGAACTCAGCCTCAGCTGTCATTGAACACATCACTGTTTACTGCAGCTCACTGGAAAATCAGATACCATGTTTTGCATTCGTAGCTCCTGATTTAATGCAATTGTTATGACTTAAATTGATTCAAAATTGTTGTTTACTAATTTTTTAAATCTCATATTAATGCTCTGTTATTTAAGTCACTTATATGTCTCAACTTTACAAAAACATGAGCTCAGAGCTTTTTCTGAATGTGTTGGAAGATTAGATTTAGATTACTATGACACAGCCTCTCCTTCTTTTTAATTAATTAGACAGCTGATGTGACTTAGGTTGGAAATACATCACCCATTATACAACCCTTTATTGTCCAAATATATTTCAGCTTTCTTGTTTTTATTATTTGTAGTTGTTCATTGTTTTATACCCTCATAACCAGTCATGTGACTAACAAAATAATCAACATAAATAACATGTATACTGACCAAATATCAAATAGGCTATCCCATTGTCATTAACCTAATTCCCCCCTTTTGAAATTATTATCTACATAGTTAAAAATATCTTCCCTGCTCTACTTTTATTATATTTTATTTAAATATGCAATAAACTGAGATTCAAACACAAAAATAAACACCAAGGGAATAAAACAAACATCTGTTTAGCAGCGCAGTGAGTGAGATGAGACCAGACAGCCCATCATCAACATCAAGCAGATCAGTGAAGTGTCAGTATCTGCTCACAGCCACCAGGGGGCGTCCTAAACACACACTCTTATTATTTACCATCTCCTGATGCAAGTGAACTATTCGCTTCCTCAGTTTGTTGTTACTGTCACTACTGTGAATTCCATCTTAATATAAATGATGCTAAATGTCCTTTTTATTTATTCTCTGTCCTTTTTTAACGAGGTTTGGGGCCTTAACGTTCCCATGATGCAGCATTTTGAGATCAACTTACTCCCTTAATTTGATATAGTGTATACTTCCTGGAGGGGTGGGGCTTCACAGTGACACAGAGGTGGAAGCACAAATCAATGAAAATGCAGGAGAAATTAAATTTCATTTCATGGTGGAGGGTGAGGGTGGAGGTGGAGCTCCGGTTTAACTGGAAACACACTCAGATTCAAGTGTTTTACTCCGGCTCCTTTCTCTCTGTATCTTCTGGACAAAATGTATGTGGAAACCCAAAGATTATGAGGTTTCATCCAAACCTATGAACACTGATCTGCCGCTGTGGGTTCAGTCTTTTGTTGAACGTGGCTGCAGAGATCTGCTCCGAAGATCTGGGTCATACAGTTTGACGGACACCAAACTGGGAAAACCATTTCTTTATAGAGGCGCAGCAGAGTGAGGTCCTCATGAACCATGATAATACCGTGACGACAGGCCACTGTGACAAATCTTTTATCACCATCAACACTAAAATCTTGCTGCCCACCTTCCACCCACTCCTCCTCCTCCTCCTCCTCCTCCTCCTCCTGCTGCTGCTGCTGCTGCATTTTTAAAGCTGATCCACAGAGATGGACTCAGCCTGAGGGAATCAAGGACCTTTCACCACCTGCTGTCTGCTTCCTTTCCCCTCATCTTGTGTTTTGCACCTTCCTTTAAAAAAAAAAAAAAAAAACAAGAAACAGAAAGAAAGAAAGAGACAGAGAGAGACCACTAGTACATCTCACCTCGCGTCCTTCGGTACCCGGGCGTTCTCGAAGGAGAACTTGGGTAAGCCGCTGGAGTCGTAGGTCCTGGACGTGGGCTCGGCCGACACCCCGGCCTTGGCGCCTTTCCGTCTGTTGAGGGTCTCCTTGATGCGGACGCTGAGGTTGGGGCTGCTCTTCCCCCCGGTTCTGATGGACGGAGGCCTGGATGCCAGACTGGCCGAGGCCGAGGTCTGGGCCTGGGCCTGGGTCTGGGCCGAGCTCTGGTTCCTCATCACGTCCTGCAGTTTGCTGAGCTGGATGCACTTGTTCTGCATCTCCTCGCCGAGCTCGGCCAGCGCCCGGGTCTGCTTGACCAGCTGCTCCTGCAGACCTTTGATCTGCTGCTCCTTGGCGCTCAGCTCCTCGTCCTTCCTCTTGCCCTCGCGCTCCAGCTCCTCCACCCGGGCCCTCAGGGACTCCACGGACCAGTTCTTCACGCTGCCGCCGCCGTGGTGGTCTTTGTGGGCCCGGCCGTTGGAGGAGCCGTCGGCGTGTTTGTACCTCTTTGATTTCATCGAACCGTTGCCCATGATGTTGTCCGCCAAGAGACTAAAAAAAATCAAGTCAATATTTGGTGAGAGTGATTGTTGAGAAAGTGATCAGAGGGCAGCGGGCTCGTCCATCCAGCAGCTCTGTGACATTTAGGTCTTCACAGGACAGAGCTGCAGAGTAAAGAGACGGAGAGAGAGCAAATCAGTGTGTAATGGTCAGTGACTGTGTGTTCATGTATTATGCAGAAGGCAGGAAGTATTACATTACATCAACAGTCACTCCCTGCCGGCTGCTGCTGCACATGAAAATCACATTTCATCCAGATAAGAAGCTAAAAAGGAATAAATAATAATAATAGGCTAATCATAATAAAACAAAAACCCAACTTGAAGCAAACAGCAGCTTCTGTACTCGGTGTTTTCTGAGCTCATAGTAAAGAGGGAAATGTCACAGAACAATCCTGTGTCTTGTTGTTGCGCCCACTCACACCATAGCCTACAGTCCGCTTCATTCATCACATTCCTGCTCGGATCGTGTCGGATCTCACTGTGAAGCCCCCCGCCCTCCTCACCCCTCCCACTACCACCACCACCACCCTAAGACACTTTATTCTGAAAATCCAAATCATTCCCACACCCGTTTTTTTTTTACAGAGTTATCCCTCCAGTTCGGACGCCTCCTTTAATAACACATTCAACAGATTCACTCACAAATACTTACTACACAAATCGCGTTTTTCTCTAATCGGAACATTATCGATATTTATTCTCAGAGTGGTGGAGCAATTCAAATAAATAAATAAATAAATAAATAAATAAATAAATAAAAAACTAACTCCAGTTTGTTGAATGACTCACCTGCAGCTCACGACGCCTCCTCGCTCCTCCTGAGATGAACAGAGTGTAGTTTAAAGTGCTCACCTGGGTCGGTCTTCATGCGAGCTTTGAAGATGAAGAAGTAGAAGAGGAGGAAGAGGAGGAGATGATGGTCCTCTGGTTACATCTGAGCATCAGCGGAGACACGGTCCCTCTGCAGCACTGGTCGCATCGCATCCTCTCCTCCCTCTGGCTCCCTCCCTCTCCCTCCTCTCGCGCTCCCTCCTCTTCGGCTTGTGCGCGCTCTCGCGTGCAGCGCGTCGACCGGGGTGTGATTGGCAGGTCAGGTGTGAGCGACGCACACACCGATTTATTCACGTGTCAGAGTGATGTGATGAAGTTGAACTTTTGATATTTTGCAAAAAAATATTGATTATTGAAAAGCTCCATACAGTATAAAGGTAGATGTTTATATTAAAGCTCCATACAGTATAAAGGTAGATGTTTGTGTTAAAGCTCCATACGGTATAAAGGTATATGTTTGTGTTAAAGCTCCATACGGTATAAAGGTAGATGTTTGTGTTAAAGCTCCATACAGTATAAAGGTAGATGTTTATATTAAAGCTCCATACAGTATAAAGGTAGATGTTTGTATTAAAGCTCCATACGGTATAAAGGTATATGTTTGTGTTAAAGCTCCATACAGTATAAAGGTAGATGTTTGTATTAAAGCTCCATACAGTATAAAGGTAGATGTCCATGTGTAGTGTGATTATAAAGCAGCTCTAGGTTCTATATTAACACTGTGAAAGTATCAAAGCCTCAGTCCACAGAGAAATGCACACAGCCTGTATTCAGAAACTGAGCCTTAAAACCAGCCGTCAGGACTTCCTGTCACTTTGTGACGTCACAACAAAGCCCCGCCCACCTTGATTGTAAATATAAGGTACCGATTAACAAATAAAACAGACTTCTATCACTTTTATCATTAATTTTGACATGTAATCATGACTGATGAAGGTTTAATCATCACTTAACTCTGTTTTGTACTCCACCAGGTACGTTACAACATATTAGACTGTTTATATTATTATATAAAATGATATTATTATATTCAACAGTTAGTTACAGAAGAGTCATTTGATCCGTTGTTAATACAAAGATACTGATTGAAGCCGCTTTAAAGAGATTAAAACAATCATAAATTATTTTAAAAATGAAAATATTCAGATGATAAACGACCTCATTAATCCTTTTTGTTTATGTGTGTGTGTGTGTGTGTGTGTGTGTGTGTGTGTGTGTGTGTGTGTGTGTGTGTGTGTGTGTGTGTGTGTGTGTGTGTGTGTGTGTGTGTGTGTGTGTGTGTGTGTGTGTGTGGTCTAGACCAAACGCTGCAGTCCTTCACAACTCCACATCCAGAAATGATTAATTGGTTTTCCCAGTGTTTGTCTGTGACGCTGGCTGAACAGTCTGGCCTGCAGCTGATTCCATTGATAGGCCCAACAGAACAACAGTGGCAGGTGGCCAGAGCTGATGATTCATCCGCAGCGGCACAGTGACGATGATGAGGATGAGGATGATGATGATGATGATGATAATCCAGGTCATTGACTCCCAAACCTGAACCAGAGAGACCGACCAACAGAGAGCTGGAGACTTGTTTTATTTATTTATTTATTTTTTGGAATAATGAGTAAACATGAGTCTTCTCCCAGGCGTTTGCTTAAAGGGATAGTTCACCCACTTTACATAGTGTATGTAAAGTGATGAGCCCTGTCAAAGACAAATTTCTGCTACCCTTTGGGGTCTATCTATCTATCTATCTATCTATCTATCTATCTATTTATCTATCTATCTATCTATCTTCCGCTACAAACAAGCTTGAAATATAGACTTATTTTAATTTTTTTTTTTTTAATCAAATGCACTGCTACGCTGAGACCCCCTGTAACTCAGAGAAGCCACGGAGGACTCTGAAACTTCTCCCAGCCCTTATATTAGTCCACATGAGGGTGAGTATAGATAATGAGTGCAATTTGAATTTTGGGTGAACTATCCCTTTAAGGGCAGACTGGCAGCTTCACATGTTCAGACTGGAAGAATTGACTGTTTGTGCTGCAGCGTGGCTCTGTTTGTTGTTGTTGTTGTTTTAATGAACCTGCAGCAGCAGCAATCAGAGTGTGTGTCTCCAGTTTTTGACCTTTAGTTGTCGACTGGAACATTTTGCATGTTTTGATGTGTTGTTGCTGGACAGGTCAGATCTAAAAGTGCCTTTAAATGTTAGAGGACATGTTGTTGGTTGTCTAAAAATATACATTTCTAAAGCTTATATTAGAGGAATGTGTGAAAAGAAAAGTATAATTTTGTGTATTTTCCCTCAGACTCACTGGATTCACCTTGAAATACACATGGTTTGATTTGTAGTTGTGTACTGATGGTTTTGTACTTTTCTGGTACATTTAAATGATAATATACAGTATTTTTCTTCAGGTGTTCTGTGTTGTTTATCATTTTTATAATGGTTGTTTAGTTTGATAGTTGTGTATATGTTTTCCCGTGCTTGCAGGTCAGTGTGTAGATGATGCAGCAGCACTGTCCCTGCTGTGTTGGTGTGTGTTCAGATTGATAAACAGTCGTTTTAGTGCTGTCTCACTGTGTGATGACAACTTCTCCTCCAGCTCTCTCAGTTGTATTAACTCCATGTGACCACTAGGTGGAGCCAGATACGTGTCTTTGTTGTATCCTTCACCCTTCTGCAGGAAACAGTCCTATCACTGTCTCTGTCTCTATTTCTTTTTTCTGTGCAAGTTTGAGCAGTTTCTGAGCTGCAGGAATAGTTCACCAAAAAATGATGCTGATGAATACTCTGGAGTAGTTTTTTATTCCTCAAAGTGCATCTGGAGACCCGGGAGGCCGGTTCGTATAGTCCAACGAAAACTTTACATGAGCGTTAATAGGGCCCAACACAAAAACGTCCATAAAATTACACAAAAAACATTTAATCGTCCACTGCAATCCAAGTGTCCTGATGGGATATAGTCCAGAGTTTCCTCGAAACGACGTCATTTAGGACATTTTTACAGCCTGAGGCCAGGTGTTCCCCGGTATCTCGTGCTCTCACGTTAAACTCCACACGGGAACGAAACACCTGGCAAAGCGCAGTTGCCTCACACGACAACATTCAACATTTAGATTTAACATTTAGGTGTAACATTTAATATTTAAATTTAAAGGGATAGTTCACCCAAAATTCAAATTTCACTCATTATCTACTCACCCTCATGTCGACTAAGAGCTGTGAGAATTTTCCTCCTCCGTGCCTTCTCTGAGTTACAGGGGGGTCTGCGCAGCAGTATTTGTCCATATAATGGTTGTGAATGGATACCACTTTTCTTCGTCCAAAAAGACACACCAAAAAACATCCGAATACCTCCATAGTGCTCGTCTGTAAAGTCCCTCTTGTACTGAAGCCCCAACATGAGAAATTGTTCAGAAAAAAATTATATATTTGAAGCTTGTTTGTAGCAGAAGCTCCCAGTGTCTCAGTTCACGGCTCTTCATGTGTCAGTGCAAATCTTGTGTGATTTGCACTGATGGATACTGGTGGTTTCCATTCACAACCATTATATGGACAAATACTGCTGCGCAGACCCCCCCGTAGCTCAGAGAAGCCACGGAGGACTCTGAAACTTCTCCCAGCCCTTAGTCGACATGAGGGTGAGTAGATAATGAGAAATTTGAATTTTGGGTGAACTATCCCTTTAACTACTTGATTCATTTCAAATTTAACAAATATTGTGTTAAATCTGTTTAAAAAGTGGTGTGAATTTCTGAAAGTCACTTTTTTAACATGGTCTGACGCTAAATATGACAAAAATATTGCTGTTATTTTCAGCAAGAGCAGCTTCACAAACGGCACCCCATATGTATGTATGTGTATGTATAAATGTATGTTTGTATGTATGGATGTAAATATGCGTGTAGGTATGTAAGTATGTATATAAGTGTTTGTGTGTGTATGTATTATGTATGTAAGTTGTATGTTAGTATGTGTGTGTATGTATCTATGAAAGTATGTAAGTATGTATATGTATGTAAGTGTGTGTGTATGCATTTTAATGAATTCAAACAACATCCAGTTGTTACTTTTAAACATTCTTTTATTAACTTTCTCTTTTTTAAAACACAACTAACTCATTTAATAAACTGATCCTCTATTGGATTTTAACAGTCCAAATACAAATGGATGAACACAGCGAGCGGGAAAAGAAACAAAACGTACAGTATGTACACAATAAAACACAACAGCACTCTGTGGTGAGAGGAGCATCAAGGCAACAAACACACAAAGTCAGTCAAAGAGCTTCAACTTCATACTCTGAGCTGGTACCTCAAAAAAAATAAGTGTCTCATACAAACTTGTATAAAAAAATAATAATCAAACCAATATCCAATGACTACTTTAGCATGTTATGTACCTAGTACAAAATTAAATAACAATAAAATAATAGTACATATTGGCATGAGGACATGATGTGACTACACAGATTCATAAATTAAATAAACAGGGAACAAACTATACTTTTGATAATCTGGAAATAAAAAACAAAAGGATATTATTCAGCCTGTGTAGGTTTCAAACAAGCAAACAAACAAATAAACAGAAAAAATCCTCAGTTCACATTTTTCAACCACACAAATCCATTCACTTTTCTGACTGAACCACCAGGGGGCAGCACCACCACACTCACTTTCTACATAAGCAGGGAATAAAAAGAGGGGGGGAGAATCAACGTTGGCCCCACAGGGTGATAACACAACTTTATACAACACAAACAAATTAACAAAAAAAAATAACAAGTTACATCTTTAAAATGCAGCCAGTGCATTATTCCTCTTAACACATCACAATAAAGAAACTCAGGTGTCGTACAAAAGGACAAAGAGATAATAAAAAAAACAACAACAAACCAAACGAGGAGGAATGGCGTCTTAGCTTAACGATGAACAACAGTGTGGCGGGTTAGAGTTCGACTTCTCTGTACAGAGTGCTGGCTTATGGAACCAGAGAGAGAGCGTTTAGCGTTTGTGTTGCGTTAGCCAACCAGCAGCTAACGCCTGTAGCTTCAGTGAGAAAAAAAAGAAAAAGTGTTGTAAAAGGAGGTTTTTCTTTCTTTTTCTCCTCCCGTGGCTTTGTATCGTTGAAGGTTTTGTGGCGGTTTGTTGTTTCTTCCTTTTTTCTTTTTTTTTTAGTTACAAAAAGACTCTACAAAGTCGTACAAAGATGAAAAAAACAGCTGTTTCCTGAAATATTCAGCACAAAGAGCAAGAGATAAAGAGATAGAGAGAGGGTAAAGAAAAGCAGAGCTGGGGGGAAAACACAAAACGGTCCTCGCCAGCCGAGAGTAGAGATTGTCATTTCCCTTCCAACACGGGGATACTTGGTTCGGACAACAGCGACGCCGAGCGGCGTGGTGCAGTGCAGTGCAGCGCGGCGTAGCTAGCTTGTCGGGGCTTCGACTTTAATCTGGAGTCTTCAGTTGAGGAGTTTAGACCCTGCTCAGCAGAGTGGACCTGTGGACAAGAGGACAGAGGGCAAAGGTCAGCATGAGCAACAGATACATCTTTAACTCTGTAACATTTATCATGCTATTTGTTTGAGACATCTTGACAACAGAAAAGAAATTGCACTAGCACACTGTAAAACTAAAAAACTTAAGTTAACTCCTGTTCTTTAGTGTTTTGATCTGAGAAAACATCAAAACACTTGTGCATATGTAAAATTTTAAGGCAGCTATAACTTTGATGTTTGCCAACAGATTATCTTTTAGTTGGATCTTTAGAACAAAAATACTGTGTATATTGTGTGTACCAATCAGTGAACATCAACAAATTTTATGAAAAATGTCTTTGTTGAACTGTAAAATGACTTAATATTTGGTTGTAGTTTAAGTTGGTTTGGAGACTTACAGTATGTAAATTAATTTATGTTACAATTTATTTTTTCTTGATTTAATTATTCGTTTTTTACAGTGTAAAAAACCAAAACAGAAAGATCTAATCAACTTTTTCCTACAGTGAGAATTTATTTATTTATTTTTAAACAGACGTTAGCAACAGTTTGTCTGTAGTGATGCGTGTGTGTCTGTGTGTGTGGCCCGTTCTGCTGACGCGGCTCAGATGGAATAAAGTGACAGATCGTGTCTCAGCGGTGGCAAAGCTTCGAGGGTGGAGGGAGCTGGCTGACGATCAGAAAACGTGACAACACACACACACACACGCACACAAACACTCACAAACACTCACACACACTCACAAGACTCTGGATCCAAAACCTGCTCTGACCTCTGACCCCGCGCCCACACAGTATCTGACTCATGGGTGGTCGAGCAGGTGGGCGGAGTCAGATGTCTGACAACCTGACGCCTGATTGATTGACGGCTCGGAGTCTTGTGACACCGACTGGTACTTTTACATCACTGTGTTGTTTGTTTGTTTCGAACTATTTCATCTTTTCAATAAAAATGTGAATAAAACTAAAGTATTGGTGATTGATGAGTGAACTGTTGCCGAGTTACACAACAACACAGCATCCATCTGGACTAGGGTGTGTGTGTGTGTGTGTGTGTGTGGGTGTGTGGGTGTGTGTGTGTCACATGTCGTCTATTCTTAGCTCTGTTTAACCAGTCTGATGTTTCCCTCTGGTATCAGACAAAAACCTACTAAACTACAACATCTTATCCTCCTATTTAAAGGAGAATTCCGGCCATTTTTGACCCCTAAACCATGGCTACCTGGCGCTATAGGGATAGTGTCAACGCTAACCTATGGGGGCAATTCTTTCAACCACAACAAACACTCAAAAAAAAACAATGAAATATTAAACGGTGGAGCAGTGCAGTGGTAATGTCCAAAATATCTCCGACCGTTTATTTTTGTAAAGAAATCATCACAATGAGGACCAGGTCACACTGGGTGACCATCAGGACAACGATTTAGGGGTCAAAAATGGCCGGAATTCTCCTTTAAGACTCAATCATCAGTTCATAGTTCCTTCTTGTGGCTCCAGCTCCACTGATATTTACATTTATTTATATTTATTTGAGTTCAACAACCTAAAACCTTCCCGTGTCCTCGTGAGCGTGTGTGTTCTGCAGCTTCACATCTCGTCTCTGGAGGAACTGAAGTGAACGTCGCCGACTCAGTTTGTGTCAAATTAAAAGTTCAGGCGGAGGAAAATCTCCCTCTGTCAGCTCTCTGGGGCGTCCTGCTCCGAGTTAGAGCGCACCGCACAAAACACTATCTACGCTCATCACACACACACACACACACACATACAGACACACAGACGCGCTCTGATGGTGTGTGTGTGTGCATCAGATGTAATTGCGTGAAAATGACTGATGTCCTTTGTGTCCTGTCTGCGCGAGTGATGGTGTGACGGAGAAGACGGATGAGTGTGTGTGTCTGTGTGTGAGTGTTTAATGCATTTATTGAGCAGCGTGCAGGTCAGCACCTCAGGGTGACCCACATCCCCGGAGGAGGAGGGACAGTCGAGATTGAAAGACTCAAAACCCCCGAGGGTGTGTGTGTGTGTATGTGTGTGTGTGTGTGTGTGTGTGTGTGTGTGATCATACACACCTCAGAGACTTCCATCTGTCCTTCTCCATGTTGTTCTCAGGACCTTCGCTCTCGTACGACGCCAGATACAAAGCTGCAGAGACACAAGTCAGAGCATCGTCAGTGCTGCTCCTCTTATCTCTAACACATGAAGCTGAAGTTCATTCAACTGGTTTATTTGACATTTTATTGATTTATCTATTAGTCAGGGATGCAAACGGGTAAAGTGCACAATAAATAGTACTAATTTAGTACTCATTTTTATTCTGCACTTTACTTTGATATGCAGTTGCACAGTTAATTGATGTTGCTGCCAACCCCTACACATGTGCCTTGGTATCATTACTTCCCCTTATAGTCTGGACTTTTATTAATTAATTTATTTTATCATGTATTGTATTGGGTGAATGTTTTTATGTCAGTGTGTGAAGCCCACTGAAACAAATTCCACTGAACAATGTTGAAATGGCAATAAAGTATTGAAACTTTGAACTTATTTTACATTTTATTTCCTTTCTCCCTCCCACATTTCTGTGATTTATCAGTGTTTTTATGGCAGGAAATAGAAGTTTTGGAGACAGAAAACAGGTTAAAAGGCTCCAAAAGAAAAGAAATAAAAGACATTCATGATCTGAACTCTTCTAGTTTCTAGTTCCTGTGAAGTTTAGTTTAGTTTTTCTTTAGCCGGTCTGTAGTGAAGTGCACAGAGCGACGACTGACTGACTGACGGGAGGATGTTCACTATCGGCCGTGTGGATAAGAGGCGCTTGCCGCTGATTGGTCGGTTTTGGCCGGACTGAGTCGGCCTTCCTGTGTCTCTGTGATAAGAACCAGAACCAGCGACATGAGACTTTGATGTGGACCGAAGACCACCGAGACTATCAGAGCTGATAGAGCACAAGAGCTGATAACAAGGTGTGTGTGTCTGGTTTCTACTGACTGAGCAGGTTTCAGTGTCTTAATGAATCTGGATTTTACAGTTTAATGTGTTTCCTGTGTTGTTTTTGTTGCAAATAAAGATTTAAATTCACACATCCAAAGCCCTGAATGACCACAAGCCTCAGTTCCTTCAGTGAACTCACCGTCCTCGGTGAAGACGGGCGCGGTGAGCAGGTACTGCAGGATCTTACGGTCCTTCTCGAACGGACACTCCACCTTCTTCCAGGTCATGAACTCACTCACTTGTTTGGCCAGTTCCCAGAATTTCTGAAAAACAAAGAAACAGACAAACAAAAGTTGATAAAGGAATAATACACTTTAGTGTTTTCTTGATGCGTTAAAACACAAATATTTTAATTGTAATGTTTTTGTGTCCAAACATTCGGCAAAGTTTCAGTAATAAAAGTCCAGTGACATAACTCTCTCCTCTGAGTCTGACGTGTTCAGCTCAGTTTCCCAGGATAAAAACCGATGCCCTAAATAGTGTGTGTGTGTGTGTGTGTGTGATTCAGTGGAAACACTTGTGAATCTGTGCCCACTGGTCAGTGTGTGTGTGTGTGTGTGTGTCCATGGAAACAACGCAGCTGAACTCATCTGACACAGTTTCTACTTCTTCATTCTCACTCGACTCTTTTTAGGGAAGTGGAAACAAGTCCATCGTCTTACGTAGTAATAATGAACACAGTGACGTGACAAGAAGGAGGAGGAAGAGGAGACCTGGTGTAAAACCACATTTACCCAGTGAATGAGAATTTTAAATATATAGATAAATAGAGTAAATTTCAATTCACCTCAAAGTTGACGTGTCCGTTCTGCAGCCGGTTGGCACATCCCTCGTTCAGGAAGTAGATGTCTTTTATCAGCAGGCTGAAGAACGGGATGACGATCTGCAGGAGGAGAGAGAGGAAGAGATTAGAGATGTGAAGAGGAGGAGGAGGAGGAAGAGGAGCAGCCCGACACACACAGAGATACACACACACTCACACACACAGATACACAGATACACACACACACAGCTGGTGTTTCTAGGAAACTTTCCGAGCCCAGAGAAGTGAAACTCTCCTCTCCTGTTAGATAATTCATCAGGTCGGAGCAGGACTCACTCTGTTCAGACCACCGTCCATTTTTATTTGAAATCTGAATCTGGGACTTTTCCCCCGGTTGCCATGGCGAACAGTCATGTAAATAAATAAAGGCTTCAGCCTGGCACGGTGACCGATCGAAGCTGGAAGTCTTTTAAAACCCAAACACAGCTGAGTCAGAGGTCGGGCATGAATAAAAACCGCCTACTCCCTCCTCTCCTCAGAACAAGTCTCCTTTTCTTTTCTTTTACTTCTGTTATCTCGTTTAATTCGGCCTTGAGAAAACATCCCTCAAAAAATAACAGACGTAGAGCAGAGGCCTGCATGTCGGCGTGACGTGAACGCTGCCGTCATACGTGCACGTCCTGAAAAATGCTAAATAAAGTGACCCAGCAGAAGCAGAGAGGAAGTTATAATAATAATAATTATTATTATCATACATGATAATTTCATAGCGTGGTGAATGTGCAGGTCACAACTTGTCCCCCAGAGCGTTTTGGAGTTGTTGGATTGTGTATTTGATGAGTTTCATGAGGGAAATGTGGAAATAGCTCACGGCTCTGCTCCGCCGTTCTAAAAAATAGCTTGCACTGACAATTAAAGGCAACGAACCTACTGCTATGACTATAGGGATAATGGCAATGGCAATGGGTGAATTTACCAAAAATGTTGAACTATCCCTTTAACAATCACCCAATAATAATAATAATAACAACCCATGATTCATGTTTTCCTGACTTCCACGTGTAAACAAGCAGCTGTTCACCGATCAATGAATCAATAATGGTAATGATGATGATGATGGGTCTTTATGCTTCCTGCTGTTAAACGGAGCAGCAGCTCCCATTCCCATTCCCATTCCCATTCTGGGGTTTTGTTGATCCTCGGACGCCTGAGGCAGGGTCGGGGTGGGGGGTTGTTGGTCATAAACAGCAGCCAGCCAGCCCCCCTCCCCACCCCTCTGACCCCTCCCCCCTCCCTAAAAAGGAGGAGGTCAACCAGAGCGGGAACATACCAGGGCTTCTTCTTGGGAACTTTCCGTTTCACGACCTCGACCTCTCTTGTGTTTGCATTTCTCAGCTCCACAAAAACATCCCAGCGACGGACGGACGGCCGGTACACTCTGTCCACTCTGCCTCCTTATTCAGCGTGTGATGACGTAATAAAGGGAGGAGGGGGGAGGGGAGTGGGGGGTGAGGCTGACCGCTGAGGCCTGGCAGCGCGGGCCGAGGCCGGGGGCGCGGTCGGAGAAGAACACTATGTGATCTGGCAGCAAGTCCTATTTTCTTTATTTTCCTTTTTTCTTTTTCTTTTCCCCCCTCTCTTCACAGAGAAGAAGGAAAAGGAAACCAAGACCCTCCTCACGTCTTCTTCTTTTGACCCACTTATAGCTCGACCTCGTTACACAACATCTGTCCCCGCCGCTCTAGAGTGTAAACACGGCGGGAACGCGGCGTCCACTCTGGACGAGAAAAAACGAAGCTGAGCTGAAACGAGGCTCAACAACATCATCAGTCCACTTCCTCCGCTCTGTGTTTCTGCTGCTGCTGCTGCTGAGACGGAGACGATGATAAACGCAGCGCGATAAGATAACCATCAGCTCTTTACGTAACTGTAATCAGTGCACAGACACACACACACACACACAGAGAGAGAGAGGCCGCAGCGGTGCCAGCGCTGAGTTCAGGGACACTCAGAGATCATCAGATGTTGTGAGGTTTAAATAAACGTTGTGTTTTTTACTCAAACTTCAACATTTTCTTTTGCAGCTGGTGCGTTCATGGTGCGTTCAGGTGCACCAGTGGAAAAGTGGAGAGAATATATTGAAAACTTTAGAAAATGGTCACACGGACCTCATCCACCTGCTCTAATCAAATCCAAATCACTGATGATGCATTCACTGTCTCTTCTGGCTCTAAACCAGCGACTTAAAGAGGAACTCTGCTTCATTTTTACCTTAATTAAGCAGCTCCAGAGTCCTAGTGCTGGTTAAATCAATGACTTGTGACTTGTTCCAGGGAGAATGGAGGCTCTACTGGCACCAAACACGCCTTGTAACCCGTAATCTCTTGTTTATGACAGATTAAACTACACAAATATACACATGGTAACATGCTGGATGATAAATAACGTTATCCACCGCTCCATGGATTTCGTTTTAAGGGACTTCCCCTTTAAAACACAATCATGACACCAAAGCGTCGCCTACATAACGAGATGACAATGTATAAGTGACTCTCACCTTCTCTCTGCTGCTGTTGGCGGTGATGGAGCGCTGCGTGGCTCCTCTCAGCGCCGTCCTGTAGTTGTAGAAGTTGCTGGACGGATCCATCTGGTGCTGAGGAGGAAACCATGACAACAACCACATCGTCAGTCTCTAAAACCTGCAGCTTCAACTTGTTTAACCTGTTTATTAAGTTTATTAAGTCGTCTTCACCTTGAGAACTTCTCCTCAAGTAAACCAAGACTTTTTTTTCCTTTTATTTTTGTTGATTAACGCATGATGTGAAGTGATAATTAATTAAAGTCGTTTAGTATTTGCATATTCAAACTGAACTGAACTGACCCCCCGTGGTGAACCGAGCTGTATATTAACAAACCCCTCGGCGTGGCGGAGGGAGTCGGGAGGTGGTTGATACCATCGATTGTGTGTGTGTGTGTGTGTGTGTGTGTGTGTGACCTTGAACGCACCACGAGCTGCAGCAGCAGTGGAGCAGATTACCTCCACTGAGCTTAGCAGGAGAGGAGGTTCAGGTCGGAGCTCAATGAGGCTCCGAGGGAGAGGAAGAGGAGGAAGAGGAGGAGGATGACTGACAGGGATGAAGATGAACTCCAGAGAGGGGGGTGGGGGGTGGGGAGGGGTAGATGTGATCTGAAACATCTGGAGAACTTTTATCCACCTTTTTCCGAACGTCAAAAAAGCAACGTAAGACGGTTTTGCTCTACCAGTGGAATTTTATGTTTATGGTTTCGGTAGTCGCGGTAAATGCATTTTTTTTCAATGAAAATCTGTAAAACGCATGGATCATCATCACACCAGCTTTTAACAATGGATATCACACAAATTGACATCCGTGTTAAAAGCCAGCGTTAACAGATCCATGCATTTACACAACGCAACTTACTTTACGCAACTATGACAACGACTGAAAACCATGGAAATGTAAACGTACAATTCCACCGGAAATGCAAAACCGGCTTCCTTCGGTTTTGACCATAGATGACAACGTTACGTCATCGGAAACTTGTGGATTCAACAGCTCCGTTTTCTATCAAACTGAACTGGAAAATCGGATCAATAAAGTTGTATTGATTTGAACTGAGACGTTTGATGCAGTCGTTATGTTTCTAAAAACTGTTTGAAATGATTTAGCGATCAAACGAAGACGGAGGGGAAAGTTCTCACGCGTTTTCCTCTAAAAGTCAAATTCAGTGGGATTTTTTCGTCACCGACCGTCGGGAAGAGAAACTATGAACTCACCTCTAAGATGTCGAACTTGGCCGTCTTCACTTTGCTCCAGGTTTTCTTCAGCCGAGACACCGGACTCATGTTCATCCCCGCTGTGACGAAAGAAGGAGGAAGACGATGAGTGTTGATGTCACACATCCAAGGAAAAACACCCAAACACCATCACAGCTTTAACACATGGCATTTTCCCATTCTGCCAGACAGACCCTCCTCCCCCTCCCTCCCTCCCCTCCTCCACCCTTTTCCTCCCATGCCAGTCATCCTTTAACCCCCCCCTCCTCCTCCTCCTCCTCCTCCTCCTCTTCTCTCCCCCTCTCCTCCCTTTTCTTTCCTCCTCCTGATGCAGCGGCTGCAGGAACAATGGCGTTAACTCACGGCTGGCTTCCTGCAGCTCCCTGCTTCCCATATGCTCATCCTCCGAGCCTCTGTTGCTCCTTATAAACTTTATTTCAGTGTTAATGTGTCGACGCAGCGGCAAAGCAGAGACAACTGTTCGGATTTAAAGGGACAGTTCACTAAAACGACGCCAAAGTTGTGTCGTTTGAAGAGATAAAAGATTCAAATAAAGTTGTTTGAAACTGATTCTCTCCATCACCTTCGTCCTGATCGTCTCCGATTTGAGTCCTGGTCAAAGTGGAACTTATATTTGGAGGTCTGGCTTTGTTTCTCTTGTTACATAATCATCATCTTTTTTATTTTATTTATTTATTTTTTATTCTATGCGTATGTTTGCACTGAAGGAGAGCTCTTTATCTCATTGTGCATGTGTATAGTGACAATAAAGGCATTCTATTCTATTCTTCATCTCCGTCTCCTGTTCTGTCCATCCTCTCCTCTCATCTCCTCTCCTCTCCTCTCTGATCACTTCCTCTGACCGAGCTGGAGGCAATTAAGGAAATTTGCTTTTCCTGATTTGAGTGAACGAACCCTTTAATCACGTCTCTAATAAACCGAGAGTCCCAGGAGACAAACAAAGCTTCTCCTGTGTCTCTCTCCCTCTTCCTCTCTTCTATGTCTCTCTTATGTGGTTCTCCCCTGAGAGAGAGAGAGAGACAGAGGACAGCTGGCACTCCCAATATCCTCCACTCTCTCTGTACCCTCTCACCCCCCCTCCCCTCCTCCTCCCCCCCTCCTCCCCCTCTCCTCCCCCTCCTCCCCCTGAGCTGCTCACACCGTCCCTGGTCAGTGCTGACCATCTGCCTGGATGGGTTTGTTCTGCATCCTCTTCCAGCTGCCCTTCCTCCCCCCTTTCCTCCCTCCTCCCTCCTCCTCTCTGGACACTAACACCCCCCCTCCCCATCCCCTCCCTTCCCTCCCCTCCCCTCCCCTCCCTCTCTCCCCCCTCAGGCCTTATGAGGACGACCACAGCTCCTCTCAACAACACTCAGCGAACGCTCATCATCGTCTCTCCGGTCTCTCTCAGGTCTCTGAACTCTAACCGACAGTAGACTAATGTCCGTTTTTAAATAAACACATCTGGCCACTGTGAGGGAATTACAGTAGACTACTAGATTACCCACAATCCTCTGCTGCAGCTACTCAGCTACTGCACCAGTGTCCGTATGCATGTACAGTACACTAGAGAGTGTGTCGACGCAAATGTGAGAAAACAGAAAACATTTATTCACTTCTGACCAGTTTCTACTCTGACAGTTTTCTGCATGAGCTGCAGCTAACCCCCCCTCCTCCTCCTCATCCTCCCCTCTTCATCCCCCCTCCTCCTCCCACTGCAGAGCATCACTGATATCATTAGTCTGGAGTAAATTGCGTAAGTTAGAAATGAACTGAGACAGAGTCATGAGAGGTTACAGAGAGATTACGCCGCTGCACTGATCTGATCAGATTTAGTGACGAGAGGAAGAAAAACCAGCGTCTGTGCAGGAGAAACAGAGACGGACGATGACGTGTGTGTGTGTGTGTGTGTGTGTGTGTGTGTGTGTGTGTGTGTGTGTGTGTGTGTGTGTGTGTGTGTGTGTGTGTGTGTGTGCGTGTGCGTGTGCGAGACACTCACAGATGATGGCCATGAGGGAGTTGAAGTTGCCGATGTTGTAGCATTCTCGCGCCACGTCGATGAAGAACTCGATGACCCGAGCTCGGTGCTTCTTCTTCACAGGCTGCGAAAAAAACCACGACAATGACACGACACAGAGGGACGTTAGTTAGTTAGTTCACTTCACTAACACAACTTTGTGCAATATAACTTATTTTTGCAGCTCTTCATCTTCTTTTTATGCTAAAAAAAACAACAACTTCTGGTTTAAACAGTTGAGCTTCCCTCAGTTTTATCTCCACCTCTTTCACTTTTCCACCTTCAGATTTGAACATTTTTCACCATTTTCCAACAAAAAACGCTCACTCTTTATTCATCACTATCATCATCATCATTAGGGCTGCAACTAACGATTATTTTAACGTTTAATCAAATAGTTGTTTGGTCAATAAAATGTTGAAAAATATCAATCAGTGTTTCCCAAACTACAAGACGTTGTCCTCAAATGTCTTGTTTTGTCCACAAACCAAAGAGAGACTCAGTTTATTGTCATAAAGGAACAAAGAAACCAGAAATATTCACATTTAAGAAGCTGGAATCAGAGAATTTAGACTTTTTTTCTTTAAAAAAAAAGGGTTACTCCCTCCTACTCAAACTGATTATTCGATTATCAAAATAGTTTTTGATTAATTGAATAATCGATTATTGTTGCAGCTCTAATCATCATCATTATTATTATTCTGTGCAGCAGCAGCAGCAGCAGCGTCAGTGAACTCATCGTCACTCACCATGCAGATTTCTGTGGCCACCAGATAACTGAGTCTGTTGAACCATTCCACGTAAGCCTCCAGGTTGCAGGCCTTCTTGTGATCACTGAAGCAGCTCTGCAACACAACAACAGACTTTTAATTAACACTGGAGCTAATTACAAAGCAGAAATTGTGCTGAAGTGGAAAAAATAAATCCACTGTTTGCTGTTTTTTTTTTTTTCTCTCCCCCTTCCCTTTCTCTCTCTCCTCTGATTGGACGGCTCAGTGAGCATGAAGTTAAACTCTACAACACAATAAGAGTCCAGATTATTCATGCTGCTGCTTTGTGGCCGCTGCTCTTCATCTCATTCCACACATTCCTTTGGCCTTACGCCACTCGGACCCCCCCATAACACCCCATAACCCCCCATAACCCCCCACCACCCAGCATGCAAGGGTTTCCCGCCAGTGGACACATTGCATTTTAACATGCACTCAGTCTTTTCTCTTTTCCAAGTGGCTGGTTGTGGGGAGGAGAGAGGGGGGATTCGCCTGAGGCACAAAGGCAGCTTTAACCCCCCCACATCACCTGGCTTCCAAAAAAAAGAAAAAAAAAAAAAAAAGGGTCTGTTGCTTAGCAGCCAAACGCCCGACAAGAAAACCCATTGCCACACACACACACAGAGACACACACAGACATCCCTTCCTCAAAACAAACCCTTGGCAGTAGTGGTTGCTAGGAGATGGGGTGCATGCATGCCCATCTAATCTAGACACTGGGATGGTTGGAGGAAATTGTCGGTGAGACATCTGAGCGTGTGTGTGTGTGTGTGTGTGTGTCTGTGTGTGTGTGTGTGTGTGTGTGTGTGTGTGTGTGAAGGCTGCAGAGGAGGATATGTGGTCGTCTGCAGCTCCAGTCTGGAAATCACCTGTCCTCCCTCTGACCTGGCTCTGTGTGTGTGTGTGTGTGTGTGTGTGTGTGTGTGTGTGTGTGTGTGTGTGTGTGTGTGTGTGTGTGTGTGTGTGTGTGTGTGTGTGTGTGTGTGTGTGTGTGTGTGTGTGTGTGTGTGTGTATGTGTGTGTCTTATCGTGTGTCTGGCGTTACCTTAGCGTTGTCCAGCGGGTCTTTCTGGACGAAGGCCTGGACGAATTCCTCCGGTCCGATGTAACTCAGTCTCTCCTGAACAGTCAGGGAGGAAACATGTTTTTTAAATCTCCTTAGTAACAAGCTCATTCAAACAAAACGTTTTTGTGTTTTTTTTTCTTTAACCTGAACAACATGTGGACTGGGTGTGTTCTAATCTAGACGGCTCCAAAGACTGACTGTGACTGTACAGAGTTGAGCACAAAATTATGTTTTTGTTTAACCAGAGAGCGTCATCAGATATGGTCGGTGTGACTGTTTGGTTTGGGAACCTCCCTGTTTCAGCTAAATCTAAGATACTGCGCCTGGTTCAAACTGCTATAAAAATGATTGGTCTCAAAGATCATTAAAATCTGCAGTCTCTGTTTGAAAGGTGTGTACTGAAACTATCTATCTGAAACTACCCATCTATCTATGTATCTATCTATGTATCTACGTATCTATCTATCTATCTATGTATCTATCTATCTATCTATCTATCTATCTATCTATCTATCTATCTATCTATCTATCTATCTATCTATCTATCTATCTATCTATCTATCTATCTATCTATCTATCTATCTATCCATCCACCTATCTATCTATCGAGCTCCAAATTCTCCTCCATGCAGTGCGACTTTGTTTTGTCTTTCCTCTCAGACGTGTAACGGATATGAAGATGTAGTGAAATGTCGCTGTTTCTAATCAATGCTGCGTTCACAGCTGGTTTCTAATCCATCATACGTGTCATCTGTCCGATCTCTCCCCCCGCTCCCCCGCCCTCTCCCCGGATCGATTCGTCTTATTCTCTTCTAGTGTGACTCATTGGTTCATTTCTGATTGTTCTTTTGGAGGATGAGATTTACGTCTTAATGTGATCTGACGCGTCACAAACGGGTGATTGATGTGGCTACAGCTACAGCAGTTACAGCTACAGCAGTAACAGCTACAGTTTTCTGTTCTGGTGGTTGTGATGTGATGCGTCTCCTCACCAGCTCTATGTGCGTGAGCTGCTGTGCGACGGTGAAGGGGTCGTTGCAGATGGACAGCATGTCTCTCTGGATGGCCGCCTGCGGCTTGGCCTTCAGGGCCGTGAGCCGGTCGGCCGCCGTGGCGTTGATCTTCACCAGCGCCTCCTCGTACTGGCTGAGCACCGTCAGCCTCCGGATCAGACCCTGGCTCATCTGGCCCACCGCCTTCCTGTAAACCTGAGGAGGAGGAGGAGGAAGAAGAATAACGTTAGTGAGGACCCAACATGGCTCCCTGAGGAACGCCTCCAGAAAGGATCGGCGATAAACAACAGTCTGTTTTGTGTTTCCTGCTCTGCTCTGATTTCAAACACGATTGCAACACTTGTTCTTAGAGACGATTACATCACTTTTCAATTATGTTTGGTAATTTAGAGCAGAGGGGAGAGACAGAGACAGAGACGCCTCAGTGTGATACAAATATATATCAAACCATCGTATTAGCAGTGCAATGCAGACGCAGCTGAAGGCGTTTCAGGTTCATTCCCGACCGCTGCCGCTGCTCTGTGGCTGAGAGCGAATTTACAACAACAACACGTTGAGTTCACGTCAGCAGAACTGATGCCATGCAGCTCTCAGGACGCCTCTGCAAGGGCTTTTTGCAGAAAAGCATCCTCGCGGTCAAAGCACCAGGATTCACTTAGCCATGTTACACAAGTGTCTCCCTGCCAGGAGTCATTAAGGGCCTCTCGGCTCGACGGGGGCCGAAGAGGAGGAGGAGGAGGAGGAGGAGGAGGAGGAGGAGGAGGAGGAGGATGAGGCCTCTTGGCTCCGTGGCCTCAGGGGTCGAGGGGTCGTCCCGTTTTGAACCGTCCCCTGACTGAAAACAGGCCTCGATTAGATAAGAGCTCCCTCGCTGACACAGTTAAGCACCCAAGTTGCATAAGAGGACATGTGAGTTCGATTTAGCAGCGGCCGAGGAGAAAACTGTGTGTTGAGATGAGCTGCACCAAGGATCTGGGCCGGGGTGGTGAGGACGGTCTCAACCACATCCCCTCCTCCCTCTTCCTCCTCCTTCTCCTCCTCAGGACTTTTCTGCCAAGTCAGCCCCCAGAATCTGGGTTCTACAAACAAGAACCCAGTTCAACGGGGTGGAAGAGAAAACACAGCGAGCTTTGTAATGGATGTGGAGGCTCGGTGCCGAGACGGCAATCAAATCTGAGTTCTCATTTTCTCTGGGAAAAAAACCCCCCAAAAAAACCAGTGAACCCTCATCACTCAGGTCGGGGGCTTTTATTTTGGAATCCACTTCCCGGCCGGCGGCGTGACTGATGCGTCTGTCTGCACCGTGATGTGTCCGTGATAGGTGCGGCAGCGATGGCACAAACACATTTCACATGTCAGTCCATCCATCGCGGCTCTTTGGAAATTGAAGTTTTGACAAAAGACGAGCGCAGGAGAGGGAGGGGAAGTGAAGTAACAGAGAGAAATGAGGTTTTATATCATAAAACAAGTGGAGGAAGACGAACAACCAGAGAGAAAATAATGTATTCAAAGTGAATAAAGGCTGCAATTAATTCGATTTTTCTTTCTGGGTGTTCATCAATTGTTGGATTTTCATTTATGAAAGTCCTGAACCCAAAAGTATTCAATATGAAAACTGAGAAACAAGACATGTTTGTCATTTCTTGCATAATAAATGACTTGATTTGCAAATTAATTAGGTTTCCTCTCTTTTTATGACTTCAAATTAAAAGTATCTGTAGGTTTTTGGGACAGTGAAGGCATCACATCCATCTTCTCTGATCAAAAACAGAGCGATTAAAGGATGAGAAATACCTTCACTGTGCTATCGGTGTAAACACTGTGCACACTCAGCTAACGCTTGACCGCGCTCCGGCACAGTCGGACAACAGCGCGACCGACCTGCCACCAGTGAAAACCGCTCCAGTTGCCACTTCAAAGTCGACCATCTGCCGTGGCTTCTGTCCCCACTACAAACAACAGACTAGAGGACGGATAAATATAGCCACAGATCTTGGGAGACAACAGCATGCCTGACATTTCCAAAACAGAAGAGGAGCCACGTTCCTCTCTCTCCTCCTCCTCCTCCTCCTCACGGCCCACTGGTGCTATACGACCACGACCACACGCTCCCTCAACGCCGCCCATCGCCCCTGGCAACGATCCGGAGGTGGCAGACGGCTGCTCGTGGTGGCGACGCTTCGTGCCAATCGAAATCACCGGAGGTCGTGTTTTTCTTGGCCGAGCGGCGTCACTTCCTGCGGATCTCCACCTGACCCACGAGGAGGCCGGGCTGTTTTTAGCAGCTTTAGCCGAGCGGCACTAATGAACAGAAGAAAAACTCTGCACGATTTTTTTTTTTTTTGTCCCCAAGATGATGATGAAGCAGCATCCATCCAGGTCAGGTCAGGTAAGAGTTTCAAAACAACGTGATTTTGCAAGTCACCTCTGAATCTTTCAGGCCTGTGAGTACAAAACTATTTATAGTCGAGTCTTTAGAGAGTTAACTCGAGGCTCAAAGCTCTTGTTTTGATCCAGTGCGGAGGAATTTGCTCGAGTGCAAAGAGTTTTCACCTGCAACAACTGCAAAAACTCAAAATCTTACCAAGAATATTTGTCTTATTTCTAGTCAAAACTAATCTCATTATACTTAAAATAAGACTCCTCACATTAAAAAGTAGCTTGTTTTTAGACACTTTTTTACTTCTTTCAAGCATATTTTCACTTGAAATCATCTGATAGTGGAGCAAGTTTTCTTTCTTATTACAAGCACAAAAAAAACTTGCTTTACTGGCAGATTTTTCTACTTATTTCAAGTGAAAATTTGTTTGAAACAAGTGAAAATGATCTAAAAACAAGTTCATTTTTAAGTGATGAGTCTTATTTTAAGTGGAAAGAGATTAGTTTTGACCAGAAATGAGACATTTTGACAAGAAATAAAAGAAATGTTCTTGGAAAGATTTTGAGTTTTTGCAGTGCAACAACTGCTCTCAGAGTGTTTTCTGTTGTCAAAGGCGCCACATCGCACAAAGATTTAAAATCACAAAGTGTGGTGCAGAGCCACCTGCGACTGTAGATTAAAAACACTGAAGTCTGGTTTATATCAAGTGTACCAGTGAACCCACACACTGGATATATAATGTGGGTTCTGTTTAATCTGCCTCAGTTATCATAATAAAGTAAAAAAAAAAAAAAAAAAAAAGTGGGGCAAAGTAAAAACTGCACATTTTGAGGTAGGTTGAGAACCACGCAGCAGCAAATGAGGTCAGATCAAGATCACAGCGCTTGTTTTCTTCTCCTCTGCTGCTGCTGCTGCTGCTGCTTCCCTATATATCCAACGACCACATCCATAATGACAGTGTGTTACTACACAGATCAAGGTCCTGGACTGTTTTGAGTGTGGTCTGGACGCCACTTTGACCAGATGTTCAGGGACATCTATTTTGGACTCGAAACCCCTGTACTGTTTCTCAGAGCGCTGCGGTCGTCGCTCTCAAGAAGCAGCAGCAGCAGCAGCAGCAGCAGCAGCATCTGACTCTAAAGATCCAGATTTCCTCCTGGTTTGAGCTTTTTTGTTGTTTTCTTTTCCAGAGAAAGTGTGAGAAACACGGATGCAGATCAGATTAGATCCAACCTGCTGATGTCAGTGGCCTGTTTCCCTGAATTTCTTCTAAGAAAACGCCCACAGTGTTTTTTTTGTGCTACCCGCAGCGTGGAATCATGTTTCATTATCACGGGTTATCATCTACGATAGCATGAATAAACAATATTACAACTTGACTTTCTTCAGCATTTGCTTGTGGCGGTTTTAAGAAACAGAAGGAGCCTCAGTTTCCATGAGAACCATTCATTTAAAAGAAAAAGGAAAAGGAAAAGGAAAAGGCCATTCCTGGGTCACGCTGTGCTAATCATGAGCACAGAGATGAGCCCCGTGGCTTTGCCCATATCACAGCACGTCCACGGGGCGTTTAAGTACTGTAATAAAAAAAATAAAAAGGTTTCTTGATCAACGTGGTGCATGCATCAAGTGTCAGAGAAAGGCTTTCTGCACATCGCATCGCCTTTCACCCATAAATGACAGAGGGAACTTCCACAACACATGATATTTTAGAGTGGGAAGATGTTGTGACAAGCTCGAACAAAGTCCAACAGCTCAGCTAATCTAAATACAGAATTTAAAAGTGAAAGTTAAAACGATTACACAATCATCTTGGCTCAACTGTCACCGTCTTGCAGTTGGATTTTCCATGCAATGACGGATCTTAAGCAACTTCCACTTTCAAATAAGAAGAAGCAGTTTGATGATCAAAGAGGAGACGAGTTGAAGCGTGAACCTGGATAAACGAAGGAGAATAAACCACTGCAGGTGTTTTCTAATGACTCACAACATTACAGCTTTTTGTTCTTTTTCTTGTTTGAAGCTACAGGATGTAAAAATGTTTTATTATTTGGATGCACATGTCTTATCTCATTCTGTTTACTCTGCAGAGTGTGATACCACCTCACGGGCCAGTAGTACTAGTACATCTTGTGCTAAACGCCTGTTTTCTAGTTTTTTTCCCTCCTCGGTCTGAAACCGTGACAAATAATATCTTCTGAAGTTGGTGAAGCTGATGCCAACTGCAGCCGATCAGCTTTGAAAATAAATAAATCACAAGATGCGTGTGTGACCATGAGGACACAACGAAGCGTGTCTACTGTATGAGACAGCGTGTGTGTGTGTGTGTGTGTGTTCAGTTGGTGTTTGAAGGAAGGAGCTGTGAATGTGTCCAAGTGACATGTGAGAAACTGATTGATTTCTAGATTAAATCAGGATCAATACTCGGGCTTGTACTATTGATGAGTCATGCGGGTCCTATACGGTAAAAGCAGTGGGGGCGGGGGGCGGGGGGTGAGGGGTTTTCTTGTCCTGAGCGTTAGTGTCTCGACCATCAGGACAGACTAAATGGATGTGTGTGTCCTCCATCACCATCACTCACTGTCTGGTCCTAACCGGTCCCTGCTGGTTTATCGTTAAAAACACCCACCACCCCTCCAAAATAAATAAATAAATAGCCTACACACACACTTAACATGGACACGCAACTCATTCCCACATGTGAAAACATCAGGACACGCACTGAAACGACCCTGATTCATCCTCCACGATGGTGACTAACTGAATTATTTGTCTAGACCGGAGAAGAAAAGTGAGCTGGGAAAGAACATCTGATGTTCTACAGCCGCCATGCTAACACCAGGATTAGATTTAGACGGTGAAGTTAACTGTCATTTAATAACGTCCCTGAGAATAAAAAAACAAGGCTACTGTAAACGCTGCATGCTACCAGAGAAGATGGATTGCAGCAACTAGCGCAACTAGCGGCTAGCAGCTAGCAGCCAGCAAGTCAGAACTTGGATTTTTCCAAACCTCCTACTTGGAAAAAGTGCAATTGAAACTTGGGAAAGAGAAAAGGAAAAAAAAATCTACCCCGACTTCTTCAAGAATCAGTTGTCTGTCGTCACACAACAATCTGCAAACGCGCAGAACCACACCGCCAATGGTAAAACATAGGAAATTCATGTTATTTCTCTTCAATTTTCATTTTTCATTATTGTAAAATGCTTCTTTGAATCTTTTTTAAGTTGTTTTTGTGCCCTTTGTAATGTTTTAATGCCTTGTTGGCTGTGTGAAGCACTTTGAAGGCAAAGTTTGTCCCGGTCCGCCATGTTGCTGGTTATTCTAGTCGTGGTGCTTCTTCAATGCTTTGAAGTTGGAAACCGTTTTCAACTGGGAAACTCTGAGTTCTGAGTTGTCTCGAACGCAGCATCAGTGCTAACCAGACTGATCTAGCTCTCAAATTAGCTGAGTTTCTTTTTTCCCAACTTTTAAGTCTTTTCAGAGCTAAGTCACAGTTAGCTTAGCTTATGTTAGCACTTCCTTTCAGGGGATTCAAAGCGTGAGTCACCGCTTGTCAAAACAACTTTTTCTTTATCTCAATGTCGAACAGTGGAGGGTCTGCACAACACAAGAGTGTGCAGGACAAAGACCGGCGTCCCGTAACCCACTGTAACAGTCCGCCGCCGCTGTCCAAACAAGCGCGCCGGAGGCTAACGACACGCTAAGCCGGCGACATTCAGCTCTGCAGAGGTGGAACAATCTGAACTGCTGCTGCTGGGATGGAGCTATATATCCAGAGATGACACATAGAGGGAAAAAAAGCCACCCAACTGCTAACAATGGGGCTTTTCTCTCAGCGCCGCCGGCAGTGGCGAAAGTACCATTAATGCAAGTAATGCCGTTGCATTAGGGCCCGTGGCCAATAAAGGCCCGCGGTGAACGGTAAAAAAAAAAAAAAAATAGGCTAATAATAATAAAACATAAAAAATAAAAAAAAATTATCAATTGGTGGTATAGGCTACTGTATTAAATCATCTTGGCTTTTACATCATTACTGTAATTCATTAACGTTATTCTGGATTATGAACATGCGCGCGGGCAAAGCCGGTGACAGGTGACAGTTCTCCTGTTGTCGGCAGCGCGGCGGCGCAGCGCCGTCCCTGACCATCTCTCCCTGTCTCTTGTCTCTGTGTCTCTCGTGAGCAGTGACACGTTCAGCACCGAGACAGCGGACAGCGCTGTCACTCACTCAGGGCCCCGGTCCAGATGGATGCGGCTTTTTTGAATCTGGATAAATACTTTATCAGATCGGCATCGCGTCCAGACGGACGGCGTTTTCGGGGGGTGAAAACGGTATTTTTTTAAACATGTCCCAGAGTGGGAAAATCTGAAAACGCCGCCCCAGTCTGGACGCCCAAAACAGATTTTTTTCTGAAACGATAATGTCATGCCCCCCACCACTCTACCTGTAACCTGACACACACACCGCTGCAGCAGGCGACACATTGGACGTAACAACAACGGCCGACTACCGTCGGGTCGCTCAGACACTGCGGCTGAATCACACCTGTTTAATCATCACTCTGACACAACTCCCTGTCAACATTTAATCCCATGTTTGAGTTTGAATACAGCGGGGGACTTTCCGTCTTCTTCTCTGTCTTTAGTGTTTATGTGTGGCAACGCTACAGCGCCACACATGCTCCACACAGGCCTGGAGTAGCCTATACTACAGTCTAACACCCCCCCACCCCACCCCCCTCGTTATTATTATAGGGCCCGCAAATTTTTTTTTTGCATTAGGGCCCGTAGCAGACAACTTTCGCCACTGGCCGCCGGCCTCAAACCCCTCTGGCCCTGCACCGCTATCTGCAAAAAAAATCTGCCTGCGCCTGTAGCTTTTGCTGCACGTGCGGTGTGTGCACAGCCGGCCTCCACCTCCGTCTGTGATAACAGCTACAACTGAACAAGCAACACAAGTCTTTTTGTTTTGTTAATTAAGTCATTTCTGACAGCGAGCTGACCTCGTCTCCACTGGCCAGCCGGTGGGTCAGCTCCTTCAGGCTGCGCATCATCCTCTCGTCCCTGAAGTCGTACGGGAAGGTTTCCGTCCATTCGGTCAGGAGCTGGAGGATCTTGGGGGCGATCTTCCTCACTCTCATCTGAGGAAAACAGCGGAGGAAAAACAAAAAACAAACCAAGGATGTGTGAGTTAAGATGAGTCATAAGTGTTCCAGGATCTACTGATTATTCCCTGGCTGGAAATATGAAATCACAAGCACTGCAAAAACTCAAAATCTTACCGAGAATATTTGTCTTATTTCTAGTCAAAACAAATCTCATTCTACTTAAAATAAGACTCATCACATAAAAAGCAGCTTGTTTTTAGGCTTTTCACTTGAATTAAGTAGACAAATCTGATAGAGGAGCAAGTTTTTCTTTCTTATTACAAGCTCAAACTGCTTCCACTGTTAATTTTTAAATCACCTAAAAAGTTAATTTTTAGGTGATGAGTCTTATTTTAAGTGGAAAGAGTTTAGTTTGGACTAGAAATGAGACATTTTGACAAGAAATAAGACAAATATTCTTGGAAAGATTTTGAGTTTTTGCAGTGAGGACGGGGGGGTTTTGCTGCAGTCTGACTCCCACCTTGTCGGCCTGTGGATCGCTGAGCCGCTGCTGCTCCATGCACATGTGGCACACCTTGGACATGAGTTCATACGGGTGGAGGAAGAGGCGAGAGCTGAGCAGGAAGGTGAAGATGTACGTCCTCTGTGGAGAGAGAGACGAGAGGACAGGGAGGTTACTACAAAAATAAACTTTATATAATATAAATAAAGGTTGAATCCCTGGTGTGGAGACAGAAAAAGAACAGAAAAGAAAGTACAAAGTCAACACTCACATCTGGATAATAATCCACAGTTGGGAGCAGGTGGTGGATGAGGGCCTCCAGGGACCCGGACGCCAGGTTGTTGTCATGGTAATAGAGGCCGGCGTAGCCCTCCTCCTTGGTCTGGTACAGGTTCTTGTTGTAGCCGCTGGTGTTCAGCTGCCCCGTGAAAGGTGGTGTCTGAGGCATGTTGTCCTGCAAGACCACACAGAAAAAAACACAGGAAGAGTCAGTCGGCAACAACGACGGCAACAACGACAACAACAACGACGGCGCTGACACAGGAAGAAGTAGCCAAACAAATCCAAAATAGCTCCGAGACAAAAACACAGACGGCAAAAGGTTTGTTTGGGAAATGGTTTGGATGCAGTTGCCACCCTTCCTCCTGTGGATCATCACCTCCCTCCATCCCTCACTCCACACTGTCTATCTTAAGGTTTCAGGACTTTGGGTTTTTATTGTATTTGGACGTGTAGGAGCTGAAATAAAAACAGTGGTTGGACTTTTTATGAGTCATCTGCAGCAGAAGGAAACAAGAATAGACGACTTGCAAACGCTTTGTTGAGCTTTACAGGAAACTGGACTCGGTGGCATTAGAGCGTTAACCCCAGATTTGCAGCAGCAGCAGCAGCAGCAGCCTTGGTTATTCATTCATTCAGTTATTTATCTAGTTACTGTAAAACCTCTATTCATGAACACAGCTGCTGTGTCTGCATGTGATTCAACACAAAAGTGAAAGTACAGCAGCAGTGGCAGCATCGTGTACGAGCTTGTGAGACGTTCTTCCGTAGCTGCGGGTTGTCATGACACTGACAGTCTGTTTATTTTCATGTGTGTGAAGAGGACTGTGTGTCCGTGTCAAAGCGGCAGCAGAACGAATCACGATGTACGATGAGCGGCGGAACCACGTGTTGTATATGAATCCTGTGCAGACGGACACTTGATCAAAGAACGACTGAAACTGATCCTTAGATCCGGAAGAATCGTCATATTTGTTGTTAAAATCATCTGTTCTCTGATCGGATGCTTCAACAGGGTCCTCACAAACACACAACAACAACAACAACAACAACAACAACACACACACAGAAACACACACTCTTTCCTCTGCCAGCTCTCCTGACCTCTGAACCTGGCACTCAGGCTCTGTCCCCTGCCAGGCAGACTTATGGCTTGGAAACACAAAGGGCCTTTTCACACCGGGGGGGAGGAGATGGGGTGGGGGGGGTCAGTGCAACCCCACCCCCTCCCCACACACACACACACACACACACACACATAAACACACCCTCACATCTCCACCTCCTTGACAATATGCTGATCGGTGGCTGGCTGCCGAGTCAGGAAGCCTTTCAGGCTGATGCAATTTGAAGCTGAGCTGCCAGGGGCGGATGCAGGCGGGGGGGGGGGGGGGGGGGGGGGCAGGAGGTGTAAAGTAAAACCTGCACCTGGCAGGAGAGCTGGGGCAAATACATTTAGGATGTTATTGTCCCATGAGGGAGGAAACCATCCCAACTTTATTTATAAAGCACTTTAAAAAACCCAGTGGACCCAAAGTGCTGTACAAAAACACAAAAATAAGTATAAAATTCAATAAAATGAGTTAAAACACAGAAAATAAGTAAAATTTATCAATAAAAGTAAGAGCAAATAAAAAGACATCAATTTTTACGGAATCAAAGGCCATAGAGAACAGCAGAGGCGTGTCTTGAAACGTCAGCTGATCAGACTGTAGAGAAATGAAACTATAGGGCAGCAACTAACGATTATTTTCATTATCGATTAATCTGTAGATCATTTAAGATTAATCGATTAGTTGTTTGGTCAATAAAATGTTAAAAAATGTCAATCAGTGTTTCCAAAACCACAAGATGACGTCCTCAAATGTCTTGTTTTGTCCACAAACCAAAGAGAGACTCAGAAATATTCACATTTAAGAAGTTGAAATCAGAGAATTTGGACTTTTTTTCTTAAAAAACTACCCAAACTGATGATTCAACTATCAAAATAGTTGACGATTCATTTAATAATTGATTATTGTTCGATTAATCGATTAATTGTTGCAGCTCTAGTCGAAACCTTTAAAAGAAAATTACAAAAAAAGGTACATGTTGCTGCTGTGTTTGATTCCAAAACAAACTCCCCCATCCCTAAACCTCCCACCCACCCACCCCCCCGTGCACTTTCACACGCCTGCCGCGGCCATAATGCAACACGTGCACACGCCGTCCATCGCGATTATTCAGCGAGACGACCGTAGGGCCATTTCCATGAGAAAAGAAGGAGCGAGCGCCAGGAGTCAGAGCGCAGCAGCAGCCCCCCGGCATCTGCTGCACCATGTGGCCTCCCCAGCACAGAGGAGGGGGGGGGGGGGGGGGGGGGGGGGGTAGAGGGAGACGATGAGGAGATCACGAGCCCGACGGAGGAAGAAGAGGAGGAAACAACAACTGACACAAGTGGACCAGATCTCTGTTTACTCCTCTGAGGGTTTCCAGCTGAACTTTAAGAAGCTTCTGTTCTGTTCTCTGCAGCACCACAGGCTGTCTGCTCTGCTCTGCTCTGCTCTGCTCTGCTCTGCTCTGCTGGTCCCTGAACGCACCGCCGAGGTTCAGACGAAGAGCACACAGCAGCATCATCCTCCTCATCCTCAGCAGCAGCAGCAGCAGCAGCAGGTGATGCAGCAGCAGCACTGAGAACAAGGCTGCTTCACTTTTCCCAGCTGGTGGATCTGAGTCCCACGCTCTCCTCCTTCCTCATCAGTAACCAGGTGGTGGGTGGGGGGGGGTGTAGAAATACATGCTTTACCATTATTTAGCACTTAGAGTAAACACATAAGCTCCAGCTCCTCCAGAGTGAAGATTAATTTAATTATCATCCAGATGTCGAGTCTCTGAGCAGCGACGTGTGGTTTTTAAACTGGGATCAGACTCCAACTCCTCTGTTCCTTCAACCCCCCCCCACACACACACACACACACACACACACACGTCTTCTTAAAGGAAACTACTGAGCCTCAGATGATGACGAAGGTGACAGATCCTTCGGTGTCATGACGACATCCCTCTCTCTGTCTATGGAAACACAGTGGATTAATCTGCTGCTGCTGCTGCTGGGGGGCAGGTGGGACTCTTTGAAGATAAAAGCTGTGTCTAATAAGAAAAAAAAGAAACTTAGCTACCTTGGACAGACTAGAGGACACCTGCATGACACTCTGTCCTCCAGTCATCAGTCTCATCTGAGCTGTTTGAGTCCAGCTCCTCAGGCGTCTTATCAACTCTCAACTCTCCTACATTCATATATTCCTTTACATCTTATGGCAAATAATAAGCCCATTTTATCTGGTTTTGTGTTGCAGATAAAAAACAGTGTGCGTTTGTGTGTGTCATCCTGCAGCAGCTGCAGCCTCCATTATAATCCTAAAAAACAAAGTACATGCAGGACACTTATAAGCTGCGACAACTGATTTACATTTGGCTTCCAGGTGTCATGTGTGTGTGGTAGCAGCAGTAGTGGTAGTTGTTGTTGTTGTGTTGGTGGAGGAGGAATGGGGGGGTTGGGGGGTTGGGGCAGGGGCATGTTGGGGGTCCTGGGCCCCTCAACACGCTGGTGCTGTTGGTTCAGAGCAGCTGAAGGTAAACAAACTGAATGCCAAAGCTTGCAGCCCCACGTTAGCGGAGGAGGAGGAGGGAGGAGGTTGTTTAGGCTGGATGGCTGGTTTTAATTATAGCCTCACTGCTCCTGTGTGTGTGTGTTTGTGTGTAACCACCTGCCTCAATGTGTGGTGGTTAGGGTTGCAAAGGGGTGGAAATTCCCGGTAAATTTCCGGATTTTGGGGGGGAAATATTCCAAATTGGAAACTTTCCATGGGAATTATGGGAATTAACTGGAAATTTGGGGTGATTTTTTATTTATAGTATATATATATATACTGTATTTTGGGGGCTTTTTATTGCCTTTAATTGATAGCACAGTGTAGACAGAGACAGGGAATGGGGAGGAAGAGAGGGGGAATGACATGCAGGAAAGGGCTGCCCGATGCGGGATTCGAACCGGAGCCGCCTGCACAGTGCATGTGGGGGGAATGGCCTCAATAGCCCTGCAGTAAGCAGTGTGCTGTGTGCATGTGATTGAGGAATAGCATAGATATTCAAGTGTACTTGCATAAAATCTGGTTGTTTTAGCCAAGATTATGCTACAACCTTCAATTTTGTAAATTTTGGATTTATTCCCGTTTATTCCCATGGAAAGCTTCCAACTTCCTGGAATTTTGCAACCCTATAGTGGTGGTGAATCCAGTCTGGATGAAGCAGCAGAAGACGTTAAAGTCTCTGCTGCTAGTTTCTGGTTTAAGGCCTCTGCACTCGTCAAACTGTGATATTCTTTAAATATTCACACTCTGCTCTATTTTTACACTCACACACAAATAGAAACACACACACACACACACACACACACTCTCTGCTATTCCCACTTCTGCTATTGGCCGAGGCCGTGGCCCGCTGATGATCACATGGTGCTGAGTCTCTGGGATGACGGCGCTGACTCAGGAACGACTCGTGGTTCATCTGAGGGACTTTCTCTGCTAATTCCTGATATTTACTAACTTCTCTCACTCTCACCTGCTGAAATCTGAAGTGAAACTAAAACTAAAAAAGACATTTAATTATTTAATGATGCATTGTGGGGAAGTTCAGTTGCATAACCGGTCTCAGAAAACCCCTGAACCTTCCCGAGCAGGAAAAACCCCCTGCATGCGTTTACCTGGAATCACCTCCTCCAATGTGTTTTCAGGTAATTGTGTTTCCAAATGCATGGGTGGAGCCCACAAACACACACACACACACACCCAGAGAGAGGAAATGATGCAGTCTGGTCTCTATCTGGCAGCCCACCCGGCCTCTTCCCGCCCCGCCCGCTGCGTTTACGACCGGCGGTGATGAGCGGCCGTTAAAGAAGAAGGAGAAGGAGATGCAGGTATATTACGGTTCCCGTGGCGCTCTGAGCCTTTTCGCCATCATCAACCATCAGCCAGCTCCAAATTACAGCACTTTAACTGAAGCTGGGAGAAAAAATATCTACAGATCTGCAGGTCAAAGTGGCGTGATGTAATGAAAGAGCAGGAATGTGGAAGGTTTTTTCTGCTTTTATTGGGACGAGACGAGAGCAGGAGGAGGCGGGGAATGTGAGGGAATGTGATCTGGGCACAGCAGCAGCAGCAGCAGCAGCAGCAGACGTACTTTGAGGGAGCAGTAGTAAATCAACAGCCCCCCCCTCTCCTCTTGCCTCAACCACTCACCCCCCCACTGCACTGCGTAAACACTGCTAGGCATGAGGAATCTCACTCATCCATGGCTGGAGGAAATGAGGGTGAGAGATAGCTGAGCAGGAGGGTGAAGAGGCCACAGAGGAGGGAGGGAGGGAGGGAGGGAGGGTGTGTGTGTGTGTGTGTATGTGTGTGGGCAAACTAAACTAAACTAGACCAATGGGGGGGGGGCATTAAAGTAGAAATGCACCTGGGCAGGAGGGGGCTGTCGGTGTGCATCAGGCTGCAGCGACGGATGTGTTACAGAGGAGCTAAGCTGGATTCTCCTCGTGGCTCTGCTACATTTTATTTACTTTAATTAAAAAGCTTCAGAGTTATTGTGATAAATATGTTAAATAAAATGACTTGTAACTAGTTCCAGGGAGAATAGAGGCTCTCTGCCTTCCACCTAGCGTCTCTTGGCCCTGTTACCCATAATCTCTTGTTTATGACAGATAAGACTACACAAATATACACGTCGTAACATCTATCCGCCGCTCCATTGATTTGATTTTTCGACCGGCTTTGTTTGAAAACAAATGCACATGGAGGAGAGGAGGGTTAGCAACACAGAGGAGAAGAGACCAGACCTGCATAGTTCCTCTTTAATACAGTCCAGCAACTGCAATCTGCAAAACTATCATGCAAATATGCAAAGTGCAGTTCTATATTATGACCCAATATATGCATCACATGATGTTTGCATATGGCAGGGTGATACATCACAGTGACGATCAGCCCAAGACCAAGTGAGACTGACTGATGTTGTCAATTCAGCACTAAAGTGTAAATCAGCCTCTAGAGGAGAGGAGGGGAGGAAGCCGTCAAAATGTGATAATAAAAAAACAACGTTGCATCTTTCCATCCAACTCATTAACCAGACGGAGCTCTGATGTTAATTACAGATGCATTAAGACTGAAGAAAATCACAGCTTGAGATGAGAGAAGAGAAGAGCCTCCAGCAGCAAAGAGAAAGATATACATCACTGTCTCACTTAACCTCTTCACCTCCACTGTCCTGCTGTGAACTTTAACTTTGTTCAAAGCCACAGAGCTTCAGTTAGATGTCGGGGTTAAGTTGTGTGAAGTGACCGAGTGATGGAGCAGTTTCTGGGTTTGAATGGATCCGACTGTCCACAGGTCACAGCAGGAGGAAGCTGAGGTTATAGAAACTGATGTTACTGTATGATGCAGGAAATGACTCTGAATCTGACCTCTTCTTTTTTTCATCTCACATTTCATCCGTCAGCCTGATCTGGACCTGCTGCTGCTGTTGACTGGAAACCAGCTCTTCTTATTATCTCTCATGGCAAGGCAAGGCAATTTTATTTGTTGTATAGCCCGTTTTTACCAACAGTTTGTCTCAAAGGGCTTTACATGACATCGACTGAGGAAAAACTCCATAGAAAACCCTTTTCTCATGTCTGAGAAACAACAACAGGATCGTGGAGACTTCCAGAAGCAGCAGCAGTGAGTCTGACTCCGATCGGTCGCTGTTTGCAGCTGTTGCACCGGAGCGGTAAAAATCACAGCTTCCATCTAAGATCCTGTCACCTGGAGTCATCATCAGATTGACTGACTGACTGACAGAAACAACAAGCATCTGTGTGTTTAAAGATAAAGAGGAACCAGTGGACGATGTGTGTGTGTGTGTGTGTGGGGGGGGGGAAATCCCTGAGCTCAAAGTTGTCTCTGGAAATACAGATTTAACAGCACGCAGCCGGTTAAAATCCTCTGCAAACAGCTGAAATGTGAACTTATCCAATGAGGGAAAAGTCCCAAAAACAGAAAAGCTGGTGATTAAACTTCATTGTGGGATTATTTTGTCACAAATTTAGCAACTCATTTAATAAAAGCTTGGACGTTTCGTGACCTGTGTGAGTGAATCTGACGGACAGATTGGAGCACAGCTGGGACTCACTACACACTTCTTTTTTTTTTTTAATTCCCAAAGCTCTGCCTGCACACACTACACTCTCAATTTTATCTGCAATTACATCACAAGTACCAAACACCAACCAACCTCCTGTCACTTCTGCATATATAAATAAACACAAGAGGACAGGAAACCTCCCATCCCATCTCCCAACATGCATGAGCACAAACAAACAAAGCCCGGTACAGTAGCAAGCAGCCATGTAATCCACACACACAGCAACAATAATAACTCATTGGAGCAGAGCAGAGCAGGCAGCCTCTCCATTGTGCCAAATAATCACCAATAAACGGATTTAACTTGTCAGCACATTAGGAAAAAACCCCAAATGCACGCGTGTAAATACCACAGAGCAGCAGCAGTGGACAAGCCAAGGAGGACAGACAGACAGACAGACAGGAGAGATGCGGGATTAACTTCACTGATCCCTGGTCTGTCTTATACCGGGGGAGAGGAGACGGGCAGTGAGGGAGGGAGGGAGGGGTGAGAGGGGGAATCCTCTTAGCCACAGGGTTGTGGGGGTTAAAAATAGTCCGCCATTGACACTGATTTCCAAAATCCCATTATTGGGGAACATTTATAGGGTGTGTGTGTGTGTGTGAGAGAGAGAGAGAGAGAGAGAGAGAGAGAGAGAGAGAGCGCGCATCAGTTTGTTTCAGCTGCAGAGGATGAAGTCCATACAAAAAGCGCGCACATTGAACATAATGGATCAGTTTAAAGTGAATATTTTTTTTTTAAAATAATGACGGTGAAGTTGAAGAGAGAGTCAGAAACCACCGCTTCTCTCTCTATCTCTGTCTCTCCACCACCTGCGCGCATTTTGGAGCAGCCGCGTCTCCAGACTCCGCAAACACACAACACACACACACATAAACAAACACACACATTCAATAAAGCAATAAACATATAATAATAAAAAACAGAGGATAAAAAATCCCCATCATAATTCCTCAGCTCACCTCAACAACAAGTAGGTACGCGCTCCTCCAGGTGGAAGAAAATCCCCCCTCGTGTCCTTTTCCACAAACAAACAGCAGAGACTTTCTCCTGGCGCGCTCCCCGTTTCTTCTCTTTAATGATAATAATTAACAAAACAAAACAGTAGAGATGAGATCTTCTCCGGTCACTGCTGCTGCTGCTGTTGCTGCATCATAATCACTCAGAGACGTTAAACCAGTTTTATTATTATAATAATTATTCCCGGTTCTCCAGAGTCCGTATCGGAAGAAGAAAAAGCCGCATGAATGAATGAGAGAGAGCTCCGGCTGCTGCTGTGTTCACTCCGACAGCGACACCGCCTTCTGTTGTGTTTGAGCTGCGGAGCCGAGAGCTGAACCAAGACTTTACTGCGAGGGGAGGGGAGGGGGGAGGCAGCAGCCAATCAGAAGGCTGCTCTCTCTCCCCATACACACACACACATACACACATACACCACACCTCCCTCTCTCTCTAATCGTGCTTCTCGATTTCAATTTCATTTCTCTTTCCCTTTCTCCTCACTCACTCTTTCTCCCACTCTTGACGTTTTTTCCATCAGTCCCCCCCCCCCCCCTCCACCCACTGTATGTTTCGATTCCCTCTTCACTTTGTTGCATTTACAAGAATTTCATATTCTGCAAATTATAAAGCCTCTGATTTCAATTCAACATTTTTGTGAGAGCTAATAATAATATTTCCTAGGAATAATGACAAACACATTGACTTAGAATTAAATTGTGTGTCTGATGCAATTAAAGGTGCAGTTCTATAGCAAAATGAATTTATATTCCTATTTTAAGTCTCATGATGATTGGTTTCTTCTTAGTAGGCTACATGATGGTTATTTTGTCTGTGGGGATTGATGAAAGTGAAACGACTTTAAAGGGTCTTTTCCACTGAGACTTTCCCAGTTTCTGCTGTTTTTTTTCCTCCACTTGTGGCTAGTTATCAGACACATTTACTGTCACTGAATCCTGAGCATCAACAGGAGAAACCCCCCCTCAGTGGAAAAAAACACAGATTTACTGGAACAGCACACAGAAACATTTAGTCTTACTTTACTCTATTGATTAGCCTACTAAATTGTTATTTTTTGTTTCACAAAATGTTAAAAATTAAAAGATTAGCAGCTTTAAGCCACAACCAGAGTGGAAATAGTAGGTTACAGCAAACAATTGTAGCTACATTTTTACAACCCAGCTTTACAGTTTGTGAACAACGAAAATTATGCTGTCATTTCATTTATTAGCGTTGTTTCTAATGTGATATAAATATAGCCTTGAGCATCGCCATGATAGCACCATTAGCGTTGTTAGCATGCTAATATTTGCTAATTAAGACAAAACATTAACACGTAGCCTAGAGATGTGTTTCTTTTTAAACCAAACTACTGGAAGAAAAAAAAAAACATTGACCTGATGATGGCGCTAGTTCAAAAGTTAGTAAAGATTTAGCAAAATTGAATGGCAATTTAAATTCAAGAAGGCTAAAATATCTACTCCAATTAAAATATATAAATTGCTCTATAGATGGAGGCTATGTCCTGTCCTGGTGGTTTTTTATCTTCATTGTTATGAGCTCCAGAGCGAAATTAGCTCTGAGCTAACAAGGTTACAAGCTCACATATTCAAATTATCACTCTTGACCTCCTTCTCTGTTTTACCCCTCCTTTCTCCCATTTACTCTCCGCTCCCCTCCCCCCCTATTCTTCTTTTTTTTTTTGCATGTCTACATGACAGGTTATGTAAATTGAAGCTTCGTGAACTCCAATAGAGACAAATTATATCAGTGGAGAAGCTGTAGCGGAAAAACGTCCACCCCCAACCCCAACACGACAACGTCTTGTTCACATCTTAAATCCGACAGTGATGCTCATTGTTTGTTCAAATAACTCGAGGTGACAACTGTTTCGAAGTAGAGGGGACGTCTCATTGAATTTCTACAAAAAAAAAAAAGAAATAAAATAGCGCACGGATTAAATTAAATATTCATGCAAAACACAATCGTATTTAAATGACGACTGTATTAAATCCTCTGCTGCAGTGTAATCTTGGCGCTGTCACCGAGCTGAGTTATAGAGGCCCATTGTGCGATTGCTGCTGGTTTAGTCGTCTTAATGTAGTAATTAATTTAACCAGGCAAGCCATTTAAGATCAACTTCTCATCAACAATGAGGATTAATTGGCCATAGAAAATGATGCAGAAAATGTGTCACAGTGCATTTTTAACACAAAAGACTCACTTGATCTGTCGTTGTCTATAAACAGGAGCAAATAAACTCCTTCACTGAGATTAAATGTGTTAAAACTGTAAAGAAATGTGACTTAATCAAGGGCCACGTACAGTAATAAAAGGTTTTGTCTGCACTCAACCGACTTCTTCCATGTCTGTCCAAGCAGAGTAGTAATAAGCCACGGTAAAATAACAGCAAATCATCCTAAATCTCGTCAACATCCAGAGGTATTACGTAATCTGGGATTAGTGCAGATTTACGCATAGATGCAGTAATCCAGCTTTTCTTTCACTTAAATGACTGCACAGAGTTTGACCACAACGATCGGGATGACAGTCATTGTGTTGGACTTCACAGCGCAGCACACAATACATGTCTGCTGCAGACACAACGAACGAGGAGCTGCTGTGTGCGATTATTTCAGATGGAAAGTCAAGATGGTTTCTTATATAAGGCAACAGAAATAATGGAAATAATTCATAGCTATCAGTTTGGATCAGTTCGTCTTTTACAGATGTGTTTTGGATCAGTTTTCCTAAGAATCCGCATCAATAAATCGCCCTGAAAAACAACCACATCCAAAAGAGGAAGAACAAAACCTCAACATTTACGCTGTGGTAATCTGCTTCTTTGTCAATCTTAAAAAGCCCCAAAACATACAGTATAAAGGTAGATGTTTGTGTTAAAGCTCCATACAGTATAAAGGTAGATGTTTGTGTTAAAGCTCCATACGGTATAAAGGTAGATGTTTGTGTTAAAGCTCCATACGGTATAAAGGTAGATGTTTGTGTTAAAGCTCCATACAGTATAAAGGTAGATGTTTGTGTTAAAGCTCCATACAGTATAAAGGTAGATGTTTGTGTTAAAGCTCCATACAGTATAAAGGTAGATCTCCATGTGTAGTGTGATTATAAAGCAGCTCTAGGTTCTATATTAATATTGTGAAAGTATCAAAGCCTCAGTCCACAGAGAAACGCACACAGCCTGTATTCAGAAACTGAGCCTTAAAACCAGCCGTCAGGATTTCCTGTCACTTTGTGATGTCACAACTAAGCCCCGCCCCCTCACCACCTGGACCCACCATCCATCAACTTGCAGAATTTGGTTTCTCTGACTTTTTTTTATTCTGAAATAATCTCCTACCAGTGCTCTGGAGAGAAATCTAAGAAAAGAGATGTAAGGCTACACTGGGATAGTTTTTTGGTTCTCAAAACCACAAATATAGCTCATTGAAAAAGACAAAATGTAAAATATGGGGCTATTTAAAAACAAAAATGTGTTGTTTGATCTTTTATAAAAGGCCGTAATTCAACAATTTCCTAAAAGAAAAAGGGGGAAAAAGATGCTATGGGATGAAATTGTGCCATTTTTGTGGGGAAGACTATTTTCAGTGGTGGATGAATACACATGTGGTTCTCTGAGTGCGACTGAATCAAAATGAATGTTATATAAATGTGTGTTCATGCCGAAGCAGGAACGCGTCGCCTTGAATAATAACAATAATTCTGGACAATAATGCAGCACACAGGGGGTGGATACCTGTTATCAGGGATTAGCAGTAATTCACTGTCGGGTTTGGTCTTTTTATTTATAATGAAAAAAGAACATATCAGCAGCCATATCTGGGTTTAAACCTGTCTGTCTGTGAATCACAACACCAGTCTGACCAGTGTTGATTACAGTCTGGTTTTAGCATTTCAAAAGCCAAAAAGGAAGTGGGGAACTCGTTCACACTCTTGCCTCCAGGGCAGAACGGCTGTTGAACGGCCCAGTGATGGATTTCCAGTCAGTCTATTCAGGTAACAACCAGCTCCAACCTGGAGCTTTAAAGGGATAGTTCATCCAAAATTCAAATTTCACTCATTATCTACTCACCATCATGTCGACTAAGGGCTGGGAGAAGTTTCAGAGTCCTCCGTGCCTTCTCTGAGTTACAGGGGGGCTCCGTGCAGCACTGCATGTCCATATGACGGTTGCGAACGGAGCTCACTTTTCTTCGTCCAAAAAGACACCAAAAAACATCCAAATACCTCCATACTGCTCGTCTGTAATGTCCCTCTTGTATTGAAGCCCCGACATGAGAAATTGTTGCGAAAAAAATTGATAAATCTGAATTTTAAGCTTGTTTGTAGCGGAAGCTCCCAGCACTGCTCCTCCTGGTCCGTCCAAATTTTGCGCGATTTGCATTGACACCGGTGCAAGTCTCGTGAGATTTGCACTGACACAGGCAAAGCAGTGAACTGAGACACTGGGAGCTTCCGCTACAAACAAGCTTAAAGCTGTACAGAAAAGAAAATTGAATTTGAGCCCACTTTGGGTCATAAAATTAATGTGATAACTCATCTTTCAGACGTTGTAGGCCAAACTTTGTGCAAAATTCTATTTTTGAGTAAATCCGGGATGAAAGTGTGTATTTTTTTTTCCGCATTGGATAATGCAGGCGCACAGATTATACGTCAGCCTGTACACGATTCACCAGCCACTGCTATTGGATCCGTCATCCGTCATTCAAACGTCTGAGACACGCACACACACACGGAGCTCGGGCTCGCCCCAAGCTTTGAATATCCCGCCCGCTCGATAACGACCAATCAGATTTGTTTTCCTCACTCGGGTAAACTCGTGTTGCAGCTCGTGACAACTCGGCGCGACAAACAGGACAAACGGCCATTTCTGTACACCTTTAAAACATTTTTTTTTTTCGGAACAATTTCTCATGTTGGGGCTTCAATACAAGAGGGACATTACAGACAAGAAGTATGGAGGTATCTGGATGTTTTTTGGTGTGTCTTTTTGGACGAAGAAAAGTGAGCTCCGTTCGCAACCGTCATATGGACATGCAGTGCTGCACGGAGCCCCCTGTAACTCAGAGAAGCCACGGAGGACTCTGAAAATTTGAATTTTGGGTGAACTATCCCTTTAATAAGCTGGATTCTGAGTTGAAAAGGAGGAAGAAAAAAAAATCTTCCCACTGTAGACAGGAGTCGTTTGTTTGTGAATCACAAATCAATACAGTCACGGAACTGTAAAAAGGTACAAGATGTCCGTGTGTGTGTGTGTGTGCTTTCATGCTCGTTAACGTGCTGTGTGACTCAAGGCATCAGATGTTTGCCGTTAGAGAAGAAGAAGAGCCTGACTGCAGTGTCAAAACTGGGCTAAAGGTCTCTTATGCAAGCGTGACATCCAGACTGGTACAGTACACTGCTGCACTTGAAACATTCCTGCAGGGAAATATTAAACAAATAAATAAATAAATAAATAAATACTGATTTTATGTTTGTGCAGTATTTCCCCCATAAACATCTTCCCATTCGGTGCAGCAGCTTGGTTAACGATCTGGTGCTTGTTCACGGACACTGGAACAAACATCTGGATGGAAACGATCAACACTTGGTTTTTTTTTTTTACGCTAAGTTGTTGAGGGAACTGAACTTGTGACTTTCTGGTTGTCGTTGTTGTGTATTTTTTTTAAATTCAAACAGATCGCAACGGAAAACAGGAAGTGGTTGAAAATATCTGTGATTTCTTTATTTTCCGTAAAGTGCATTCAGCAGCAGATCAGTCACATTTGGTACAATCGAAGCACACTCTCCTAAACCTCTGGCTTTAAATTAGTTAAAGGGATAGTTCACCCAAAATTCAAATTTCACTCATTTTCTACTCACCCTCATGTCGACTGAGGGTTCGGAGAAGTTTCAGAGTCCTCCGTGCCTTTTTGGAGTTACAGGGGGGCTCGGCGCAGCACTGCATGTCCATATGACGGTGGCGAACGGGGCTCACTTTTCTTCGTCCAAAAAGACACACCAAAAAACGGCCGGTGTGACACAGACAGAGCAGTGAATTGAGACACTGGGAGCTTCCGCTACAAACAAGCTTAAAACATAGACTTATTTAATTTTTTTCGGAACAATTTCTCATGTTGGGGCTTCAATACAAGAGGGACATTACAGACGAGCACTATGGAGGTATTTGGATGTTTTTGGTGTGTCTTTTTGGATGAAGAAAAGTGAGCCCCGTTCGCTATACCGTCATATGGACATGCAGTGCTGCACGGAGCCCCGCTGTAACTCCGAGAAGGCACGGAGGACTCTGAAACTTCTCCCAGTCCTTAAGGTGCGTTCACACCGGACCTTTTGTTTTTGCCGCTGTCGCTCGTATCGCTCCGAAAAAAACGCTCCGTTGATCAGCTGCATTCGCTCATCAATTTGGCACAGAGCCACAGACTCGCATTTTCGCTTTGATGACGTCATGCCTACTGCCATGTGTCTCTGTTTACACCGGCACCACCGGGATTACGGCAGTCAATCAGCGCTGAGCGACGAGCGACTGGCGGCCGAAGAGTTGGGATTTCTTATCTCGAGCGACAAAGCGAAAAAACGCTCCGTTGCTCCGTCGCTCCGAGCCCCAGCGTTTTTTCGCCCGGGCGATTAAACGCTCAATCGCTCGTTTGCATTGACTTAACATGTAAACTCGTCGCTCGTTCGAAAAACAAAAGGTCCGGTGTGAACGCAACTTTAGTCGACATGAGGGTGAGTAGAAAATGAGTGTAATTTGAATTTTGGGTGAACTATCCCTTCAATTAATCTGCTTATTCTCACAGTTTGTTTTGCACTTTGTCTTCTGAACTGCTCAGAAAGTGGTTTGTTGCTGTATCAGTGTTTATTATTCGGTTCCACCTGAGCTTGAATCCGTCTCCTCCGCCTCCAACAGATCTTCTAACTTCTGTCTTTGTCTTTTGCACCGGCCGTCGCCGCCGCCTCGGACCCTCCTCCTCCTCCGCATTTGCATTTGCAGCCGTGGTCTCGGGCCAGGCCGGTGAGCAGCTCCAGCACTCGGATCTCGTGCTCCATGCGAGCCTTCTCCCTCCTCTCCTCCCTGTCGGCCGCCTCGCTCTGCCGCCGCTCCTCCCTCTGCAGCCACTGCGCCACCAGCTCCTGGTGCCAGCGCGCCTGCTCCCGCCGCTGCGTCTCCAGCTGCAGCAGCAGACCCCGCGTCTCCGCCACCAGCCGCTGGAAGCTGTCCAGCAGCCGTTGGAGGACCACGGGCTGCAGGCGGGGGGAGTCTGGGTCTGGGGGTGCAGGGAGAGGAGAGGCAGCGTGTGGTGGTGGAGGAGGAGGAGGTGAAGGTAGAGGTGGAGGTGGGAGGAGAAGTGGTGCTGCAGGTGGAGAGGAGGGAGTGCTTGAACCGTTTGCCACTGGTGTACCTACGACACAGGAAGAAGAGTTTGAGATTATTAAATATTAGACAGGAATCTATTTGGAGCTGAAACAGTCCATTTATTAATAGTCAGGAACAAACTAATACAAATCTGCCAAATCATACCAAATTTTCTCCGGTTCGAGCAGAAAAAAATGTGAATATTTGCTGGTTTGCTCCAATTTTTGTGGAAATTAATTAAGTTGTGCAAGGTTTTGCAAGGTTTTAGGAAGTTGATTATGCAAACACAGCGATTTAAAGGTGATACTAAGGACAATACTGTATATGATCCAGGGGAAAATAAATGTTTGCATCAATTTTCACAGAGCAGATTATTGTGATTGTGCTGCTCAGTTAATAAATACTTTTTTTCCCACAATCATGTCATCACATATTGATTAACTTAAACAAATCCAAATTATAAACTTCTCATGTGGTTATGTTGCTTTCTCAAAGCTACGATGAGCTAAGCTCTAGTTAAATTTATTTCATGTTATGCAAAATACTGCATAAAACAAGACTTTTTAACATTTCACTGAAACAGAAATCATAGTAATCACTGTATGAGTGAAATAATGATCTCACCTAGCAAAATGTTCGGTAACCCTTTAATTTACGGGCCACTAATGACATGATAATGTCAAGAAAAATAACAAGTAACAGCGTCATAATGTTTAGAAATAACCTAGAAATAACGGTCAATTTCATAATAATGTGGAGAAATATCGCCAAGAAATAACAATTGATTGTGTAGAAATAGATCAGAAATATCGGTCAATTGCAAGAAGACTTGGTGGAGAAAAATTCTGGCCTTTCCCAAAAAATTCAAAGCATGAAAAGCATGTAATCTTTAGCCTTTATGAAAAACATGACATTACTATGAAACTGACCGTTATTTCAAGACTATTTCTCAACATTATCACGTAATTAGCCACCTGTAAATTAAAGGGTTACGTCATGTTCTTATTGATATGATAACCTCAGTACGTACCACTCATGTCGCGTTGCGTCGGTGACTCCAGATAAACTCTGTGGCATCTTTCTCTGGAGCCCTGTGGAGACCCCAGGTTATCAAACTCAAACTCCTCTGAGTCTTCTCCGACCTCCAACTTGACGTTGGAGTCGAGCTGCCAGGTCTGCCTTCCTCCTCCTCCTCCTCCTCCTCCTCCTCCTCCTCCTCCTCTTCCTGTCCTCCCCAGCAGACTGGTGAGCTGGTGTCCAGTAACCTCCGTGTTGGAGTTTAAATCCTCGGTGACGTTTCCTTTCCTGTCCACGGAGTCGGGGTGACGCTCCGCCACAAAGTAGTGCCCCCCCGCGCCTCCCACCGCCCTGCGGCCCAGCACGGCGTCCATCTCCGCAAAGTACTTGAAGCTGCACGGCTGCAGGCTGTCGACGCTCTTCTGCAGCTTGGCCCTCACGTAGTTGGCCTTCAGCGTTTTGACGCGCAGTCGGCACTGGTGCGGGCTGCGGCTGAAGCCCATCTCGCTCATGCGGGCCGACAGGTGCTTGAAGACGTGGCGGTTGCGGAGGTTTTCCGCCAGGCTCTTCTGGACGCGCTCGTCGCTCCAGGCGCACAGCAGCACCTGCGTCTCCTCCACCGTCCAGTTCACCGAGCGCTCGGCCTCTCGTTTCCCTACACGCACGGACACAGAAACAGAAACACACTCGTTATTAATCAGCATTTATGGACCTGCGCTGCTGGACCGCACACTGTTTTAATTGAATTCACAGCCTGAGGAGATTTTTACTTTCATAAAACTATGAAAACATAACTGCAATGCTACAGTCACAGGGTTGTAGCATATGTACAATTTTCCAACTCAAAAAAACGTTTTACATCAACATCTAAATCATAAATATGCCTGAAAAACCATGGAAACCAACTAGACTCCCATTTATAATATGATTTTACTGCAGTTAAATAAACACAGTGTTGTATTGTTAAAGGGATAGTTCAACATTTTGGCAAATTGGCCCATTGCCATAATCCCTATAGTCATAGCAGTAGGTTCGTTACCTGTAATTGTCGGTGCAAGCTATTTTTAGAACGGCGGAGCAGAGCCGCGAGCTGCTCAGAGCTACGCTACGGAGGCTAATGGGATTTCTTGGTTTCCCTCATCAAACTCATCAAATACACAATCCAACAACTCCAAAACGCTCTGGTGGACAAGTTGTGACCTGCACATTCACCACGCTATGAGATAATAACAGAACGTTACCAGAGTTGTTTTAGAGGTAAATACAGAGACTGCTTGATGAAGAACTGCCCCCGACGGGAACGCGCATCAGCAGTTTTCCTCTAAAACAACTCTAAAAATAGCTTGCACCGACAATTAAAGGTAACGAACCTACTGCTATCACTATAGGGATTATGGCAATGGGCCAATTTGCCAAAATGTTGAACTATCCCTTTAAGAATCTTAACTTAATTTTTGTATCCATAAATTATGGCTCCTACGCTCGGTGTCCCTAATAAACTGACCGTCTGTGTGTATCACTGTCTGAGCCACACAGCTCTGCAGTGAGACATAAATATGTTTAACCATGTGACGTTAAATTCAGTGAAACAACCAGAAAATGAAAAAGACTCCCGTCACTGGTCTGAGAAAATCACAACAACTGAAGCTTTTTTGTTTCAGTTTAGCCACATTTTACACTCACTGGTCTCACTGATGAGGAAAATAAACAAACCAGAGAGGAAATCACATGCAAAACAATCTCAGGTAGAGACTGACAGGTGCTGTACACCAGCTGCAGGGTTTTTTGGGGTCACAGTGACACATGATTGACAAGAAGGAATTCAGACATTTTCAGCTCAAGTCTCCAGATCAGAGTGTTTATTTTTCACCTTCTATTTCCTCAGCATGACATTTAACTATACAGTGAGATAAAAGCTAACTACTGAGCTAATTATATTCATTACCTTTAATTATCGGTGCATGTTGTTTTGAGATCAGAGGGACAGAGACGTGAGCTGCTCAGTGAACACAATGGAGGTGAATGGTACTTTCGCCTTTCCCTCCTCAAACTCATCAAATACACAATCCAACAACTCCAAAATGCTCTGGTGGACAAGTTGTGACCTGCACATTCACCACGCTAGGAAATTATCATTTGTAATTGTAATGTAACATTACGACACATGAAGCAAATACTCTGAACTAGGCTACTTCTAGTTCCGGCTGCATTTGCCTCTAAAACAACTCTGTCTCATAATTTTACATGATCATCTCATAGCGTGATGAATGTGCAGGTCACAACTGGTCCACCAGAGCGTTTTGGAGTTGTTGGATTGTGTATTTGATGAGTTTGATGAGGGGAAAGCGAAAATACCATTCACCTCCATTGTGTTAACTGAGCAGCTCAGGTCTCTGCCCCTCTGATCTCAAAACAACATGCACTGATAATTAAAGGTAATGAACCTACTGCTATGACTATAGGGGTTATGATGATAGGAGAATTTGCCAAAATGTTGAACTATCCCTTTAAACTATACAGTAAGATTAAGGCTTAACTCAGCTATTTATCTTTATTACATGTGTGTGTGTACTTTCCACCAAACTCACAAACTGACATAAACAGCAGATAAATATTAAGGTATCAATTCTGCAGATTAAAGATTGATAAGTTGTATGTATCACCTGTCTTCAGTAGATATCATTAATAACCATGGTTACTCATCATTAACCTCAGAGCAGCAGCAGGCTGTTACATGAGAAGTTGAGGGCTAGCCAACAAGCTAATTCAAACACACACAGTACTAACACTAACCTGACAGCACGTAATGATATTTAAAAGGCTTATAATGTCTTTGTGTGAGTAAGACTGTAAAAAAAACGAGCTGTTCAGAGGCTGTGAAGTGAAGCTGGAGTGAAACCAAACCAAACAGCTGCCCTGAGTGAAGCTAACAACAGCTAACTTAGCTGAGCTAGCTACACGTCTGTTTCAGCCTGAACCTGTCTCTCTATCAACAACAAACAGACAGACAGACACGCTTCGTGCTCTTACTTCTTGTCGTTGACACGGAGTTGGTGGAGTTGATCATCGGGGGGTTCATCTCGACGAGCCTCTCAGCAGCAGGATGTAAACAAACCTCGCCTCGCACACGTGACGCTGCGACGCTCCGCTCTTCCGGGTTCGACGCGTCATATGACGTCGCTCAGTTTCAATTAAATACGAGATGATGACGTGATAGAAACCTAAAACTCGTTCTCACGTTGTACTGAAAAAAGGAATAACACATTATCAAATTATTGTTTGTCAGAAATTGCAATTATCTCTTTGACAGTTTACCTTTACAGAGCTTTTATTTTTTTATACCAACTTTTTATGTATTTGTCTGCATCAATCACATATCCTGCTGCAATCGTTTTATATAACACTTGTTAAAATGTATTTTGTGTTCATCTTTTTTGTGTCATTGTTGTGTGAGCTACTGGACTAACTTGAATTTCCCAGCTAGGGATGAATAAAGTATTCTCTATCTATCTATCTATCTATCTATCTATCTATCTATCTATCTATCTATCTATCTATCTATCTATCTATCTATCTATCTATCTATCTATCTATCTATCTATCTATCTATCTATCTATCTATCTATATTAGTTCCTGTAGCCTAAATATTCATTATTCTGAACAGAACAGGCATAATTATGTTGAAATAACATGTATTTTTCTCGAGAAATTTCAGCTTGTTCATAATGTTTTGTGACGTGTTGATGAAATGAAAACATTTTAATAATACTTGTAGCCTACTTCTTTTCACTATAACAAAGGGAAAAATGTAGAGTTCCCATTATTCAGAGGTTATAATGTTACCATTTTACTGGTCCATTCCACTTGAGATCAAATTATGCTTTATGTGGCCTCTGAACTAAAATGAGATGACACCCCTGACCTAAACCTTTTGTGAATATATTCAACAGGATTCTTTAATTCATACATAGGCTATTTCAATAAATTATTATTATTATTTATCAGTTAACCTCATATAAAGTGCAGTAAACACCTGAACATAATCAATTTCTCTATATAGCACCAGCACACAGGTTTTCAGGTACTTGGGCAGGTAGGTGACAGTGTCTTGGAGAAATTGCCACAGCGAGTAATTATACTAATAATAATACAAATGTCAGTTTATAATAAATGATGAACAACGATAATTCAGTGCGTGAGTGGAACATGAATCTAAACATTAAAGCAGTTTAAAAAGTGCTGATTATCAACACAACACATTATCTATACACATTACCCTGTATATTAAGATCCATGCTCAAAGACAGGAATCAAATTTAAGACGTAGCCTACAAAATGTTCACACACAAGGAAACTGTATGAGAGTTCAGAAGCAGCGGGGGGTGAGGGTAGGAGTTGGGGGGTTGAACCAAGGTGCATGTTAAACATTTCTGAGCTGCGTTCACACAGACAATAGCTCCACATGAGAAAAATGCAGCCGCCTCATTCGTTTCAATGAGACAATAGTTGTCACAGTGGGAAACACACAGAGAGAGAGAGAGAGAGAGAGCCTCGGGCTAAAAAACTATGTTACAGTAAAAAAAAAAAAGGTGATAAAGGTGAAGCAGACTCATGTCAACCAGCAGAAACAAGTCAGATACTAAATTATTACCATTTTTTATTAACCATTATAACGATCAGTCCTCACTCCACCCATCACTTACTTTATAAGCAAAGTCAATATTTCCAAATCTTAATAAATGAACAGAATGTTTTATCAATGATCTGTTGTTTCCATTACTTATAGCTACCTTTGTAAATAGTATTTTTTTTTTTTTGCCTTATCTGCTCTTAACTGTCCACCGGTTTATTCAATTTTTTTTTTTTTTACTGTAGCCTAGTTATTTGTCTGCATCTTAAATCATGTGATGGACAGAAAAGTCTTAACAAAAATGAATCAGATCTCTCCATGTGAAGACAAAGAGAAAGAGGAAGTGTCTTAAAGTGCACTAGCTAATAGTGAATTTGCTCACATGTATTGTCATGTCTAACGTTCATTCAGATGTGTTTGCTCTTCTTGACTGTAAACGTATCTCAGCTTTGAATAAGAAAAGCGGTGGACGGACGTGGAGGAAACGGCTCCTGAAGAGGCAGCGAGGTGTTAATGAGTCGACTCTGAACGTCTGCAGAGAGCGTTCAGACCTCTGGTGTCCCTCCTTCTACATCACTGCTTCACCTCCTCAGTCTTTCATCCACAAACACAGCAATTAGTACAGGGAGGGAGGGAGGGAGGGAGAGAGGGAGGGGTGGGGGTGCTAATGCAGATTCAGATTCAGTCTGCCCTCGTCTCGTGCCGTCACATTTGCATGTGGAGCCTCCAGCCTTTGTTCTGTGACACGGTGACTTCTGATGAGCAGTGTCTTTGTAAGAAAAGCTCATTTTCTTTTTCTCCCTGCGTCTTCTCAATGAGCTGCAGTGTCAGGCCTCGTTGTCCACACGGAAACAGAGCTTCACCCAAAACCATCTTTTTCTTGTTTGTGTAAAAAAAAAAAAATCTCTGTAAGCACAGCATTGTTTCAAAAAATATCTGCGTAGCCTACACACGGGTCCACTGGAAACGACTCAAAACGCTGTTGTAACCTACATACTCAGGCCTGTGTGGAGCTGTAGCCTAATGCTGCCACACATAAACACCAAAAACAGAGAAGAAGACTTAAAGGAGAATTCCGGTCATTTTTGACCCCTAAATCGTTGTCCTGGTGGTCACCCAGTGTTGGGGGGAGCAAAAAAACGCGACTAAAATTGATGCAGGCAAACCAGAGTTACACCATAGCTACCCGGCGCTAGGGATAGCAACAACGCTAACCCATGGGGGCGATTCTTTCAACTGCAACAAACACTCTAAAAACAATGAAATATCTATGGTACATAACTGGAATCCTTACGACACACCACTGAACTCATATAGTGTACAGTATAAACTTCCTGGAAAGACATTACTATCTGATCGCAGAGCGCCTGCTCTCCCCGCCACAGAAACAAACACTTTTTCCTTGTTGTGATAATTTCTTTACAAAAACGGTCGGAGATATTTTGGACATTACCACTGCACTGCTCCACCGTTTATGCATCTTTCTTTGTTTACTCCCGCCGTGTCTTTGAACAGCTGGCAATACGTAGCGGAATTGACATAAGACACGATCGCAACTAACATTTATCTGGCAAAGAATTGTTGCCATCAGCATTTGTCGCATAAACTTTGTATTAAAGCAGAAGTAAGCGATCCAGTCATTTTGGCTAACTTCTTGTCAGCCGATGGAGTTAGCAGTCCCCGCCCTCGTCCCTACATCACCACATTCACGCGCATCCCTTGGCTGCACACACAGAGAGGACTGCCCCTTTATGCTGTTCTCTCTCCTCATTGGATAAAGGTTGTAGGATACAAGGAAAGTTTTCTCCTCGGCTTACAGCAGAGCAGAGTGACTGACAGACCCGTGTTTCAGACAAAACACTCTTTATAAGTGATTGCTGTCGGAAGATATAACTATTTAAGACTTATATTAACACAAACATTCCACTTACTTCTGCTTTAACTTTTTATCGTTATTCATGATGATTTTACTGTTTCCATAAGGCATTTTAATTCGATATTTCTTAATGCGAATAAAAACGTGGATGGAAACATGGTTAGAGAAGGAGAAGACTGTTTCTGCTCTGTGTTTGATGGGGAGCATACGTCAGTCCGACTGCCCAAAAGTCCGACGGCTCATTTCTCCGACTACCCATTCTACAGTGTTAAGGTTAGGTTTAGGGTAAGGTTAAGGGTTAGGGCTACTTAAGTCGGAGAAGTGGGAGGTCGGACTAATGGACGCAAAAATAAAGAAATGTATGGTCGGAGAAACGGGTAGTCGGACAGACGTCATGCGCCCGTGTTTGATGCTAGTTTGTCCTTAGCTTAGCACAAAGCATTCACATTCATTTACATGGCAGAGAGCAGCAGAGGGAGGAGAGACTTTTTTTCCAGGACAGCTCAAACTTTTTGAAGGAAATTTTTTTGTTGTTGAAATTTTCTGTTTTCTCCATGACTAGAAAATACATTTTCAGCTTTTCCAGGACGCCTGCATGTGCGATTAGCTTTCCATAGCTAACAGCAATAGGCTAACACATGAAGCTGGAACAGATTCTGCTCATACTGTATGTTTTCTGTAACGATCACTACTCTCTGTACAGAAACAGATACTGGGACCAGATCGATACCACAAAGGAAGAAGCTACTAAAGGGGAAATACACACGAGAAAGTCCTTTTGTCATGATGGAGTAAAACTTCCAGAGTCGTTCCTCCCACAGAAAATCCACCCACCGCCTTTGACCTTCTAGGAACCTCAATCAGAAAAATTTCAGCCACATGATGAACCAAGTTTCACTTTTCAGATTTATTTTCTGTCTTCCAGAGAAGCTCCGTGCTACAGAGGGGGGTTGTGGTGGTTGTGGGACTTTTCTACACAGTGTTTGTCAAAGAACTCCCATCTGTGTTATTGACATTTTAAATCACATTCACACATCCAGACTCTCTCTTTCCCTCGACTCGTGCTCCATCTCTCCACGTCTCATTTACAGTAAAACCACACAGCGATTGTTCTTTTGGTCTTTTATCCGGCTCCAAAAAACTCCAGATCAAAAGAGACGTTGTGATGAGTTTGTGGTCACAGCTGTTTGATTGTAGTGGAATCCACTAAAAGGCACTTCCTGTTTCTGATTTAACGACCAGACTTCAGAAACTTCCACAGAAGGGACTATTTTTTGTCAAGTCTGCTGATTCTGGTCACACTAAAATCTCTTTGGGTCTGGACTTTGACTTCTTGTGAACACACACATTTAAAGGGATAGTTCAACATTTTGGCAAATTGGCCCATTGCAATAATCCCTATAGTCATAGCAGTAGGTTCGTTAACTTTAATTGTCGGTGCAAGCTGTTTTTAGAACGGCGGAGCAGAGCCGTGAGCTGCTCAGAGCTACGCTACGGAGGCTCATGGGATTTCTTGGTTTCCCTCATCAAACTTTTTGCATGAATTTACCTCTAAAACAACTCTGCTAGCAAGCTATTTTTAGTTGTTTTAGAGGTAAATTCATGCAAAACTGCTGATGCGCGTTCCCGTCGGGGCAGTTTTTCATCAAGCAGTCTCTGCATTTGCCTCTGTCTGGTAACGTTCTGTTATTATCTCATAGCGTGGTGAATGTGCAGGTCACAACTTGTCCACCAGAGCGTTTTGGAGTTGTTGGATTGTGTATTTGATGAGTTTGATGAGGGAAACCAAGAAATCCCATGAGCCTCCGTATATAGCATAGCTCCGAGCAGCTCGCGGCTCTGCTCCGCCGTTCTAAAAATAGCTTGCCCCGACAATTAAAGGTAACAAATACGGTAACAAAGGTATACTGGATTATGGCAATGGACCAATTTGCCAAAAATGTTGAACTATCCCTTTAAAATAAGTGCACAAATGATGAGCCCGCCACAGCATAGGTAATTACAAAGGAGGGAGGGAGTGTGGAGACAGTCGACTGGACATTCATCTCATTACTCACGCATCCCTCCAGGCTGTTCCCTGCAGAGGAACATCATCACACAACCTCCTCACACACTCTTCTCCCTTTAAACACACACACAAACACACATCCATGCTGGCAAATACTCTGAAAAACACACCTGTACAATCAATGTGTGATGCAGATTTCCTAATTACATCGCTAACAACAGTAAGTGGCGTATTATTATTCATGAAATGCTCGTTTAGAGGCGTAGGCTGCAGACATTCTCTGCATATTTCTTTTTTTGCAACCCAGACTACGGGCTGACCCCTGAGCAACTTGCTAAATGTGAGCAGGAAGAGGATAAAGGGAGGCTCCTGAGGGACGCATCTATTTTACAAAGGATAATTTATTTATTTTTTAAAGTACTGCTGCTGCTGCTGTGAGGCTGAACCCTGGAATCGGGCTAATTAATAGTCCGAGTCTCTCCCTTGATCCGTGCACTAGACAAAACAAAAGAGGCAGGTTTTCAATATGTGACCCGACTATATTAGATGGATAACTACAGAGTCTGCACTGTCTCATCATCTCCTTGTTTTTTTTTGTTTTTTTTATATTTCCTGAGCCAGAGTGGAGAGAGAAACCAGGTCAGTGAGCACACGGCAAAGGAGGAGGAAGAGGAGGAGGAGGAGGAGGAGGTAGATGTACGACGACAAGGAGCTACAGACGGTTCACACACTTACGTCAGCTGATCCAGGAGCAGAACTGAGGGCTCCCGCTGCGGAGGCTCAGGATCCCTGCCTGCCCTGCTGCTCTTTGGCATGGCTCCATTTTTTTTCCTCCCTCCTCCTCCTCCTCCTCCTCCTTTTCATGTCTCCTGACAACCAGCAGCAGCAGCAGCAGCAGCAGCCGGGGTTGTTTAGATCAGTGGTTCGCAAACTTTCACACCAGACACAAACAAAGACTCGACATGGGAGCTGTGCAACAATTTGTGGAATCTGAGTTTTTTTTTCTTTTATCTCTCTTCTTTTGGCCTCAGAGGAATCAAAGTGATGTCAAGTGGAGCCTCGTCGCTGCAAGAGCTCCTGGTTTATTTCACTTCTTTTTAAACATAATTATTCAAATGCGAAATGCTGACGACCACATTCCTCATGTCGAAGCATCAACCATCCCCGAACCATCTGAGATAATAAAAAGAAACAACACACACTGGTTCAGTTTGACTTAAATTGTTGCTGCTTGTCACTGACAACTTTTTTACAAGAAAAAAAATGTTTTTCTTCAGTTTTTTTTTATGTCACTTTGCATCGACTGTAATTAGACGCATCCGAGGACAGAAACCTGTTCACGTCAGTCTCCTGGTTGTAATTCTAAAAAGGTGGAGGTGTTGTGTATTTTCTGACAGATGAAGCATCTCCTGGTCTCTTATTTTGTTAATTAAATGACAACTCATATGTCACATATCCTATCTCTGTTGTTATGGTGACAGTATCAGGAAGGCTGAACCGAAATGAGACAGTCTGCCTTATGTCTACGGTGGGTTTTTTTTTACGCCATGTGTCAGCTACATTGCAAAGCTGGCCTCCTGTCGACTAGCTAGCAACCATAAAGGGATAGTTCAACATTTTGGCAAATTGGCCCATTGCCATAATCCCTATAGTCATAGCAGTAGGTTCGTTACCTTTAATTGTCGGTGCAAGCTTTTTTAGAACGGCGGAGCAGAGGCGTGAGCTGCTCAGAGCTACGCTACGGAGGCTCATGGGATTTCTTGATTTCCCTCATCAATCTCATCAAATACACAATCCAACAACTCCAAAACGCTCTGGTGGACAAGTTGTGACCTGCACATTCACCACGCTATGAGATAATAACACAACGTTACCAGACAGAGTTGTTTTAGAGGGAAATTCATGCAAAACTGCTGATGCGCGTTGCCTTCAGGGACAGTTATTCAGCAAGCAGTCTCTGTATTTACCTCTAAAACAACTCTGTAACGTTGTGTTATTATCTCATAGCGTGGTGAATGTGCAGGTCACAACTTGTCCACCAGAGCGTTTTGGAGTTGTTGGATTGTGTATTTGATGAGATTGATGAGGGAAATCAAGAAATCCCATGAGCCTCTGTAGCGTAGCTCTGAGCAGCTCACGGCTCTGCTCCGCCGTTCTAAAAATATCTTGCACCGACAATTAAAGGTAACGAACCTACTGCTATGACTATAGGTCTATGTGTCTGTGTCTATGTTTTGTTTATTTTGTGTCTTTTGTTTTTATGCCAAAAACCAACTTCCCTAGAGAAAAATAAAGTTCTTCTTCGTCTTCTTCCTTCAGGTGTTCAGTCCGGTCCCGATGCCTCTGCGTGATGATCATAACCTCATCATCTTCTGTTGATACTACAGCAGGCCGTGCAGAAAGCCTTCCCCTCCCCTGTAGCCCCGGCCTGCAGCTGCAGAGCACATGCCAACTGCAGCAGGGCGGGATACCGAACCGCAGGGTTTCAAAAACACACATGGACGAACCGCGACGGCAGGTCATTTATCAGCCATAAGGAGCCCGGCCGCAGCAGCAGCTCGTTGTGATGTGGAGAGCGTGAGCCCCTCGGTATCCACAGCTCCACTCGGATGGATTACAGAAGTCCTCTGCTCTCAGGCCTGGACGCCCTCTAATTAGCTTTTATAGAATCCACCAATTTGCAGAGGCCACTACGAACCTACGATTGAAGGCATCTGCGCTTCCTAACATTTTCCCACCACCAGCAGCACCATATGTCCATGTCTGAGGAAAAACATCACATGCACCTTATTCAAAACAACCCAGATCAGTGTAGAGGTGAAGTGCAGGAGATCACATCAGCCCAGCTCTCTCATCTGTACATCTACATCTGTGCAGCTAAAACTGTCCTCGGTCACACACACATCACACTTCCCTGACGTCTAATTTGAGTCACGGTCATCTGAAAATCTGCGTAACTCTGCGGGCATTTCCACCTCGAATTCCTCCTTTCTTTGTTTCGCAGCTTCAAACAGGAACTGAGCGGCTAAAAGTGGAACAAAGAGTTAAAAAGACGCCTAAATATATCACTGTTGCTGCTGCACATAGTAGTCGCATTCCTTCAGGGTATTTTTTCTTCTCTTTTTTTTTTTTTTTACCAAATTAGGTAGGAAATTCTTCAGTCAGGGGGGGAAAAAAAGCTGTGACGGGTTTACGTAACGGTGAAATGTCGGTCAGTGCCCTGAGAAACTGTCCGCTGTGTGTGTCCAGAGGGCCGGAGACTCGGCGCTGGCTGGTTACATCACAGGGTCGGTTGGTTGGGATGTTCGGCCGGCCGGCCGGCGTGACGCTCGTATCGTGCAGACGAGGCAGAGTGAAGGACTGAAGGAGTAAACAAGCTGAATGAATGAATGATTCTCTTTGTCCGCGGCCTCGGTGGTCTGCACTCTGCAGCTGAGAGAGGAACATCCGCTGTGGTTAATGATATTTGAAGTGTCCTGACTCGAGAACACTGTGACCTGCATTTCACTATCCCGAGTCGACCCCCTGGTATATCGTCTTGGCTCGTCTCAGCTCTGTGACCTGTTTAGATTTAATAATCCGATCATCTGCAGGTCGATAGCCCTTTTACACACCGAGGTCAGAACTAAAAGGGGGAAAAGTTTTCACGCATGTGCCTTAAAACAGGATTTTATTACATCACAGTTTGACCCTCATTTCACTGCTCCTCTGCTCACTGTAAATGGGACAAAGTCAAACTCTGATCTGCTGTGTAGTGGTAGCATCAGTTACATCTGAAACATATAAATGATAGGATTATATAACAACCCACTCTCATTATATTACCACTATACTTAGGCTGCACTAGATTTTTCAATGGAGTCAGTGGATCTGTCATATGTTAAGCTACTTCTTCTTTACTTCGTTTAAGAGAGAAATAATGTACTTTAAGCTTGACCGACCACTGTTCAGACCAAATCATCACTTGGTAAAACACAATATATAAAGTTAAAATCAGCCCCAGTAAGGATTTCCATTAGCTGCAACTATGGTAGTATAGGTATGCTGACTTAAAGCCCCTGTACGGAGCTTTTAACTGGATACGCAAAAGTCTCTGGTTTCTGCTGATGTGTCTCTGTTACCTACAACAGCAAATGAGCCCATCAGTGTGAAGATACGCTATTTCTAAGTAGTCTAATTATATAACTCTGGTAGGCACGGTCGGGTCGGACCACTGACGAAACGATAACGACGAAAACGATACATTACTACGCATTACTACTTCATTCCGGAAAAACACCACCGCTTTCGTCCACAGGGGCCGCCAAAATCAACACTAAATGAAAAGTCTGTACAGGGGCTTTAAAGAAGACATATTATGCCCATTTTCCACAAATTAAAGTAGTTCCCAGGTGCCTTAAAGACATGAATGTGACGTGATTTTTTGGGGTCAATTCTCACATTTTGGGGGCCAGATCGGCAAGCCAAATGTTAAAGAGCCTTCAAAAATTGATATTTCTATAATATGTCCCCTTTATGTTGGAAGGAAATATGAGATAGGCTAGGTTGAGAAACATGACAGTCTCTACTAAATAAATAAACAGCTGCTAAAGCCAATATATAACATAACATTAGCTAAACTTACAAAAGCTCTTTAAACATTTAATTTGTTTTTACCTGTAAACATGCGTTTTCATATTTCCTCAACCACCAGAGGAGATCATGTGTATAGGCCGCATATAACCTGCTTTATATTGAATACAGGTAGTCAGGATTTCCATTAGCTCCAACTATGGGGAGCTAGCTAGCATGCTAACTTCAGTTAAGAAAATATGAAAGTAAGAGGCTAAGAGACGTAGTTGACAGTGATGCTTTTCATCTCAGTAGAAACCGGCCTCTACTAAATAAACACACAGCCAATGCTAATGTTAATGCTAATGCTAATGCTAACGACGCAGCAGTAGCAAAACGTAGCCTAAAAGCTCCTTCGGACGCTCATTAGGCCTAGCTACCTGATAGCCTATTGTTCTAGTTTTTCTCCAAAACCTGGAACATCTTGAACCAGTGATCCAGATTCCAGTATCATTGACCCCCACTCCACCTCACCCCACTCCCCCACCCCCTTCCCTTCTTCTTGCTTGGATCCCAGCGGTTGCTAGGAATGCGTCGGTCCATCCCACCTAAATCACCCCGGCGACCCCCTTTTGGTGTCAGAGGAATTCCTGGCGTTTCACTGCTCTGGACTGTTTTCACAGCGCAGACAAGTGTCCACATTTCTTCTGGTAAACTGATCCCGACCACACAAGAGGAGCCAACCCCCCTACACCCCCGCCCCCCCTCTGCACAGCCACCGGTGCTCCCACATCCAGCTCCCCAACTACTGTCAATCAACACCTAATACTCCGAGCACAGCTGATCGAAACCACGTGGAGGAACTGCTGCTTCCAATTGAACTAGGAATGTGCTTATATAACAGTAACTTTAAGAACTGGGCCATTTCCATGGGTGGGGGTGGTGGTAATCTGGTGGTGGTGGTGGTGGGGGGGGGTTATATTCCTATGGCTCTGAGTTTATAGGAGGCAGAGCAAAGTTGCACACAGATCAAAGACCAAGAAACGAGGTTAAAAAGTTTAAGTGAGACCAGAACATCATTCACTTCTCAACTTCTGCATCATGCAAACTTCTGCCACCATTAACAAACTGAAGGACGGACAGTAGATACGCCTACAACATTTATCTTGAGCTCTGAAGGTTTATATATTCTAATTTAAAGGGACTACGAGGAGTTTCTATTTGGTTCTAAAAAAAAGTCTCACGTTAATGTGGATGAATCTATGCTACCCACACTTGTTAATGGGCCCATTTTAGATAAATATATCGTTTTGTCTCTATCGTTATTTTGTTATTATTAGTGGTGGCGGAAATGCTGGTTGAGCCGACCAGCGTTTCGTGGCGAGTCATGAGAATAACGCCACCGAATCTCCTTTTATAGTCGGAACTACGACGGTATGTGATCGTCTTCGAACCTCTGACTTTAATTCTTGATGAATGAAAACATGAGTCTGTCTTGCGCCGGTCAAAGAATTTCAGTGTTATATAGAATGTACAAGTCAACAAACCAAAACTGGAAAAGTCTGTGTTTCTGCAGATTTAAAAAAAAATTTATCACGACATCAGATCCACAATGTGACAGGTGCAACTGAGTGTAAAAAACATTCTCTGCTTCAGTTTTTTCTGTGAAAAGGCTCCTCTTACTTGTTTTTATTTGCCAGGTAAATGGGAAAAAAAGCTCAAAAGATCTGATATTTTTGGCTGAAAACTGTGAAACTATATCGAAACAGCAGTTGAGTGTGCAGCGTTCAATGTTGTCATTAAATCTCAGTTTGCAGCTACTGTGACAGTTTCCACTGATTTTCTTGGTGGCGATGGCTGTGACCTGCCGTTCAGACCGGTCTTTATCTCTCAGCATCTCTGGGTTCAGACCGGTTCCTCATCTCCTGTTTCTCTCTAACAACGAGGACGACCTCAGGATGACAGATCATCAGAGACAGCGTTCAATTGGACAAAATTGACGGCAACAACAAACACAACTTTACATTTTCTGCTGAGTAAAATCAAGTTCAAAGCAATTTGAGTTTGTTTTTTTTAGCTGATATATTTACATTCACTGTGGCCAGTAGCTAATTTTCTGCTCGACTTTTCAACTCCTCAGCGCCAAAACCAGTTATGCAACAACAGACTTCACTTCACACTCAGTCTGGTCATTTCTTAAAGGAGCAGTTTGATGTCGACGTGCTGCTGATTCACAGTCTGGTTGATGATGGAGAAACACAGTGCAGCTGAACCCGACAGTGCAGAGTCTCTGAAATGTTGTACATCTTCACATTCAAACCTCAAAACAAGACCAATGCTCTGGTGTCTGCGTTTAAAATATCCTCCAAATATCATGTGTTACATACATCTATTTCCTTCAGTGTGATGGTTACACTGTAAAAACTCAAAATCTTTCCAAGAATATTTGTCTTATTTCTTGTCAAAATGACTCAATTTTCATCAAAACTAATCTCTTTCCACTTAAAATAAGACTCGTCACCTAAAAATTAACTTGTTTTTAGACAGTTTTCACTTCTTTCAAACAAATTTTCACTTGCAACAAGTAGAAAAATCTACTAGTGAAAGCAGTTTTTTTGCGCTTGTAATAAGAAAAAAAAACTTGCTCCACTGTTAGATTTTTCTACTTATTTCAAGTGAAAATATGCTTGAAAGAAGTAAAAAGTGTCTAAAAACAAGCTACTTTTTAATGTGATGAGTCTTATTTTTAGTATAATTAGATTTGTTTTGACTCGAAATGACATTTTAACTAGAAATAAGACAAATATTCTTGGTAAGATTTTGAGTTTTTGCAGTGTAATGAGACCTACGGCAGCACAGAGGCTTCATCACATTAAAAACAACACAACAATATACAAACTAAGTGGGGGAGGAGGGGGAGGAGGGGGGGCAGTCTGTGAACCAAATCTGTTTCCAAGCTTGTCCCTCTGTGTTTCTCCAGCTGTCCCCACCCCCCCCCCCCCCCCCCCCCCCCCCCCCCACCACCACCACCACCACCACCCAGACTGCCCCTCTGCTCCGTCTCATAAACAGCATCTCCAGCAGCCAGACACAGTTTGTTTGCACAGATCAGCCTCAGACGTCACAGAATGTAAATGTGGTTGTTTCTCACTTGACTGAACAAACTGGACTCAGAGGCCGAAGCCTGAGACTGAGCACGGAGATGGTGAAGACACACACTCAGGTCAGACTATAGTGAGGACTAGTCAGACCGATGCGTTACCAACTGATGAAGCCCCTTGGATGAGAGGAGAAATGTCTTCCTACCTAGACAAATACATCTGCACCTGACCTCCCTCTGATTTAAGGGTTGAAAAGAACGTCCCCCTTTGCTCTTTAAAGAATTGCCACACCCTACCCTTTCACCAGAACGTGCAAAACCTAATGATATAGGGCCAGAATCCAGTGGAAGTGCTCAAAATGGTTCAAGACAACTTGGAAATTGGAAAAAAAAAAACGAGCTCAGAGTTGTTAAAAATGAATTGAATGGTGTCAAACTCAGTACAGCCCCTTTTACTTTTCGACCCCCAATGCTTGACACATTAAAAAAAAAAGGTATAGTGTATTTATGAGCTGGGCTTTGGGTACAGTTTTTACTCTGATTGAAACGTCCAGTTGCCAAAATCAGGTCCCAGAGCTGCAGCGTGGTCCAGACTGGAAGGACCGGGAAGACGTCTGAATCCTTTAGATTCATAAAGATGGAGGTGTTTGTTTTTCAATGCTCCACCACGTCAGATTAAACAGTGGTACAGTGGCATCATGCAAAAGTTTGGGCACCGCTGTGCTGCCTGTGTGTGATGCTAGCGGTCTCAGACACGAAAAAGAAAAAGAAAAGGACAAAGAAACGACTGTGGAGCTGATCCTGGGGTCTGTCCCTCAGAAAGAACCTGATGTACGTTAACAAAATTAAGCACCTTGTAACTTTGTTTTGAAAGGTGCTCTTTAAATAAAATGATTATTATTATTATTATTATTAATTACACCGCTACATAAAGCAAGCTAACGTACATCACATTGGTTAGCTTCAAACTAGGCAGAGAAAAATGCAAAAACTTGCTAGACTTCTAGTCTTCAGTTACATTACACAACACGTCCGTTCGTCGTTGCCTACATCCATATTCGGGCCTGATGCTGGAAATTTGTCGGCCACAACAAAATTGTGTGAAAATCAGCTACAATTTTTTGGCATAAAGCTACATCTACACTCCCACGTTTTTGTTTTGACATATGTTCTGTTCTGAATTGCGTTGTTGTCTGGAACGAGCAAAAACCCTGAGATCTTTGGGAACAATGACGTAGACGCTCACGCCCTCTTCCTGATGGGATCTTATCTACATCAACGACCCGTGGAGAAAGGTCCTTAGATAATGATTGACCAGAGTTTAGCTGTCAGCTGTTGTCCAGTTACATTCTGCATGTTAGCTCTTTGATCTGCTTCCTGTTTACACCGGCTCATCCACATGCAGTTCACCTGAGTGTTCATTCATGCATAAACACATTTTCAGGTGTTAGAATCTGAATGGAGACGGTTTTCATTCAGAAACTGTGTTTTAAAATGAAAATGTAGCAGTGTAGACTTACATAATTTTGTATTATGGGGGAAACATGTTGCGCATGTCAACATAAGGCTCAACTGTACACTTCTATAAATCCTCCATCCTTGTAATATGGTAAACTGGTAACCAAGGGTTACTCATGTCCACACCATCCATATATAAACCTACGACCTCCCTGGGAACCAAATCCTGTTTATGTTGAAGGTTAAATGTTATATGTTGGCAGCTTCCACAGATGCTGGTCAAAGTTAAGTATTATTATTAAAGAATTAAAAAAAGTCAGTAACAGGTTAAAGCAACTCTTTTCGTTTCACATAATTCCCAGCAAAACATATTCAGATATAAAAACTGTTGACGTCATAGCAGAAACATGGTCCAAACCTTCTACTATAGTTATCTATAGATTCAATCTGAATGTCTAAATCATAAAAATTGTAGTTTTCAGAAATATTTTAGCAGCTGCAGGTGGAGACAGTGACATTTTCTGTCAGAAATAAATCAGAAATTAATTTAAAATGAAAGTAAATCAAACATTGAAGCAGCCTGTGAGGTCTATGTACAGAGACAAATGTCAGTGCATCTTGGGTTCAATTACATCATGTTGATTAAAGCTTTACACTCTAAGCAAAGAGTAAAAAATGTAAAAGTCAAATATGCGTCAGTGGAAAGTCGTGAGAACAATCAGCCTCTGTTGTTTCACTTAATTAAATAACAGTTGAACCTGAAGCCTCCTCGTCTGGACTGGGATTAAACACCAAGCTCTGATTCTTCTGCCAACAATAAATTATCGTCAGACGTCTTTTCTTCTCTTTCACCTGCCGTCAGCACAGCAGCGTTGCAGACAGAAGCAGGTGCATGAAGAGGAAGAAGGAGAAGAAGACCAAGACGAATACAATAATATCATTAACTCCAGGAAAACACAGGGGAGCCCGACTGGAGCACCGGGGTTAGTGGACTGGGAGCGCTGGTAATTAGCCTGAGCAGCTGCCAGACTGAGGTGTGTGTGTGTGTGTGTGTGTTTTATAGATAGATATGTGTGTGTGTAACAGCTCCATTATATTCACTGAGGGTTTTATTGGTTTGACACAATGATACAACACAATGTCGGAGCAGAAGGTGATGAATGAGTCAGACCTTTGTTATTTAAAAAGATCATTTTTTGCTTTTGGTGCCGAATTCACTGTGATAATTAAGTGAGTTTTTATAATTATGTCTGTGATTGTCTGCCACTTCTATTCAGATTTTAATTAATAACCAAACAGATTCAAAATTTTCATGCCGCATCTGAATTTTTCATTTGAAATGTATTAAAAAAAAGGTAGAAAAAAAACAACCCTGCAGACTTTTAATTTGGTAAAAGAGTCCAAAAACTCTCCAATAATCATAATAATGAAAAAAGATTAAATATCTAAATGAGTTGTATTTTTCCAGAGACGATCGACCTTTAGATTCAGATGTCAGATGTTCCTGTGTGTCTCCGTTTCAGTCCATGTGTTTGTGTAGTGGGGGAAGTGAGTCGAGGAAACCAGGGAAACAATGAGACACCGCCAAAACAAACCACCCCACCCATCTATCCTCATCCCCCCCGATACCCCCCCTGTGATACCCCTCCCTCCTTCCCTCCTCCTCCTCTTCCTTCACTTCCTGGTTGCCCTCCTCCCTCCACAGGGACAGCAGAGGATGCTCCACCCTGATCAATAAGGAACAGTCACAGTGAGGTTAAAGGGATAGTTCACCCAAAATTCAAATTTCACTCATTATTTACTCACCCTCATGTCGACTAAGAGCTGGGAGAAGTTTCAGAGTCCTCCGTGCCTTCTCTGAGTTACGGGGGGGGGGGGGGGGGGGGGGGGGGTCCGCGCAGCAGTATTTGTCCATATAATGGTTGTCAATGGATACCAACTTTCTTCGTCCAAAAAGACACACCAAAAAACATCCAAATACCTCCATAGTGCTCGTATGTAATGTCCCTCTTGTATTGAAGCCCCGACATGAGAAATTGTTCCGAAAAAAATTAAATACGTCTATATTTTAAGCTTGTTTGTAGCGGAAGCTCCCAGTGCCTCAGTTGCTCTTCCTGTACCGGCGGAACAATTTCTCATGTTGGGGCTTCAATACATTACAGGGACATTACATACGAGCAGTATGGAGGTATTTGGATGTTTTTTGGTGTGTCTTTTTGGACGAAGAAAGTTGGTATCCATTGACAACCATTATATGGACAAATACTGCTGCGTGAGGTCTAATACGAAATGTTACGACATTTAATTTATCTTCCTCGGTGCTGCCGGCAGAAAGAAACGAGCCATGCAGGATAAGTTGTTGTCAGCAGAACTGGGCCAGAGGCGGCTTAGTGCTGGCACACTTGGCTGGACGGCCAAATGTGAGGCGGCTCAGGGCCGGCTCATCGTGGCCGCGGAGATTTGAGGAGTGGATTTTTTCTGTTTCCTGCTCCAGTCCCAGTCCTGAACCCCGACCCCTGTTCTCTGGATAATAAAGTCATCTAAATAAAACCTATCACATCTCAAATATCATGTTTTTTTCAACAATATATCTATTACCAACTGAATTGCCCACTGGGATAAATAAAGTTTTCTGACGGACAGACTGATTACCAGTTTTCTTAGTGTCACATTCGTAAACATAGTTGTACGTCGGTGGATTTTGGATGGGATGAGGTGTTGCATTTTTAATTGTATGAAAAGTGCTACAGAAATAAAGTCTGATTACGGGTTTTACATGGAGCCAAATATACCAATTAGAATCGGTTTAAACGTCCAAACTGAATGAAAATGCTCCATATAAACAGCTCAATTAGAACAAACAGAGAGGTGGAATAAACCTTCCTTAAAGGCATGTAAACGGTGAAACTGAATGTTGTCTGGTTACGTTCTTTCTGTTCGCGTCGTTGTAAATATACATATCTAGTGACGTTTCTTCACTTGTAAATGCTTGAAAGTGTCAAAACAATGACAAACAAAGCTGATCAGACCATAGATCTCCATCTTTGATCAGATGCATCATAAAAGTTCTCAATGGGCTTGAAAATTACAACCTGAACGGACATTGAAGCCCGGACTCGATGTGGCTCATTAGCATTAATTCTCGTCCCGAACCCGGGATGACTTGGCCAAATGTTCTCAATAAGTGCAGTGGTGATGTAAAAAGTTAGTGAATTAAATCAGTGAATTAAATCATAAAGATGAAAAAGTGTCCATGTAAACCAACCTACTGATTGTGGACCTGAGTCATGTGACGTGATGGAGTGAAAACACAACATGAAATCAGCAGAAACAGAGCGAGTGGTGGAGTTAACAACAGGAGACAGAGCTTCTGTCCCATCAACCAAACTGACTGAAGGTCGGTGGAACCACTTTTCCAACTAGATGAATGTGAGGTTTTTCTCTGAGATGGAGCGAACAGCGTGACCCTTTGACCTCTCAGTGCAGAGACTGTTTCTCCACACGGGGGGAATCGATGAGGTCGATGAATATCTGTATTCAGGAGCAGATTCTGGATCAATAAAAAAAGACATGAATGTGTGACGTGAATCTCTCAGCCACAGACTGAAACATTAAATCCTGATGAGGCAGCGATTGACACACAGAATGAAGACAGAGAAGCAGCTGTGTCCTCATCACTGTCTGTATAATAATGTCTAATGTTACATATACATTATGTATGTCATGTCATGTCATGTGCACTTTGGGTGGAACTGTTGAGCATCAGATGACGTGATGCCTTCATGAAATCCAGTTTATGTAACACTAATGAACAGACACGCTCAGTTAGAAACATGAAGCTGCCTGGATTATTGTCTCATCAACACGACAGAGGAAAGTCGTTAAATAATGGAACTTAATGCTAGATTGCAAAACGTAAACCTAAATGTGAAACATAAATTATTTTTAAATTTGCTTTTAATATATCATTTTGTGTGCTTTATACTGTTTTTAATTGCATTTCACTCTGACTTTGCTCTATTTTATGATTTTTAAAGTGTAAAGTGTCCTTGAGCATTTGTAAAAGCGTTTACAAATAAAATGTATTATTATTATAAACTGAAATATTCCAAAACCTTTCCTACAACTGCACTATTACTGCCATTTTTGCACTATTCATTCATTTAAAGCAGAAGTAAGCGATCCGGTCGTTTTGGCAAATGCTGCGTTCCAGGCAGGCTTTTGAAACCGTAAATTACAGCTTCAAGTCACGACTTACGACTTTGTAGCGTTCCAGGCAACCCACTCGTGTTTTTCCGACCTGTTTTACCTGTGAAAGTCACTATAACGGCCACTCGTAACTTCCGACCTGTGAACTCGTACCAGATCGAACTGGTACGACTTCACAGGTCGGAAAAACACGAGTTACGGGCTGCCTTGAACGCACCATAACATCTTGTCAGCCAATGAAGTTAGCAGCCCCCGCCCTCGTCCGTACGTCACCACATTCAGGCGCATCCCTTGGCTGCACACACAGCCCTGCATGCCGTTCTCTCTCCTCATTGGATAAAAATTGTAGGATACGAGAAAAGTTTTCTCCTGGGCTCAGAGCAGAGCAGAGTGACTGAGAGACCCGTGTTTCGGTCCAAACACTCTATGTAAGTGATTGCTGTCGGAAGATATAACTATTTAAGACTTATATTAACACAAAAATATCGCTTACTCCTGCTTTAATTTCATGCGTTCGGAGGCATTTTGATCTGCGTCTGTTGGACACGCCTCTCGGGGAAGATGGTCAAAAACAACTCAAACATCATGCAGCTTTTTAAAAGATGAACTCTCCAGGTCTGGTCTCTCCTCCTCTGTGTCTCTAACCCTCCTCTCCTCCATGTGCATTTGTTTACAATGAAGGTGGATAACGTTATTTATCATCTATCATGTTACCATGTGTATATTTGTGTAGTCTTATAGATTACAGGTTACGGGGCGCGTTACGTTTGTGTGGCGGTTCCGCAGAGACGAGAGCTGGGACACCGGGTCGGAGGCTCTGATCTTACAAGGTTGGTTTTCAGCCAAGAGACGCTCGGTGGAAGACAGAGAGCCTCCATTCTCCCTGGAACTAGTTACAAGTCATTGATTTAACCAGCACTAGGACTCTGGAGCTGGTTAACTAAGGTAAAAATGAAGCATAGTTCCTCTTTAATGGTTATTGTTTAGGTGCAATTAATCAAGATTCAGTAAAAGATGAAAACTGGCTTGAAGCTGACACAGTTCTGCTCAAACTGAGACTTTAACCAGTGAAGCCGCTGCAGGGAAACATCAGTTTGTCTTTCTACTGCACAGCAGGAACCAAAAACACACAGCGCACCTCATCTGGTGAGGGTTTCCAGATGGACAGATGTGGTTACAAGTTGTTTTACAGAGATAGAGACAGAGACAGAAACAGAGACAGGAGGAGGTGTCTCTCTCTGTGTCCTGTTCCTTCCAGACTGATCAGTGTCATGATCTCAGCCGTGAAACTCGTCGCCGCCCTTTCGCTTTGAATCACTGATCTGCTGACGCACGGAGGGAAACAATGGGTAAACACCGAGGAGCAGCACTTCTTCTCTGTGTGTGTGTAACAGTGTGTGTGTGTAAGAGTGTTTGTGTTGAGCCTGGCAGGCGAACGGAGCATCGGCATCACAACTAATGAATCTCAGGCCCAGCGGGTTGCAATTCCAACACACCCTCCTCCGACAAACACACACTTGTATGAATTATCTCACTCATGCACTCTCACACATACACTTACACACATTTACACACACACACACACACACCACTGCAACCTCATCATCACCCACTGGCGCTCTTATATTGATCTGGACGGAGGAGAGGGGCCGAGGGTCACACTGCACTGCAAAAACTCAAAATCTTACCAAGAACATTTGTCTTATTTCTAGTCAAAATGTCATTTCTAGTCAAAACTAATTTAATTACACTTAAAATAAGACTCCTCACATTTAAAAAGCAGCTTGTTTTTAGACACTTTTTACTTTTTTCAAGCATATTTTCTTTTGAAATAAGTAGAAAAATCTGATAGTGGAGCAGGTTTTTCTTTCTTATTACAAAAGCACAGAAAACTTGCTTTCACTGGCAGATTATTCTACTTATTTCAATTGAAAATGAGTTTGAAACAAGTGAAAACTGTCTAAAAACAAGTTAATTTTTAGGTGATGAGTCTTATTCTAAGTGGAAACAGATTAGTTTTGACTAAAATTTAGACATTTTGACAAGAAATAAAGACAAATATTCTTGGAAAGATTTTGAGTTTTTGCAGTGTGAGAAGCTGCAGAGAGAGAAACTGTACGAAAAACAAGTGCTCACTAATCTGCCTCTCACTCTCTCTTCACTCCTTCTTTCATCCGTCCATTCATCTGTCCGTCCGTCCGTCCGTCCGTCCAGCCCCGGGGAGATGGTGCCACCCACGCAAAGAAAATAGACGACTGGACAAGATGTCCAAGATTACATAATTTGGAGGCTTTATGTAACAGAGTCAGTCGGTTGGAACAGTCCTTTTTAGGCCTCCACTCTCTCTCTCTCTCCCTCTCCCTCTCTCTTTTATGTCTCGTTGTTTCCTTTTAGGAAAAGATGGATGACCGGACGGACGGACGGACGGGTGGTTTGTGTGCCACTGGCGATGCCCCAGAGCGGTACCTCTCTCTGCGACAAAGAATGGCACAGATGGCGGCCCAGGGCTGGCCGGCGTTCAGGGCACCAAATGGCACGCCACAACAGGTCCAGATGGACCCGGCTCCCGCGCCTTTAGTTCTGCCTTTGAATAGTTGGTGGATAAACAAGTGAAAGACAGAGAGAGAGAGAGAGAGAGAGAGAGGGAAAAAAAGAAAAAGAAAAAGAGAGACTGAGGAGAAGCTAAAGAAATGAAGAGAGACAAAAGCTTGTCGACAAAGATGTGGAGGGAAAGTGGGAGTGTGAGATAAACAACAAGTCCATCACACCAACGTCTCCATCTGCTCACCGCTTGTGTTTTCACTCCTACACACTTTCACCGGCTGCACCACAGACACACAACTGACACACAACTGACACCTGATGCACAAAGTGACAACAATTAATCGGTGCAAAAAGGGACAAACATTTTACTTTAAATGTCTCTTCTGTCTTTGCTTTGATAAAGAAACTGTTTTTTTCCCCCAGTAATATAATTTACAGATGTCCCCTAAACACCTCACATACAGACTATTACGATGGTATTGCATACGGATGTCCCCTGAATGCCTCACGTACTGTTGGTAGTCATGACAATATACAGACGCCTTCAAAACGCCCCACATTACAATTTACAGATGCCCTTTAAAAGCCTCAGACAGACTATGTGTAAAAAAAAACACAAACAAAACAAAAAAACTACATCATACAAGTAACCGTTAAACATCTCTCACACTATAATTTCCAGTTTTCCTTTAAATGCCTCACATCCAGACTGTTGATAGACATTATAACATACAGATGTCCCACATATTATTGGTACAAACTTTAATTTACAGATGTCGCCTAAACACCTCAAATTCAGACTATTGGTATGGACAGTATGATGTATAGATGTCGCCTGAACACCTCATATATTATTGGTAGTCATGACAATCTACAGATGCTCTCGACACACATCCCATTCAGACTATTAGTGGACACTGTAATTTACAGATGTCCTTTAAACACCTCACAGACAGGTTGTGACGGACCGATTGGTTAAGGATCAATAGACACAATGACCCTTAAACACCTCATACAGACCCTATCATTTCCAGTTATCCTTTAAACGCCTCACATCCAGACTATTGGTAGAAACTCTAATGTACAGATGTCCCTAAACATCCCACCTCAGTACAACTACAATATGCAGATGTCCCTTAAATACCTTACATAGAGACTATCAGCAGAAACTCCCATGCACAGATGTTCCCTGAATGCCTCACCTGCAGGGAATCAGTAGATGCCACAGGTCAAACTATCAGAGGCTTTTTTCACATTTCTTAAAAACTTTTTTTTACATTTTTATCCAGAAATGTCTTTTTGAATGAATTTTTCCAAGAATTCATGCCACTGGCAGTAAATTGAACGTACACTGACTAAAAAAAGTAACATTATTCGGTCTCAGAGCAAATATTTCTTGTGTTTGTTTCAAAATTTTGTCCAATAGGAGGTCCGTGGTCTAATTTGTGTCAGTTTAGGGATCCTCGATGAAAAAAAGTTTGAAACCACTGATGTAGGGGAGTAAATTAGTTTATAGGCATCATTGCAAAATGTGGTCAAGTGGGTTCACTAAAATCTACTTGACTTGTGTCGGCTGCGTTTTCTTGAATCTCGTGCAACGTTCACAAGAGTCACAGTTGCAAAACCGTTGCAAAGTATGTTTCAATCAAAGACGGAGAAAGAAAATGTACAAAGTAAACACAAGAATTCCTTTGTACCATAACGAGGCAGTCAGTAAATACAACACACAGCTACATCTGTGTGTGTGTGAAGGACAAATGTAATTACACAGAGGTCAAAAAGGAAAATCGTTCTGCTGAACTAACTCCAGAAACCGTCTGAAACGACTCCTTTGAGAAAAAGAAAGCGAGTCCTTCTCACGCTCATTATGAAATATAATTGTCTGAGGACGGAGAGGACGGAGATTGTTATTTCACAGATGAACCGTTCAACACGGCGCCAGAAAATAGGGAGAGAAAGAGGAAGAAGAAGGAGAAGTTGCAGATGTTGAGGGCGTCGTTCGCTCTCGTTGCCGTGGTGGTGGTTGCCGGGTTGCGTGGAGGCTTGAACATGTTCAGGAAAGTGGAGGACATGGAGTCAGATCTGAATTATTAAAGTGCAGTGGTATTCCTCACAGAGGAGCCAGAAGTAGGGCAGAGGGGCTGCTGGGAGGTTTTAAGGTGGAATGTGTGTTTCTGCAGAACAAACTGTACTGGAGCATCATGTACTGACTGTACCGCTGCCTCCTCTTCCTCCTCTTCCTCCACATCCTGTTTCAACCCTGTTCAAACATGTGTGTGTGTCCTTGTAGCCTACCAGTGTGTGTGTGTGTGTGTGTGTGTGTGTGTGTGTGTGTTTCCCGTCCATGTGGGTCAGTCATGTTGTGTTTCTCCTGGTTGTGGAGTGAAGAGGAAACCGAGCCTGTATAATTAACACTGAGCTGCAGCACTGACACATGTTACATCTGACTGCACTCACAGGCTCCAACAACAACAACCACGACGGGTTCACGACCGGCTGCTGCTCTGGTTTAAAGGTGTTCAGAAAATAAATACTGATACTGATACTGATACTGAAAATAAAATTGATTTTGAGCCCACTATGGGTCTTAACATTAGTGTAGGCTACACTGCAAAAAAAAAATCAAATGTCTTTCCAAGAATATGTGTCTTATTTTTAGTCAAAATGTCATTTCTAGTCAAAACAAATCTCATTATACTTAAAATAAGACTCATCACATAAAAAGCAGCTTGTTTTTAGACACTTTTTCCTTCTTTCAAGCATATTTTCAATGGAAATAAGTAGAAAAATCTGATAGTGGAGCAAGGCAAGGCAAAAAACTTGCTTTCACTGGCAGATTTTTCTACTTATTTCAAGTGAAAATGTGCTTGAAACAAGTGAAAATGATCTAAAAAGTGGTTTTGATTCAAAAGTCTTATTTTAAGTGGAAAGAGATTATAGTTTTGACGAGAAATTAGACATTTTGACAAGAAGTAAGACAAATATTCTTGGAAAGATTTTGAGTTTTTGCAGTGTAATCACTCATCTATCAGACAATGCAGCCCAAACTTTGTGCAAAATTCTGTTTTTGAGTAAATCCGGGGTTAAAGTGGGGGCGCATGCAGGCGCACGAATTATGCATCACGTTACTCACGATTCATCAGCCGCTGCTATTGGATCCGTCATCCGTCAATCAAACATCTGAGAAAAAGGAGGAGACTCGTCCACCACCACCGACACAAACTCTCCTCCGTCCCTCCTCCACTCTCCTCCTCCAGATCCCTGCAGTCCACCACTTAGCTAGCTAGCTAAGTTAGCAAGCTATAACGTAGCAAGCCTACTAGCTAACAGTTAGCTACGTTAGCTAAACACACTCGCACACACACCGAGCTTGGTCTCGCCCCAAACATTGAATATCCCGCCCACTCGATTCGTTTTCCTTACTCAGGTAAACTTGTGCGGCAACTCGTGGAAACTTGTGGAAGGAGGCACGACAAACAGGACAAATGGACGGCCATTTCTGAACACCTTTAAAGCTAAACTCAATATTTTATCATCATTATACAACTCTGTGGACTTTCCTGAGAGAGTCTTCAATATAAGATACACAATTCTCTCAGATTTGTGTTTGCATATAAAAAAAAAAAAATTTTAAATAAATATTGTGCATTTAAAAAAAAAGGTAGAAATAAACATAATAATTTAAAATGTCACTGCTCTGGGTTTCCTCCTCATACAGTATCAGAGTTACAGCTGTTGGAGCAGATGTTGCGGCGACTGCATGCAACACAATAACTGGTAGCCTATCTAATCAAAGTTGACAAGAGCAGCTGATGAAGATGATGACAGAAAGGTAAAACTCTGACATCTGACAGTGACCGCAGAAACCATAACATATTCTGTTAACCACACATTTTTCTTTTGTGATTTTATGTTATATTTACTTTCTGTATTTGTGCATGTACATGTTTATCTTTAATTATCTTTTCATCTCCACTTTATATTCCCTCTTCTTCACCACTGTGACTCGACCTAATTTTTAATTCTACTAAGAAATTCCCGAGCCGTCTCCTTGCTGAGAGTGTGAGGGACGTTCATGTGGACAAACCAAAAACAGAAGCACAGAGGGAGAATAAATTATGGTTGTTGTCGTCGTGACTGTGACTAATTTTCTCAGTTGTAAATTCACTGATTCCCTGATCCATCTTGTGTTTGAAGGTTTAAAGGGATAGTTCAACATTTTGGCAAATTGGCCCATTGCCATAATCCCTATAGTCATAGCAGTAGGTTCGTTACCTTTAATTGTCAGTGGAAGCTATTTTTAGAACGGCGGAGCAGAGCCGCGAGCTGCTCAGAGCTACGCTACGTTGGAGGCTAATGGGATTTCTTGGTTTCCCTCATCAAACTCATCAAATACAAAATCCAAAAACTCCAAAACGCTGTCATGGACAAGTTATGACCTGCACAATCACCACGCTATGAGATAATAACAGAACGTTACCAGACAGAGTTGTTTTAGAGGTAAATACAGGGTAAATTCAGAGACTGCTTGCTGAAAAACTGCCCCTGAACGCAACGTGCATCAGCAGTTTTGCATGAATTTACCTCTAAAACAACTCTGTCTGGTAACGTTCTGTTATTATCTCATAGCGTGATGACTTGTCCATGACAGCGTTTTGGAGTTGTTGGATTGTGTAGTTGATGAGTTTGATGAGGGAAACCAAGAAATCCCATTAGCCTCCGTAGCGTAGCTCTGAGCAGCTCACGGCTCTGATCCGCCATTCTAAAAATAGCTTGCACCGACAATTAAATGTAACGAACCTACTGTTATGACTATAGGGATTATGGCAATGGGCCAATTTGCCAAAATGTTGAACTATCCCTTTAAACATTTAAAAAAATATATAACTCCGACCATAACACAGATATTTCCTGACATCTTCCTTCTTCCAGTGAAAAAACAAAACAAAACCATGAGGCACCGTGGGGATGTATCACTATAAATCTAATCTCAATCTCTTCATCTTCTCCTCTTTGAACTGTTTTTTCTCCTGACAGACTTTCTCAGATTGAAACGTGTCTGTCGTGGCGTCGTGTCAGAAAGAAGGACAGGTGAATTCATCAGGACGTCAGACGTGTGTGACAGGAAGTGGAACAGATCTGATTCCCAGCGATTCCCACGTGACGCGTGATGATTAAACAACAAAGACTGAATCCTGCACAGAGAGGAAACAACCAAAACACACACACACACACACACACTAAAGTGCATGTTGAGGCTTTGTGCAAAAACAAACTCACGCTTTGTTTGTTCTTCTATTTTTTTCTCCTCTTTGTAGTGAAGAGTTCCTCCGCGCTGAAGCGAACGTTCAAATTTACCAGTTTAGTGGCTTTTTTTTTTCTTCCTCCCGCAACAAAAGCAAAAATGGGAAGAGAATTATTTTTATCTAGTTTTTGTTGTGTGGATTCATGGTCTTCACTCTGCACACTGGCACACGTTCAACCTAAAACACACTGCCATTAAAGTCCCATTTAAAAAAAAACAGGCTCGCCGCCGACGTGCCGTTGTTTTTTCCCCCCACAAACAAAAGGCCGTAGGAGGCGACGACTGACTGAGACGGACGCTCTACCAAAATATCAACACCGAGGAAAAAGCACCAAAGACGAGTTAAAAAACAATTTGCATAATTTGCGAGGCTATGTTCTCCACTGAGGAGAGATAAAGAGAGGAAATGTTTAAAATGAGTAAAAATCTGTTCAGGATAGAAGCTCATCATGATCACTGCAGCAGTTTGAGCTAAGCAGCTAAAAAATCCTCTCTATCATATTTTAGCGACATTTACAGCAGCCATGTTTGTGTGTGGGATTCTTGTCCTTGTTGCTGCAGTAGTGCATTTAACTGGTGGAAAAAGGAGGCAAAAGTAAATATAAAAGTAAAACATGACATAATGTTTATGCAGTTATTGTACATCATTATGATTTGTCACTATGTCGAGCTGAAAAGATGGTTTCTAGAAAGTAGTTTGTCCACTCTGCAGTTGATTGGTTGGAAAAAATTCTCTGAACACAAATCAGCAAAGAGCTGCAGAAGTCAAATACAGAACTGAATTTGACAACAGCTGCAGAAAAGATTACAAAAGTCAGCGACACTTTGATTTTACAACAATCAGGGACCGACTGTGGACGTTTACATCATCGTGTGGCCAAACTACAACATAATGCTCCATTTTTTGTGCTTTTAAAAAAACACTAGAGTCGTGTGGACGATAGGGTTCAAACAAATGAAAACAAGACGAGTTCTCAAAGAAAGAAGCAGCAGCACGGACGGAGTCAAAATTAAATATAGTGACATGAAGCCAGAGCAGCTGTGAGGTCACAAAAACACACTACAAGGAGCATTTAATCCTGGAATAATAATAAATTAATTGAAAATGCACAAATTGAACAATAAAGCTTGTTACATTAAAGCATCATTTGGGTGCTTTGTTAAAGATCATGAATATGTTTCTATTGTTTTGTTGAATCAAGAACTCGTCTTCTTTTCAAACTAGACGTGCGTCCACCGAAGGACAAAGGAGGAAACGTTGAGCACATCAAGAGTGACGGTGATGTAAGACGCTCTGCAGTGGGTTAATCCTATGGAAGTTACATAACCGTCAGCTGGAGCACTTTAAAGAAAGACCAGAGGGGATGATCCTGCAGGATTAACTCCACTCACAGACCATAATATGCCTGTGTTTGTGTGTGTGTGTGTGTTGTAATGTAAAGAATTAAACCAGATTCAGGCAAAGTGGGAGTACAGGAAACATCCCATCTCATCAGGTCAACAGTTTTGCCCTCGTTGGGGGTAAATTCATCCAGAGTCGCCTCAAAGTGAACGGACGTCTCCATGAAGCTTCTCCAGTGTCTGACCTGCATCGGTTCAGTTCTTGTTCTTCCTGCAGACCGCAGCTCTGCTCCCACGCCGTCGAAAACCTCTCATCCATTATCCACGTCAAACACACTTCACATATGAGAGGACGCTTTTATTTTGGAATCACGATTTAATGACTTTAATGTGTCATGGTGGATGTGAGGAGGCTATGGAAGCGTATTGCATTCACTAGAATTTTTTAAAAAATCCAGTTTTTCTGAGTAATTTATTTTTTGGTTTGTTTTTTGGAATAATTTTTTCTGTTTTTCTGACAATTTTTTTTTCTGTTTTTTTTCGTGGTAATTTTTTTTTCCTACTCTTTTTCATGGTAGCCTAATTCTTTTCTGACTTAGCTATTGAGATTTCAAAATCCCACGGGAAGCTCCCACCTGCAAGTAACGTAAGGACTGATAAATCAAAATAAAGGTGCTACATCACACTGCTCTGATGTTTTCTGAGTGGTGTTCTGTAATAGCAGGTAGTTTCCTTTCAATATAAATCTGAATTTACTGGGAACACAGTGAAAATAAGAAATATGAGTGGGGTTTTCCTTTGAAAATCTACAATGCGATGTGATAGCTCGACTGTATTTTTTGTGGAGCGTATCCATGGATGTGTCTCATGGATCTAAGATCTAATAGATCCGTGATGAAGTGGAGGCTTGACCACAGCGGTTAAACATTACTTGCAGGTGGGAACTTCTCCCGTGATTTTGAAATCTCGTTAAGTCAGAAAAAAATTGCCCGAAAAACAGAAAAAAATATTCAAAAAAACAAACCAAAAAATAAATTACAGTGAATGCAATACGCTCCCGTAGGAGACAATAACTTCTCCCTGCAGGAATTTTTTTTACAGTTTTTACTGGTCAAAATAAAGATATTTTAAAGAATCTGTATGAGTACCATTCATCCAGGACCACGGCTTTGGTTTTATTAGGTATTAGATCAAGAGGAAAAAATATAATCCAATTAAAGTGAGCAGCTCCACCGAGGCCGACTGTCCACATGACTGAAGTCAGACCGGCTTTAGTCCCAGTTGGCGCTTTGTCAGAAGTCAAAGATCTGTAACAGTTTGGTTTTCTTATCTGCATATTGAGCCTTAAATCACAAATACACAGCTAGAAAATGGATGCTGTTATATCAGTGTTTGGCCCAACACATAGTTTGAACCAGTAACACTGGAGAAACTTCCCTATAAGCCCGAGTGTGTGTCTTATTTGGCTTTTTATTAGCAAAAATCAAATACTGCTTTCATAAATACGTATTTCACTGAAGTGGAATCACACCCGCATACAAATGAAAGCTTTCTGGTACCTTAGAATGAGTTGTTACAAGTCGTTACAAATACATAAGTGGGCGACGCACCGAACCGAGGCGGCCATGTTGCATCGCCATTTTTTACGTTGAGTGGCAGCGTGACCGAAGGTAACCACGGAAACTCAGCGGAGCTGTCGGCTCGGCCTGTTAAAACTGTCACCACTGTGTAGTGTGAGGAAGGACGGAGGCACCGGTGTTGCATTCAGGTGCAGTCACGCAGACGGCCGTCGGCAAACCAACCGGATGTCATTTTATTCCACGAGAGAAAGACGGTAAAACGTGGGTCAGGTAAACAATACGACATCACCATGACAACATATTGTTACGCCTGTATTGTTTTGACTCGTGCTGGCGGACCACTTGTTGTTACATGCAGCGTCTGTTGTCTGTCTGACGTCTGCCCGATTTCACGTGAATGCAACATCAAGAATACGTTAAGATATGCAACCGCACCGCTAGATGAGGGGAATTCCTACATACTATACCTTTAAGATGCATTTTGAACAAATTAAACAGTGTGTGATTAACTCTGGATGGACAGTCAGTTGGATTCAGAGTTAGAACCTGTCATATAAATGGGTTTTCCACTGGTTTTTGACGCTGGACTCCCTCTCTCTAGGATGGGAGACCTGCTTTGACTTTTCCCACGAGGCCTTGAATGCAGCTCAGTTTACAGCTGACTCTCAGGAAATCAAATGTTTGTTTGAGAAGAAGTGATAAAACATCCTACATAGACTGCAGCTGATTGAGATTCTCTGCTGTATTTGTCATATCTTCTCCTCCTCCTTCTTTGTTCACCGGGGGAGTCGTATCCTGACAAGCAAACCCCCACCCCCCCCTTCCAGAAAGTCAGGAGAGACTTTCTGCTTCTCTGCGGGGAGAATAATTAGCCTCATCTTCCTCTGTCGCCTCCTTCATCCCCTCTCTCCTGCCTGTGGCGATGTGTGTAAATGAGCTCCCTCACACCTCGCTGCGACTGCGACTGGGGTTCCTGCGCTCCAGAAGCTCATCCATGCTTCGCCTACATAACGAAGAGTTCGGCGGCTTTTGTTCTTTCTGTTCTTCTGCGGGAAGAGTCACACGCCGGCGCGCCCCAGTTTTTTCCAGCCTCCTCAATGTCAACCTCAAAGAAAGCCAGGCAGGCAGCGACTCCTCAAAGTAATCAGACTGTGAAAGTAGCCAGGAAGTTAGAGGAGAGACGGGGACGGATGGCAGCTCAAGAAGAAGACGAAGACGAAGTGGAATATGTGTTTACTTTACTGCTCTTCAGTCCTCGTTGATCTAAAATAGAACCTGTGCCGTTTCTGACTTTACGAGGTATTTTTGTCACAGATGAAAAAGAAATGAAGATGACACATGGGATCAGATTAAAGATATTTTCCTGAGCAGTGTAACATGTGTAACTGAACCAGTTGGTGTCAGTTCAGAGCTGTAATTTGACGTTTTCTGCTTCTTCGCTCTAAAAACAGCTGGAATAAAAGTGACAAATTACCAAACTTTGTCTTACTTCAGTTGGAGTCATGTCTAAACAAAAAGATAACTATAACTATATGGTTTGACATTTGTGTTATAAGTTATCTTAATGTACATTTATTTCTAGGCGACCCCTAGTGGTCATAGTTATTATGACAGAAGCAAAAGCTTAGCGGCGAACTATGCAAGTCGGATCGCTGTTTCGGTTACTTTTTATTCTCTGTACTTTTCTCAATGAAGCCATCGAGAAGTCGATCTGTGAAACGATGTCTACCGACGTGTGTAACGTTAACAAGAGATTACGGATTAACAGGTGTGTCTGTGTTATAGTGCCGTAAAGCAGTCCATGTTTCTCGCGAGACAAAAGCTGGGACACCGGGTCAAAGCTCTGATTTTACAAGGTTGGTTTTCAGCCTCCGTTCTCCCTGTAACGAGTCATTTAACCATCACAATTGCTCAAAATCTGTTTAATTAAGGTGCAAATCTTGCAAAGTTCCTCTTCAAGTGCAGCGATACAGAATAAAGAGTCAAAGGTCAATAAATCAATAATGGATATAACCCGTTGCTGCACTTACTACAACTTCTATCTCCTGGTTGGAGGCCTGTTCATCCATGAGCTTCATTTCTGATCAGGGTCACGGGGGCCAGAGATAATCCCAGTGGACAGGTCTCCAGTCTATTTTTAGTGTCACCAATTAACCTGCTGTTCATGTCTCTGGACTGTGGGAGGAAGTCAGAGAACCCAGAGAAACAGAACGGCCTCAGGTCTGGGGTTCAAACACCGGGGGTTTGAGAGTCAACAGATTTATCTCCATGACACCCTTGTTTTGGAGGCCAGTTCATCTTTTTCTACATCAATGGATATATCGTCTCTCCTCTGCAGAGTCTCGCTGTTGGAGGACTGATGGGTTTCTGTGTGAATGTGAAACAAGCTGCTGCTGCTGCTGCTGCTGCTGAGAAGAGCAAACACGCTCAGTCAACATCACCTGGGCGGATCGAGGATGAAAAAGACGACAGCGTGTTTCACCGAGGCGACAGTCGGCGCAGCGAGATGTTTTGAAGTGTTAATGTGGAAGCAGGCGAATAAAGATTTGCCAAAAGTTTACATTGCGAAGACAAACAGCAGATGAGCTGCAGGCCAGATTAGTCAACACAGAGGCTTAAATCACAACATCTAATGAAAGACTTTGTGTTTTGTTGATCGCCGTAGTTCAAAACTAAACAACCGACCTTAATACAGCTGAACTGTCCTGACCAATACAGGACTGAATGCTCACAAAGAGGCTTCGTCTCCAAGTTGACCAGTTTAGGTATGCTTGCATTTGATTGGCTGAAAAGGCCGGGGACTCTCTATTCTAGAGGCTCACGTCATGTACATGTAGAAATACCAAACACCTACTGCGACCAGACTCAGAGGAGCTGACAACAGATCAGTGGACAGTGAGTTTATCAGTGTCAGTCCAGACTTGAGTCAAGCAGGGTCGCTGACTTCCTGTCCTCACTCGCTCTGTTTTCATTTTATTGTGTCCATGTGAACATGAGAAGAAACATCAGGAGCTTCTTCACCACCTTCAGCAGTAGTTCATAGTGTGGTACGCACAGGAAAGGGCTTGTCTAAGGTGGTGAAGACGGCCCGAGATCCACCAGGAAAGAGAATTTAAACTCTAAGAACCTGGACCACAAGGTCGAGGAACAACTTTCCCTAGAACTCAACCTTCACACACATGGACAACATGTCTAACTATATGCAATATCTGAACCCTGAAATGCTGCCTTTATTTCACATAAACCCCCAATGCACCGTAAACTGTTGCTGCTGTTTTATTTCATCAAATGTTGATTTAGATCTTCTTATGAGAGTCTAAACTGAATTACACTGTGGATAGACAATGACAAATAAAACCCTGCTTATGTCCTTATGAACTGTAAATAGGAGGTATGGTTGGACGATAAATCGAATTTCATGATTTCAATTTTGGATACAAATGATCTCAAAACGTATTAAATTGAAGAAGAACGATTATTTTGTCATTTTCCTAGACTATTGTTGTTTCTTTTGTTCTGAAAGACACCCACCTGTCAGTTAATTCACAATGGCAAATGTAAAGAATCATTGTCGGCCAGTAAGCTCCTCTGACCTGTTGATGCTGGTTCATAAAGCATGCAAATCGTTCCCACAATGAAGCACATATACATATATAATCATGTAAAAAATAAATAATCGTGAATTCAATATTGACCAAAACTAATCGTGAACTAATGATCCAGCAGCCACTGGTTTAAAAAGAACCTAGAGTCACCATTCATCACATATAGATTCATCACATTGACAGTATTTTAGTGCTATATCTGGACACTACTGTGTTTAGTTTTTATCTATATGCAAATCCAGATGCTACGGAGTATTTGACATTATAAAGTCGTCTTTGTTTTCCAGGGTTGTTGGAGAGTTCAGTCAGCGAGCCTCCTCAGACAGATAGAATGGGGTTACTGCATGTATTACAGCACACGTCCTGGCAGATCTGCTGCAAGGTTTATTAAATAACACTCTGGGATGTAGGGCAGCGCTGCGCTCCCCCGTTCACATCCTGAAATAGGTTTTTTACTCATTTGCACCTGCAGCATTTTGGCTTTAAGGAAATTTCTCTTGTACTACGACTCCAGAATGTTAATTTAGCAGAACGACTACATAGAAAAAAAACAGAAAAAAAACAAAAAACTATTGGCATGATCAATGCGTCCGTCCTCCTCATCCCTGAAGCAGGGCCGAGCCGTGTGCATACTGATCCTGTGTCAGGGCAGCAGCTGTGGTCAGCTCTTCAAAAGCAGCATCGTGGGGTGATTGTGCTTAAATCCGACAGCGGGAGGTTCAAATGTGGCCTTTGCAGATCAAACGGCCGCCGCCGTCGCCTCGGGGCGTCGAAGGCCAGGCGCAACCGTGGCATTTTGAGCTCGCGCAGTATATAAGGCATGAATATGTAGCTGCCCAGTTTGTAATATAGAATGAAAAAAAAAAGAAGAAGAAAAAGGAGTACTCCACTTCCCATGTGAGGAGGGATGGGGTTAGAGAAGGGACAGCGGTAGCCTAAAGTTAGACATGCAGGCTGGTGACTGGAGCGTCGCCACCATGAGCCTCAGACCTGCCAGACAGAAAACTGACAGCGAAACGCAACATCGCGGCTGTTCTGTTGCCCTTGAGCAAGGTGTTAAATGCTTGATAGGCCCGCTGCAGCTTCAGTGGATCGTACACAGCAGCTTCCAGCAGGAACATTTATTTAAAGGGATAGTTCACCCAAAATTCAAATTTCACTCATTATCTACTCACCCCCTCATGTCGACAACTAAGGGCTGGGAGAAGTTTCAGAGTCCTCCGTGCCTTCTCTGAGTTACAGCGGGGCTCCGTGCAGCACTGCATGTCCATATGACGGTTGCGAACGGAGCTCACTTTTCTTCGTAACAAAAAGACACACCAAAAAACATCCAAATACCTCCATACTGCTCGTCTGTAATGTCCCTCTTGTATTGAAGCCTTGTAGCAACCAAAAATGTAATAACAGCCAATAACGTAATAATTTTGGCCATTTTAAATGTAATAAAGCCAATAATGTAATAACGTGCCAATAAAGTAATAACATTTTTGAGCTAATAACGTAATAACTTTTTGCCAATAATGTAATAAGTCATTACATTATGTAATGACTGGTGCCGATAATGTAATAATACATAAATATGACTGCAGTTCTTGGAAATAAAAGGCTTTTTTGCAGTTTTGTGCAGTTTGCTAATCAAAAATAGGTATAGTGGATGACATAGTCGTCATATTTATTCATCCAAGATATGTACTATCTTTCACCAAACGGAAAAAGTAAGCATTGTAGGCTATCAACAACCTCCAAAACATAACCAAACTTGTGTATTATTATTATTATTGTATTATTTTGGGTGAACTATCCCTTTAACACGAACATGCACGGTGCGCGGAGGAAACAGACATGCTCCAGCAGATACAATTTCAAAGTCGTTATTATCTCCTATGTTGTGTGTTGTCATTATTTGTGACCTTTACTACTAATCCTCTCATTGCGTAACTCTGGCCCCTCTGTTGGAGACGAGTCGACGACGCCCTGACTGGGTCACATGATCATCGCTATCTGCAGATGAGAGGAGTGGGTTTCTGAGAGGAAGTGCCTGAGGCTGTCCGTCACCCATGGCTGCCATCAAAGAGCCGTTGAATAACCGCGGAGTCTTGCACCTGCACAGCGTGACCCAGAACTCTTTATGTAATCCTTCTTTTTCCAGGCTGCCACCGCCATGAAGTGGAGGCTTCACATCTAGGTGACATGTTTGCATTTCAGAGGGCGTCAGTGTGTGATGGATGGATGGTTGTCAGTCTAGTCTGGCTGTTTTTACTTCCACAGCACTGTGAGCAGGACACGGTGTTAACAGAGCAGCGGTCAAGTGTTGTGTCTGTTCCACCTGTCTCCTACTGTTAGATCTTTACACAAACAAAAAGCTTCCGTTCGTCCAAGACGCCAAATTGCTTTACAGAAACTAAGTCACATACAACGGCATGTTCAGATTTACACCAAACCAAAACCAAAGCTCACATTAGCTGCCTGTCACTTCCTCTTCTCACATATGGTTCTTAGAGAGCGGCAGGACGCTGGAGTCAAATCCCAACAGAGACAGTCAGTGTCAGACCAAACACACACAGAGAGGCATCTTTTACTCACATAATAAATAATACATAATCAAACATAGCCTATAGCTCCAAGGAGACTGCAGGGCTGCTTGGACTTTTCCTCCAGCAGCTCTAGAAGGTGAATGTTTCCAGTAAAACATCTCGACATCTACTTATCAACAGACACAAGGTTTGGGCAATTTCAAGTGCAAGACCCTACGATAAACTGCGCTAATGTTAGCCTTTCATTTAGCAAACAAATAGCTACCTGCAAAGCTAATGATGTTTCCATTAAAGCAGATATCAGTGGAATGTTTTTGTTAATATAAGTCCTAAATAGTCCTATTTTCCGTCAGCAATCACTTACATGAAGTATTTCAGCCTAAACACGAGTCTCTCCGTCACTCTGCTCTGCTGTAACCCGAGGAGAAAATTTTCCTTGTGGGATACAAGTGTTATCCAATGAGGAGAGAGAACGGCATGAAGGGCTGTGTGTGCAGCCAAGGGATGCGCGTGAATGTGGTGACGTAGCACGAGGACCAATTGATGCCTGACAAGGGCGGAGGCTGCTAACTCATGGTGCGTTCAAAGAAACTCGTACTTTGTGTTTTTCCTTCCTGTGAAGTCATACCAGTTCGATCTGGTACGAGTTCACGGGTCGGAAGTTACGAGTGGCCGTTATAGGGAACTTTCACAGACAACAGGATGGTAAAAACACGAGCTACGGGTTACCTGGAACGCTACCAAGTCGTAGTTGTGACTTGAAGCTGTAACTTACGGTTTCAAAAGCCTGCCTTGAACGCAGCATTAGCCGAAACGGCCGTGAAGCTGATATCTGCTTTAACTGTGATGATTGGTGAGCATTAAAATACTAACATAGTGTGAAAGGGGAAATCTGTTATACACCTGCTAAACATCAACATGTTAGCTTTCGTCACTGCAGGCACATTAGCATGTCAACATTAGCATTTAGCGGGGATTGTAAAATCATTGACAGGTTTATGGCGACAGCATGTGAAACTGAACTAAGGGAGCTTTTTGTACGTTTTTGTACATTTTACTAGTGCTGCCTAGCATAGCATTAGTATTAACACCTATTTAGCAAAAACAGTTCTAGCAGGCCATATTTTTTTAAAGTCCAAGACCCTTTCCTCAGACTTCTCTCTGAAGCCTCCAGAGCTCAGGAACACACAACTCTTGTTCAGCGTTGGGTTCAGATCAAGATGAAGCCGCCAAGGTGTCGCAATGTAATCCCAATGTGAGTGACGCGGCTTTCCGCAATTGTTGCATGTCACTTTCCTCCAGCTTTTTCTCATGGCTCATTCACGTGAAAGAAAACACCCAACATCATAATAAACCATCCAGCATCAAGCTTAGAGCTACATCACCAGACTTCAGTATTACATTGGATCACTGGCGTTATCTTTTCCGCGGTCGTTGAAGCAGAAGTAAGCGATCCAGTCTTTTTGGCTAACTTCCTGTCAGCCGATGCAGTTAGTAGTCCCTGCCCTCGTCCCTACGTCACCACATTCACGCGCATCCCTTGGCTGCACACACAGAGAGGACCGCCCCTTTATGCCGTTCTCTCTCCTCATTGGATAAAGGTTGTAGGATACAAGGAAAGTTTTCTCCTCGGCTTACAGCAGAGCAGAGTGACTGACAGACCCGTGTTTCAGACCAAACACTCTATATAAGTGATTGCTGCCGGAAGATACAACTATTTAAGACTTATATTAACGCAAATATTCCACTTACTTCTGCTTTAACTCATTGAAGACTGTGATCGCGCACACGTTTAGTGTGGTAGAGCCGTACGAACAAAGGAGGGAGAGACAGAGACGGCATGATTGGATGGTGTTTTTTTTTTACAGGATTTTGTAAAAGTGTAAAAAGGATTTCAAACAATATTGTAAAAAAAAAAAAAAGAATGCTCCAGAATAGGATCTCCAGTCCAACTCTACCTTTTAGTCTGGAAGAAACATTGGGAGTTCTGCATCAAACTGTATTTGTTATGGGCTGTGTTCAGCCATAGAGATATTAAAGCCAATCTGCAGGGGGGGGGGGGGTTGATGGAGGTGATCCCAGCTGGCATTGAGCGAGAGGTGGGGGAGGGGGGAGGGGGAGCACTCTCTGCAGAGGTCACCAGTCAATCACAGGTCTGACACACAGGGACCGACAACCACTCACCTAGAGGCAGCTGCAGGTCACGTCTCCGGGCTGTGGGAGGAAACCAGCGCAGGAGAGCGACACGGCTACAAACAGGAAGTCATATAAAATAAGTAGAAGCTGCGTGTGTTTTTTATTTGCAGGATACGACAGAGAACGGAGGTCGAACACATCCTGCAGAGCTTTGGTGTCTCCACAGCTCAGAGAAGACCGACTCTACCTGCTGCAGTCTATTAATAAAAACACTCAGGCAAGAAGTGCCACGGACTTTTCTGGTATTGGAAAGCGGGTTCTGCTTTATTCATGAATGCATTCTGGGTCCGGTGGGATCAAAGCGCACTCTGACAATAGTGGTGTCAGCACAGGGCTCAGAGCCTGTCAGTCAGGACCCAGGGCTGCAGGAAGGTCACTCGTTTTAAATCCCCACCGAGCGTCTGCATCACCGACACCGTCTTCCTCTGTGCTGCCTCTGAGCAAGGCACCTCACCGTCGCCTGCTCAGTGGCAAACACAAAACAGAGGGAAGAAGCCTCACTCTCTTTTTTTTTTTTTGGTTTGTTTGTTTTTAAATGTCAGTGCAGCTGAAATCATAGTTTGCTACAGTCGAATTCCCTGGTGGGATTGTTAGTATTCATTTATGTCAAAAACAGGAATACATTTCCCATAAACCTTTGTGCTTCAAGACTGGATTTCAATATTGAAAATGTCATAAGAGGTAAACAAAGCTTCAGCTGGGAGATGCAGCGGAGAGTTCCCATAACCCATTGCTGGCTGCTCAATAGTTAGTGCTATATTGGTAATCCAGGGTTAAAGGGGTAGTTCACCCAAAATTCGAATTGCACTCATTATCTACTCACCCTCATGTCGACTAAAGGCTGGGAGAAGTTTCAGAGTTATCCATGGCTTCTCTGAGTTACAGGGGGTCTCGGCGTAGCACTGCATGTCCATATAACGGTTGCAAATGGACACCACTTTTCTTCGTAACAAAAAGACACACCAAAAAACATCCAAATACCTCCATGCTGCTCGTATGTAATGTCTGTCTTGTATTGAAGCCCCGAAATGCGAAATTCTTCCGAAAAAAATTAAATAAGTCTATATTTCGAGCTTGTTTTGTAGCGGAGGCTCGAACCGGGAAAAATTGGACGAACCGGGAAGAGGAGCTTCCGCTACAAAACAAGCTTGAAATATAGACTTATTTAATTTTTTTCGGGACAATTTCGCATTTCGGGGCTTCAATACAAGACGGACATTACATACGAGCAGCATGGAGGTATTTGGATGTTTTTTGGTGTGTCTTTTTGTTACGAAGACAGTTGGTATCCATTTGCAACCATTATATGGACATGCACTGCTACGCCGAGACCCCCTGTAACTCAGAGAAGCCGCGGAGGACTCTGAAACTTCTCCCAGCCCTTAGTCCACATGAGGGTGAGTAGATAATGAGTGAAATGAAATTTCAATTTTGGGTGAACTATCCCTTTAATCAGATGCTACTGAATATAAACTGTAATTAGAAATGTACTATGGATATTTAGGCCCATGGACTTCCCGACTTGGGAAAGTCTGGGCCAATGAGGAGTACCTGAATGCATCACGAGCCAAGATGGCTTTCATGCAGTTTGTAAGGAGGAGCTGGAGGCACCAGTTCAGGTTCAGCTCCATGTTCTTCTTCAAAGGACAGAGACCTGGACTGGTCCGCAGCTCCATGTGAAGAAGAGTTCATCATTTATTCATCTGTGCTGCAAGAACTCCAGCTCTTTATTTTTTTTCCAAGACTAAACTGCAAAGAAAACTTTAGAGGTGACACGACTGCGTGTGAAGACGTGACTGGACTGAGAGTTGCTTTATAAATCTATGGAGATGAGAAGAGACGGAGAAACGTCTGCAAGTTTCTGGATCAGTCGGAGGCCGAGGGGAACAAGTTCTGTGTGTCGGTACAAACCAAAAGACATGTATGTCAACCAGCAAATGATTAAATAAAGTTATTTTATGGCTGCACGAGGTCACAGACTGTGTTATAACTTAACGAGGACTTGTTTTAAACTCCTCATGTTCATCAAACTGGTATCTGCTACTGTCCAGCAGCCAAATCTACACTGATCCCAATATATTTTTAACTCATTTCACTGTGATGCGTTCAAGAAAAGCTGTTGGCTTTGGTTTCCCCCTGAAAGAGATTCAACTTTAAGGATGAGCCGTAGGCTGTGAGCATAATCCTGTCACACTACCAACAACAACAACAACCTCCGAGCTGCAGCCCACACACACACACACACACACACACACACACACACACACACACACACACACACACACACACACACACACACACACACACACACACACACACACACACACACACACACACACACACACACACACACACACACACACACACACAGTACGTCTTTACAGGGAATTAAACAAGTTCCCCACTGACAGTATTTTTGCAGGAGGCGACTCGCGCTGTCAATAAATACAAATGTGAAATTTGCACGCTGCTGTTACGGTTCACCTGGATTGCAGCTCTTAAAGGAGAATTCCGGTCATTTTTTACCCCTAAATCGTTGTCCTGATGGTCACCCAGTGTTGCGGGGAGCAAAAAACGCGACTAAAATTGATGCAGGCAAACCAGAGTTACACCATGGCTACCCGGCGCTAGGGATAGAGACAACGCTAACCTATGGGGGCAATTCTTTCAACCACAACAAACACTCAGAAAACAATTAAATATCTATGGTACATGACTGGAATCCTTAGAGACACCACTGAACTCATATAGCGTACAGTATAAACAGTATAAACTTTGTGTTTTTGCATGTAGCCACTCACCTCAGATAGTCTAACTCTGAAACATCCTGGAAAGACATTACTATCCGATCGCAGAGCGCCTGCTCTCCCCGCCACAGAAACAAACACTTTTTCCTTGTTGTGATGATTTCTTTACAAAAATAAATGGTGGAGCAGTGCAGTGGTAATGTCCAAAATATCTCAGACCGTTTATTTTTGTAAAGAAATCATCACAACAAGCCATGGTGTAACTCTGGTTTGCCTGCATCAATTTTAGTCGTGTTTTTTGCTCCCCCCAACACTGGGTGACCATCAGGACAACGATTTAGGGGTCAAAAATGGCCGGAATTCTCCTTTAATTTCCCCACTTCACTGAACAACTAATGCAACAACAACCAAAAATAAAGTCATGTGTTTAAATAATTAAAAGCAGATCTGAAGCCACCTCATTTCTGCACACTGCAGTCGAGTCAACTCTGTTATTTTATAAACAGGGAAATGTCAGTTTTCTCATTTAAACCGTGTGATGCAAGGTGGAGGTGGTGTGTATGGGGGTAGTTGGGTGTGTGTGTGTGTGTGTATGTGTGTGTGTTGGGGGGGGGTCGTTGTGTTAATGACCTGACAAAGAGGAAAAACACAGTCGACTGGATTCTCCTTCTTGTCTCCCGTCTGATTATTCGGTGACGTTTCACCTTTCTCGGGCCGAGCCCCAGGTGTTCACGCTGCTCTCCGCCGTCTAATTGGTCAATTATCATTATTGTGTGGCGGGTTGCAGACACACACTCACTCACACGCACACTCAAACACACACACACACACACACATATATACAAAGCCCTCCATTATTCATCCTGCAGAAGAGGCAGACGGTGCACTTCTCTCACTACAGCCCACCTCAGGGAGTTATTACCACTACACCTCCTCCTCCTCTTCTTCCTCAATATCTCACACTGTAATTTCACATCTTGGGATCAATAAAGTACATCTATCTATCTATCTATCTATCTATCTATCTATCTATCTATCTATCTATCTATCTATCTATTTATTTAAAAGGGACAATACACATTAATGAACATTCGTACGTGTGCACAAATGTAAATGCGTCAGAGTTAGCAATTTGCTAATTTGCATCCGTAGTCCCTTGGCAGGTAACACACAAACAGACAGAAATACACAAGAATTATACAGTGGTTCACAATCATATACACAGTCATACCTAAACATAAAGTGCATGTGATCTGTAAAGTGCCTGGTATAAAGTGCCAGTTTCTAAAGTGTAAGTGCAAGTTTAAATGGATGGATCCAGAATGTGATGGCCCGCACCCGCCATCTATCTATCTATCTATCTATCTATCTATCTATCTATCTATCTATCTATCTATCTATCTATCTATCTATCTATCTATCTATCTATCTATCTATCTATCTATCTCACACACAGGAAACTGATTTTTGTTCCTCATGTGTCTTAATAAACATAAAACATCTATATATGATCGTTAAAATAAAGTCACACCTCCATGAATCCAACCTGAGCCTGTGGTGAAGAAGATGAAGAAGGAGGAGGACGAAGGTGTAGAGGAAATGTTGATGTATTTAGTGGAGACGTTCAGTCAGACGCGGCTCGTGTTGGCTGACGTTTTGTTTGAAGAAGACATTGATGATAACCAACTGCAAGGACATGGACACACACACACACACACACACACACTTGGACAGACAGTGTCTCCTAATCTTAAGTATTTCAATGACACATTCTTGCTGGAGCTGAGCAGCAGCTCCTCGTCCTCTCCTCAGATATTTAACTTTCCTTGCGTCAGCTGCTGCTCGTCTCCTTTGTGAAGTCACCGAGCATTAACTCAGAGACGATGCTGCTGCTGCTGCTGCTGCTGCTGCTGCTGGTCTGAAGTCTGCCTTCCTGCATTTATTCATTTATTTACTGATTTATTCATGTGGTGAATCCACATTAGCAGCAACTATACTCATCCCGGGTCCGACTCAAGTAAATGTTACATCATACTGCAAAACAATACAATAATCAAAATTCAGTCAAGTCAAGAAAATAACGACAAATGAAGCAACTGTGAAATGACTAATAACAAAAGCAAAAGCAGTGCCACTGAAACCAGCAGGTACACTGACTGAAAGAAAGAATTATATGAAAATAAAATGTAATTCCTCATGAATTAAACATTATGTAGTAGAACTAGACCTATTTATGGCCTCTGTGATATTAGATATTTCCTTAAATAGACTTTTTCTTGTTAAATATGAAATATTCTAAAATCCCTCCATACGTTCACTCCTCTCTACATAACAGTACGTCGAAGTGCATTAATCTTTGCTTTAGATAAAAGTTGTGAGCATCGCTAGAAGAAAAAAAAAAAAAAAACACACAGGACGTGTGGGAAATATTTCTTATACAACAAAGCAAAGAAAAAAAAACCCGTCCACGCTGAGGTTCCAGCTCAGAGTCAGTCGTGCAGCTCCGCTCTGCACCAACTGTTGTGTTACATAAGGCTTCCTTACACAATATGAGATGCCAGCACAGACACACACGCACACAAATGCCAAAAGTTGCACAAACCATCTGACAATTATATGAACGAGGCAGAAAAGTGAAATCGACATGTATTATTTTGGTTTATCGAGCAAATTCACAGATAAATTGTGGATAAATCAAGATGCAGTGAGAGAAACTGTGTGGAAACACAGCTGCAAGATGACTTTTATTCAGATAAATGTTTTTAAATTTCCCTCTCCTCTCGATCTGCTGTGCCTGATAAAGTGTGACAAGGCCACTGTGAGTTAAAAATGCATAAATAACATTGAAACAACCTTTTTTCTTTGTTTTGTTTTTTTAAACTCAACACTTTCACTGATGGCGTGTGAGCGGAGCACGGACGTGTCGCATGAAGAGTGCTCGTGTAATCCCGAGGCCAAAGTACAACTATCAGTGGTATGTAAGCATCCTCTGGCATGTCAGCCTCAGCTGCTGCCAAGCGCTCTGTGCGGTGATATAACAGTTCAAGGACTCTGTATCCGAGGCTAGAACAGCGATGGAGCTGATGTTTCTGCATAGCAGGGATTTTTGTTTAACGCAAACAGGGACTGGAGTTGTTTATTCATCTTTAAACAGTTCAACAGTGGGTATAAACAATAGTTAGAGCAATTGTTTCATTTATATAACCCTGTTTTTCACCCCGTTTGGTCTCATCATGAACCGGGTGAAACTGTGTCACTGGACTCTTAAACGTCTTCTCGAGTTTTCAAACTGAAACGCTGTGGATTCGCATTGACAGGAAGTTTAAGTGCATTATCATCTAAGCAGCGCTGCGACGTAAGGACATTGGAGAGTGCAGTGACTCAGTATCAGAAAGTGTTTGGATGGGCGGGATTAAGCTAGCTGGTTAGCGTGCTACTTTAGCGGAAAAAAGAGCAATTCTCAACAAGACAAACAGCTGTGAGCGGCGTAGAGTCCGCGCCGCTCACAGTACGCGCACAGTACAGCCGACTTAGTGGTAGCCTTTACCTTTCACCTCTGGAGATGGCTATTTGTGACAAAAGGAATCTCTTCTACTTGACTGGTAAGTAAATACCTGGTAATGCTAACACCTGCTAATGTAGCATTAGCGATCTTCCTTAAGAAAAAAGTTCTTAAAACAGCATTAGCAGATGTTTCTAGCCAATCAGAGAAGGTTAATATTAGGGGACAGGATCTCCGAACAGTAGCTTATGTGAACACGCCTCTTGTTTAAGCTAAAGTGAGCTTGACATCTTCATATTTAGCGAGTTAAAGATCCTGCATGATGCAAGAAGCAAAGTCACGTGAGACAGCATTTTATTCTAATGTTACAATCTACATGAAGCTCGACTCTTTCAATAATTAATCAGTTTGTTTAGTAATTAGACATGTTGTGTAATTCGGAGTCGGTCATAAACAAGCTGTTTAGCAAAAACAAACTGGGCTGAATGTTATTTACATGTTTATTCTAAATCAAACTTCATCTCTGTTGGTCAGATTTCCCTCGACTGTTACAATTAATTCATTTAATTTATTAATTAATTCACACCCGTTTCTTGTTAATTTAATGAAGGAAAACTTAGTAACTGTGTCAAAGCTGCGTTCAGAGCCGTCCTCTCTGCAGACTCCACTGTTACATCTTTTTTTATTTTTTCCGTGGCAAATGAATAATAATAATAATGTCTAGAAGATGATAAAACAGATTAGTATCATCAGTGGACTTTTTCAACCAAAATAAGATCAATTATTCCAAGTAAGTGTGTGTTCCCAGGTGGTTCAAATCCTGTGTGTGTGTGTGTGTGTGTGTGTGTGTGTGTGTGTGTGTGTGTGTGTGTGTGTGTGTGTGTGTGTGTGTGTGTGTGTGTGTGTGTGTGTGTGTGTGTGTGTGTGTGTGTGTGTGTGTGTGTGTGTGTGGTTGAAAACACGTTTCATCAAGTGATATCATTCACTATGCTCTGGTGCCAAAGCTTTATGCTAACCAGGGAGCTTGTTAGTGATTATAACTCATGACTTTGACGTCTTAAGTCCGGATTTATACTTTGCAGCTGCTGTTGGTGTTTTTTAAAAAGAAAAAAAAAACACCTTTGATGAATGATTTAGTCGATCAGTCTCCGCTGGATCATAAACCTCACATGAGAATCACGGAAAAAGTTCACGAGTTCATGGTTAATGTGTTTTCATGCTGCTTCCACACTCTTAACTTCTGAACTCGGAGCCAAAGTATTAAGTTGATTTGATTAATCGCAGCGAGAGGAAAATATGTCAGATCCTTCCTGGTGTCGAACCACAGGAACCTTGTTTTTTTTTTATGTCGCTGCAGTCGTGTGGTTTTCCTCCATAGCTGCAAATAAAAATATCTCCTCTTGCTCCTCTTGCAATATTTACACTAGTGAAGTTCAGCTGAAGGTCATATGAATATTGATGAATGCCAAAAACATCTGGATCACCGTGTGCACGACTGATTTTTAGCAGGAAGAGAGGAAACATGAGTTTTACCCTGCTTTTGAACGCATCTTGGACTTTATATGTAAAAATGTGACACCAGCAGAAAAGGACACTATTGATGATATTGATTATCAAGCTCTCCAGAATATAATGGTATCACACCACACCTATCTACAGTAACAGCTGAAAGTCTCTTCTGTTCATGTTCTCCTAAAACCAGTCACATAAATTCATAAAATAAAGTGCAGAGGCAGCAAACAGCACCGGAGGAGATGGAGGAGATGGAAGAAGGAGAGCGATCAGAGCGTGGTGGTGGGTGTCTGGACCTGGAGCTCGTTCAGCAGCTGAAGACTGAGGCGAGAGCGAGTGGGAAGAAGAAAAAAAAAAACACTGCAACTTCTTCTGAGAAAGTGAAGTTTGTTTGGTTTTTTTTCAAAAGAGGTAAAGGAGCTGAGAGAGAATCTGAAAGAAGAGACGAGAACAAGAGCCGGTCAACGAGCTCAGAGCCTGATGAGGAGGTCGGTCACGGCCTCGGGAATGAACTCACCGACCTCAAAGAAGAGGAGGAGGAGGACGACTTTCTCCATCACTAACAGAAGAAACAGAAAAACTGAGCTGGGGAATAATTTAGACTTCATGCTGGACTCTTTTGAGTTTTTAGATTCACAAACGTCTTCAAATTTGATAGAAACATTCAAAAGACGAATTGAATCAGTTTTAGTGGTCAAAGGTAAAGGGTGCAGGTGTCCATTGGTTTACAAATCAACCTCACCTCCTCGCCTTTGTGTCTCTCTGACACCACGGGATCAGAGGAGACGAGTGCAGCACTGTAAAATATACCTGTGATTAACTTTAAGCAGACACATGAACATAAACACGTGTAATTATCTGTTTTTGTTATGTGTCTCTGTGTTTTCAACATGATTCTGTCAAACCCGGTGTGGAACGACAATATGACTCTCACTGATGTGTTTAGTATGAAAATGAGAAATAAATCTTATCATAATTCAGATTCTAGATGCTTTATCCTTAAAGCAGAAGTGAGTGATATATTTGTGTTAATATAAGTCTTAAATAGTTATATCTTCCGACAGCAATCACTTACATAGAGTGTTTGGTCTGAAACACGGGTCTCTCAGTCCCTCTGCTCTGCTCTGAGCCGAGGAGAAAACATTTATCGTATCCTACAGTTTTTATCCAATGAGGAGAGAGAACGGCATGCAGGGCTGTGTGTGCAGCCAAGGAACGCCGTAAATGTGGCGACGTAGGGACGAGGACTGTTATGGTGCGTTCAAGGAAACTCGTATTTTTCCGACCGTGAAGTGGTACCAATTCGATCTGGTACGAGTTCACCGGTCGGAAGTTACGAGTGGCCGTTATAGTGACTTTCACCGGTAAAACAGGTCGGAAAAACACGAGTGGGTTGCCTGAAACGCTACAAAGTCGTAAGTTGTGACTTGAAGCTGTAATTTACGATTTCAAAAGCCTGCCTGGAACGCAGCATTAGCGAAAACGACCGGACCACTTACTTCTGCTTTAATGTTACATTTTCAAATGAATAAATCCGCTATAAATAAAGTACTTTATTTTGAACGAGGGTGTTGTCGCTGTCATATTTTGCATCCTTCACACACCATCACTAAGGTAGAAGTAACTGCAGCAGCCGCCGCTCATTAAGATTCACAGGATTACAGATTTGGTTTGCAAATTAGGCCACACACACTAACACATACACATATATGTATATAGACACACACACACACACACACACACACACACACACAATATCCAGCCTCCCCCTGGAAAAGGCCCTGTCAATCAGAACAGGGTGGAAAAGGAAACGGTGAACCTTCGGTGACATAATGGATGAACACAAACAATAAACCTGCTAATTACTCAGTCATTAATTATCTGGCAGCTTTACAACGCGGCCCTTTGGATCAGAGAGCTGAAAACAATCGCTCCTATTACGCTTCTGCAAACAACCGCGCACTTGACCTTTAGAAATCAATGAAAGCAGAGCGGCTGGCATTTTACATGAGCTGCCAAAAAAGTAAAAAGCAGAAAAAAAAGAAAAGGAAAAAAAAAACACGTTATTGTTCGTTCCCCTGGGAGCTCTGAGGGAAACAACCTGGCATCTGGGAGATCATTATGGTCTGTTGATAAACCAAACTGGATTAAAGACATTGTGCGTATACAGTTTACCTGACATGGATCCAGATGTTACAGCTGATTACGGAGCATCGACACACAAAGACGTCTGCAGCGGTTAGAACATAATGTAGGGTTGGGCGATATGGACCAAGAGTCGATATTTTTTAGCTGAACGGTGATGTACGATGTAAATTGATATTTTTTCTGTAAAGTAATTAGAGTTTCCTCCAGAGCCCTAGCAGCTTTTGTTTTTTTCTGAGGCAAACCCATAAAGAAAAAAAAAAGACAGCCAATTCTAGGATGGATGATTTAATCTAAATTAAATTAAATTTCATTGTAATTTCAATTTTGGATCCAAATGATCTCAAAACTTATATAATCAAAGAAACTTTGCCATAGTTAAAGGGACAGTTCAACATTTTTGGCAAATTGGCCCATTGCTATAATCCCTATAGTCATACAGTAGCAGTAGGTTCGTTACCTTTAATTGTCGGTGCAAGCTATTTTTAGAACGGCGGAGCAGAGCCGTGAGCTGCTCAGAGCTACGCTACGGAGGCTCATGGGAGTTCTTGGTTTCCCTCATCAAACTCATCAAATACACAATCCAACAACTCCACAACGCTCTGGTGGACAAGTTGTGACCTGCACATTCACCACGCTATGAGATAATAACACAACGTTACCACACAGAGTTGTTTTAGAGGGAAATACAGAGACTGCTTGATGAAAAACTGTCCCTGAAGGCAACGCGCATCAGTGGTTTTGCATGAATTTACCTCTAAAACAACTCTGTCTGGTAACGTTGTGTTATTATCTCATAGTGTGGTGAATGTGCAGGTCACAACTTGTCCACCAGAGCGTTGTGGAGTTGTTGGATTGTGTATTTGATGAGGTTGATGAGGGAAACCAAGAAATCCCATGAGCCTCCGTAGCGTAGCTCTGAGCAGCTCACGGCTCTGCTCCGCCGTTCTAAAAATAGCTTGCACCGACAATTAAAGGTAACAAACCTACTGCTATGACTATAGGGATTATGGCAATGGGCCAATTTGCTATAATGTTAAACTATCCCTTTAAATTATGAAGTGAAAATACAGTATGTTACTATTTCAAATGCAAAAAACTTTATCTCATTGTAAAACTGTACACAACCCCTCCCCCTCACACACACACACACACTGCTGACAGGCCTGTCTGTCAATTGGCTAAAAGCAACAACACACCTGATGAATTGCTTACAAAGCAGGAAGTGAGGTGGGATCACAGGTCGTCAATAGAGACGCACGTGGAGACGCATTTTAAAACGAAGTGTAAACAGACGGATTTAGAGCTGATCACTGTGATCGATCACTGAAGACACCGTTTGGAAGAGGAGATCTGGGCCCAGACTGTACGACAAACACTGTATCTCTGCAGGTTTTGTCGTGGCCTTCAGCTCTGGTTGATGATGACAAACGTTTCCCAGTATTTCCCGACATGTGTGAGACGGAGCAGTTAGTGCGTCGGCCGGTCGCTCCGTCAGCTGAGTCAGTCCTCACGTTTCCTCCTCGTTCCTTCCTTCCTGAGCTCCGTGACAGTCGTGCCAACTAAACCAGCGCCGGTTGTGCCAGACAGTGCGTGCAAATTTACACAGCTTTATCCTGTTGTACAATTTAACAAGCGACTAAACAAATGTAATCTCACTTAACTGAATAAAAAGCCTTCGCAGTCCACAGGCCAGGATTTATCATGAATAAAACATGAACCAGCCCTTCCGTCCCCTTAATATTAAGAGAGAAAATCCCCCCACACCCCCACCCTCCTTCCTCTCCTCCCGCTTTGAGGCCAACGTTACGATTCCGGTCTCCTTCACAATGGAAAACAAAGAGAAACTGTTTATTATTTGATCTGGAATCCCATTAGTTTAATAGCTGATGTATGCACGCTGCAGCCCGCAGCATCTTCAATGCATAAATTTAAAATGAAATGTTTTCTGAGGCTTTGTGCTCGGACATGATAAGAGGAGCTGTTGTTCTGCTAACCCCGGGCTTCACACAACATTTCTTTATTGCTTCTGATACTAAAGCACAATTTTGGGGAAAAGGAAACAGTGAGAGAGACGTTTATAACCGCAGAGCTGAAACAACATAGACAATACTGTAAAATGCATTTGACTTCATACACACATGCAAACTGTCATGATCATTTTAAGAGTTGCTGTCACACTGTACTACCTCTACTTATTGTGTTATTGCTTGCATCTTTAATTCTTTGTCTAAAAAACACTTGTTTTTTCATGCACTGATCAATTTTGGGCTATTTTTCTTCCTTAACATGTATTCTTTCAGAAAAGTCAACAGAAATAGTAGAAAAGGTTTATATTTTACTTCATTTTGTCTCTTTTGTTGGCAGATTTCTCCAAAATTCGCCAAAAGTTAACAGCTACTGTGACAAACTTACAGACACCAAACATCCCAGTTTTATTCCTGTCTATATTCTGAAGGTTTTTACAGAGGGGATTGTTGATATATCATTCACAGCCTGATTTATACAACATTTTATTCCTAAAAACATGGCAAAATTTGATTTTTTTTTTAGGGCAGGTGACAGTATTTTCTCATTTACAGAGTGATAAAAAGAGATATCCAAAATACCCTCTGTAAAAACTTCTGACTCTAATATGTCAACAAAACAATTGTGAAAGGGGCTTTATCCATTTTTCAGATTTTGGTTCTGGAAATGTATGCAAATTAGCGCATATTTCATCAGATATTGCCTCATTTACATATTTAAACATAAAATTTGACAAAACTTGTAGTACAAAAAATATTTGTCTCAATGTAAGTGATAAACTTGGGAAGTTTCATGGTGATATCTATTATTTAAAATGTTTACCCTATTCACCTGTAGTGTCTCCCCTTAATCTTTTGTGCAAAAATATGTTTTGTTTGGATCGTCCTTTCTTTTATTTTCTGTTTTCCCGTCAGTGCACTTCCTTTATCTCTGATTCTCTTGAGTTATTTCACCTGAACCTTGTTTTTGTCGCAGGAAACACAAGATAAAAACATGTTAAATTATATGTTTGCGTTCCTTTCTTTTCCTGATATCAAATGCAGCAGAGATTCAAGAAAAAAAAACGCAACAAAACAAAAACAAACATTGGACATCATCGCTCTCATTGTTTTTCCATTCTTGTGAAGGAGCGAGGAGGTGAAGCTTGACGCTTCCGCCCCATAACGTCAGCTGACTTTAATACGAGAGCTCACGGATCAGTGGCTAAACTCATTACCCTCAGTGTTTCCACCGCACCACTGTGACTGCTCATAATTAGAGGTGTCTGTCTGACGCCGGCGTCGCTCTCAATGACTATCACAGAAAAAGTCTGCTGGTACAGGAAGTTGTAACAGTGTTCTGTTGTCCAGGTACAAACAGCAGGAACAGGTGGAAACTGAATTAAACCCACCACTAACATGGATGCAAAAAAGAAAAGAAAAGGAAAGTTGCATGTTAGCAGATGTAAATCATGTGTATTTTCATTATTTACTTAAAAAAATACAAAAATCCTTTCATTTCAACAACCACTCATTAGGTCCTTTGTCTGTTGTGACCATCACACAGAGACAAAATTGTTCCCATTTACACAATTTCAAAAATCAGCTAATATTGGATTTGTTTATTTGTCTACAATGGAAAAAGGTGCAATCAGCATCACTCCAGGGTCACATGACTCTGCAGTAGATGTAGCCTAGTGCATTTACTCTCTGATTGGCAGTGATGGAAACACAGCCAGAAACACCACTGCTACAGCGCTCTGAGGATGAGAGAGTTGAGCTGCAGCCTCTGAATAAGTTTGAACAACACACAGTCACAGATTGACAGGGTTTCTATGGGAGGATCCGACTCTTCCAGGAGCATCAAACCAAACCAGAGGAGAAACTACGGATCTACAGGTTGGCACAGGCTATAGAGCAGCTACAACACAGAGCAGTCCAGACTTTCTGCAGGTTCAACAATCCCAGGTAGTTTATGTATGTATATTTTATTGGATTAATCTTCCATGAAAAGTTAACCACTTCAACCCTACAGGCTTTTTTGACCATTTTCTACCTGAAATGACACGCCCCAAACTATATCAGTGGATTTGAATGTGGAAAATGTATTACATATTTCAAGGAAATTTAAATTGAATGCAAATGGACTTGGTTATTTGTCTAGGAAGACGTTTCACCTCTCATCCAAGAGGCTTCATCAGTTCATGTTCGCATCTGACCAGGCTGGGACTGGTCCAACTATCTGGTGTGGAGATCCAGGTATTTAACCTCTGAGAGGGCTTTCACAAGACTGATGATGTCACTGGATCCCTTTGTGCTTTTTGTATGAATGTATGTTGCATGAATACATGAAAATGTATTACCTTTTTTTGACATCTTTGTTTTATTTTGCAATCTTTGTTTGATCAATTTCACCAAAGATGGAGGGATGTACTACACTGTATGGAGGTAAGACTGGTCTTATCTGAAAGAGGAGAATGTTCTCATGTGTTTTGATGTTATAATATGTGATTCAAAGTTACAGCAAACAAATCTATCTCCCTTTTATTACTGCAGTCACTCATGCTCAAGGTACTATAATATTAAATAATACACAAAGTGTTTTAATTGTTGAAATCAGACAAAACCTCTGGTGGATTATTCAATCACAGCTGTTTAGACTCACTCCAGGTCTTCCTGTTTCATCTTTGTTTTTGTATAGTGTGTTTAACATCAGACTTCACTCCTTTCACCAAGAGTTCTTGAAAACATAAATCATGTTTTACTTCCACCAGCTGTTAATATAGATCATAGCTATGTTGCAATATGAAAACAGCTCCTTCTGGATTCTGAAAAACACTTAACATTTCTAAATCATTATCACTTGTGATGTAACATTGATCAACTGTCCAGCTCACATTATTGATAAAACCGAGATCAAAACACAACTTACATAAGATTTTTGGAGCCAGATTTATTTATTTTTTTACTTCCTGCATTGACTCATATTCATAAAACCGGCATTGCGCTGCCTATAAAGTCAAGCTTTAATAAGATAACTCTCCTTATTGGGGTTAATCAGCTTAAACTGTTGAGCGCTGTGTGCCGCTGCCTCCACAGACAGGTCGCAGAGTCACTAAGCCAATTTCATTTCCTCTTGGATTACAGGATTTGGAGACAGGGGATGGGGATGGGGGCGCGCAGAGAGAGAATAAATCTGAATATTAGTGAGCGTAATACTGTATTAGAGCCAGGAAGTCATCATTATTGTCAGAGTAGTAGAAGCTAAATATCCACGTCCACCTCCAGCTCTCCTGACCTAAAAACAACAACAACAACAACAACGACGGTGTCACAGTTCAGCGGCTGCACTCGTCTGGTCAGAGATAAGAGTCTGAAGGTCAGAGGTCACAGGTCAACCTGGCCTTTGTGTTCAGGCCGGGAAGTTTAAGTGAAGGTGTCAAAGTAAAAAGAAGGAAAAACATCCACTCCAGCCTTCCATCAAAGCAACAGACGGAGGAAGACGACTTCACCAGGAAGTTTCTGACCTGACGGTGCAGTTTCCCATTCAAGAAGAACTTGGACAACAAAAATGAAGTGCAAATAGGTTTTTAATCTTCTCCCATGTAGCTACTACTACTACTACTACTAATACTGCTGCTCTCTCATTTGTATGGAGATCTGGGGGAATTTAAACAAATGCAAATGTAATTTTCTAACTGCAGAAGAAAAAAAAAAGAAAGTTAATCACTTAATCATGAACCGACGACCCTGCAATTTATTCATTTATTCATTTGATGCAAAGCTTGATGATCTGGCTGAGTTTAAAACTGCTCAGATACTGAATACTGTAAGTTAAATATTGAACTATTAGGTATAGTAATAGAGGCTGGAGCCATAGGGAACAATAATAACTTACTATAATAAACTTAATTCATACTGAATTACTCCTAAATGGATTAGATAGATGTCTGTTTGTCTGATAAATGAATATAAACCTGAGATATGAACATATGAACTTTAATTAAGTCCAATTAGATGCTGTTATCTGTGACTCTACACTGATGAGCTGCAGCTTCAGCCTAAACCTTTTCCTTGTTATTCTTTATCTCTATGTGCATTTCTTGTATGTAAAGTAACAACTGATAAAAACTATTAAAAAAATTAGCTGAATTTAATACAAGTTTTTCTTCTGATGACGTTTAAACTTCTGCAGAGAAGACCGGACTTCAGGTAATCTCTGATTGGACTATCATTAATACTTGTATGCATTTACTTTCCTCTTTACCAGCCTCTTTACTGTATGTACGTTTTTACTTTCCCCTTGATATTTTTGCTCTTGTCTATAGTTCTTCATCTTCATTGTTTGACTGTTTCTTTGTTTGTTTATATACAAAATCAAAAATCAATAAAAAAAAAACACGGACACGGACACGGACATGACAACGTTTCCAGGAAGAACCGATGCTATTTTGACTGGAGCAGGTCATCGTCCTCTTTATAGAGGAAGAGGTCAGCAATTAAAGCAGAGACACATGTAGTGTGTGTGTGTGTGTGTTTGTGTGTGTGGTTGTGTCTATAAAACAGAGTACAGACACTTCCTTCCCTTAGTTCAAAGCAGAGGCATGTGGAGGATTATACAGCGTGTCACTGAATACCAGGTATTAAATGTGCACAGCGGGGACAAACACACACACACAAACACACACGCGTACACACATTAAAAAGAGTACAAGTGGAGCTTGCGGCCTGTATCCAGGTCATGAGTAATAATCACAAGACCAGCAGGCTCTGAGACCGGCTCGCGTGGGGCGAACCGCTCAAAATAAACACTTACACACACAAACGCACATGCACAAGCACATGCACACAAACGCACATGCACAAACACACACAGATCCACCTGATACGGCCGCTGCC